>NC_039274.1:13546682-14746682 GCF_003368295.1 Carassius auratus
TAGTCATAAACTTGTGTCTTGATATCATAGATAGCCTTAATTTTGACATGTGTGATTATATGTGACCCTGGACCACAAAACCAGTCTTAAGTCGCTTGTGGTATATTTGTACTAGCAATAGACAAAAATACATAACATGGGTCAAAATGATTGATTATTCTTTTATGCAAAAAATAATTCAGATATTGACTAAAGATGATGTTCCATGCAGATATTTAGTACATTTTCTACCGTAAATATATCTAATTTAATTTTTGATTAGTAATATGCATTGCTTAGGATTTCATTTGGACAACAGCAATTTTGTCAATATTTAGTTTTTATTGCACCCTCACATTCCAGATTTTCAGCTTATTTATTCAGCTTTCAGATGATGTAGAAATCTCAGTTTTGAATGTCAGAATTGACCCGTATGACTGGTTTTGTGGTCCAGGGTCACATGTATTAGATGTAAGTGTACATCTTTGCATAGCTAAGTATTAGAATCTATTAAGTATATCAGTTTACAACATGATACTATGTAATAAATCTGTGCCTTATACCACAGACCCCATTTTAATGTTTTCATTCGCATTTAAGTGTTAGGTTTTCTAAGCATTAGCATCTATTAAAATATTACACCAGTGATGAGACATGTTCATAAACTTGACTTGATATCACAGACTGCCTAAACTTTGAGATTTGTATTAAGTGTTAGCTAAGCATTAGCATCTATTAAGATACTACAATAGTATCGGGACTTACTAATAACTTATCACAGACTATGTTAGCATAGCTTTTAAGTGGTTCCAGATAATAATGTTTTTCTCATACCACAGACCCCATTTCAATGTTTGCATTTGCATCTTAGCAGATTGTAAGGGAAACAGGTCAATTTAGCTCAAAGGGAATCATTTAAGATTTTAAAGGGAATTTGAACAGAATCACTGTTTCACGGCTGATCACTGCGATTCACTGAACGAGCCGTTTAACATCAAATCTGCGCTGGATACTAATATCCAAACTATAGTGAAAACACTATCAATTAGCACAGTAACAAGATCGGCAGTTTAAGACATTAACTTGTAAGCACAAAAAACAAGATACTTCTCTTTTCAATATGAATAAGGCTTTATTAGATAAATCTAAGACATATAAACAAATCTAACACATAAACGCACGCACACACACATTCACACAAGTTGCAGGAAGGTCGAAAGTTAGGGAAAGATGAGTTTAAGAGAATGGAAATATGGAATCCCAAGTTTACAGCAATACGTTAAATTGCATAGACATGAACAACCATCAATCACTTAATTAACGCTCGCATTGAGTTCCTCAATGGGGTTAAAATTACATTAGATACACCAGCACAAATGTCAGAGTCTGGAGGTAAAGTTACTTGCGTCTCCTGTGAAGAAGGAGTCTCGGTGAAAGGGCTATCCCGAGGTCGTTGATTGGCTGGAAGTTCAGTAGTGAAGTGACGTCTTGGAAAGCCCGTTGTTGTTGGGCGTTGGCTGAAAGTGCAGAGTCGTGTGCGCTGGTTGAAGTTGAAGCGCGCAGACGAGGTCGACGTTACAAGACTTAACTCAGAACACGAAACTCTCAAACGGAAAAGAAAAGAAATAAAGTTTGACGAGACAAGGTTGTGTTCCTTCTCATCGTGGCTCAAAGCAGGCTTAAAGCAGACTGAAAGCCCGCATGACTGATAGCACAAGCAAGACTAGAACTAAAAGCAGACTAAAAACATGACTGATTTTACGATGTCCTCAGTTTTTAAACTGGCCTGTTGCCACACCTCAAATGTTGTCTTGACCAATCAGATATTGTCTTGGCTCAGGGGTATCATAAATCATATGTTTATCTTACCAAGCATGTGGTCCGAATTTTCCTGCCTTGCAGGGTCTAATTATGGACATGATTCCTATTACCAGGTAATGATATATTTTACAAATAAAGCAAGAAAATTCAATCACAGACATACCAAACATAATTACAAATCATTAAGCTATGCCATAGTTAAAAAAAAAACATACACAATAAGTGATTATACATGATAGTCAAATGTGTGGGTTACAAGTAAATGAATATGGAGTGAAGCGATGGACTGATTCATTTATGAGTCTTTTTGAGTTCATTCTGGTCCATGTATATGTACAAAAGCAGGTTCTTTGTCTTCACAGAAGTATTTGTCAAGAGAATGGCAGAGGTTTAAAGCCCCCCCCCCCCTTAGGAATTTCAGTCTGGTTCTGCTGGGTGGGGGAAGTCAATGGAAGTTTTAACTTGATCTCCTGGGTTTACATTTGATGTCCAGCGTTGCATTTCCATTACGAACAACACATTTGACACCAAATTTCTCTTCTTCGAATTGAAATTGTAAATAATTGTTCTAGTGGTTCTTAATGTT
Organism: Carassius auratus; assembly: GCF_003368295.1. Lineage (NCBI taxonomy): Eukaryota > Metazoa > Chordata > Actinopteri > Cypriniformes > Cyprinidae > Carassius > Carassius auratus. Next base: position 13,549,069 of record NC_039274.1, read on the forward strand.
GAAAGCTGTTGTGTGAACAAGTTGGTTGGTCATCTTGCTTGGTTCTTGTGGCACTAGAACTGATTTATGACTTCCTGAGGAGTTCAGCTCGTGTTTCAATGCACACGGCTTTGATAGACTCTTTAATTTGTCTGTTTCGACTCATTTCTGTTACAAGATACTGTAGTATGGGACATGCAAAAATGTGTGCATGGATATACTCTTCAAATATATTCTGAAAATAGTGACGATCTTTGGCATACTAACATACCGTGATTTGGAATGTGCTAATATTCTCACATATGTAATGTGTCAATGACTATGATCAGACAGGGACATCCATAGAGCAGCAGGTGACGAGCTTTGATTTCATTTTTGAAGTGGGTTTGGAGGTCTGACAAATTCTGTTATATGTGTTCTGTTTCACAGACGTTTGAAGACATTGCGATATTTGTAAAAGAGAAGATCAGAAGATCAGCACAAGAGGACTCTCTCCAGATGAAAATGATAGTGAGAGAGATCAATCACTCTCTGTTTCTCAATGTCTCTCTCTTATACACACTCTCAGATCACCCATGCATTCCAACGTCTGCGTGACCCATGAACGAGTGCGGTGCACGTTTGCGACCAAACTGATGCCAGGCCTGCCAGTGTCCATTTGTCAGTGCATGTGAGTAATGAGTTTAATCTCTCCAGAGACTGTGCATGCATATGCTGTGATTGGGCCTGAGCCACGTCAGCTACAGGATCCTAATCTCAAATTGGCCTTTAATGTTTAAACTAATTTATGCAACAGCATGGAAGATGTGCCCGTGCTGTTCCCACCTTTATCTTTGTACCTCTCTGCTGAGGCAGCCTTTCGATTATTTCTTTATTTCCAGCAGATAAATGATACAGAGAATGACCATCTGAGAGTAATGCTTCTTCTTCATTCAGTAAAAATGTGAAAGATGCCTGGTTCCAGGAAGAAGGGTAATGACCGGCTAATGTGTTGGGATGCACACATTCATGCCTGAACTCACAAACACACACTCCTCCTTCCAATTATCTTGCACCTGTCTGACTTTCAATACGAGAGACTTTACTAAAGTAATGTTCCCAACATGGGTCTATTTTTAGATCCATGCTGACACGTCCTGGATGGCCCTACTGGGTCAGATAGGCCTGAATGGCACATGCTGCAAACTAATGAGCTCATTCCAAACCAAATATAGAAAAGATATGATCAATCCATCACAGATATTACTATTAGCCTTCTCATATAGACCATTACGAGCAATAATTCACTTCTGAATGTGCGGGTAATGGTCAAAATTATTTGAATATGTTCATCTGAATGTATTTTACATAACCATAACAAATCACAGATATCCATATTTATCTACTGTATATACTGTTCAGACATAAAATGTGTGGCAAAGTAAATATTTAAAAAAAGCTCCTCGATGCAAAGCCAGCAGGATGAGTATACAAATCTATCAAGAAAGAGTTAACAAAAGTAGACAGATGATAAGGAATGGAAATCCAATGGCAGGATGTACTTGCAAAGTTATTGGTTGCACTTTATTTTACAGTACGTGTATTTACATGTACTTATAGTGTACTTAAAGTGTATTTATCTAAGAAAGTTCTGGTAATACAAAGTAACTACATGGGGTAGGGTTAGGTTTAGGTGTAGGTTCAGGGTTTGTACCTAGTTATAACATAGTTATTGTAATTACCATAATAAGTACATAGTATGTACATGGGGAACAGGACTGTAAAATAAAGTGCTACCAAGTTATTTATAGTCAGTAGAATGTCTGTTGGGAGACCATGACAATAAAGAGTTTGCAGATATTAAGCAAACATTCTACTTGTACTTTGATAAGAGTTAGTAGACATATAGGTGCAATATTTCTTGTCAACAGAGTGTTCAAAAGGGACCATCAAAATAAAGGGTTACCAAAATTTTGTGCACTATATAGATGTTGTGCAATAGAAATGTTAAATGTTCTTCATGCAGACAAAGATGTCAATAAAAGCCCTTTATTTTTAAGAGAGTGTGAGGAAAAGAAATTCAGTCCTTGACTGTTGGTACTCTTTCAGGAAAGCAAAAGATATGTAAGTAATTTCTTATAAAGATAGGTTGCTAAATAATTCCGAACCTTTCTTCAGCACACTATTCATGTGTAAGTGTCAAAAAACTCTCTCTTTCTTTATTCTCCAGAGAATATGCATCGCATAGTTAAACCTTGGATTGCCTTTATACTTCATTTACATTGTGAATGTGTTCGGCAATGTTTCTGATATGCTGAACATGTTCAAAGAGCTCAAAATATTGAAAGACATTAAACATTAAATATCAGCTTTTGCATAATTAAACATTTGATCTTGCACTTTAAATTGTTGCAAAGGCTTACATTTTTTAATATCAAGATTATGTAAGAGGTGTTTTGTGGCAAACTACTTTTTAATCAAAGAAGCTTGTGCGTGAGAGAGCAAACAGAACAAGAGAGAAAGAGAGGGAGCATAGAAATGTCCTCTGGATTGACAGGTTAAATGATAGTTTCGAGATAACTCTGAAGGATCTGAAATTACAGTTGTTAACTCATTTGAAACCAGGTTGATCTGCAGATCTACAGCTTAGAGGTTAAACGTGTCTGATATGGTAATCGGGGTATTTCATCTTATCATCGAGGGCCACTCAGTCCACATGTACGTAGGCTGTAGCTTTACTTTACAGAACATCATGTCATTTAAGTATTAACTGCTTTTTGACTTTAACCATTTGAGCCTTTGCAATATGCAAAATAGCCTTCAGCTTTTTAGATTCAAAGATTTGCCTTTATTTCACCTTTCATGAGGATTCATTTTAGAAGCAAAATTTAATATTAGCTGTTTTCTATTTTATGAGATTGGATATTATGTTTAAGAGCATAATGTTACTTTAGGAAAATTGACTGTGGACCATATTTTAACGATCTTAGCGCATGGTCTAAAGTGCACGGCGTAAGTGCACTTAGGGCATGTCCGAATCCACTTTTGGTAGTTTTATCATCCAAAAAACTGTCAGTATGCCGGGCAAATGGTCCAAAAGGGTTGTGTACCTATTCTTTTAATGATTCATGGGTGTGTTTTGGGTGTAACGTGCAATAAACCAATGAGAATCTCGTCTTTCATTCCCTTTAAAGGCCAGTTGCACTCAAGCCATGGCAGATTCACTTTTTACATGGCAGAATTTGCAAGAGCAAAGACTGAATTCCTCTCCAGAGAGGGACGTTTTTGTTAGTGCATGAGGTTAAAGCACGCAAAGCAGACCATCTTCGGGGCACAAGAATAATCTTTTACATTGCAATCCTTTCATTTTTAATATTTGCCATGTTATGTGCGCCTCTGCGCATCCCTGTTTGTGTAATAACCAGAGTGTACGTGCATTGTTCACCCGCCTTTAGGCACATATTACTAACATGCTCTTTAATTAACAAAAAATATATTGCACCATTGACTTTAGACCAGGTTTTAGTTGGTCACTGGTGCAGTTTAGTTGCCTCAAAATAGCAACGAGCCAACAATGTGCCTGAACACACCTCGTTTTCAGACCAGCATCTCTACAGGGCATGAAAATGATAACTGCACCGGGCTGAAACTAGCAAAAAATACTTGCGTCTCATCTGGTGCTCATCTGGTGTTTGATAGGGCCTTGTATGTGTTTTTTTGTGGAGTCATCAGGCATTCAGTGTTTTCATGGTGTTTATCCTGCCCTGAGCACTAAAGTCCTGCCTCAAAATTAATATGTTGTCATGTGTAGAGTTTTAGCTCACACTGACAGATCTTAACACACTTTTAAACTTGGATTAGTGATTTGAACAAACTTGCGATTTAATATAATAATTGAACTAATATGTTACGCTCACTTGAGTTTTCTTTTTAGCGTAACTTTTGTTTAAACTTTCTCTTCTGTTTTTTTCTATCCCACTAACATGGACACAAGTGCACTTCAAATACTCGAGTCCCCTCTTTCCCTTGCCACTGTGTTTCCTTTTATCCTCTCAGACACAGAGGACACAAAGCACACACCCAGACAAACACAGTATCTGACAGAACCAACCAGCTAAGGTGGAGGCATCATTTAGTATTTATGAAACGAGTCTGTCGGAGCGTGTTTGTGTGCATCCGTGCAAGCGCACGTCTGAGCAAACACATTGCCTTCAAATGCACCTCAATGAGGACAAGTAATCCTTTGTTAGCAAGACATCAGTCCCCAAGATGGGCTTCATTGGTGTGTAAATGGACCTCGTGACTTCCCAGCTGGGACGATTCTGGCAGAAGGACTACTGACTCAAATCACCATGTGGACAGGGACCAAAAGAAGTCTGAGTGACCTTAGAAGCCTCTTTTTCCTTTTTGTCTTCTTTATGACATTTAATATTGTACGGTTTCAAACCTCATGTAGGCAATGAGTGATTCTTGAATATGCATTCTCACCATTATGCTGTTATGCTGGAGGACAAGTAGAAGAAGTGCATGCATAATGATTAGGTTGAGACATTTGCCATAACATATCACATAACATAACAACAACATATATCTGTCTGTCTGTCTGTCTATTTTGCTGTAATTACTGCCTCAATTCAGCGTGGCATGGAGGTGATCAGTTTGTGGCACTGCTGAGGTGGTATGGAAGCCCAGGTTTCTTTGACAGTGGCCTTCAGCTTATCAGCATTTTTTGGTCTCTTGTTTCTCATTTTCCTCTTGACAATACCTCATTAATTCTCATTTAACCAACTTTTGGTCCTTGTGGCAGTGTGGGCAGGTGCCAAATCCTGCTGGAAAATGAAATCAGCATCTTCATCAGTTGATTAGCACAATTAAAAGAACCAAAGACTTAAACTACTTCAGTCAGTGTGCATTGAATTTATTTAATTCAAGATTTTCACAATTTGAGTTGAATTAATGAAATAAATGAACTTTTCCATGACATTCTAATTTATTGAGATGCACCTATCTATCTATCTATCTATCTATCTATCTATCTATCTATCTATCTATCTATCTATCTATCTATCTATCTATCTATCTATCTATCTATCTATCTATCTATCTATCTATCTATCTATCTATCTATAGCTGCAGGAATAAATTACATTAAATTATTTTACTGTATTTTATTCACTTAACAGTTGTTTTTTTATTGTTACTTCTTGTTATTTATTGCCCCTTTGCAGCTCCGTTGAAACAGATCTTAGTTTTACTCTTTTTCAAATGTACAAACTGAAAATGAAGGCAGTGCTAAAATGATTCAGGAACCTTGGCATACAACTTAAAAAAAAAAGCTGTCTGCTTTGCTCTGTTGCATTTATCAAGTGTTTACAGAGCTCTAGCCTAAAATTTTGCCAATTCTACTTGCACAAATTTACAAATAGCATCATCACACTTTCTTATGTTTTAGAGATTCATTAGTAATGAAAAGTCTGTCTCATATCTGTAAATTGGTTCTTTTAGAAGAAAAAAAAAAATGATTCAATTGTTCTTTTGCATCACTGTTCCATGTTCCCTGACTCCTGGTGTGCCAAATTAAATGCTCTTACAGTACACATTCTCATACTGCCATTTTAATGCAAAGATTGTGGCTTATTTTTTTATTAGAAAGATTCGAGTTTTTTATTCAAGTTCAGTTTTAAGCCCAGTCTTAATGGAGATTAGTCATCTTGCCACAAAATATCCTGTTACATACATTCAGTGCTTTGCCTGCACATTGATTATGACTGTGATACATATTGATTAGGTCTTTCATATGTGCTTAAACCCAGCAGCCCAACTTAAGTCTTATATTAAAAGAATAATTTTTTTCCTAATTAAAAGTGCATTTTTACAGCAGCCACGATTTAGCTCATAATATCTTCCAGACATGTAATCTGCATTTATAATTAATCCGTATATATATAAACACTGTCTTAAGATGTTTTTAAAATATATTAATTTCATTTGTTATTTTATTTTATTTTTTTCTATTTAACTTTTAATTATTTGTATTTTTATTAGTTACAATTATTAGTTAGTCAGCAAGGCTTTTAATGTTTATATTTTATTTAAGCTTTATTTCAGTAACTGAAACCAGATTTTAATAGATTTACTGTAGTGGGACTGATTCGGTTTCATTCATGAACAAATCATTCAGATGGGTTTTGTGAACCAGATGTGAACTGATTCAGTGATGAGACATTTGTTACCAAACTGCACACTGATCTGTTAAAATTTTCTTTTGTGAATGGAGATTTGCATACATATTAACTGTTTAAAGATGTTTGGGTGTAATTGCAATGTTTTTTACACTTAGACTAAGTGTGTGGAAAACTAAGCTTGATGGGACTGATGTGCTAATGCAGCTAATTCATGCTAAATTAGCTTAAAATTAGTCAAATTGGCTGAGAAGCACAACGCCTGTGGTTTAAGTGCTTATTTCACGGAGTTCCCTCCCAACCTGTTTCACACTGTCAAACTTGTGCATTACACAGATGATTTAGATGAAAGAACAGGTGTTTAAAAAAACACAGGTAACAACATTCAGTGTCCTTCAGTTCAGCAAGCGCTCGCTCTGTCATTAACCTGACAGGAGATTACTCTGAGCTTCCAAGGGCATTTGAGTATGATGAACGTACTCAGAAGTACTCAATCAGAAGCCTCTGCCTGACCTCCAATCATGGCCCATTTCAGATAAACTTGGTTTAAAGAAGTCTCTCGTTTCTATTCCAAGGTCTTTGCATCACGTAATGGCTTTGCACTTTCTCTTTGTTTAGAGTGGGAGAATGCGAGAGGAGAGGGAGAAAGTGACTGTGAGATATGTGTCCGTTGCAGTATGTCATGAGGGCATGACAGGGTGATCTCTGCACACAGGCATCACCGAGACATTTTTATTGTGCGGTTTTTATAGAGGCAGGAACAGTAAGGGAAACTAACTCATGAAAATATATATTGGATGGTACCATGTTAGTGGCCTACTATATTTCCTTTGTACAATGGAGTATACTGTAAATACCATAGTACTTTAAAATTGTCATCTTATAGTATATCAGAAGTATAGTATATTTAAAATGAAAACTGTAAGCAGTCTTGTGTGTCTTCTCTGTAAGCAGACTCCTCAACGTCTTGGATGAGGTGGATTACTGTTGGGTTGTCTGCAAACTTTGTGGCTGTTTGACTTGCTTCCCCAGTCTCAAGGCTGGCGTTGTGTCTAACTGACTGTATGTTACAGGTAAGCGTGGATTGTATTTCGCTGCTAGGTAACCTCAGCCTGCTTTAAACATCCGAGCACAGCTCAGAAAGAGCGCTGATGCGACACTGCCACCTGATGGTCTGGAGCCAATACTACAGCTACTTCAGAAACTGCGCCCAATCCAACAGTGCACTGATCTGATGCGGATTAGTGACTCGGTGAATATATTGTATTATACAGTACAGCTACAGAAATACACATTTATTCAGTTCACTCATAGGTTATTGTCTCATTATAGAATGAGAGCAGCTCGGACCAATTTTGTGAACCGATGCAACCATCAAATTCATGCATCAGACTTAATCAGCTCACCAAATCGTACTTGGCCTGAATTCAGTCAGTACAAAAGAAAAACACAACAGCACTGCATATTTGCAAGTATCCCGTTTAATTAAAATATTTTGTAATAATTTCAATTTCATAATTCAAAATTTGTTCAAACAATTTAACTAGAGTACTACTGGCTCATGATCTTCAAAAAAAGACATTTACAAATATATATCTATTCTTATACATTTCTATGAATGTTTTGCCTTTGTTTAATGTTTCTGCTGATGTCAGAATTGGATAACTCTAAACTCAGTGAGCAGAGCAACGAGGAGGAAGACGATGTAGAAGATCAGTAGAAAAATGCCATAGAATCTGCTCAGGTGAAAACACTGAAGAGGAACCAGTATGAAGGAGAGGACGAGAGACAGACCCAGTGCTCCGGAGAGAACCCAGCACAGCATCCCCTCTGGTTCCAGCTGACCACACAACCAAACACACACAGCACACAGATCAGACTCCGTCATGCATCTATACTGGAATATCCAACTGACTAAAAGGTTTTAACATGTTCTCAGGTAAACACCAAAAGACTATGAAGTACATTGCATCCACTTACTGTACATGTTTATATGTCTTTTTAAAAGAAAGTTGAGACATTGTATATACTGTAATATAGAGAGTGCGAGACTTACCATCACAACGTTATTAGTCTGAAAGATTTGCAGCAGGCAGCCCAGACCCACACCAAACAGCATGTCTTAATGGCAATGTTAAAGGCATATGAAGATCTCTATGTGGTTACGGTAATGTAATGCAAATAAATATTATGATTAAATCTGCTGATGTATTTGTTAAAGCACAAACACAATAAGGAAAACTTAAAAAGAGCATATGTGAAAAGATACTGAAGATAATGCCTCCGAAACAGGCAGAGATGGCCATCCGTGGGTATCCCTGACGGGCTATAGTAATGTCTGCAAAGCAATCTGTCAAAACACACAAATATCACACATGGTCTAACAGAGGTAAAAACATAATGGTGTATGATTCTTTAAAATATTAAAGGCCATCCAGTAATAAATACCAAAAATAATAATAATTGCGCATATATATATATATATATATAATATATATATATATATATATATATATATATATATATTATACACACACACACATCATGCATTACATTAGTTCAAAAGTGCCAACAAAGATAAAACCATACCATCTAGTAGTTGCAAAATTGTTATCCTATCATTTCAAGTCCTAGCATATTGGCTATGAGCAAAAATAATGGGAAGATAATGTGCTGTTTGTGGTTTGAGTGAGTGTATACCTCCAATGCTGTTGCCCCAGGCTAACAAGGTGAGGCCCAGTACAGTGTTGCTCAGACTGAGAACAATACCCAGCAGGTGCAGCACACTAACAATCTCAGACGCCACAGTGCTGATCCACAGCGCACTGACCACAAAACCTAGCAGAGAATAGAGCTACGTGCACACACACAGCAATGAAAAAAATTAATTAAATTAAAAAATACACAATTATAACCTTTATTCAGCAAGGATGCATTGGATTGATCAAAAGAGACAGTAAAGACATTTATAAAGCCTATACAATGACTTCTATTTCAATTACCTTCTGTTTCTTTGAGTAATTTGAATTTTTTTTTAATTAAAACAGAAAAACAACTATTTAAGATTAGAATAATTTCATAATATTACTGTTTTTACTGTATTTGTGATCAAACTAATGCATAAGAGACTTCTTTAAAAACACTGAAGACTCATACAAAGTGATATTTAGGAGGACGCTCATTTGTGGTAGTGAAGAAGACTATGCCCGAGAGGAAGACTCCGATGCAGAGTATGAGCACCCACACTGGAACTTCTCCTTCAATCAGCAGTAAGCCATCTTGAAGGAAAGAGAAAGTTTTTCTTTTTTCAGTCACATGCTCTTTTGCAGAACATGAAGTGATTACCACAATTTCTGCATCAACAGCATTTATCTTTCCAACATACAAGAGGAGTTCATCTCACAGACCGCAGCTGTGCATTAAAGCTACAAAACACTGGCAGGGATGACGTAACTACTTTTTATGTGCCACATAAGATTATTGATGCTAAACAGTTTAGTTTCATAGTTCAAATAACAATGCCAACTGACTTACACTTTCCCGACTGGAAGGTAAGTACACACACCACCAGAGGCCAGTGATTATGTGCAGAGAGTTCAGAGGTCGTTTTCCAGTTGTGATCTTCCTTATCTGTGTCCACCACAGGAACGGTCAACAATAACAGCACTTCTACAGGCACCTAACACAGTCAGATGGAATGCAAAAAAAAGGATTCCTCACCTTAAAATTACGTAAGCATGTATACAAAGTTCAACAAATCCACCACTTGGACAATCAGACAAGTTTATTTTAAACAACAGGTTCATAGAAGAATGATTACTTATTTAGAGCCAGGAAGTGATCATGAAATTAAATACACTTGTTTTTGTATTTTTTACCTTGATCACTTTTGAGGACTTTGGCACTCCAGTGCTGTCTCCTCCAGGTCCGGCTGTCCACCGGGTTAATGGCATTCAGGAAGATCTGAGCAGTGGATCGAGTGTAAGGCAGCAAAGGCTCATACTCTCCATCATCTGTAACACACATAACACTTACAAACACATGCATGCAAGAGTTTCACATAGACAAATGCAAACCAATCGTCTAAACTGTGAAAGAAAATGGTTGATGAGTAGCATTTTCAGAGCCTAAGAAGCACACAAACATAAAATCAAATGACTGAGCAGATAGAAACACTGTTACACCATACAGAACTTCCTTAAAGATGCAAAATTCTCATTCACTTTCACTGTTACCAATGCAGATAGCAACACACACACGAGCAAACTACCATTATTATGAAAGTCTGTGGTGTTGAAAACAATCATGCATACATAACCCACAAAACTCCAGCCACGTATATAACCAACATAGTTTTAAGTTTAGAGGAAGTGACCCACCGTGTGCTTGTATGCTGGCATTCGGAATTTCTCTATATGCATCAGATGGAAGAATCTCTCCTAAAAGACAAGAACAGCGCTCATTAATATCTGCCCAGTGTTAGACCAACACTGCTGCAAAGCAAAGAGCATTACTTCCATTTCATAAACTTCATAGCACTTTATTCAAATTGACAAAGCTTTGAGTTTGCATTGTTGTGCGCACTATATCTGAATGTGTTAGAGTTTAGTGCAGTTAATTCATATATTACTAGAAATGGGAATGAGTACTTAAGTAAGCAAGCTCAGTCATTAAAAACAATAAATTTAACATGTTTACCTTAATAAAAGAAAAAACGTTGTCCCTCCTTATTGAGGAATTGAAATGTGACTGAAAGAGTGTGGTGTGTGATTTGTGAGTTGAGTGCTGAGAAAGGCTGCAGTCTTTACCCCGTTCACTGCCTGAGGTCTGGGCCGATCCATTCAGTTGATGCTTCTGACGATTGTAAACATATGCACTAACAATCACAGTCAAAACATATACAATATACAGCCCCAGATAACCTGTGGAGAATAGAAAAGAATGATAAGAAGAATCAGATGACTTCTCTAACAAAAGGAAATGATAACCATATCAATATATTATGCATATAAGTGGAACAAGCAGATTGAAAATGTGTGTCAATTTCCTAAATGAATGAAAAGATGTGAGTGAATAATGGTTATCGGACCCACGGCTTCTCCCATGGAAATATGGCCTTTATATAGGATCATGAAGGTCCAAAACACAGCTGCCATGTAGAAAATGACATCACGAAGGAATGGACGGGACGCCACAGTGAAAGGCTTAACCAGAGCAATGCTTCCAGCTACCACTGTTGTGACAAAGATTCCCGCCCCTAGAAAAAAGAAATCACATTAGGAATTTTTTTTTTTTAATGATGAATTTGTTCAGAAGGATTAAAGGTGAAGTGTGCAATGGAGCTGTATGAATACTGCTACTGTTCAGTCAAAACAAACAGTCTCAAGGTTATTATGGTCAAACCACTTGCATGATCCAAGCAACCTGCACAATAGCACAATTCAGTTTGGTGCCATTATTAGTTGAGAACTACACCGTTTACCTTAAATACTCCAACACATGTCCTTGATGTTTATGTGTGTGATGTAGGAAGCTTGGTGTATGTTTAAAAGAGCTGATCTCTCACCAAACAGTGCTCCAATGGCAAGACCAGCAGTCTGAGGGTGAGAAAAAGCAGCCATGGCACTGAACACATCTGGAGCCCCATTTCCAAGTGCCAGGAATGTTACTCCCTGTTCCACTTAGTCACGGAAAACAATGATACAAAAATGAGACCAACACAACCTCACAGCACAATTTGGACCTTTTCCAGCAACCAAAACACAGACTCATCACTGAGGATTCCACTCAGTCACACATACAACACACCCCGCTCAGTCATGTGCACACGTTTATGACACAAACACACTTTAGAGACTCTTCTCACTCATGTACAAACTTCTCCAACTATAGAGAATAACAGTCTTGGCAAATGTCAGCATATAACCTACTAACAGGCCAGTCGTTTGCTATGTCTAATTGTTTAGAATGCTGTGATATTCTCTTCACAGTTTATCACTACTGTGGTATATAAGGACTCAGCAGAAGTCCACAGCAGGAGTAATTAACCTCCTTAACCCACACAGAATGAGGACAAATGACAAGGATCAGCTGATGTGGGAATTGCAGTACCGCCGCCACAATTGAACCATTTAAAGGATACGGCCACATTATGAGTCAAGCTTAGTGTGGAAGAAATGGCTGAGAGGTTTGGGCAGAAACTGAAAACAAGAAACAAAACAAAAAAGTTACATAATACAATATAATCAAAATACATATTATAATCCATTTGCATTTAAATTCAAATTCATTTTATTTATAGAAGAAATTCACTTTAAATATATTTTGCAACATAACGACAAGTTAACTGACTTCTTGACCCTCAAAAAGAAGAACCTTTTTAAAATAAAGAGACTCAATTCTAAATTCTCCAGATAAATGAAAGAATGTCAGATGAGTAAATAGAGAAGTGAAACCTTCATCATGGCCAAAGGCTACAAAGGATAGTGTTATGAGATCACAAAGGAATATACATGTCTCTACATAAACACGTCTGCAATTATTGTTTTTACATATTATTGTTTTTACATTTTAAACAGTTACTCATTTTAATTGCGTCACAGTCCGAATGATCAATTTAACTGCATAGTGCAAATGGAATACAATGTGAACCTAAAAACACACTAAATCATATTCACGTCATTTTGTGGGTTTTACAAATATTTAAGCAGTGAACATCATTCAAAAGAGCTTGTGACTAGACCCGGTAACGCCACTGGTTCCTCAAACTGTCAGTGAAACCTTAAACTCCTCCCAGTCTTCATTCAAAACACAGTGCTGTGTAGAGTCTGGTGACAGACCTAACTTGCTTGCAGTGCAAGGGTAAATAAAAACTGTTGTTTGAATAAGTACAGGGTTTTCTTTACTCAAGATACACTATGTCTATAAACACTCATGTTTTTCTGTGTTTGAAGAGTCTTAGCATTTACAGTCTAGGTGTAGCTAATATACTGTTTTATATATCCTTTGCATAGTGCTTCATCTTTTATAGCATTAGATTTTGGCTAAATGTATTCAGCAACAAAAGACTGACCACCCTTATAGCTACATAAACTTTATAACCTGTAAGTTGAGGAAAATGTGATGTGATGCACTTACTGCCTCAGATGAGTCTGAATATGACGGATAAAACGCCGCCCGTTACCAAACGTAGCCTCGGATCGGCTCCAGGAGGGAACGAGACACTGCATTATTGAAGAGGTCGCTTTGGGGTTATCCCCCCTTCCTCGAATCTACTAAAGCCTTATGAAATCTCACAGGTGAGAATTCATCCACCTTCAAGCATGTGAAATAGAGGCAGGCGTGCCCAGGAGATGACATTGTCAGTTCACTTAATTTTGTCGTGGCCATGAAATAATAACTTGTCGTAAAAAATGTCGTAGCCACGAGATCATTTTATCGAGGTAACAACATCCTTATGTCATGGCCACGACTTCTTTTGTTGAGGAAAGGACTTATTTTTCTTGTGGCCATGACTTTAATGCGTAAACAAACCTGCGTGACCATAACAACCCAGGATTATCAGATATTGATTCATTAATATTTCATTTTGAATTAAGAAATTATTATTATACATATAATTATTAAATTATTACATTAACCATATGCCTTGGCTACTGGGCTTTATTAGGTGCGATAGTCAGCATTTAAATTAAGTTTATCATAAATAAATATTACATAAAGTGCATAATATAAAATAGGCCTACAAGAAAAAAAAAAAGTATCCATCCTACAGTCTTGTAAGTCCATTAACTTACAGTCTTTTCCCCGTAATATTTGTATATTATTATTTTTAGACTATTATTATTGGTTATGTTTACTCTCTGGGTGGCTGAGAAGCAGAAGTCTGTGATGGTTTAATACACTCCCTGAATGGACTATGATCAGTCAATCGTCCAGATCCATTCTGCACACAAGCTCCACACATTTACAAGGGGGAGAGCCACATTTGACACATTCAAGCAGTGTTGGACTAATGAAATGCAAAGCGCGGTAATAATAAGCAACAAGCGTATTGGTGCATTAAACCAACTCTTATGAGTGACATATTAACAGCATCCACCATTAATCTGCATTAAGAACTAAGTTCATATAAGCACAAGAACAGGGCAGACTGCTGCAGCTGTAGTGCATGAATACTACTGAAATAACAGAACACAGAAAACTGTGTCATGAAGTAGTGAGTAATGGCACTACACATCGGCCTATACAACCTAGTTGAAACACGCACCAGAGAGTGGTGTGGCTAAGAAATCTCGCAGTCACTCATTTGCTGCTCCCCTGCACAGACAGAACATGTGGTGTGAAAAAAGGAAATTTTCAAGTTATAAAACCTAGCCAAAAGCCTTGACATGACTTCAAGTTCAAGATGAAGCCAGACAGCGCTTGTGGATCAAAGCAAGTTCCTCTATGTTCAGAGCATCACGAGTGACTGCCTCTATTTCACTTGCTTTAACACCATTGGCGGGCGAATTCTTGTCCGCGAGATTTCACAAGGCTTCAGTAGATTCCCAAATCTACTAGATAACCCCATCGCGTCATCTTCGATGATGCAGTGTCAAAAGACCGACTCAAGAGGGAACACATATTGCCACCCTAAAATGTTAATATTATAATGGCACATGCAAGTGTTTGATCATATACATAAAGCCACAATACCAACTCTAATGATGCAGCGTTTAATTATCAAAAAAATTAAATGTTTTTACCTTTCCTGAAAGTGGTAGTAGATTTGGACATACAAGGTTTCCCCCCAATAGCAACAACATTTTTATTTGTTGTTCAGTCATAAACAACAACATAAAGCTACCCGACCTTGTGCTCATACCTGCCTTAAACTCACGTTTCACATTGAACATATCAAGTTTTAATATGCTATTTGAAGCAATGTTTGTGCATGTTTGTGTAACTTTGCTATAATTCAGTGCTTAGCGGTGAGCCGTGGAATTTGATTTTACGAATCAAAACTGCCCTAGAATTATCTCAAATACACTACTCACAAGTCTGATGCAATCAGCCCAAGAAGAAGGAACAGAACAAACAGCCAGAGGACCTGACAGGAAGAAAAAAAAAGAGGGAAGGAAAAAGAAAACGTGAGGGGGACTTTACTAACATACAAAACCAGTATGTTCATAAAATACACAACCAATATAAAATCAGATTACACAGTCTGGATGATGCATTCTCATTAGTTTCAGTTGCATATGTAAACAAACATGTCACACTCCACAAATAAACTTACACAACACTCAATACTCTGATATGCAATCAGTTTAAAAAGTAAACCGTGAGTTTGCTGACTGAGCTAAATGTATCCTCACATAGAGAGTGATGGCTAGGGGCAGCAGATTAGGTGGGAACAGGCAAAAGGTGACCACAGGGTATTTGATGAACCCTTCATCTGAAGCACAGTCCGGTGTATTCTTCACAAACTCACATCTCTGACTGGCAGACAGGTTCATCACCACATCACACTGCAACACAGATCAACAAATGCAGCTGTGAAGGATTCATTGCCAACAGTTAGGCAACATCACATATAGAGATTTTATATATAGTTTACTCATGGTCGTGGTGAGGAAAAAGAGAGCAAATGTGTTTGTCACAATAATGACTCAGTGAGGGACATAGGAAATCTAAACACTGCGTGATCACATATTTCAGAGAGTTTCGTCCAGCTCACCTCGTCTCGGTTCGGTGTAGCTTCTGCAGGTCTGTCTGAACGCCAGACATTCCCAAGAGGGACGATGTGTGTGTTTGACTGGTAAACAGTTTTCTGGCAGCTGACACGATCCCACTGCAAAGCAACGGTGCAAAACAACAAGAGCAGAGCACGCATTTCTAAGCTGCTGATTCTGCTTCAACATTGCTTTTCAAAATTCAACACTAGTAACGTTAGTTGAATTGTGGTAGTTCGATATGCCAGTTACATAGACTGCAACATTTGAGGTTCCGTCGCGCTCTTTTCCTTCATTGTTGATAAAATCCACGTATTTAGACGCTGTGAATCACAATCCGTGGGTTTGACTTAAAATCACGCAGGATTACGCATTCTGTCACGAGAGAGCCTAAACGTGAAGCGTGTCAGCCTGTCAAGTCATTCCAACACTTCTTAAAAACAGTGTGACGCGCGTTCTTATGCGCCCTCCCTTTGTCCTGAGGTTAAAGAGACATTTCACGCTTTTCAAATTAAAGGGATAGTTCACCCAAACAATTCCGAAATCACTCACCCTCATGTCGTGTCATAATAACCAAGACTTTTTTCGTTCGCCTTCGAAACGAAGCATCTAAATGGACAAGGGTGATGGAAATACCTCATGTGAAGTTTTTATTTTATTTTATTATTTCTCTCGCAAGACTTTTGCGTTCTCCAAGGATCTTTGCATCAAAAGCTCTGAAAGTTTAGTTTGGGTGAACTATCCCTTTAAATGTCGATCTCTCTTTCTGTTGACTTTTAAACTTGGCTTACAAGTTTGTAATGTCATGTAACCAAAACTGTTGGTCAATGAAATTTAAACAGTGTCTTTTTTATTTACTTTTTTCCCCCTCGTTGAAAGCGTTTTTAAGATGGCATTGTTTTGTTTGGGGTTAAATTTTATAAAGAAACATTTTAGCAAAATTGCCAATTCAAGCTGGCGTCCCAGTGGAAAAGTTCCCATAAGCCAACCGATGAGCCCAGATCAGCAAAACTGTATGATTTGACCTTCTTAAACAGCCAACTGACCAGCAAAGTCAGGAGGCTGAGATGTGTATATATTCATTTGAGAACAACCTTCTGACACTCTGTAAAGTTTGATGCTCCTGGTATAGGCCTATTTCCCCCTACTGCTTTGACCTTTATAAAAGCCTTACATGATGTAAGCTAGAAGACATCAGTATATCTGAGAGCAGCCCTTTGACATTCTCTAAAGTTTCATTAGGCTATGTCAAAATCATTTGGAGTTCAACTATGATTTATTGGGATGGGCTCTGTGAATAGTGTGAATAATATAGACGTCCACCACTGGGCTCACTGTCACATGTAATCTATAATCAGTAACGGACTACAAATTGAAAGTAATCTACCCAACACTATTTGGGGATCTAATAATTTTTATTACTAAATGTGATTGGGGATTAAGACCAACCACTGTTTCAGGTCAGTTACTTGCATTGAAAATGAATAAATTACTCCCTAAATTTTCAGAAGAAAGCAGTGACCTTCTTGTTTGGTTTCCTGTGATACAGTTCAGAGGTAGTAGTTTTACCTATATTTAGATATCATTTAATTGCTTTAAATAAATGTTAAAATATTGCTAGAGTTGTTCTTTGAGGGTTAGGATTGTGGAATTTGTTGAAAGGTCATATCAAAACATCCGTCAGCCTCCCTAAATAGCTGAGCTGATCTAAAGAAAGAGTGCGGAACAAAAACTATATATTGTCTCATCTTCTTTTATAAGAATCTGATGTTTGGGTGATCTGGTTACTCACACATTCAGTCTTTGCAAATGAGAAGAGTCATGTCTCTGATCATCGAACAGCTGATGAAACAAACGAGGGGCCGGTTGCTTTAATAGAGCCACTATCTTAAGACTGTGTCTAAAGACGTAGTCTGACCAATTAGCGAAGGGGTAATCTGTTTTCCTTTTCAGATTCAAATTAGACCAATCTATAATTCAAGTAACTGAATCAATAAAAAAAAAAAAAGTTATGACGTCTTAAAAAAAAAATTATTTGGATGTTTAACTTTTAACTTTATGCAATTGGACACTTTTCTCACTGACATATTGAGCTATTATTGCTATAAAAGATATATATAAAGATTGGTGTTTTTACAGCTACTGAAGTAATTGTTTTCCTCACTGTAAATATGAGGTACACATGTATTTATTTATTATATATTTATTATCCATGACACAACTGCTTGTATTGGTTTTTGTAGAAATTAGCACAGCATGAAAATTTGTATTTATTCAGGAATATGATTTTTGCTCTAGTCAAGATGCTACTTTTATTTACAGTATCTAAATGGCCAAAATAAGCTTGTCAAAAATGTATTATATACATCACACCATCCACAGAGCTTGTGTGTTTATATGTTTCTCTGAGCTCTATACCTGGGGCTGAAAGAGTTAATGTGATAGTGGTAATGGGTAAAATTGATTTGACATCATGTCTTAACTATTTCAGGATTGTTTCTATCAGAGTTGGACTGGAAGCACCAATTGGGGTCTCAATTTGGGATCATTCATAGAGAAACAGCTAGCATCAAACTCACCACACACAGTCTCATGCACACATCAACACGTACACATGTACACACATGCTGATGACAGCTTTGACACCATCCTCTTCCCCCTTGGAATTAGAAGCCCGCTGGGACAGAAGGTTTCTAGCCCTCGGAAACTGTCTACTAAATAAAAGGTCAGGCAGGCTTGATGGATACTGTTTCTCCTAAGGATGACCAGTATATCTTTGGCTCATGTCATGAATTTAAGGCAATTGCTGCACTGCAGTGGTGTTTAAAAAATATTGCTTATAAATGTAACCTTCGTAAATGTCATAAATGGACCTGCAAGACAACAGCAGTTGTAGTTAACACAGATTCACAGTGTACGTGACAAATTCTGTAAATTCTAGATATGTAGAAATGATTTCCTTCTGTTCTGTGAACTCCAAACACTTCACTGTTGTGAAAAACAAAACTGTTTGGAATGTGGTTCCGGTGTTGACAGTGATCATTTGACAATAACTGACATTATTTTTGCATGGAAGATCTATATTACTGCCTGTTTATCATTCATTCCTTAAATATTAAAATAAATTAAAATTACTTTTGTACTTCAAAATTGTTCACATCATAATTTTAAGGTACATTATACAGGACCAAAATTCTGTCAGTATATTCAAAACCAAAACATTGTCATTGTGCTCTGAAAATTAAATTAAATTAAATTACTATATCAAAATGACACTGACCCATTGATGCAGACTATTATTCATGTTGATTGTTTAAGTAGATGTGTGTTTTTTGTAAATTTTTTGTCTTTGGTGATTATTGCTTTTCAGAGTGCAGTAACTCATTAGGACAGTAAAGTAAAGTAAATAAGCAATAAAATAAGAAAAACTATCTTCAAGGCAAGGGTTATTTATATGAGTGAGGTTGGGAGGGGTAATATTGGCTTTCAACAGCATGAAGTCTCATTGGTCTGCACTGGACTCTAATTCTGTAAAAAGTTAAAGGGTTTGGCTGAGCCTTCACAGAATGCTATCAAACCCATCTTTCAGTATAGAGGCCACCCACAGTTCCTCGTCTGTCCTGTCAACCAGATTTTCTTAAAGGTGAGATGTCTCTGACCTGTTACACATGCTGTATAATTGCTGGATGTGTTTTAAGATGATAGTATAGACTTAAACAAAAAGATGAGCTCACCCACATAATGGTAGAAGGTTTCTTACAAAAATAAAAAATGTGTGAACTCTTCTACCATCCAATACCAAGCTTCTCTTTTTGTTAAACTTTGGTATGTTTTTTGATCTTACACACCAAAGTAATTCTTAAATTCTACTAAAATGTATAAGACATTTAGTTTTTATTTCTATAAGGAAAATACATATACATATATTAATGACTATATGGATGTGTTGTATGAAATGTGGGTTAGAGGCATTCAAAGCGAAGGAATACGTTCAGTGATCAGGAAATTAAGTTTGCTTCCTTTCTTTTATTCAGCAAAAGTTTTAGCGTATTTATTTTCATTGTAAGCATAAGCATCATCTTGCATGTTGTGTTTCAAGAAGAGTCTTTTATCAGACACTTTTTAGTCTTTTATCAAAGTGAGGAATCCTCTTGGAGTATTGCTCAAGGGCATAATGTAAATGGCTTATGAATAAAGTTTTTCATTTGCTGTAAATATTTCAAACAATTGAGCTTTATTTAAATATAGGAGAATGTTTGAAATCCAGAAAAATGTCCTTATATTATCAAGATAACATAATACAATGTGGCAGAGTTGACACTCTATGTGCTAACATTTCAATAACCCTGAAATCTGAGGCCCCAGTCAATCCATCACCCAGCTTATCACTGCAGCTACAGTCCAGTTATAGATCTTGAGGAATTCATGGGTTTTAGGAATTTAGAGAAAGACAAATTATATTTTTTGAGGATATTGAATAAAGAGACAGCATTAGTGAGAGAGGAAGAGGAATGAGTCGGTCTGATCTGTTGCCTGATACAGTTTCTGATTAATATCTTTAGCCCCTTTGCTCTTGATACAACACTTTGGATAATTTTACACACAGATATCAGCTTTCTGCTTCACTCACATTTATGTCCCATGCAGCTAAATGTTAGTCCCGGGTGAAACATAACAGCAGATTTATTTCATTTCATATCAACGTTTTTACACAAAATACACCAAAACATCAGTATGTTCATGTTGTTAACTACCATATATATATCTGTAATAATAAAATACATGTCGCTTAACATTATTATGGGCATCATGTTAATTAAATATATTCATCCCAGTACCAACAAATGTACGTACAGCAGCTGTCTGTATTGTATAGTCAGCTCATATTCCTTTTCCTGCATTTCAGCATGAGTGAATTCAGAAGTGGATTACTTAATTAACCGACAAAACAGCCACTTGATATTCTTGCATGTGATTGGTGGGATGTTCTCTGTGTAATGAATGAGTGTTAATGGAGTGTGACTTGTTTATAGCTGTAGTTCACTTTGTTAAAAGTGATGACTGTTGATAGCAGTACTCAGTGGCTGTAACTGAATAAGGTATGTTAGGGTGAACGCAGCAGAGAAGAGCTTAGAAAGGCTGCATTGCAGAACTTAATGCTTTGAGATTAAATGCTATAAACCAGCTATTTGTCCAGGGTTTCATTTAGGCATAAGTCTAAGTAACACAGTAGCTATAGAGAAGTTGACCCACACCAAAATAGAACATTTAAAACATGGTTTATCATCTGCTGAATGTGTTGACTACCAAACAATGCTTGGACAATCACTCTTTAAGACAGTCTCTCCCTGTACTCTATATTTCCTAACAGAAGAGCACAACAAGCCTGCCATCATGTCTGAGTAAGTCTGTAAACACACCTTCATCTGGAAATGTCACACATAGTGTTCTAAAGTGTTGAACTATGATATTTCTCTCCTAAAATCCTAACAGTAAAAAGATGAGCTCTAGCCGTCGGCATCATCTCAAGGTAAACCTGAGCATTTGAGTCGGTTTGTGTTTACTCTAGAGATGTGTGTTTTGTTGCATGTGTCTTTTCCCCATTGTTTGTTGTAGAGTTTGATACTGGGTATAGCCAAGGAGCTGCTGGTGGCTGAGGAAAAGCGGACAGAGGAGGACAGAGCTCGCTATATGGAGGAGAAAAGTCCTCCTCTGTCTCTGCCTGGCTCACTGCAGGAATTACAGGTACACATGCATGAAATCCTTTATTTTTATTGAAGTATTTTACTCTGTTATTAAATGTCTTCTCTACTGTGGTCAGAACCTGTGCAAAGAGCTTCATCAGAAGATTGATGTGGTGGATGAGGAGAGATATGACCTGGCTGTTAAAGTGGCCAAGAGTGAAAAAGAGGTTTACACTCACGGATTCTGCTCTCTCATTTGTTTATCTCTCATGGGGTTGACTTTTAGCGAATAACGCTACATGTTTTTTTTTTTTTTTTAGATTGAGGACCTGAAGATAAAGGTTCAGGACCTGGTAGGTAAATTCAAGAAACCCGCTCTTAAGAAAGTACGTATGTCTGCTGATGCCATGCTGCAGGCCCTGCTGGGCTCCAAACACAAAGTGTCCCTGGACCTGAGAGCCAACCTCAAACAGGTCAAGAAGGAGGTCAAGGAGGAGGTCAGCACACACTACAGCAATAAAGAAACCTATACCTGCCAAAGGAATTATTTCAAATCTTGAAATTCTTTCACAAATTATTTTAGGATAAGGAGGCAGTGGGAGACTGGCGTAAGAACATCGAGGATAAGGCCGGCATGGGCGGCAGGAAGAAGATGTTTGAATCCGAGGCTTAAACAGGCTGACATTGTACTTGTGGAGTTGATTTCTGATGGACTTTCTGTTGTCGCTGTTGCAATGGTCTGTCAAAATGTGCTTTCACATCCAACAAACTAATATTAATTAAGGTAATCATAATATTTTGAATGTCATGTACTACATGAGTGATCCATGAGCTCACCTTAATAAATAAAAGTATTAAAAGAAACTGTCATCTGATCTGATCATTCCTCATATTCCAAATTCCTTTGATTCCTCTCATCATTCCTCATTCCTCGTCACATTTCCTTATTTTTCTTACCCTACTAGCAAAAAGTCATCCTCATGTAATTAGTTTTTTCTCTATTTATCTTCACTCTAAAATATTTCATATATGCTACATTAAATGTAAAAAAAAATTAAGTATAATTTTTAGATCATAACTGAACTAAGTTAATTTATCATGGTGCTTATTGCAGAGAAAAACTGTTCTGCTGCAAGCTCTTCCCATTATTTCCTTCCGTATATTTATGTCTAATGAGCATCAAATGTACTGAACTTACTTCTCTGTATTTTGTGACTATCAAAACTCATGTTCATGTCGTTTTAGCTTTATTGAATGAATTGTCTTTATCCTGTTTAAAAAAATAAGATTACTAACTAACTAAAGTCTCTTGATGGGCGATGTCTCAAGTTCAAGACCCAAGTGTTTGTAAATTCATAAATATAGATGAACATGTCACTAAATATCTATATATGTGCATATACAGTACCGGTTTAAAAAAGAAAGTCTGTATCAGAGTAGGCACATATACTATTGTAGTATTCTACTTTATTGCATAGATAGATGGGTAACTTCACTTGTGAGTACTGAACCAAATACGAGACTTTGCAATACCTGCTTCCCTACAACTGAGATACAAACACACACGCACATACACACACGTTTTATGAGGATGTAGATGTACTGTTTTTTATACTGTACCAATCACATGTTTCTGTATTCAGTTACAGTTGACCGATGTTGAAGGACCATCTGCTCAACTGCCGAGAGTCTGATACATGACACAGGTCATCTAAAGTTACATTAAATACACTTTTAAAAAAAAAAACATTTTCTATTCGCAGTGGTGTTCAAAAAGTTAGCTCAGGTCCCTCAGCAAAATATGATTTTTGTAGCTGTAGCAGTCAGTCTTTTCTTCTTTTACAATGTAAGAATGAGAAAAGTCTTATTACTGAAGTGGCAGATAAACAATAGTCCAAAAGGACAGTTAAAGACATATTTTCTTCTGCATTGATGCAGTGGCAAAGGTGCTACTGATCTCTTACACTATTTGTTTAGTAGAACATGTAACAACAGTAAGAATTTCACAAGTTTTCATAAGCAAAATGTAAATTTTACTTAAGTAAATCCTGCATATCCATCAAATCACGTCAATTATATCATGCTTTTAATGTACTCTAATGTACCAAAAGATGTCTGTCGCCCTCGTGTGGCTGTCAGAGCAAAAGCAAGAGAGATTCATGATTGTAAGATGATCACATACAGTCATGGCCAAAGGTTTTGGCAGTGACATTGTTTTGCAAAGTTTGCTGTTTAAGTTGTTGTGGTGTTCATTCACATTGTTGCTAGATTATCGATAATTGGCCAAAAAATTAACTTTTCACAAAAATGTTATTTCACTATTTTTTGACCCTAAAACAAAATGACCAAATAACATTAATTGATTAATCATATCAGCAACACATGTATAAGTGTGAATGAGTACTACTCCGGTAAAATCACTATCATACTAATTAGATTGTAAGAGCAGACTGAATGATATAAAAGGAAGGAAGAAGCACTTCCAATCATTGTGTTCTTATTAGTGATGGAAATTGCTACAAAGAATACTGCACCTGAAAGAACAATTTACCGGATTATCAAGAACTTCAAGAAGAGAGGTTTGACTGCAGTGAAGAAGTCTTCAGGACGTCTCCTCCTGATGAGTCAGCTCCAGAATGGTGTCTCCAGCAGTGCAGAGCTTGCTCAGGAACAGCAGCAGGTTTGTGTGAGAGCATCTGCACACACAGTGAGGACAAGACTTTTGGACAACGGCCTGGTGTCAAGAAGGGGAGCAAAGACGCCACTCCTCTCCAAGAAAAACTTCAAGGACAGACTGAAATTCTGCAGGAAGTTTAAGGATTAGACAGCAGAAGACTGGTGCAAAGTTATGTTCTCTGATGAAGCTGCCTTCTGAATATTTGGGGCATCTGGAAAATCGATTGTTTGGAGAATAAAAGGTGAACACTACCATGAGTCCTGTGACGTGCCAACAGTGAAGAATCCTGAGACCATCCATGTGTGGGGTTGCTTTTCAACCAAAGTAGTGGGCTCTCTCATAATTCTGCCCAAAAATACTGCCATGAATAAAGAATAGTATCAAAATATCCTGCAAGAGCGACTTCTTCCAACGATCCATGAGCAGATTGGTGATGATCTGTGAATTTTCCAGCATGATGGAGCACCATGTCACAAAACAAGAGTGATAAGAACTGGCTCAAACATCATTACATTGAAATTTTGGATCCGTGGCCAGGCAACATCCCAGATCTCGATCCCATAGAGAACCTGTGGTCAGTCCACAAAAGGCAAGTGGACAAGCAGAAGCCCACAAATTATGATCAACTCCGAGAACAAGGCAAGAATGGATCATCAGTCAGGATTCAGCCCAGAAGCTAATTTCCAGCATGCCAGAGCGAACTGCAGAGGTTATGAAGGACAAGGGACAACACTGTAAATGTATTTATTTTTTGCCAGTAAAAGGCTTTAAAACTTAGAATACGCTTATCATTGTTTTTCAGTATACCATACAAACTTGTGGAAAAATGATCTACAAATACTTTCATGAAACTTTGCAAAACAAAATGTATGCACTGGCAAAACTTTTGGCCACGACTGTCCTTCAGTACTACACAGAAATTTTTGGAGAAAACCCAGATCACTTTTTATTATTATTATCATTTTTTTTTTTTTTACATTTTTTTACATACCTTATATTCTGAAGCAAAAACACATTCATTATTTATTTAGTCATACATTCCTTTTTAAGTAATCATGACACTCTTTGTGTAATTTTTGTCATTTACTTGATTTACGCATATTATTAGATATGAATGATACAATTAACAACATTAGAAAGAACATTTGATGTTTGTGACAAACCACTCTGCTCGAGCCCTTATTTCTGAGTAGGTGATTTGGTTCAAAAACATTATTTATATGCTTGATGAAAGTCTCTTCACATCCCAATAGCAATCACTAAGTTAAAGTGTACTAAAAAATATTTAAAAAACGCTTTTGTCCACAGTGTCAAACTGAGTCCTGAAACACACTCGCTGCCAATCAGTAGAAAGGGGCGTATCTAGTAATGATAAGGAGAAGAGAGCGCTCAGTGAGTGCACAGGACAGATATTAGCAGATCGACTATAGCAAGAGATTTTTTTAAAAAGAGGAAAATCTCGGAAGAACAAAACATTAAAATGATCAGACAAGAGGTTGGACTTGTGTAAATATTGGAGCAGTTTCCAGTGGTGAAGAAACTGGTGAAGGAGCGGGAAGGCCTGGGACTGAACACTGAGGTAGCTTTGTTTCTCCTTGATAGGTGAGTTTACATTGAATTACCATAGTAACACACATCGCTTTCACTTATTGATGGCATCATACTCTCGCCAGGCAGGCAATGTAAGGATAGCAGATTCCTCCATCATCGCTGCCAGGGTTGTGTATGTGCATGTACATCAGTCAGTTGGTGGATGACACTACTCTCTTCTTTAAGGGGTGTTATGATGCGATTTCAAGTTTTCCTTTCACTTTGGAGTGTAAAAAGCTGTTCATGCATAGATAAGATCCCTAAAGTTGCAAAGACTAAAGTCTCAAACCCAAAGAGATATTATTTCTAAAAGTTAAGACTCCACCTTCCTAAAACGGCTTGTTTAAACACACACCCACATGTCTACGTCACGATGCGGGAAGATTTGCATAACACCACTCAAATGTTCATGCAAAGAAAGAAGGCGTAACATTTATTCATACTGTATATTGTTGTTGCCGCGGCTGCCATGTTGTAGAGATGCTGTGTGTTTCAGTGAGAAAGTGAAAATACTTTGTTTTGTCTCCCGAGAGAGGACACAACTAGAAATCAGTGGTTAAGTTCTGTTTACAACACTGTTCCAGAACAGTTCAACCCAAATATTCAGATGTGTGCTGCACATTTTATGGAGGACTGTTTCCTGAACCTTAGAGAGTAGCCTACAATGCTCGCTCTGGCAGTTCCAACTTTGCAAGCACAGTGTGGCACTTCTGACCTTTAAGTACATTTTCATATTTAAAGAATTTGACACTAATGATTAAAATGTGCGTGTAGAGCAGTGCTTGTTGTTTGTCGTTTCTCCAATCACAAATGCAGACATGGTTTTATGTTTACGTGTCGCAATGCAACACTATGCGTAAAAAGACAATGTAAGTCATTATAATCACTGATTATGTCCCCACTGGATGCTGTAAATGTTTTAAAAGTGTTTGTAAAAGTCTTGTGCCAGGATACACATCACAGTATGGTAAGGGACATAACATATCCGGCACACGCTTAAGGCATTCAGCCAATCACAACACACTGGATAGCTGGCCAATCAGAGCATGCCTCGCTTGTCAGAACGATGAACTTTGTAAAAATCGACTCGTTTCAGAAAGGCGGGGCATAGAGGAGAAACAATAATGTACAATATGTGGAAAATTATGTTTTTTTTTTTTACCTTAAACCACACGAACACCAAATACACAAAATAATTTTCTTCTATTATTCCTTTTAGATTTAATGGAACATTTCTTTAAAAGGAAGGGTATTACTTACTAAAGCTGAAGGTTTATCTAGACTGACACATGCAGCTTTGGCTTTACATTTATAAAATAAAATTTGTAAAATAATAATCTGTTATTTAATTTTGTCTGGAGGAATCGTATCCATATTATTAAGATAACCGTTGTGATGAAAATCTTTTTATTTATTTTATTTTAATACTTTAAATTACAGTTTTAAAGTCAATTGGAGGAAACACTTATAAAATGTCCCTCGTCGATTTGGAATTACATCACTGTATTTTAAAAGCTGGGTGGCTTCGTTTTCTTTCTTTGTGAAATTAAATTATTTGCCTGTTAAACTCTTTGCATTCCACAAAGAAAAAGCTTCTTGATTGGTCTCTTATTTATAAACATAATTTCACTCCACATTCTGTTTTATGTGGAGCAATCTAAAAGCAAGTCTTTATTTTTCAGAACTGGTACAATAATAAAAGATTTTTTTAATGAAGGCGGTCGTCTACTGTTGTATGTTGAGTTTTTACAGTAAAAAAAAAATTAATAAAAATAAACATTATTATTGTAATATTACGTGCTTTATACTGTGAAGTTTTCTCACCGGTGAATGAGATGTGAGGTAATCTGACTACTTTGCATTCAACCCTCCACCAACGCCGTCTCTCATAGTGTTGCTGTCGTTTCAATATAACACAATATCTCACTGAATGCGCTGTCATGCTCTGACGTCAATGCTGTGATGTCATTATTTTTAGACCGCTGACAATCAATCCACTTTAGATCCTACTGTTTCAGAGGTGGGGAAACATTGCCTTTCAGCTGCTTATTCTTATAAATCAATACGCTTGTTATTTATTGATGAATTTTTATCAATTCCAAATGTAACAGTTTATTAGAAATATTTTGTTTCTGATATTTCCTGGATTAAAGTTTGGTTGATTGTGAATAGATACATAATTACTAATAAGAAAATGAAATTTCCTTTCGAATTATCCATCGTATATATCCTGTTAATACTTTCTTAAAGAAAAAAATATATATATTTATAATTTTTATTTTTATTTTTAAACAGCAACCAGACACATTTATTTTGCCACTGCCATTACTCTAAATTGTAGTGTAAAGACATTTTCTTATTTGTTAATGATAATATTGATAAAGAATTTTCTTTACTTTGGGAAAATGTCTGTTTGGATTTGTTAACTGGAAAAAAAGTGCATTGACAGAAAACAAAATATACTTACTTAATCGTCTTATCTTGTTAACAAAATTTTATAAACTCAATTCTCAAGTCAGAAGCTACTTTTCTGTTTTGCTTACTGAAACAAAACATTTATTTGGGACTTTTTATAACTCATGTAATAAGAAGGCTTTAAAAACAGTTGAAATTGATAAGTTCAATATGTTCAATCTTTCATTTGAATGTGATGTGTTTAGTTTAATTATATACCCCTGTCTTGTATTTTATTATTATTATTATTTCCATTATTTTCATTAATTTATATTTTTGTATTGTAATTGCTTTCCTTATTTGTTGACATAATGTTCTCTTAAAAAAAAAAAAAAAGCATTTTATTTTTCCCGTAAGAGTTTTGAAGGGAGTAAGGATTTTGACATTTGCCTGTTTCCTGTGTCTGGCTTCCGGCGTCATCTGTTTCCAGCTATTTTATAGATATATATATAGCTATCTGTATAAAACCACTCATTTTGCTGCTTATTATTTGCACCATATTATTTTAGTATATTTTCTTAATAATGAACACACTGGTTTGTAGAACAAGCAGTTCTACCGAAAGTATGAAGTACCAGTATGAACCGGAAGTCTCACACATTCGCAGAAAATGGTTTTCTTCCATGCTGAAAAATAAGGTGGAGAAAAGAGCAAAGCTTTAAGTTCATATGATCTGTCTGACAGAGGCATGTCTTCTCAGATACAGAAACTGTGATTTGAACACTGCATTTGTGAGTTCTACACAGTGATTGCGATTTGTACAAAGAGCTTTTTGAAATAAATCTTCAAAAGACAATCAAAATGACAACATTCAAAAGCATTCAACAGAGAGATCAGCCTGGGACATGAGTTATGAGTAATTTGCACCCAAATGTGACTGAACAAATGTTGTATACAATATTTGTTTGATTTGGACAGGGAGATAGAAAAACCTGAATAAAATGTAATAAAAATGTCAGAAATGTATAATTATATAACGTTTACTTTCCACGATTATTCAAACAGTGAATAACAGCGAAGAGTAACCAGGTTTTTTTTTTATTTTTGCATATTGACCTTATCTACAAATACCATGGTCAGTACCAAGGTTTAACTAGTAACCATATATATATATATATATATATATATATATATATATATATATATATATATGTGTGTGTGTGTGTGTGTGTGTGATGTGTGTGTGTGCGTGTGTGTGTGTGTGTGTATTAGGGCTGGGAATTTAACGCGTTAATTAGATTAATTAATTATGGAGAAAAATTATGCGTAAAAATTATTAACGCATTGAACGCACTTGCAAATGTGAAAATGTCTTCCACGTCAGATTTTAGGAGCCCAATAACCTGGGCTTGGCCAGAAAATAACAACAACAACAAAACATTTGATCCCAAAAATAGCTATTAAGAGCCTAGACAGGGACAATGATAGCCTTGCTTTATACAGTAATGTGGCTTGCGACACTGGCACCCTGATGTTACAGCAGCATAAGCCAAGTCAAAGTTCAGTTAAAATAGCTATTTTAATACTATAAAATACAGGAAGTGGTCTCTAAGTTGCATGAACATATCAAAGCCCTGAAGAAACACATTGAACCAAGTTAGAAATTAACAGAGGGGCAATAGCTGCCCCCTTAACTAGATTCAGAGTCATTTTTCCCCTTTTTATGAATTTCTTGAAATGTATGTACTGTATATGCTTTCTGAAATGTGTTTGTGTCATCTTTTTTGTCAAATTCTTACATTTTTTAAATCAAATGAAAATGAGATTCCAGAAAGGCATCTGGAGTCTCAAATTGGTGACAAAATGATCCAGCAGATTGAGGACTGATCATTTAAGACTCAGTGCCCTATGGCTATGAACTGAATGATATACAATTTTTTGCAAGGTCTCACTGTTTTTAGTTTTAAAGACAGTATGAGCTTTTCAAACAGACATGCCAACATAAGTTTGAAGAATAAGTGTATCATTATAACAATTACAAAGCAGTTGTGAGGTTTGCATGTAGTATGTGATCTAAAATGTGTCTGCAGAAGCTGTTATTCCTGTGATACAGTTGGAGTTCCCACCTGTTTTATTGCTAAACGGCTGCTAGAGAGCACAACAGGTGAGAAAACACAGAGATTTCAGCAACAGAAGTGATAGGGTTATCTTAATTTCTTACAGTTCTTGCACTTACAATAAAGGCCTCTACTGAAAGAGTGTCATGTTACTCTGTTCATGATTTGGTGAAAGATTTGTGTTTGTAGGTCAGGTTTTTATATGGTTTTGCATATAGCACCAAATATTCCCACAAGGACAGATAAAACTGAAATTATTATTTAACATACACATTCCTTTTTTTTATTGAAATGCAGAAATATATTTAGGTGATAGGTAGGATCCAAAGCATCATTAGCTCTACAAAATAATGCAAGTTAACAGAGAGTCCTCATGATAGAAGGATAGAAAAACAAATATGTGTGTGTGCTGATTGTGGGGAGGGGAGGACGGAGGGTGATGGGATTTGACAATCTCATTGGCTAAAGGAAAGATCTGTTTCCTTAAAGAGAATGGAGGAGCTGTATGGGAAACCTATATAAACCTGACTAATGTTAAAAGCTGATACTCTTTCCCTCTACAGTAATTCCCTCTGAACGTCCTGCTGTGCACTGAAAGGTGAGTCTCTATTATTCTGTCCATCTCTAACACTGGATCTTCAGAAGATCTCAATCATGCTGAGCAGCCATACTCAACCAAAATGTGACTAATAAGAAGGACAATAATAATCTTTGTAATGTACCGCATACTGGATGAAAGCACTTGTGATAAAACCGGTTAAGTGGCTGTTGCCTAATATAATACTGTGTTTTTAATATTGAAGAGACCATGGATATGGTTTGATGTCTTCTTTATGAATAAATTATAATCAATTTGAACTTTAAACTGTTATGCTCAAAAGGCTTTTATTAGAGCCTAATTTGATATATTTGTGGTATGTGTTGTTGGGATACATTTGAGGCTATATTTCATTCATTGTAAAAATATATGAATCTCATTAAGCACATGCTCACAGTTAGAGAGATCTTGCCTTCATTCATCAGCACCTGTTGTTTTTATGGAGAAACACTGACAGTTGGGTGTATCGAAATTCAATTAAAATACTGTAAAGTTGAATCAACTTTACAGACCTGTGAATTTAACAGTATAAAACTTGTAATACAAATATATATATATATATATATATATATATATATATATATATATATATATATATATATATATAACAAACACATAAGGTGTACAGTGTCATACACACAAATTCAAAATACCATCATGGTAACATACATGACATTAAAATAATGTAATAATCAGTAATTTATCAACATATGCTGTAACATAAAACCATTGTTTTAACAAAATGCTGTCAAATGTGAAGTATCAAACAGGGAATTCTGGAAATGTCTGTTCACTGTAAATTATATAACCTGTTTTTTTTTACTTCCAAAGCTGTTCATACATAAAATATCCCAATAAATCTATTTGAGTTTTTTACAGTGTAGTTTAAGGGAAATTACCATTAACCAATTAACAGGTTTTACTATAAATCCTTGCAGTCCTTTTTCACAATGTACATATTTCCTCCACACACCTTACGATATACACAGGTATGGAGACCACAGCTCATTTTAGAAAACTCCCAACTCAGTCCACGTCCAATCCAAAATCCAAAACTTTATTTGGCAAGTAAAGACGTTCTTCAGACTAGCAGAAAGTATTTTTACAGTTGTGGATGGTTTCAGCTGTTGAAGTTGAGGAGATTCTTCAAAAGGCAGCAAGTTTACTGTCAGCTGTCTCGTCTTCTGTGTTGGGTGCAGACCTTCTGCTTCCTACAAAGGAACTCTAAAAAAAGAGCACAAGACAACTGCTTCTCAAACTGAGACCCTTAACACTTAAGGTACCTCTGTGGGTATTGACTTGTACACCAGCTGTTTCTCTTTCACATTATCCCCAGCCAAATTTAGTGAATGTTAATTGCTTCCATTAGATTAAAGGCAGCAACACCCCCACCTGCCACCCACAGGCGTCTTCACCTTCACAGAGGTTGCCACAAAGAGACTGGCAAGATGTCTGAGTAAGTATTGAATTACAAACCTCATGATGTTTGTGCGGCGTGAAAATGATCAAGTTACTAATTCATTACTGAACTCATCGAATACATTTATCATCATGATCATTTTTCATTTATTCTGATGCATATTAGGTATAAATGATATTAACATTATTATTGCACATTAATCAAAAGCAGTACATTTTCTGGAGTTCCATCTGCTTCTCCTAACCATAATCATCCAAGTCAGTGAATAATGCACTGTTCTGTGCACTCTGAAATTGTAAACATTTGCTTTCTGCTAGGAAAAAGATGTCGTCCAGCCGCAGGCAACATCTGAAGGTGAGGTCATCTCATTCTTCATTAGATCTGACCTATAGGAACTGTCAGTGTCTCTCTTGTTGAATACTGTCTATGCTGCTTTTTTGACTTTGTTCTCCAGAGCTTGTTGCTTCAGATCGCTCATGGGCTTTTGGAGGAAGAGGCAGATGAGGCTGAGAAGGAAAAACAGAGATACATGGAGGAGAACTGCCCTGATCTCTCACTGCCTGGACGTATGCAGGAACTACAGGTACACACACACACACACACACACACACACACACACACACACACAGATTCAGTCAGTAACAGAATCACATCATGCTTATGAACAGTTTTATATTGGCTAAAATCACCTCATCGTATTCTATTGCCTTCAGTGCAGTGTGATGTGTGATGAGGAATAGGTGACATGTAAAAATGGGCATGTATCTTTGTGTAAAGGATCTGTGTAGGAAGTTGCACCAGCAGATTGATGTTGTTGATGAACAGAGATATGATATGGAGAGCAAAGTGGCCAAGTCAAACAAGGAGGTACTTTTGTTCTGGCTGTTTTGTTCTGTTCTACTAGTGAATGAACTTACATAACATCGAACTTACATAACATCGAAAACCTAAACTTTATTCTTGTTCTCTTAAGATTGAGGACCTGAAAATAAAGATTCAGGACCTAAAAGGTAAATTCAAGAAACCCGTTCTTAAGAAAGTACGTATGTCTGCTGATGCCATGCTGCAAGCCCTGCTGGGCTCCAAACACAAAGTGTCCCTGGACCTGAGAGCCAACCTCAAACAGGTCAAGAAGGAGGTCAAGGAGGAGGTCAGCACATATCATTAGCCTTTAAACAGACACCGTTGACATGAATGTGGAACTCATGACGAGAAGACAAATTACATGAAGGCTTGTAGTTTTAAAACATTGTACTTTTTCTGGCATTACAGGAGAAGGATGCAGTGGGAGACTGGCGTAAGAACATTGAGGACAAGGCTGGTATGGATGGCAGGAAGAAGATGTTTGAGTCTGAGGCCTAAATCAGTTTTTCTTAAATAAATTAACGTTTCCATAAAATGATTTATTCGGTTTGGTTGTCTTAATTCTCATGGTCTTTAGGGTTTTGAGAAATAAAAATTGGTAATACTGTCTAATTTTGTAACAAGTGATGTGACAATTGGTTATGTATCGTATAAAAGAGGTTTTGATGAATGTAACGGTTGGTTTTTCAGCTGAGTAATTAGTAAAATAATAATCTGACTTTGGGTCTTTGTTATTAGACCAAATAAATTGACATTCATTAGTGAAAACCATTCAAATACTCAAACAGTACTGAGAGGAGTCTTCTGGAGAAAAACAACAACAACAAAACAATGAAAGTGTGACATTC
The DNA here is from genome assembly GCF_003368295.1 of Carassius auratus. Taxonomy (NCBI): domain Eukaryota; kingdom Metazoa; phylum Chordata; class Actinopteri; order Cypriniformes; family Cyprinidae; genus Carassius; species Carassius auratus. The sequence continues at coordinate 13,583,117 of NC_039274.1, forward strand.
TGCTCTTTCATTATTTCATCTTCACCTGTTAAATGCATGGCTCAGTGAGACTAAAGAACAACAGCAATCGATGGCCCTGGCGGTCACAAGGGAAAACAGCCAGACTATCAAACTAGTAGTGACTTGCTCTAAATGAAACAAGTATGGAGTCGCACTCAGAGATTGTTCATTTGATAAGCAAAGCAAGATTAATCTCCCACTTGAAAATGATATGATATGAGATTTGTTGCAAATGCATGCTCTCTGTTATGCCGTTATTTATTTTCTTCTTTTCCTATCTTCCGTTCTTTATATTCTTAAAAGAAAAAAGTATTTTGTATACAGTACAAGTCTGAACATACGGAATCAATAGCAACTACTAAACTATCAAAATGCAATAAACTGCAGGTATTTAGGTGTGATACAGCTAAAGTGTGATGTATACATCTGAGCCAGCATAATTATACACCTTCACAAGCCCAACATTTTATTTGTATATATACACCTTATTTTAACTCACCATCATGCCCTGGTTAATATTATAATTATTTTAATTCTACTTCTTCTCCACCCATGCTAGGAAGTATATTGGACAACTATTATTTTCATTATAATTATGTTTTTAGTATATTAGTAGTTAGGCCATGATTCATTTAGTTTGCAATTATAATGAAGATTTAGGTCCTTATCTCTACTTATGTACTTACCTTAGTCTACCTGTTTATTATCTTTAGGCAGGCAAACCATGCATGTGGATATATTGGTTCTGAAATGAGGGCCTGACAACACACAGACTAGTGGCCCTGCAATGCTATTGTTATGAGGTGTGGATGTGTGTGTGCGTGTGTGGTATCATCTTACTTTCCCAGGGGATCATCACATGACTGGTTAGCTTTCTGCTGATTGGAAGAGAGAACTGGAAAAGACAGGAGCCAGAGTTTCAAAGCTCTGAATGAGAAACACATGGAGAGAGACAGAGGAAAGGGAGTGAGTGAAACAGAAAGAGAGAGAGAGAACGAGACTGACTAAATCCTGTTCAGTGAAAGAGGGGGAGCACATTCACACCCTTTAGAGGACTCAGTGAGAATCAGAGTAACACACTGAGATACCATCTTCAGTCACGGGAAGGCTGCCTCTCAGTGAGGAGATTCAGAGAAACAAATAAACATGTCCAGCTCAATCCTGCGACGACATTCCAGCAAAAAGGGATTGGAGAACCTCCAGAGGTCAGATGATGGTGATTTGTATGCATGTGTGTGAATGTGTTTGTCTGTGGCCATTTGGTCAGAGTCTTTGGTCTACATAGTCACACCATTCTTTGCTTTGAGTAGCAGGGCTAGATTATGCTGCAGTTTTATTAAATCCTGTTTCATGCATCTTGACTTTTACAACCTTAATCATGACTTTTAAACTCTTATTGTGCTGATAGTGATAATATGTTAACTAAAAATGCTGAGTTGCACCAGACAGTCATTAGGACAGAAAGCTTTTATCAGGCAGAAGAGAGGGGTCAAGAGGGGGAAATGGAGCATGAGTTCTTCCTGCTGTTTATCAGTTCCTCGGGGTGTTTGGGGGGGAGGGTTAAAGTTATTGTGGATTGTTTTGCGGTCACTTAGTATTTCATCCAAATTCTATGTTCAAAGAATGCATGGATATGGTAACAGTGAGACCCAAATCATCAGGCCGTCCCAGAGGTTCTGAGGGTAGATGATTGTGTTGTCTTATAGTTTTGAGAGATGTCGTGAAATGATAATGTGTCTGTCCTTTAGGATGTGTCTGTAGTTAATAAAGTAAAATCTGTACCAAAGCTGTCCCAGATGGCTGTTGTTCACACGGCACATGGTGAGTCAATTCATGACATCATATGAAATTGCAGTGACAGGCTTCAATCGCTTCTTTTATTACTGGATTTTTCCTGAGGGTGGTGACATCATCAGATCACCCCTGGCTCTAAACCTGCCGGATCTGTGATACACAGCAGCCGCCCCCTCCCTCTCTGCCCTTAGGACCCGGAGCAACTCTACTCTGCTGGAAAATTTGAGCTGCTCCACCACCCAGCCATTCTCACTAAGTTTATTCAACAAAGGAAAGAGTGCAGTTATTATTGATATTATAGATTCAGGCTATTCTGTATTAGTGCTTGCTATGTTCAGATTCAAATGTTTAAGCAGAATGTTCGTGTTAAAGAATTTGACTGTTGCTCTGATGTATGTTGATTTTCAGCAGCCATTTCTTTAGCCTTCAGTAATGCATTCTTCTAATAATAATTCTGCTAATAATAATAATAATAATAATAAAATCTTACCTACATTTTTGAATGCTAGTTTCAAACTGTTTCTATTTCTTCTCTTTTATATGCTGGCTTACTCTGCCAACCAGCAATGAAGTGCTTAGATTGCACATTAGAAATAGTGTGTAACAATAAGCGTGCCTTTGTTGCTCATTCAGGACAGGTTAAATAAAATATTAGCAGACAGTGCATCAGTTCCCATAGATGTCTGTAATGTATCTAATCTATAAGCGTATTAAACTAGTGGTTTCATTGATGAAAACACAGAAATATTTTTTGATCTGTAAAGAAGAATAAAACTGTCTGGTAATCATCCACTGCTGCACAATTATTGTAAATAGTCAGTAAAAGTGTTTCTCTGCAGATTTAATTGTGACAGTTGTTTTGTTTAGTTCTCGTAATGTAAGTCTCTGTAAAGGAAGGCAGTGAGCCATATCCTGTCAGTGGTAACACTTCCTGTCCATGTTTGACTTACTTCCTGTCCATCTCTGACCCTACCTTCTGTCATACGATCCCTATCGCTATTATAGTCATGGTGTTATATTATTGTCTTGATCATTTGTAAATTACTGCCTGAAGATTTACATCACAGTATAATGCATAAAAATCCGGTTTACCTTCATGCACAAATGCAACATTCATGAATTGTCATAATTCTGTTCCTAAACATAGAAATTATGAAGATTATGCCTAAATTTGTATTATACTTTATTATATGCAGGATCACTGTTCAGCGCAGCCTGGAGGATGCGGAAGAAATTGAGAGAGAACAACGACGACGTGCAAGAAGCAGTTCCTCTACTGAGCCGTCTCAACCCACTGTGACCCCACAGGACAGCCCTCGCACTGCACAGCCTCAGGACAACCAGTCAGTTTCAAAAACACTTCAGTCTTCCTGAAGTACATGTGTCTTCTGATACTGTGTGTGTGTGTGTGTGTGTGTTTGTTTTGTTACCATGGAATCTCAACCTCCAGATTCTGGCTCAAGCCAACTTTCTCTGTCTAACTCTTTGTGAGCTTTCTTAATCTGTTTGTGAGTTTATATTTGTATACGTGTCAAGACCACACCTGTTCTTTTGATTCAGACACTTATTCTATTCTATTCTATTCTATTCTATTCTATTCTATTCTATTAACATACTCAACTCTTGTAAGCAGACTTATTCTTATATTGGCATCCCAATTAATTCTGGGCAATTCTGAAGGTGTTTCACTGTTTGTTAGGCATCAGAATGATCTGGTTTCAATCTGCCCATCCTCTTTGGAAGTGGACGAAGGCTTCAGTGATTGGACACATTTGAGCAGACACAAACAGGGACAAATGGAACATAAAGATGTAGAAACGCATCTCAATGGCTCCCGTGACTCAAAACAGCAGCTTTGTTCCAACTCCGCTCAGCAAAGTAAACGGCATGATATCAATGTGTTTGACAGCACCCCAGTCATAAAGACACGACCCTCCCTTTCAAATCAGCACAACCAAGATGAGGATGGTGATGATGAAGACTGGGGTGCCAGAGAGCAGGAAAGAAGAGATAACATTAACGCAGCAGAGGAGGAGGAGGGAGAGACTGGACGGTGGTGTGCAGAGGAGGAAGATCCAATAAGGGTGAAAGGACATGGGTCATCTTTCTGGAAAAAACAAAACCAGAGCTGTGACATGGATGAGAAGGTATGATATTTAAGAAGGCATTTAACAAGATAGCACTCAAATAATACTTTTAACCCTTGAACCCTTAACTCAGTCATACACCAAAAACCAGAAGTGCCTACTGTAACTACTGCATGCAGTGAACATAAATGCTTCTTCCACAGAGAGAAAATAAGGCAGAGATGAAGATTTCCTACACCTCTACTGTACTCCTCCAACAGAATGGGAGACAATACAGTACTAATGGACAAGAGGGGAGGAGAACAAATGACAGGTACAGGCACAGACACACAAACCTTAAAAAGACTTGTAAAATATATGCAGTTACAATGAGAACAAGGGTTAAAATATGTATACAGTACAAAGTAGCAGGGGAGACTAAGCTTAAACCAGTCTTACACTTAAGTGACTTTAGGAAATGAATATGATTGTAATGTAGTGTTTTATTGTTATGTTTTATAATTATTCACTGATGTATATTAGGATGGATATAAAGATCTGAAGTTAACTGTTGCTTGTTGAGGGATTGACTGTTAGTTCACGTTTCAAAAAATTGTAAATCTCTGAATGACTGTTTGTGAGGAGCTTGTTCATCTGATTCCTGCCAATCACAATATTAAGGCCAATATGATACCGCTGACCTCACTTGTCACACCAATGAGCATTCATCTGGTATCCCACCTCCACCTTACTCCACTTCCATTTTTAGTCTCTTCTAGGGATTCGGTAGAAATGCATCTTTTATATGTCGATTATGCCAGTTTTACTCAAGCTCCACACTCACATACACAGCTTTACATTTTTAATTGACTGTGATGATATTAAAAAACCATGTACAGTTAAATAAAGGCAAGGATGGCATCTTTAAATGGAGCCTTCCCCTTGAGTTGCACGCAAACACAAATATACGGCATGAGAAGTAATCCGATTGCCAACAAATGATTTGATTCTTTGAACGTATTGCTCAAAAGATTCACAAACCCGGGAGTTGGATTGAATTAGTACGAGGAATCCTTCACTGAATCAGACAGCAAGGTTATGAATCAACATCTGACATACTGTGTGGAGACCATGACCTCCAGCATTGTGAGAGTTACCCTCACAATGCAATATCCTCAGCACACTGCAGGAGAACAGTTTGAGAAGAATGTGCCAATGATTGGGCAGCGATAGAGTTATGTCGATATTGACTCTGTGTTGAGAAATGACATGAGAAATCAGGTGAGTTTCGCAATTTCCCCAGAACAAATCTCCTTCCTGAGTTCAGCCTGTTTAATCTTGCTCAGAGAACTAAAGATACAAAGCAACATGGACTCTTCGGTCGATTCAGCAGCTCTCAGCAGTGCAGTGAGGTAAAATAATGCATGGGAAGTAAAATCATTTGTTCACAAGTTGCTGCTCTTCATGAATCTCTTTGTGTTTAGTGTGTCTGAGGAGGTGTTTGTGAAGAGCAGTGAGGAGGACCAAGAGCACAGACAGGAGACAGGAGATCATGAGGAGACTCATGAGGAGGTGCAGAAGAGGATGAGAGAGGAGGAGCGAGAGAGGAAGAGAAGGGATGTGATGGAAAAGCTGAAGAGGTTGAGTATATCCAGTGCAGATCCAGAGGAGCCCTTCAGTCCTCTCAGCCCCAGGAGCCCCTCCTACATGGTATGACATCATCGTCATTAGACTCAAAATCACATTATAATTAAAGATTCATTACAGATATGTCCACATATGCGTCTTAAATAGAGTTCAAACATTAATATGGTTTACTTCGTCTCCTGTCGTCATTTTAAATTGCTGCTGACCTGGAATCATTATCTAACTCACAGTTGTTAGCTGCAGAACAAATGACAATATCTGCAGTGATTAGTGTTTTATAGAGTTAATGACGTGTGCTTTCATGTTTTTGCATGTGTAAAGGGTGTCCTGTAGGGTTTAGCTCCAATTCTTTCTAAACACGCCTGAACCAGCAAATCAAGGTCTACAGGACAAGACATATGTATTACTGTGAAAAAGGAGAGACCAATTAGTAAAGTCATGACATCAGTGCATAGAAGAGAACGTTTATGGGACAGGTCATGTCAGATTTTATTTTCCGATTTGAAATACATTATTTAAATGTGAGTTTGGCCAGCAGCATTTGAGATTTAAGTATTTCCCAATTCAAGTATATAGGAGTTGGTCTTGCATGTAATAGCTGCCCCGGTGGTGTTACAAATTTTCCTGCAAGTGAACAGAATTTTATAGTTTACACTGACTTTGTTCAGGATTGCTAAAAATACTTATAGTCACACAGGTTAGAGCTAAATGTGGTCTGGTTTGTATATTCATGTTGGGACAATTTTTTACATCATTGTGCCCAAATCAACAAATGTCTCCAATGATAATAAACCTTAAAAACCTCCAATGTAGTAACTTATTATGAGGAAATAGCTTGATTTAAGAAAACTTCAGAAAGGGAATAAAAAATGGCTCATTTCAATTAATAAAACTGCAAAAATTCCTCTTACCTTTTTAAACAATAGGGTCTGTTGCACTTCGACTAATGAGAATGGGGCAGGGCTATGCCTGGGATGGGGCTGAATGTTCAGGAAATTTATTTGAAAGTTATTTTCGCAGTGAATTATTTTGCTTTACCATTTGGCGATGCTTGTGGCACAGAAATGACAATCTCAATGATAATGGTAGGTCCCTGTCTGAAATAAAACATGATATACTGTAGAACACATGTGTTTGTGCATTGCCCAGTTGCATCTGGTGTCCTCCATATGCTGTTTACCTGAATCAGACGTCTTCCATATGCTATGTTTGGTTCTGGTCTTTTCCTTGCAATGGTGGTGTGGGTTGTGGGAGAAAGATGCCAGAACAAGAAGCATCTGCTTTACGTTGCTGAGGTGCTTTGTGTGTGTATGTGTTGCTTGCTGGTTTCAGGCTGAGGGTGAGGAGTGCCAAACAGAAGGTACAAGCTCGGTGAGTTGCTTACTTTGTGCATGTGCATGACAGCATTAAATTGCACGTTAGAATGTTTGTGTGTCTGCTACTGTGTTCCTTATCTTTGCTTTATCTGTGATTATAATTGCTTATAATTGCTTTGTTTTGCATTTGCTCTGTTTATGTCTATGATCAATTTCCCTTCCAACTTACTTTTGCAGTGTTCTGATAAAGATCATCCTGATATACTGTAGAACTTTAATATAAGAATGTTTTTGAGAGTCTCAGTATGCCCCAGATACAGTATATACATGTGGGATTCATTTTAAAGCAACAGATCAGTCAATATACACTTACTGTAAGGTGATGACAATTTAGAAATATAAAGGAAATGGGTGGCAGGATTAATTTTTTTTTTTTTTTTTGGCAATTAAGGCATAATATCATGTCAAGTGAAACTGAATCTTGAAAGGCCTAGACACTTTTTGTGGAAGAAAGAGAGGGCAACAGGCTGCAAGGATTTACTGGATCAACAAAGAACATGAACAGCCGGATACAAACCCCTCAGCAATGAAATTATGAAATAAATCTGCTTACAACATCAATGGGTTAATCTGCCCTTCAGTATTGAGTCAAACTTTTGACAGAGTATGGTTTTACTATGTGCAATCATCATCCGTTACCCGTGAAGTTGCACTGCATTGCACTTTTTTTTTGTTTTTTTTGCTCGTTGCCTGGAAACATTGCACAAAATATTGCCTTAAGGTTTTTTCATACTCAGTGGTGTAAAGATTCACAAATACTCTGAATCTACTAACTAATAAATGTTCTTTTCACCTACAGATTACTGAGAGGACTGAGTCTCTAAACCGCTCCGTAAAAAAACAGTAAGACTTCAGAAACACACATACACACTGAGATGAAAGGATACACGTGATTTAATGTAGGACTGTAAAAAAAAAAAAAAAAAAAAAAACCCCTCATAGTATGGAATGTGAGGAAAAAGCAGATGTGAATTGTTGTTTTTCTGTGCTGTGGTATGACTTCATGGGTTCATCGGTATTTTCTCCTTGATATAAACATCACTTATGAATGATTCATTCATGAATGAACAACTGTTTAAAACATGGTTTACATTTCAAGCAGGCTGGTAGACATGATATGACATGTTTTCATCTGTGTATCCTTCTCCAATTCACTAAATATAAAATAATGAAGGATTTGTTTAGTCGTTCTTGCATCTCGGAATCCAATTTATCACTGGGTATTCTTTTCCACATTGTTCATTCTGGTATGAGCTATAAACAGTATACTTCACAGAGCCTTTGATTGTGTTTCACACTGCTTTGAGTCATGGTGCTCTTCGTGTCCATGCTTGTTCTGAGATGGTCTGTGTCTTGAAAGAACAGTGGCACTTTAGATAATGTTTCATTTGTTATTGAAAACAGGAACAGCATAAAGAAGACCCAACCTCCCACGATCATCTCGAAGTTAGATGGCAGACTGGAGCAGTACAACCATGCCATTGAGGTGAATTACCTTCACACATGCACTTGTATAATGTCAGTTTCATAATTAAACCTTCTGCATATATTCACGTAAATACACCTGCATGGCTATTACTGTATGTTGCTGCTTTAGCATGAATTTCTTCGCACATGAAGCTCTTATTACCACACACCCAGTGCTTACAGTACATTCACCTGCTCTGATATTTACCTTTCTGATCTCACTACAGTGGTGCTTTCAGACAACCTGCATGCCCAGGCACTTCCTCTCATTCTGATTTGCTCAAACATTTTTGTTTTCAGCCGGTTCTGTTTTCCTGCCACCTAACCGTCAGGAAACGTGTAAGAGCCCCCTGGGAAATGTGTGTATTGAGGAACCGGGTGTTACTGTGCTTTTATTGCGGAGAGTCAAGCAGGTGTTTCACATGTCCCAGATAGCATAATATTTTCGGTCATTATATGTGTGTTTTGGTCTGTGTGTGCAGGAGTCCTGTAAAGAGGGCAATGTAGTCAAGGTAATGGACGTCCCAACACCACCAGAACCTGTATCTGCTCGGAAGACCCTGTTTGAGGCAGGAGAGGCCTGGAATCAGAATTCAACAAAGGCTGTGTCCTCCAAGGTTCATACAGTCACAAAGATCATCCTCAGTTTATCAAAACATTATTTATTTATGTTAAAAGGATAATTTACTCACTCTCATGTCATTCTAATCATGCATGGCTTTCTTTTATTTCTTTAGAACATAAAATAATATATATTTTTTGAAGAATGATTTTTTTTATTTAGCCATTCAGTGGAAATCATAGCCTGCTGCAAGGATGACTTATTTTTGTAGGCCAAGAGCCGTTAACAAGTTAGTATTTTAGGACTTCCTGTTTCTATATTCCGGAAGACGTGTTTTTTTTTTTTTTTTTTTTTAGTTAAATGATATTTTATCATTTTATTCTACAACAAGCTTTTACTTGTTTTGAAAAATGAGTAAATGGTACCTCAGAGGTTGCTGGGGACAGAGGTTATCAGTTGAATACTCTTCATATCACTAGTCTGCTTTCACAGCCTCTGTGTGTTTATAATCACACTTTTGCAAACTATTATAACTCAAAATTTCAGAGAAAGTATTTTTTTTAAGTGAAGACTGAAAGAGTTGTTAGTCGCTTGGTGATGGTGTCGTGAGAGGGAACCAGTATAATGCTGAAAGCTTCCAGGTTTACCTACAAAAGTATGTTATCACTGCTGCGCTCTGTTAGGATTCAGTGTAGTTTTTGGACCCCAATGACTTTCATTGTACGCACAATTGTTAATATTATAATTTTTTTCAATTTATGTTATACAGAAGAAAGTCATAGAGATTTAGAATGACATTAGGGTAAGTGAATCTTGAAATAATTATAATTTTTGGGTGTACCTTCCCTTTTAAGGCACCAGATTGTTTCCTCACAGAGACTCATATTGTGTTATTAGTTGTTGTTTAGTTACTATAACTGAATTTCTGTTCCCTTGTGACATGAGCATACAGATATGTTGCAGATATGTTATTCTTCATCATTCTGGTGTGACTGTAAAAAGTAAGTGAATGAGTAATTTAATGAATAAAGGATGACTAATTACTCTGATTCAGGATACAGAGGGAATGAAAGTGGGTGTGGCAGATCTAATTAACCAATGGGTGAAAGGAAACAGTGATGTCAGCACCAAGAGCTCCTCCTCCAAAGCAGCTGTATGTCTATATAATGTTTATATTCTAAAGTTAATTGCATTTTTTTTATCCAGCCGATGGTACATTTTTCTTCTGAATCCGTTGTATCCTCTATCTTATTTTAATTAATCTTTAGTTCTCTTCTTTACACTTTTCTTGTGTCTGCTGTTCTTCTCATCATTTTCAGTAAGGTAAACAATTCCTATTTCCTTTTTCTTTCCATCAATACTTTATAGTTAAGTGGAACAGATAAAGTGAATTTCTTTTTTCTTTTTTTACTAACTGTTTGTATGTTTTCTGGATACAATCTATGGAAAATATGAAAGATGTTGTAAGGTTAAAGTTCATGCTGTAGCAAGTCATGTGATGGGAGAGAAAAATTGAAACAAGCTTGTGGTTTAAGGACACCATCTAGTGGTTATGACTAAAATGAACCTGTTAGACTGACTGCAATTTGAATTATATTAAATGAAAAATTATTATTTTATAATAGACAATTTTTTTATATTTATTATGCCATTTCTATTTCTGTTTATTATGCCATTTATTATCTTTCTTTGTGTGTGTGTGTGTTAGTGTCAGGATGTTAAGGCTGGTGAGGTGCGTAACATAAAATCCATATGGGAGAATCTGGGAGACGCCTCATCACAGGATAAACCAAATGCAAAGGTACATCATGTCTCCTCATGGCACTAAACCATGATCCACCTTTCTCTAAACTTATGTTAGGATTTAATTGCGTTCAAACCAACCAATGAGCAACATGCATCAGTTCTTATAAACATCACTGGAGTTTGGCTGTTCACAAGCACAGGCTCATTCTCTAGTAATCTGCTACTTTAGATTAAGTAGTACTTTAAGGGATACTCCATACCAAAATGAATCACTTGCTGCCCTCATGTTGTTCCAAACACGTAAAGTCTTTGTTCGGTATCGGAAGCACAATTTAATATATTTTGGTTGAAAACCAGTAGGCTTTTTTCTGTCCCATAGACTGCCAAATAAATAACAGTGTCAAGGTCCAGAAAAGTATGAAAAGCATTGTCTGAATAGTCCATCTGCCATCAGTAGTTCAACCGTAAAGTTATGAAGCGACGAGAAAACTTTTTGTACACAAAGAAAACAAAAATAACGACTTTATTCAACAATTCTCTGTGCCTCTGTGTCTCTCGAAATCAGCATGGTGTCATTTTGGCAAATCTCAGCGTACACTCTTCTGTATCAGCCTCGGCACAAGGATATGTTTTATTACGTGTATTTACGCTTTGGTTTGAAGGAAAACAGCTCATCGGTGCAACGCGGCTGATATGATACATATAAAGTCATTATTTTTATTTTCTTCATGTACCAAAAGTATTCTCGTCATTTCATAACGTTACAGTTGAATCACTGATGACAGATGGGCTATTCTGCCGATGCTTTTCATTCTTTCCTTTTACGGGTTTGGAATGACATGGGGGTAAGTGATAAATGAAAAAAATTTCATTTTGCGGTGGAGTAACCCTTTAATCACATTGTTTTTCAAGGTTTTACAAGGCTGTAATTTGACCTTTATCTTTTCAGGGAGTTGCTGGGAAGAAGTGCAAATTTGTTGAGAGTGGGCACGGGAAATATGAGAAGGTCTTCATTAATAACGACGCAAACTGAAGAACAAGTAAGACATTTAGTTTCTTTATTAAAATATTTTTAATTCAAAATAACAAAATATAAATTCAGCATTTTCATTACTACACAGACGTAATTTATGCTTTACCAAAGTAACTAAAATATGATAATGTGCTGTACATGAGCTGCTGCATATCTACAAAAACAAAAAAATAAATACATTTCACATGGCTGCCGTCACACCGGTCAGTCTAATCATCCTCAGTACTCATCACAATGAACAAGAAAATAATCGAAGCTTGAAATCACTTAAATTTATTTTGAAATGTTTTAGAAAGAAAACATCCAACACTGGTTTTAAGCTTTAAAAAAGAAAGAAAGACAAGTTCAAAAGGGTCATATACGGTACGTTTTAATCTAAATCCATGATCAAGATTTTTTATTTGTTTATTTTAAAGGTCTCTCCTACCTGTTCTAGTTATACTTTTCCTATTTTCCCTCTGCCCTTTTTTTAAATGAACAACACCACCATCATGCCATAAGTCATTCTGAGCAGGGCTCTTGACGCCGCTCAAAACATCACATTCTGAAGCTCTCTATTCTAAACATGTCTGCTCGCACCACGCGCCTCAGCTGACGTAAGCAAACCTAGACCCAGGATCCATTCCCCAGATGCCACATCACACTCTGAGCCTCTTTCCTTGTTTGATCATTCTCACCATTACGTTTTCAGCCCTCGCTCGCCACATCCTGAACAGCTGCACCCATCACTCAGCAGGAATGCACTAGGCCTCCATTTCTGCTGACCATCCCTTTACTTGCACTGCTCAGAGCAGAGCACAGTGCATAGCTTGTTTGTCTCAATGCTGATGATTTCATATAAAAAAAGGAAAATAAATTGACAGTGCTAAAACACTACATAACTGTATAAATTGTAAATGAATTGTAATTCTAACTAACTCTTAGTTTAAGCTTTACACTGTGCATTTGAAATGCAATCAAACTGCTGTTTTTCCTGTAGATGCACCGAATCCTCTGGCTGTTCTGTTGAAGTCTTTCGGCTCTTCACCTTGCTGTTTGCGATTCAGCAGCCCTCTTTCAAAGGCTGTAGCTATTTTGTTGAGAGGTTTCGCAGCTGCCTCCTTCAGCTTCCGGGCATCAAAGCGCGGACTGTAGAGAAGGATGGGCAGGCGGTGGACGAAGGATGGGACTAACTGGCCATCCTTCTCAATGTTTTTCTGCTCTCCTTCCTCGGTTTTGTTGCTATGTATTTGTTTCATAATTTTCTCCTTTGTTGCAAACATATGAAAAAGTACAGCGTCCCACATTTTTGTTGCCCTGGGATCATCTTTCTTTTTTACCACATCCTGTCCACCCAATGACTCTTCTTTGGCCCCTGCAGATTTGTCTTTGCCACTTATTTTTATATCTGTTTTCTGAGAATTTTTCTCCACCTCAGACTCTGGAAAACTGGGGGCTTCAGGTTCAACCACCATGTGCTTTTTCAGCCTTGTCCAGCCACTGAGCTTGGCCTTCAGGCCTTTGGGTTTCTGAGCCCCCTTAGGTTCATTTAGTTTCTTCTGATCATCTAGTGTGGGCTCAGAGAGAGTCTCTTGGCTAAACTTGCCATCATCAGTGGTGACAGCCTCGTTCTGTTTTTCAGTTTCTAATGAATCTTTTAAACACTTTTGAGGTTTTGAGGTATCAGACTTAAACACTTTGACCTCAGCATCTATGACAAGATCAGCTTTTGAATCCTGAGCATGGTGTGCCTTTACATCCATATTAGATGCTTTGGCTTTTGTCTGGTATTTAGCAGAGCTTTCTTCAGATAAAGAGAGTGGTAGAGATTTGGCAGCCTTGAGAAGCATGGCGGCAAGACTATTGTCTGCACTTGGGGCTTTTCGAAGAGACTTCATATTTGAACACGGTGAAGGCTTTTCCATATTCGATTTGGTGTCATGGTGTATGTTATTTGATGGTTTGATTATTGCATTTAAATGTCTTTGTTGTGTTAGTGAATTGCTTAATTTAGATTTGTCTGTGTCTTTAGCTGCAGCTTTGAAATCACTGTTTGTTTTATTAAAGTCCTGTAAGTCTGAAGCCAAATGGCACTTTTGGTTTGGCTCTTTTTTATTAGCACTTAGGGCTATTGATCCTTCATTGCTGTTGTCTGGTTTAGAAGATTTATCCACTGCCAGGTGGGTGACTGGGGCTTCAGTGCTAGGCGCAGGTGAAAATATCAGTACATCTGGGGGACTTTGGATGACCTGTTTGTTTTGTTTGATGGGCTTGGAATAGATTTCACATTCATGTCATGTTTCTGTTTCTGCATCTGCTGATCTTTGGTTTCTTCAGGGGTTTGATTGATTTTAGCAATGGTTTTCAAGGAGGGAGGTGTTGAATCTGGATTTATTATAACTTCAGTTTTATTTGCTTCTGATTTAGAGTAAACTACAGGATAAGATTTATCTGATTTTGCAAGTTGAGATGGCTCTGGTTTAGAGTGACTCAGAGTATTAAACATATCTGTTTTAGCGGGAGTTGGAGGATTAAGTATGTTTGATTTGCGCAAAACATCAGGACTGTCTGCACTAGATATACATGTGGCTTCAGGTCTGGATATTTCTGTCTTTGAGGGGGCTGTAATGATAGATGCACCTAACTTTGAGTGAGCTGTAAATTTAGTTTCCTCTGACTTTGAGAGGGCTGTAGGCTTAATATCGGGAGGGACTTTCGTGTAACTTCTGGTGTCTGCAGATGGCATTCTAGAGTCTGTGACATTGGTTGAGTTTGTCGTGATTTGATTGAAATCTTCAGTTTTGGTGTTTATGATACTGTGAAGTTCATTACCTTTATTGAGAGCAATAGAAGAGTCACAGACAGTGGAGTAAGTCTGGTGGGTTTCTAAACATGACATGGTTTTCTGCTCTTGATTTGCAGAAACTTGTAACTGCATTGCTTTCACTGACGCAGGATTAAAACTTTCTGTTGGATATATAGATCTGTGTGCATTCTCTGACTGCCCCGTTTGCAGTGGGATATTTTGAACTGATAAGAAATTCTTTGTTAACAATCCGGTTGTATTTGAGTTCGGAATATTTGATTGTACCAGGGGAAAAGGGTAAGTTGGCATTTTTTTCCCCTCTGCTGTAAAAGGAGGGGAGGCTATGTCTGTAGACCCTGCATTTAGTTGTCTAGGTGCCTCTGCTAAAGCAGTGGGGTTTAGGGCCTTTCTTAAAGGTGTAGTTTGAAGCCCATTGTGCATTGTATCTTCAGGATTTAAATCTAGATATACTGGTTTTACTCCAGAGATTGTTTCTTGCTCTGGTATTTCTGTAGCCGAAGTTTTTAGTTCAGTTTTGTCAGTTACTTGTACCATTTCTTGGTTTGTCATCAAGATTTGTGAGGGCAATTCAGCCACTGAAGTATGTAAAGACTCTGAGGATTTCTCTGCATTGAAATTAGAAATAATACTGAATGTTTCTTGTGATGTCTTGGTTGGAGATTTGATCATGTAATTCTCATACGCCATGTTTTTAAAGTCTTCTGGTACTTCAGGCTTAGATACAGAAGGATCACCATGTGAATTCACCTTGATTCCACCATAAGCAATATATTCAGCAGGTGTTAAACCGTAATAAGTTGACTTTGGTTTCGAGATGTTAATATCATTTTGTGATGGCCTCTGGTTGCCCAAAAACCGTGCTGGTGGTCTAGGTGACCAGTATGCAGGCATACTTGGTGTTTGAACGTTTCGGGAGTGTACAGGCGTGGATGTCTCCTGAATGATATCTGTTGGAACAGCCTTGGCTGGTGTCATTATACAGGTTTCTGGAGTTCCAGTTTTAGTCATTGGATACTCCTGTGGAACTGTAGATGTAAGCACCTCACATGCTCTAGAGCTTGTCTTACTAGCCTCAGCAAGGGTCTTGGATAAGGAAACCTCACATTTAGAAATCCTTGGTGTCAAGCATTCCTCAGAATAGGCATTAGAAATAAACGTTTTGGGTCCTGTGGTGAACACAACACCATTTGGAGTGGAGCTCCTTATTTTATCCAAAACAATTTTTTTCAGACCATCATCATGGCCAACTGCTGCACTTTGAGCTTTTACATTAGTCGATGAGGGAGGTTGGAGCAGGTGATTTTGAGGCATGGGCCCCTTTTGGTTTTCTGTAGAAATCATTGTTGTGGATAATGTAGAGTTAAATGTAAACAAGGGTTGATTATCTGCAGAAGCCTCCAAAACAGGTCTTTTTGCTCCTGTAACTTGGCCTGCATCTGTATTTATCTGGCAAGAAGGTGTTTGAGCCTCATACAGCATCCCTACATTTTGTTTAACATCTATCACTGAAGTTTTTGCATTAAATGGTGCTCCTCCTTGAAAGGTTGAACCACATGTCCAGGAGTCCTGAATGGGTGGCTTTGATATCTCATAAAAGGAGGTTTTTGGAGTATAAATCCTTGTTTGTGGAAAATCTGCTATTTTCTCCGCTGTGGAAATCTTGAAGTGTGACCCAGCTGTTTCCATGACGTGATTACATGTGGGAGGTGTGTGAGTAACAAGTGCAGGTGCAACATTTTTATATCTTTCCCTGTTGGATTGGCTCACTGGAACCTGAGATATGGGTTGTGTCTGGTAACCTGAAGCACAGGCCAATGTCAAATTTGGAGCGGGAGGTTGAACTGGAGCCAAAGGGGGAGCTTGTATTTGTACTGAGGCTTGATAGGTCTGTCGTTCACCGAGTGTGTCATGCATCGTCCCTGCTCTTGAGGAGCTGGACTGAAGCGTTTGGCTGAAGGCTATCTCACAGGATGCATCTGGGTCAGCATCTGTGGCCTGCTCTGAGTCATCGTCAAAAAGGATAGATGAGCATGTGTATAGAGGTGCTATCTGGTGCTCCAGTGATTGGGCAGGGTAAGAGTATGGCTGTGCAGACAGTGTGGGCGTAGAGCTGTAGTGTGAGCTGTTGGCAGGGTATAAGTAAGGGGAGGCAGAGTGACGGTAGAAAGGGCTGCAGGTGGAATATTGAGAATCGAGGGTCCTGCTGAAGAGAGGGCTTTCTGGAGTCCTTGGAGGGGTGGAGGGGTCACTGTGCTCCAGGTCAGGGCTGGCCTCATTTACTGGCGACAAGTTCGACCTGAATGGGATGGGCGTCTGAGAGGAAGAGCCGACTTTCTTCTTAGCACTTTTCTTCAGGAGTTTTTGCAGACGGGCATTGCCTGGCCCTGGTTTTGGCAGTAGAGGAGGAGGGTATTGCTGTGGAAGCAGATTAGGCTGACTACCATAACTTAAAGCCATCAGCATTTCAACACCTGCATTAAAAACAAGCCACAAATAGAGGTCTGGGATTAAAAATAAAACATCGATTCAGACTGAATGCTAACTTTGGCTTTAAACTTGATCCCTATTTTTCCATATGAACTATGAATTTCACTTCACTCCAAAATATTCAAACAGCTGAATGACATCATTTGGGATTATGCATATACACTGTAAACATGATTTTTCACAGTTTTAAATAAATAAATGAAATAAATTGTATATATATATATATATATATATATATATATATATATATATATATATATATATAACTGCCTGCTCTAAAAGTTTTTAAATATATATTTTTTCTCTCTCTTTAGTTGGATGCCAATCACAAAGATGTCTGAAGACAGGATGCTGATGATCATTGTCCTTCAGTTATTGCACTGTAAAAAATTTAAACCCACTAAAATTGAAAACTTGTTTTAATTGCTGCCTCAAGCTTTAAGTAAAATCAAAGTGGTGCCAAGGCCACAGACTAATGAAGAAAATCAAGTTGAAACTTTAAAAAACGAATATAATCAAGTACAAGTGACAGAAATTAATGTTCAAAGTGAAATGTTTGGAAACAGAGATGCTGTTGTAATGATGGAAAAATTATAGTGGGGTTTTTAGTTATTGTTTAAAACATCTCATTTATGTGTAAACTTTAAATCTAAATGTGTCCAATCCTGCTCCTGGAGAGCCTCTGTCCTAATTTTGGTCAAAACAAAAGTATTTTTCCACTTACACATATATTACATCAGGGTATTTCAGTTGAGTGACTGTCTAAGTGTTTAGTTCAGATGGAGGAACAACACCAGTCAGTATTAAATACAAAATGCAGTCCTGAAGAGGGTATCAGAAATGATCTGAGCTGTCATCTTAGAAAGTGCTATATATTAATTTACTGAAAGAATGTTTTTTGTCAAAATGTTGTATTATTTTTTATCTGTTAAAATTCTCTTTTTAATAAGCATTTCATGGTGAATGTTTTAGCCTCTCCATCCTACTCTCGTTTTTTGGTTATTTTTCTTCCCTCATGAATTGTTTATCCATATAAGTGAATACTATTCTATTAAGTATCATTACACAGTCAACATATGTAAACCAATCAACTAAGTGACTGAGCAGTGGAAGGTGTATTTGTCACAAAAAGTCCAAACTTATACATTTTGTATAAATGTTTTGTCTCTCTGTCCATACTATTGCAAATCTGTCCTCTTCAGTTCCATACTTTTATATGAATTTATAAATTCTGCAACAAGAAGTCATTTTGTAGAGAGGTAAGTTTATTACCTCTGTTAATTTAGGTTGATGAGCATGCATGACACTTGCATAATATGACAGAATTGACTATACAGAATTTCACCAAATTAATATTCTTGCAAGTAAAACAGTCTGTGACTCACTCTGTGTCTGTGTCTGAATGTATTCTGTTGCCTGTGTGACAGTAGTGTCACTGAAATGTGATCATAAGCTGCTTTACATTTTATTTTTGCTCACTGAATGACTGCACATCCTGAAGCCACAATAAGACTGGAAAGATAAACACCCCAGCCTCAATTCTCACACAACAGCATAGATATGAAGATGATACTAATTGATACATCCATTTGAATCCATTTAATAATTCACAGAAGAACCAATACATTATTGCATTATATCTGACTGTTAAGCATGTTAACCTGGGCGACTCAATTCCCTGGCAGATTAATGAACTGTGCTAAGGTCTGTGTGAGTATATGCTTCCCTAAGATCTGTGTGAGATATCTGAGATAAGTGCTGAAGAAGTAGAGACCTGAGACATGCCTGATTTAGACTCTATTTCCCTGTCCCCCAACATAACAGAGAAAAGACTTCATGCTGAAAGTTTGCACTGTTAGCAATAGTGTATTCAAATACATGCAACTGCAGTATTATTATTATTATTATTATATTTGTATTAATTACTTCCAGGTAAGATGCTAGTAACTTACGGTGAGGCTAGAGATGAGAGATGATGCTGATCTGCAAAAGCGATGAACAGACAGACATGAGATGGATATCAGTTACCGCAGTACTGTACAGGTACTACACACCCTAGCTGTGCATATTATATATGTCAAACAAAGACAAAAGCACCTTTCAATGGTTTTAAATCAGGCACTTTGACACTTTAGTCAGCACAACAAGCTGAGGCCTAATGTCTTTCACAGAGCCAAAACAAATCACACTCACACTATTAATGAAAGTTCAATTGTGCAGTTTTTCTTACCTGTGCAAAATTTACTGTGCAGTTAAGTGTGCAGCTGAAGGGTCCAACTCCAAATGTGTTGGCGGAAGATTAGTAGAACAGAGCAACAGGACATGGTGACCTACCCCTTTTCCATACCAAAAATAAAACTCCTTGCCTTGAATTCAAGCTGCACTCTGACAGCCAGTGAGCTGTAACCAGGCAGGGGCTTTCCACTTCACCTGAAACCCGCTGCATGCGCTCGGTTATCAAAAGTCTGAATGCATGTCTTTTGAAGATCGCATGGAATTGGTGTGATATGCTGTGGTAATAGTGGTAACTTGTCTGCCAAAGTCTGTTGGCATGTTTTGTTCGGGGCATCAGTATAGATTCAGGTATGGATGTTAGAGGCACAAGTTGCATGTTTGTTTGTATGTAAAAGAACATTTGATTCACATTTAAATGTAGAGCATTAAAAAAATTTTTTTCAAATAATTATAAATTCAAATATATATATATATATATATATATATATATATATATATATATATATATATATATATATACACAGTATAAAGAGCTGTGCAAGAACCAGGATCACTTAAATAATAAAAATGATTTGATGAAATGAAGTGTTGTTGTTGTTTTGGCCATTATATTCAGTGTACAGATTGTGGTGGACAACTACAAATTCTCAAATCTAAACAAGAACAGCTGATATGCTCTAAAACCTTACAGTGAAGGCCAGTAACTGGTCAAATCTACCAGTTGTACAAGGTGCATTTAGTAATTTCTTTCTCATTACATGTGTAAAGTTTTACAAATAAAAAAATTATTAGTACTATAAATGTTTAATAAATGATATACTATAACACAAGAAGACTCTAGCCAGTGGCCAAATATGAGCTGTTTTATTTGACATAGAGCTGGTGGCCACATGGGGGCAGACATGTTGAGATCACATGACCAGCCAAATAATCCTGGCTTAATTTCAGTCTGCCCCTAAATTGGAAATTGTGGCTGACTGTTAATAGCCCGTTTCTACAATGGCTTCAATTTGAAGCTTTCATTTTTGCATGACGCTGCATCGTGCACAACATAAAAGCCAAACCTACACAGAATCGCTATTATGGACAACAAAATCATCTACCTTAACATGGAAAAGAACTCAGCTAATTTAAATTGAACGTATTGTATAATCAGTCCATAATGGCACTTTTTAGTTTGTAATGTCTACCCTGTGCCATGTTCCCAACAGCATGCACAAAGACATTGTGTGCCCCTCTGTTAACCACAGCAAGATCTCTAAAAGCTCCTCAGACCCTTAGCATGCTCTCCTTCTTAACATGGGTTTATTTTTGCTTGCCTTGTGCTATGACAGATATAGCGACTGGGGTGCCTCAGCTTTCCAAATCTGATCATCCTTTCATCAAGCACATTCTGTGGGTCTCCTTATGGTCCAGATTCCCTCCCCCCCAACATTAGCTCCTCAGCCAATGAGACTCCTCAGAAGATCAAATATCAGTATAAGTTAAGGACTTAAGAAGTTTCAAGGTTTGCAGAGCCTTACAGCCCGTCTTCGCCATCAAGACACTCTCTTCTTTCGGCTTTTCTGAGGTAAGAGTTTAAAGGTTTGGTATCTTCAGACAAGTAAAGACAAGGCTGGGCAGTTCTTTCCTTCTGCTCACAGCTGACAGCGCTTTCCTCTTTTAAAGGTTTTTAGTATTTGGTATTTTTTCCTCTCTCACATGTTGTAGTAAATAATTGTTGTAAATGATGAACTTGATGTATGTAAATGGAATATGCTAACAGATTTCGCCTCAGTTGACAGCCTTGGGTCATTTTAAGGGTGGGTGTGGGCACTGAATGGTTCTGTCTCAGTATGGCACATTGTAGATAACACACCAAGGCCAACGCAATGCAATTTAGGATTTACACTGTTGGCTTCTTATTTGTCCTATCCTGTAGATCACCACTAATGATAGCAAAGACAATAGAGTCTTAGCAAAGAACAGCTGACAACAGATAATGGCACAAACAGGGTGGTCGCATTAGATCAATGCTCTAATGATTTCTCAAACATGGACTAGATAGTCATAATAAAATAGATGTCATAATTGTATATTGTATTGGGTCTATTTTTATGTTGCAATCACTTTTTGATTCATGTCAGAATAGAAATCCGTAAATATTCTGGCATTCTTTCCTTTAATGGCTCATAATAATGTAAGCAGACAGTCATGCCCACATAAGGCAGGGCTGACAGGACCAGAGCCTCACTGTCAAACCAGAGAGAGAGAGAGAGAGAGAGAGAGAGCTGATGCTGGGAAATCTGATCATGTGTTAATCTCCAAACGCTTCTGCAGCTGTGCTGGAGATATGAGTCACAGCACACACACACACACACACACACATTTCTGAAGCTATATTAGTAAGGACATCTGTTAGATGCAATAGTAGTTATAATTAAGATCATTATATTTATTTTATCACCAGAAAGCTTACAGTATATAAACCAATTGACATTATTTGATATAAAGCACAACATTTGGCTAATTTATGTTCAAGATTTATTTGTGAGGAAATTGTCTTATATTTGGACCTAACTGCTGTAGCCAAACCTGTGGACTCACATTTGTTTTACATTTTGCTCTGCTTTGAGCATTTATCATTTCCTTGAAGTAATGAAGTCAGACAGACAGTAAAGCCATTTTTTATAGTAAACTGGATGAAAGGATGTCATGAAATGTTACGAGTTACCTAAAATATTTAGCAGGTTGAGGTGCCTTTTACACCTGTCAAGTCAGTGATCAACCCTGTCACAGTTGTACAAAATAAAGTCTAGAGAACAATTACAAACATTCTCACTGTCTGCTTTGTGTAGGTCTAAAGTTCCCTGTCATCATGTCCGACACAGAGGATGTGTAAGTATTCTGATGTTTGATGTAACAGAATATATATTTATATATATTCATGCTCTTTGGTCAAGACTAAGTAATGATAAATCTTTTTCTCTCTTTTTAATCAGTGGGGTTGAGGGTAAGTACTAAATTTGAATTCTTCATATTTTTATTTATTTACTTATTATTATTATTATTATTGCAGTTAAAGTAAAAATGCATATGCCTTAGCCAGGATTTTCAAGTCTGTCATATCCAGAGATGGGCAGTATTTTATTTAAATGTATTTAATTACTTTTGATCGAGTATTTTGTCATTTATACTTTGCTAGGGAACAAAATATCAAATGCAATTTGTAATAAAATAATTTAAGGGACAGTATTTTGAATTTGAAATACTTTAAATACTTAATCAAGTAGGTCACTTTATTCTCAGATAACACAATATCTTTCTGCGCCTGTCTTAATAGTACTGCCAATTATAGCCTAGCAGAGTTTTTGGCTAGATACAAGTGAATCATATGACATCCTGTTGGATCAATAGGCAGATTCTTAAACAACTAGTTCACCCAGAATTCTGTTGTTAATTACTCACACTGTTCCACTCCTGTAAGACCTTTGTTCATCTTTGGACATAAATGAAGATATTTTTGATGAAATCTGAGATCCTATCAGATATTGCTCACTGAAGGAAAAGGAGGAAAAGCTATGCTACTCTACAACTTTGCTTGCTAGCTGACAAGTGATGTTAGCTTGCTAGGTTAAGGTAGCTACTTGCTTCTACGGACAAAATGAAATTTTTAAAGGGGCTTAAAGAGGCTTATTTTTATGTGAAGGACACAGTTTTGCTGTGAAAATCCAAGGCAATCTATCATAACAGTGTCATTTTAATGAACCTCATCTGTCCATATGATGTCAGTGGAACTCGCTCGCAAGAGCATGAGCAATAAGTTGTTGGCCACAACCCTTTAACAGCTTAATGTTAGTTTTTATATAGTATTTGTAGTATTTATATAGTATTTTGTATTTTAAAATAAATACATTTGATGAGCAAGTAATTATACTTTGTAATAAAATATTTTTGAAGTATTTGTGCCCATCTCTGGTCATATGCACATTTATCCACTTGATAACTGTTTCCATTTGATTGTAAATGTTATGTTTATGTATTTTTCCAGTCAGCATCAGTGTTTTCTTGGTATGTCAGCAGTTACCTTGATTACAGTATATTTAGAAACAGTGAGAGCCTTGGTGATATTTTTTTGCAGGTTTGGCTTTTCTCCATTTAGCATTACAAATTCATTAATAAAAAAAAAACCACATATTTCAAATAGAAATATTTCTCCATTGCAAGAGGGGTGCCCTGAATTTGCCTGTAGTGATTGATATTGTGCCACCTGCTTCCTGGCAGCTGCTTCGTGAATCCTGAATCTCATGCCAGCATACTGCCTTCTGCCACTGCCACAGAGAGCTATTTTAAGACATGTCAAATGCGTGCAGTGGCCGAAGGCAGTATTAATGATGCTCATGTTACTGGTGTTCTCTGAAGTGAATGCTCATGTGAGGCTAGAAAGGCCAGAGGTTCATTTACAGGAATTCCTATTACAAATTTACAACTTTCCATACAGAATGTGATCAGTCTGTACTGAACTAAGGAGCACTGACTTCCACAGAACACCACCAACAAATGAAAGGCTCGGCATGCATTTAATATATGATGCAATTAATATAAAATAAATCAATAAAAAGCATTTTGTAATTTTTGTATTCCTTTACTGCTTTCTTTTCTGGCATATGAAGAGTTCGAAGAAGGAGGTAAAAGAATAAACAAACAAATAATTTAACACCACCACTACAACCAAACCAACCATGAGGATTTGAAAATTAACTAGTCTTTCACTGTACTAATTCAACAAAATGTCCCCTTATTCGTTTTAAACTGCCTGACATTGCTGACACTGTCTGTAGTAAGTTGTAACTAAATCAAATAAAACAAAGAATTAACAGAAAGCAGAAAATGATTTGCTCAACTAATTTTGGTCTGATTCAAGAATCTTTCAAATGTCAACCTTTTCACTTAACTCATCATACGGTCAACTAAAACCATAATCATAGTAATCAAACTCATGGCAGGAAATCTAACCCGAGCTACCCAGCATGTGCTGCCCCCTACAGCTTTGGTGCCATGACCTTTGATGACCTTTTGAGTAGAACACATAAAGCAGATTGGAATATTCCAGTTTCTGGAGGCTTGAAGTTCTAAATTGTGTGGCTGCTGAAAAGGTCTTTGAAATAGTCTGTTGTTTTGATTCATTGGCTGTGTTTTTGTTAGTTTGTGGATTTTATCTGTGCATAAGTTGTGAAATTTATTCTAGTTTATTTTCCTATCAAACACAAATTAGTTGGAGATGACATTAGATCGTTAGAATCGATGGCTTTGGCAAACAGGGAAACGCAAAGTCATTTCTTGTGGGTTTTTTATTTGGCATGTGGTATCCTGGTGTCTCATCATTTTATAACAGGTTCTCCGGCTATGTGCATCCTCTCAGCCACCTGTCCAGTTTTATACATTTCAAACATGAATCTTTCTCTGTCTTTCTCACTTTAACCAATACATAATCTCCCATTTCTGAATGCTCCCTCCTCTGCAATGCATTAACTGTTGATAACCTTCCTTCCCTCGGTTGCTTGCTGCATGTACTATTAGCTGAAGAGGTAGTAGAGGTAGAGGTAGCCCCAGAGGCAGCTCCTGAACCGGAGCCTGAGCCTGAGCAAGAACCAGTGCCAGAGCCAGAGCCAGAGCCAGAGCCAGAAAAACAGCCAGAACCAGAGCCAGAGCCAGAACCAGAACCAGAACCAGAGGTGCATGAGGAAGGTATGTGGCATGAATATTCATTCATCCTTCCCATTTCCCCCAAAACAACTAAAAACAGGCAGCACACCTCATCTGCTACTTGAAAATGAGCCACATTAATGTAGTTCCCCAGTAGTACCCTTGCCCCCAACCCCAGAAATACTTTAACCACTACTGGCGGTACCTCCTCTTCGTTCAGGCCCACCATGAGATTGGTGTGGTACTACCTAATGTTGACAGAGTTTAGATCCATTCCATCTTGGTCCCTTGTGGTCCATTTGAATTTTGTTTTGCTGAATTGGACAATTTCCACCCTTTATGAACAAGGAATATTTTCCAATTCAAATTCACTTGCAGACTGGGGAGTGAGCTGGATCGATCAAGCTCTGTCAGACATGGCGCTCGTCACACCTAAAATGCAACTCTCTTTAGGGTGGACGCGGGAGGCCCGCAGTGTTGGGAAACAAATAGTAGCTTAGCCATCAAAACAGTGTAGCATTTTGGTTATCAGATTCTGAAAAAGTCAATAATTAAACACTTTCCACTTTCTTTATAATCATGTCATTCTGGAAAGTCACAGTCAAATTCAGATTCAGTAAATGATAAAAAAAACATGCACATTGTAGCTACAGTATACTAAATACTACTGCTGGTCTTCCCCATTTTTTTCCTTCTGTTTCAAGGTTAATTCTATTATACTAATTAAGTTCATTATTGTTTTGTGCAGAATATTTATGTATATTGATTGAAAAAAAAATCATAGAATCTGATATGATTTAATTTATGTATTTAAAAAAAAAATATGCAACCCCCTTAAATTGCTCCAGTGTACTTCCTTTTAGCAGATGAACTATTGTATATCAGGACAACATTACTGCCTTACAAAGCAAAAAGGCAGTAACTGCATTTTGTACATTTGTACAGTAACTACTTAGTCTGGATGACAGGATAACTTTTAAGTCATTTTTCTCAGTTCTGCACTCTGCGTAGTTACTGCCTTTTTGCTTTGTAGGGCAGAGTAGCTTGGCAAACAACAGTTTCAAAGTAGCTTCCCAACACTAGAGGCCTTAAATGATAATAAATCACATTACAGATCCTGCTCTTTCCAATTACAGTGCAGCAATGATGCTTATCAGACTTATCAGTCACTGAATGTCACTGCTTATCAGTCACTGAAAACTCTGCACTTTCCTACATTCAGATCTGTCTCTGAGTTGCCGCCAGCATAACGCTACTCTAGGCTGCATCTTGAAGAAAAATCTATTCTGTTGCCTGTGTTATAATAATTCTGCAACAAATGCAACTGCTTCAGTTGCTTTGCGGTTTCATAATATTCATGCAATGAATATTAAATGGTCAATAAATGGTCAGTATATACAAAATAATTTTCAAAGGGACAAAAAGGGCTATAATATGTTGTTGTAACTTATTCTTTCTCATTTCCATGGCTAAACACTGGAAAGGCTCTCTTTGGCACACTGGGATATAGTTAAACAATAAATAATACATGACTAAAATGATGACTAAAATAATTATTCTAAAAAGCAAAATTCTGAAAGTGTCAAACAAGATGCCATCCATTATTAAGATGCTTTTGTCCACTTTGAAATACCAGTCAATGTTTTATTTTAATATATATGCAAATATAGATTGTTCATCAGTATAAAGTATAAATGTTGTCATTTAGCTTATGTTCTTTTAATGACTTGCTCATTTTGAGGTGTCCCACTGAAATGTATTGATCTGAACATTTCTTTATTGTGAATTTTGTGTAATGAATTGATTTCTGTCAATGTATCCTGATAAAAGTTGGCACCTCAATCTGAGCTTCTGCTTAGCTGAAGTCTGCATCTGAGCACGCGGCCCTGCTTAGGGCAGCAAAAAGCACACAAAGCAACATTAATGTTCTCTATTTTACTCTTGCTTTCAACGCTTCATGCATGCAGAGGCCTATGAAGAGGAAGGTATGTTTGTCATTTTCTTGTATTTATCATTTCTGATTAGAAAGACGGCATGGGGGAGGGGTTAATGCCTGCAAGGGACACAGTGAAATCAGGTCCAAAACCTTACAACATAAGATTCTGAATGGGGAGACACAGTGAACTGGCCTGAAGTGTCAGTTGAAACTGGCACTGGTTTACCTTAAGTCAATAACAAGGGTGAAAGAATATGAAATGCTGACATTGCTCTGTGCTTTGCTTCTTTTTGCATGAATGTGCTACACCAGTTGAAGAAGAAGGACAAGATGGTATTTTTAATTCCCTTCTGGAAAATGTCTGGTCTGGATGTGGCTTTTTGCTTGTGTTTTTGGTGTGAAGGTCAAGCCAAATAGTTATGAAACATTGCAATGGCTCTAACATCTCATCTAGGTCACCTGCAGGTCTAGTCAGAGGTCCAAAGTGACCACGGATATATAACAAACTCAGATTTAGATGCTGTTAGTCAAAAGAGATGGGAAAATGAATGAAGGATAAAAAGAAAAACAAATTCCACAAGGCTTTGTTGTTATGTTAATTCTTGGAGGAGTGAGAATGGTCCACTTGCCAGGAGTTGTGTCTGTTTATACTCATGTACTTATAAGCACCTCGTGATCTGAATACTTATGCAGTGATTATATTTGTTTCACAACTTTCAAACTAACCCAGTTTATTAACATTACTGAAACGACTGAAATCAATATGTGTAATTTACTTTGTAAACATACTTTCAGAAGTTACGTCATTCTTAAAGCTCAGGTAATTTAAACCAGCACTGAGTTGTTACTAAGAGTAACTCCATGTTCATGGATATGGCTAACAGAATTCCCACTGATTGTTGACTGAGTTTGTTTTAAACTCTCTAACCATGTTACATATCCCTCTCCTTTTTTATTTTTTCATAACAGAGGAGAAGCCCAAGTTCAAGTAAGTGGAATCGACCACTAAGCACTTTTTATAACTGAGAAGCCAATTTCAATGTTGCGATGCAACACAGCATGCTCTGAGTTTCACTGAGGAGCTGGGGAAGATTGAGATACACAGAATCCCACTTAAACACATTTTGCTTTAATTCCCATCAGACCAAGTGCACCAAAGATACCTGATGGGGAAAAGGTTGACTTTGATGTAAGCAAGTTCTTCACTGTTTACATTGTGTTATAGTGTCGTATTGAACATTGTAAGAATACATGTTTGAGGTATTGATATTTATGTGTGCGCAAACAGGACATCCAGAAGAAGCGCCAAAACAAGGACCTCATTGAGCTGCAGGCCCTGATTGATGCCCACTTTGAGCACAGGAAGAAGGAAGAGGAAGAGCTCATTGCCCTGAAAGACAGAATC
This sequence comes from Carassius auratus, assembly GCF_003368295.1. Taxonomy (NCBI): domain Eukaryota; kingdom Metazoa; phylum Chordata; class Actinopteri; order Cypriniformes; family Cyprinidae; genus Carassius; species Carassius auratus. Next base: position 13,611,362 of record NC_039274.1, read on the forward strand.
GTGAGTGTTTCTCGTGCCAGATTCCTACTATGTACACACTTAGAAGGGTATTTTTATAAACTGAGTTTAAAAAAAAATCTATGTCCACATGAAAACTCAAATGCATGCGATGAAGCACTTTCAAGAGCATGCCAAGCCAACAGGTGGCAATGTTGTAATCTCAACCGTAAAACCTTGTTGGCCAATCAGAAGCCTGAAATAGTATCCAGTAGGCGGAAATAACAATGAATGCTCTCACAAGAGGGTCTGGTTTCGTAGATGTATTAGGTTATTATTATGGACAAATGTATTATGTGTGTGTGCAGGAGAAACGTAGGTCCGAGAGGGCAGAGCAGCAGAGGATCCGTGCTGAGAAGGACAAGGAGCGTCAGGCAAGACGTGAGGAAGAGAGGCTGAGGAAGGAGGAGGCTGATGCTAAGAAGAGGGCAGATGAAGATGCCAAGAAGAAGTCTGCCCTGTCTAGCATGGGCTCCCAGTACAGCAGCCATCTGCAGAAGGTTTTTCTAGCAACCCCAACTCTGATTCTGTCAATCATCAATCGAAGTACAGTACTGTATATGATTGTGAAATGTGAATAGGCCTAAGTGCTTCGTTTGCATATTGCTTAAAACAGGCTGATTCAAAGAGGGGAGGTAAGAAGCAAACTGAAAGAGAGAAGAAGAAGAAGATTCTGGCAGACAGACGCAAGCCTCTGAATGTTGACCATCTGAATGAGGACAAGCTGAGGTCAGCACCAGTCTGACAACTTTAAGCCTACAGTCAATGAGGCTGAAAGAAAAACACCTTGTTCTGACAAAACACAGTTTGTGTTCTAAATGTGTTCTGGTATATATGTGTGTTCACAGGGAGAAAGCTAAAGAGCTGTGGGACTGGATGTACCAACTGGAGGCTGAGAAGTTTGAGCACATAGAGAAACTCAAGAGGCAGAAGTATGAGGTGAGGGAGCTGACTAATTTAGTCAATACACCATCTATAAACTCATTTTACCTTATGTTTCATCACAGCCTACATTTATTTTACAAGGAGAGATCCTCTACTTTGTCAACTGCACCCTGGACACATTATAACCTAAAGGGATAGTTGACTTATAAATGGAAATCTGTTACAAAAAGAGATGTTAGACAGAAAGGCCATCTCAATCACCATTAATTTACACAGTATGTAAAAAAAAGAAAAGAAAAAAGCATTAAAGTCAGTGTTGTCTGAGACGCACATTCTGCCCTCCACAGAAGAAAGTCTCATATATGTTTGGAATAACATGATGATGAGTAAATGATGACTTTCATTTTTGGGTGAATTGCCCGTTTAGTTAACAAGCATTATGTTTAAACACAATTTATGTACAACTATAATATTTGTCCACCCAACTGCATTCAACTGGCCAAATAGAAAGTCAATGCCCTGTTAATTATTAATACAACATTTAGTTCTGGTCCTCAAATTTGACTGTGTTTCTGCATTAGTGGCGGGGATTTTTCAGTGACTCTTTCTGCAGGTTACATCGATAAGGCTGTTGGTGGTGACAAGTTTTTAAAATCCTTTATTCAACCCATTCGTTCAAGAAAGCGGATTCATTCGAGACAAAACATCACTATTGTATAGTGCTTGGAGACATGATGATTGATTCTGCTTTGGCTTAAAAATATGTGGTCACATCTCTTTTTTCCACATGATCTATTGTCAAAAGCATAGTGATGTATGAAGCAAAGAATTCTCACACAGAATTCACCTGAAATCCAATAGCTTTCTGTTGGTCAGTGCGGTGAATCTGAGTGACCAAATTGAACCCGCTGCGAAATTCCTGATCATGTGGATTCCAGTTGTTGAACTATATTTCATGAAACAGTAATTGTGACCACCCCTTAAGTAACTGGAAATATTGTGTCTAAAATGTAAGTAACTTAATATTTATTTATTGAAATATTGTATAAAAGCAATAGTGCATTCCCTCATTTGCATAATGAAACCACTAAGACAGCTTGACATTAAAAGAACACGAACAAATTCACAAAAGCACATATGTGTAAAGCAGGTCTTAGTGTGTCTGTGCAGGTGATTCAGATTGTGTGTGTGTGGTAGTTCGGGTCTCAGATGTGTTCTGGTGTTCTGCAGGTTACTACCCTGCGTATGAGAGTGGAGGAGCTCAGTAAATAGTGAGTAACTGGAACTGTAGGAAGTTAAGGCTTTGGTCAGCAACAGGGACATGACGGCATGATCTGCATGCATGAGACTCTCTGGTCTCCACGGCTTCTGGGAAACAGGTCGATTCAGACCACAGGTGAAAGGTCAAATGTACTGTCACTCCTAAAAAGAATCTATGGTGAGAGTCTTCATAACAAGTTGATCTCTTTCACACAAGAAGCTAAACCAAACAGTAGATGTTAAAAGGAAGGTAGTCAGCTTCTGAGAACACATACTCCGAGATGTTTCTCCTGCAGGTAAGTGTGTGTGATTGTTCAAGCTCAATACCATCTTGCCGAGGGATTCTCCACTATGGCACAAAACACTCATGCCTGTGACATGCCCACACACTGCTGCTTTATACCAGCTCCTGGCATCTGCTGAGGTCCTGAGCATCAGTCCAGAATGATTTGTGTGTGTTTGTCAGCACTCAATGCTAGAGGGCAGCTGTCACAATCCAGGATCCTGTGGTTAAGGTATGATCCGGCAGCTTTAAAAAAACGCTCATGTGTTGTTTTCAGGTCATCTCTCTCAGAAACCGCATTGATGAATTGCAGAAGCAGTGAGTAGCTCCTTGCCACCACACACAGCACACAGATGGACTGACTACTGGCCTTCTGCCTTTACGCTAATATTTCCATCTAACTTTACTCTAATATTATTCTCTAATCATTTTCACACCCCATGAAAACTCTCAAAGAAACTGTCACACAAAAGCTGCCAGTCAAATTGGATAAAAAGTCGGATATCTGTCATTGGCAGCAACACTTTACAAAACATGTCCTAAATCTTGAATATAGGGTTGCAGTTTTGAAGCTGTTGTAGAGGTGGTAAGTATTTGGGACATTTTTGTAGCGTAATGACAGACTTACTGAAGCGTGAAGCCTTTGAGAGGGAGTTTCTGCAGAGTTGTATGAGTTTCATCCACCCTGATCTGACAGCAAACCCTCTTTGTAGTTTGCTCATACAAGCTCCCCTTGACGTTTACATGCACTCAAGTTTGATTTCAGTCAGACTAAAGTAATTATTCATCTGTTTTAAATGACATGTAAACACTTTAGTCTGACTTAAATCATGCCAGTCTGGTTTTTACGTTGAACTATCCAGATAATGACTTGTACAGAAATCGAACTACAGTTTACAGTCTATATTATAGGTCAGTGTTTCAAATCGACACGCCACTTCCCACGAAACAACCCTGCAACTCAAGTATCATGAAGAATTCTGGGTTTCCCCACTTGTAAATACAACATTGCTTAGTCATTCATGTGTTTGTAATTCATAATCGCGATATTTCTGACTCCACTTGGACACATGAATCCTTCAAATATTCTCTAACGCATTGTGTCATATGGAAAGACAGATGAAGATTGTAGCTCGATTACAACGGTGCATGTAAACATACCTGATTTCTGAATTGATTTACATACAATGAAAAATAAAGCTCACTCTTTTATTGCCAAACATGCGATACGTAGCGTAGCCTAAGTGGCACTATAAAGCACTATTCACTATTCCAGATCTGGTTTATTTTTCATTGGCGCCAGCAAATCTGAACTGTGAGGAATGTGTTTGATATACATGCGGTAAATAGTGGTAAAAATGCGATGTGTATCAGCTGCTGCTGTGATAAACATTTAAGACTAAGACAGGCCTGTTTAACAAACTGACAGAGCTCAGAGAAAGAGCGGTAAGTCCTGCTTGGAGTGAACGCGATTTCATTTCCATGTGCATGACAGAAATTGTGTGGACACAGTAGCTAAATGAGAGGAACATCCTGCAGGACTGGACTGAGAAAACTGGGAAACAATAGTATTTGGTGTGATCGATGTTACTTAAAAATAGTTGTGCTTAAGATTGAAGAACTCAAAATCTGATTGGCAATTAAAAAACCCAAACTAATGGATCCCTGTCCTGTATGGTGTTCTTGTCACTCTTCTACAAGCAGGTCAGTAAAGGTCAGTGCCACTAACTTGCTCTCTCTTTGTCTGCTATTCAGCTCCAAGAAGGGCGCCGCTGCTCGCCGCAGAAAGTAAGCGTTCATGGAGAAATCTACGCTCGTGGTCAAGACATGCCTGCTCCCTGCGTCTCCGAGCTCGGCCTTCAATCACCAGGCATCTCTGATCCCACCCACCTTTTGCAGTTTACCAGAGGCTGTCAAAGGCGATCTTCCTCACCCTGCGTGACATTAACACTGTCCGGTCTTAGCAGTAGTTGCAGTAGGAACTCCCCCCCCCCCCTCCCCCCTTGCTGTGTCTTTTGGTTCCCACCTTCCGTTTTTGTAAATAATATTTGGCTCGCCAGCTTTATCTGTTGCATCTGGCAGTTCAATAAAGTTATTCTTCAAGACTGATAAACTAGAACTGAGCATGTGTCCTGATTGTACTGAGAAAATCTGATGCTGAAACATTAAGTCGAACTGAATATGAACCTTATAATCCTGCATTTCTCGAACTCACAATGGGCCCCATGATTTGGATGCCCTGATCACACGTATTCATGTTTGCTGCAGACTGATGGTTAATTAACCAGTGATGATATGCCATCCACCCAAAAAATTATTATTCTTATCTGTAAATGGATCTAAATGTCTTAATGCACAGTTACAATTTTCCAAATCTTGGTTCTTGACCGTTTTTAAGCCAATGAGTTGAATATAACATATATTACACTGAAGCTTGAACAAAAATGACAGCAGTGATTGGCTGATAAAACCACATGAAGGGAAGCAGACAGGAAAAACAACCTCTTTAAGAAGCTTCCAAAAATAAATACTAGTTGACATGTTGGTTGAAAAAGTGCACCAGCAGGAGCTAACACGAGCCATGCCTACAAGCACATCCAGAAACCATTGAAACTGCAGTTTTGAAAAATTTAAAAAGTCTGATATAATATGCACTGATTAAAACTCAAACACAAATAGAAACTGCAGGGTTTTCTTTGTGTAAGATTTTATTGAAAATGGAAATATACATATAGTATAGTACACAATTAAATCCTATGCATATTATGTATTTAGCATTTTTTCAGCAGGTAAAATCAAAAACCAAGAACGTAAAGAGGGCTCCATGTAGAATATTTAATTCTATAAAATATTATAAAATATTTTAGTCTATACAGAGGTATTCATTATGACCGCCCTTTGCATTTTATCGATGCAACACTGCAATACTGTGAACACAGATATAAAAACATGAACTTTACAAATTCAGTTTAATGTGTGTATATAAATATCACAAAAAAAAAAAAAACATTCTAAAGCTGTTCTTAAAATGTGCCATACTGTATAAAGCAATTTTACGTTGACTTTGCAATAATTTATACCAGATTACAAAGATAAACAATTATTCTGCATCAGCTGAAGTCCTTCATAGATCAAAGCCCCGCATAATTCATACCATATGTGTATAAAGCCTTGTATTTTGAGTGACGCAATTATATATTAATAAATAAATAAAGTGCCCAAAATACAGCATAAGGTCAATTATTCAATAAACATGTGATTGCTTTATAACATATCAAATCACATAATATTCAGATCATTAAGCAGTAACATTACCTGTAGAAAAGCATCTAAATATGACTAGTAAATCTGTATTTCAGTGGGCTCTGTGGTATCATTCCATATATATATACAGATCAGGAGCACATAGCTTGTATCATTACAGTCGCTGTTGGATTCATATGCTTCTATATTACTTACACTTCAAACATTTTGATAGAACAAACAGTATAATGTGCACTGTATTTTACAACACTATATTTAAACTTCAGATTTGATGTTCAAGTTGAATGATAAGTAACACTTTCCGTTGTTCTGGTTTATGACCACTGGCAGGAGCAGTCCGTCGGTTCCTGTATGGTGTAACTAACCCACGTGGAGTTTCCACTGCAGTAGAGCTGGACTGAGCGCCGCTGCAGCCCCATCTCTCTGCAGCACTTACAGAAGCGTGCATACGTGTTGATGTTGTAGTTGTAAATACTTGCAGAGGGACACTTTCCATCACATGACACTATGTTGACCTGTGAACATGAACATGACCTGTAAGCCAGTTTACAACCAAATTAAAGCCAGATTGTAATAGGTATATTCTGAAATGAACTCACCGGTCTGTTACTACGGCAATCATTCTTTCTAATTGTCATCCTCACTGTCACTTTCTGACATGACTTGCCGTCCTCTTTACCTACAGCATGAGAAGGCAATGAATCTTTTTCATCCTGTGTTACAGTTCAGTTCAATAACACACTCACTAACTTCTGCTCTCCCTATGTTAGGATTAGATTCTCATTTATATGCTTGTTAATTGCTTGATTTCCTGTTGCTAAAATTATTTTTAAAATACTGAATTGCTTACCGTCAGTTTGGGTGAAGAAAAGTTATTGACAACAGTGCACTTCTCGAGAACACTGCTGGGACGCCACTTTAAGTGACATCACTGGATGGCTTTGCCTCAGGCTTTAAAGTGATCTTTGTAATCAGCACGTGCTTGAATATGCATTAGATAATGTTCATTTGAGAAAGTGTTGTAAAAAAAAAAAAAGTAATCTATTTGAGAAGTACAAAGCTGAATATAAATGATGTCCTTGTGCATTAAGATGAATCCCGATGTACTATTTTAATCTAGTTTGTCACTGCAATTTATAGCAGGATGATTATGTTACATTAATTTTCAAAGTCCAATTATAAAAATGTATAGTATGAACGGTAAACAGATTTTTTTAAAATAGATTTTATGGTTCACCTTTTTCATCCTCCTGTAAGATTGAAGGCTTTAACATTTAACTTTGCAAGATTTTAACAACTTTTCCTTGTGATGTATCACTGACAGTGGAAAAATACTATTCTTTCCCCACTTAGCTGATAAAAAAAGTAATCACTATAAAACTACTCATCTACTGAAAATAAGTGAGACATGAATTTACTTGAATGTACTCAAGGTCAGAGTCGTTCCACCACCTCAAAATTAAAAACAAACAAACAAACAGACAAACAAAATAAAAGACCCAAATCTGCCCCAATACTTGATTTTCCACTAAAACCTACTGTATGGGTCAGTAGTGAGCAGAAGCTGTAATGGTTTGAGTAATGTGGCAGAAAAGGCAAGAGCATTACAAGGAGACAACAGATGAAAATGCTTTGTATTGATAATGTTGCCATATCACCCAAAACATTACCAAACACCCCATTACTACAAACTACACATACTATGTGACTAGAGGCTACAACCCAAGCACTCTGAATCATGCAGAGCTACAGAAACTCTCTAACAGGCCACTACCAACAGTACATTGTTGGCGATCAACAATGCACTGCCCGACAGAGCGAAATGGGGAAAGATTTAGCTGCTTCCAAGAAACGTCTGGGAGAAAAGTGACTAGAGGAATAAATGACTTCAATGAGCAGTTATATTCGAATCTGTTGAGAGTCCTGTATTGTTTGAATGTGGGAGTACATTGTTGGAAATCAACAATGGTGATGGCGAGCCTTGAGGTCTGATGTTAGTATCAGGTACCTTGTTCACAGTTTGTGCTAACTGTGGGTTTCAAAGGGCTAACAGAGAAGGGGAACAGGGAGCTTGCAGCGCCTGGAGAGATTGTTACAGGACGTTAAACTCAGCCGATGCAACAAATCAACTTTTTGCTGTTGTGGTGCATGTCAGTGCTTTTTCTTTTTTCTTTTGTGTGAAAAAGTGAATTCTCGATTGTTTCCCAGGATTTATTGTTTTTATGTTTAGGTTTATTTATTTTGCTCTTTACCTTGCTGGTACAGAACAAAAGTCCTGTGCCATGTCTCTTGTTTTCATTCATACATATGGAGTGCAAAAAACTTGTGAAAGAATCAGATGAATCTTTTAAATAATAATATTACCCATGTTTCTTGTTAAAACAAGAGCAGAGATGAACAAAGGAGTGTAACTTCTGTACTCACATGTCTTGCAGCACCCATCCATGTAACTCACAGTGGTGCCCCCAATCTAACACAAAAATGTGGTAGGGGTCAAAAAGAAAGGACCTTTTTTTTGTTGTTTGTTTTTAGCAGTAGCATATTTAATGACTAGCTATAAACAGTTAGCAAAATGTTTATTACTTATTACTGTTTCATATCTCCTGTCATGAAGGGAGCTGTCAGTGAAAGTATTTAACCATCACTGAATCAAGAACAGCACCGTCTCAGAAATGTGATTATGTATTAATATTATATGGTTCTGTATTTTTCGGACTATAAGTCGCACTTTTTTTCATAGTTTGGCTGGTCCTGCGACTTATAGTCAGGGGCGACTTATTTATCAAAATTAATTTGACATGAACCAAGAGAAAACATTACCGTCTCCAGCCGCGAGAGGGCGCTCTATGCTGCTCAGGGCTCCTGTAGCCTACACTGAGAACATAGAGCGCCCTCTGGTGGCTGGAGACGGTAATGTTTTCTCTTGGTTCTTGGTTCTAAATAAATGCGACTTATAGTGCAGTGCGACTTATATATGTTTTTTTCCCTTGTCATGACGTATTTTTGGACTGACTTATACTTAGGTGCGACTTATAGTCCGAAAAATACATCGCTGTCACTTACATGTGTTTATGTGTATATTACCTGTACCTTGATGTATTATTTAGGTTTATGTTTATCAAAGAGAGAGAATTCACCTTCATGCACTCAGTTTCGTTGAAGGGCGGACAGCTGTAAGGGTGGGAGACGAGCACAGGTCCTGACATAGTATCTGTACAGTCATAGCGTATGCAGTCAGACACCCAGCTGCGCCCTGGCTGGAGAGGGGAACACAGATAATACACTCACATCACTGCAGAATAGACCCTATAGGAGCTAAGTCCTTCAGAGAGTCCTTCGAAAAATTAGAGATGTAAAAAACAATTAATTTGGGCTTAAATACAACATACATACACAAACACACACACACACATATATATATATATATATATATATATATATATATATATATATATACAGTATGTCTATGTTATATATATTAATTTCTTATTTTGCAATGGTGAATTAAATTATTCAGAAGTGACAGTACAGACATTTACTTTATTTTTATTTTTATGTTCTTTTAAACTTTCATCAAAGAATCCTTAAAAAAGGTACCATGTTTTCCAAAAAACAAATATTAAGCAACAAAAACTCTATTAAAGATTATTGGTAGATCGGTGCAGCTTTTGAGTGGAGGAGAACATGAGCATTTGTTGAACATCACCTTGTACATAATTACAGATCCATTCTCACTCCGGGTCAGGCAAGAAATGTTCTTACACGCACCACAGCAGCTGCTGGGGTCTTTAGGAGGGATGTATATCTGGTTCTGTAGAACACGTAACACAGTTAGGAGGTATTTTGTGTTTGGCTTGTGTGTGTCTTTGTTCATTTTATATACTCACAGGCTGGCAGTGTGCAGTGCAGTTAGTGCCAGTGGCTTTAAGGAGATAGAAACCTGTGGCAGAGTCCAGTGTGTGTGTGCAGTGTGTGGTGTAACACACATCCTGATCACGGCGCTCGACCAGTGTCTGCCCCGGCCGCATCACTCCCCGCTCACCATCCACACACACTGCCTCTCTCACTATAAATACACACACATAGAAATGCACACATATTTTTCCATAATTACACACACACACACACACACACACACATACAGTATATATAACATATGTATTTTCAGAGCATTTCAAACAGATGTGTGTTCTCACCACAAATGAATCGTTTGCAGGCACAGCGGTTCTCTGGATCAGACAGAAATGCTCTGTCTAACTGCATACTTTCCCCCTACAACACAATTCATCTGATATCAGATATGAACCAACCAGTCAAACAAGAGCCTGATCAGACACAAATAATGGAAGAATAAATGTGCGCAAAAATACATCTTCATTTGGATACAGTTATTTATGGATACTCACCAGAGCACATTTAGGACGAAGGTTTTTCTCACATGCACATTCTAAGAGAGGATGAGGAGCTTTAGTCTTTTTCAGAAACACACACTTAACATAGATCTGAATTCTGTTTCTTTAACACACATTCATAGACAGACACACGCACACAAACACAGACAAGCAATACATCAACAGTACTGACACACTGACCCTCACACTGATATAATTTGTGTCTAATGCACAGTAAATACTTCTAAACATTATTATCAGGTCTTACCACATGTCTGTAATGGACAACACTGATCTTGAATCCTCGTGGAAACTACTGCCATGCCGAATGGACATGTGATGTCTAAGCATCGAGATGTCTCACACACTGCATACAAATATACACAACACCGTTACAATAACACTTCACTTCCTCAACTAATGTGGTGTTTTGAGGATATTTCGTTGTGTGGAGCTTCAGGGCTGTCAGTTTTTATGTGACATGCGGGTTTAGGCTTCTTGTGCTTCTGTGGAAATGGTTGTTGTTGTATTCTTCTACTGTAACTGGTTTACTATAAGCTTTAGCTCACAATTTTCTCAACTGCTTCTATTGCCTGTATTTTCCACTAGGAGTAAAAATGGTAAATAATGAAATGTTTAATCACATGTTTGTACTCACAGCAGTGATAAACTGGACAGCAGCGCTCTGTGCTGTTTGTGTCCACAATCAACAATTCTCCATCTTGACACACTGGAGCTGCCTCAGAACATTTGTCACACACTAACACAATAATAAACACACACAGAAATGTATTTGCTAAAAGATTGTGCGAAAGATTTACATTATACACATTAATGCAGCAGTACACATGCCTGTCAAAGGTTAGGTAGGCAGAAGTTTGGGTAAATTCTTCATTTAAAACTAATTTCCTCCCAAATCATTTAATCATTATAGGGAGGAAATTAGTTTTAAATGAAGAATTTACCCAAACTTCTGCCCACTATTTACTCACAGAACATGACTTCTAAAGACTTGGAATATAATGAACAAGTCCAAACAACTTTTATATAACATCTAATATCTACTGCACAAGTCTTAACAAATTCTCACATTTTATTCCACAGAAGAAAGTCAGTCATATGGGATTGAAACAACACGATTTGAACCTGAATCATAATGACTTACTGCAGATGTGTGCCAAGCAGCAGCTGCCTTCAGCTCGAGCAGCGATCAATATCTGATCCTCGCGACACACAGGAATGTCCGAGACACACTGATCAGGATCACACTCTAAAAAGACAAAACAAACTCGATCCTGTATGCATGGACAGATATACAGACTCAGACACACAAGCTAAGACAAAACACATGTCCAAACTCACCACATGAGTATTCTGGACAGCAGGAATCCTGCCTATAATACGAAACCAGCTTCTCCCCATATTTACAATCGGTAGGAGCCGCCGCACACATACTCTGATTACAAACTGTCACAAAACATTAAAGCATGAATTAAACAATTTCCCAAAGCATCTGAACTTATTACACAATGGTCACATAATAGATTAGTTATATACATCAATACATGAGTTATTAACAGTACTTTTAACTTGATGGCTGTAAGCACAGAACATTTTTTTAAGTTTTCAATCATTCTGCAAAGCCCTACTGTAGTGATGTGTGAACTGATTGTGTAACGGACCACAGGCTTTGTGAGGGCAGCAGCTGCTGTCATCTGCAAGGCTGACAGGGATCTCTCCTGTACGCACGCAGACTGGCTGAGGGATATTACTGCAGTTATACTCCACCGGCGCTATGCTGTCGTTCTCACACTTATACATGCAGCAGCCATCCAGCGAGGCTTTCCAAACCTCCCCAAGTGCACGCGGGGTTCCAAAACTATCAGTACATGCTGCAAACACATATCATAACACAAATGAATTCATAACAAGAGTTAAACGCCTTTAAAAAGAGAGAGAGACAGACAAGGGACATACCACACTTGCTGGGTGGAATGCATAGGGGGGAATAGGGCCGGTGTAATAGAGTTCCCTCTGGACACACACAGCCCTCTGAAAGGCCTGTGCATTGCTCTGGGACAAACTCAAACTCTTGGTTTGGGCAGGATGGGGCAGTGCAAGCAGGCAGACATGCTTGGTACTGCAGATTTTCTGGGCACATGAATGCTACACACGAAAACATACTACCATAAGAAAACACACCACACACAACACAGATAAAATGGCACTTAACACCATACACAGCTGCGGAAAGCATTGTTACTTAAAGCTGTGTTGGTATGCCTTGATAACTACATACGGCAGAAATCAGAGCTCCTCCATTCCATGCAGATGTTGAATTTGTGGCAGGAAGCAGCATAAGCGGCCAAAGCAACACATGGATTATTCACATACTCCACATCTCTCACCCATATCTCACAGAACATTGCTGGAGGGACCTGCAGCACAAAAAAAGAAGAAGAAAAAAACATTCAGGAAATGTAGTGCATAATCACTGGTGTGGTAGCAGGTTTGGGATTGGTGGGATGTGCATGTTGTGTGCCGTACGTAAGGATGGCAGATGGTGAAGGTACGGTTGCTCAGCATGCTCATGCACTGGGAGCAGTCGCCCGTGGTGCAGTTGGCCTCCCTCCGTCTGCTGTGACTGACGTAGCTGGTGGTGTTGGGAATCTGCCAGCTATCGATGAACACTGCCGGATCCTCTTGCTCAGACACAACTGTACCGTTAGACAGAGTCAGATCATTCAGAGGATTACCATCACAACTACCTGGACAGGGTGACAAAGAAAAAGATGAGAGAGGAGGAGAGTGAGGAACATGAAGGAAGTAGGTGGCATTAAAATATGACACAATCATTTTTACAGTACATATACTCTGTGGTTAATAGCATCGTACCACACAAGCCCACTGTGGGGAGTCTGTTGTTATAGCTGTCCATCTCAATCACCATCATGCCTGTAGAGTGGAACCACTGGATCTTCAGACCAGCCGGGCTTCGGATTAGATACATGTTTCCTGTGTCCAGAATCTCAAAACCAAACTTCTTAAAACGTGGCTTTGTGTACCTGGAGTTCACATATAGCTGGAAAAACAACCCATTGTATTTCTGAACTTCTTTCAATCATGTAAATCTGCCAGGCTGGAATAATAATTGTCCAGGTTTATTAAAATCTCTTTCTTTTTTTTTTCTTTTTTTTTATCCATTACCACTACAAAAGTTGCAGCTAATTCCAAGAATTGCAAACAGATGGATACTCACGTGTCTCTGCAGACGATTGATGAGCACTTCATTGGATTTGTGAGTAATGTTTAAAGATGCCAGACACAAACTGGTAAAGTTCCACACGAGCTGGAATCAATAGAATATATCACTTGAGTTGTGAGGAGCTATCCTGAAGTTAGGCAAAACAACAGAGTTGTGCTTATCTTACGGTGTCATCTGGTCCAGAACACTCTTGCACCAAGATGCTAACCGTCTCATTGGGAAGCTGAGTCACCACATATAAAGCAGCTTTATAAATCGCAACACTTTTCCCATCAAATGTGATCAGATTAAGATCTGGAAACACTGAACAATGACCTACATGGAAAACGAAACGTGTATCTTAATAAACATTCAATAGTCCAACAAACGACAGAATAGAAAAGATCAAAGTAATGTGTGTAATGCAGGTGTTCCTCACATGGACAGTCCCATCGTGGACAACACTTATCACCATTGACCAGTACAGCGAAGCCAAGCAGACCACAGTTTGGAGGTGTAGCATCATATGGGCAGCTCTGAGACTTATTGAAGAGGAGCAACTGGCCACTGACACAAATAAGCTTTGTACATTCATCCACTACCTCTGAATATGGAGACTACACACACACACATTATTTAGTTTAGTATTTAATAACTGACTTTTGTTATACAAAATTTACAAATTCCACATATTTGTATATATATTTGTTCATACCACCACACAAGAGTAGAATGAAAAACAACTAATACTATTTAAGAGTACTTTATAATTGACTTACAGTGCATACTCTGCTTGGCTCAAGAGCAGTAGTTTTTAAAATTGCATGTGTCTGGCTCGTCATCCAGTGCTCTGTTTCTGTCGTGTAGGAAAGACTGGTCATCACAGATGAACTCAGTGTTGTTTGGGCAGTGTCTGGAGCAGGTGCCATGGCTGTGACTGTGGTGTGTTCATCCACCAGAGGGCGCTCAGTAGAGGCCGTTGCACTTGTTATGGGACTACTCTCAGTGACAGTAGAGGAAGTAGGGGGCTGTGTTGAAATGGTAGTCTGTGTAGCAACTGATGAAACAGTAGGCAGTGGAGTTGTTCCAGTTGATGATTGCAGTGTTGTGGTCTGACCAGATTCAGTGGTGTACTCTGTAAATCCAAAGGTGTATTCAGTGGTGTCAGGACTATGTGTTGGAAGTGTGCTAGAAGCAGCAATAGGGATACTAGAAGTATCTGTGGAAACAGTGGTCACTTTATCGGTATAAGTGGTTGCAGGTGTTGTCAGTGTCGTTGCATTCCTAGTTGGAAGTGATATGCTGGTTGTGGCCACAATCCATGGAGTTTCTCGCCGTGTGGTAGCCACAGCCACCTGTGAGGTCAGGACTGGGGTGACACGGGTTGTGAATTTCGGAGTCATTGTGGAAGTAAAGGTGCTGGAGGTCTCATGGACCAGTGCTGGTGTCTGGGTTGTCGCAGCAGTTGACAGCACAGCTCTATCTGTGTCAAGAGGAACCCTAGTTGTCTCTGTGTCAGAATGTACACTCCAAGGTCTAGCTGTAGATGTTTCACTTGTAGAAACAATCTCCATCTCAGCTGCAGAAGACGTTAGCAGAGGTTTCTCAGAAGTGATGGTTGTTTCTGTGGTTTTTGTTGGGGCTTCAGATACTGATGTTGCCATTGTAAGTATGGATGGTGAAGCTGGAGAAATCTCAGGCAGTTCAGATGAGGGGGTCATAGTTGTCATAGAATAAGGAGGATGAGCTGATGATGTGCTGACTTTGTCTGAAAGGAGAGCAGTGGTGGAAACTAAACTCCAGTGAGACTCTGTAGGGCTCAGCATAGTAGAAGTTGTTTTGTCAGTAGGTGACACATGTGATGTAAGCAGGGTTGATGTTTCTTCTGTAAGTGCTGAGGTGAGTGGCATGGTGGTGTAGGTGGTAAGTGGTGTCTCTGCTGTCCTGGCAGTGGTTTGGGTTGTTTCTGGGGATGGAGTTGATGTGGTTTGGATCCCTCTCCAATCTGTCTGTAATGTTTCATTGGTTGTTGGAACATCAGGATAAGGATATATAACAGATGTTGGTTGATATGTTGTTTTTGCTGTAGTTTCTGTTGGCACAAATGTAGTTTGGGAGGACACTGTGGTGATAAAGGTTGTTGGAGCAGCTGTGGAAACAGACACTGTTGATTTTGAAGTTTCGGGTTGCTCTGAGGTTGATGTTGAAGGAATAAAAGGTGTTGTTTGAGCTGAAGGTGGTATTGGAAAAGCAGAAATTGTGGATTTTACTGTAATGCTAGTGGTTGATGCTTCAGTATGTGTAGGGGAAGTGGAAATGGTAGTGATGTCCAAATGTTTCTGGGTTACAGAGGTGCTCCACGGGGTCTTCACAGTGTGTAAAGATGACGGAAAGGTCAATTTTTCTGTGGTGACAGAGGTACTCAATTCTAACATAGGTGTTGTGGTCGATGGTGAGGTGGACTTTGTCATGCTGATGGTTTCAACAGAAAACTGTGTACTGCCAATTGAAGTCACGGAGGGCATTGTGGTCTTTTCAGTAGGCATAAAGGCATCTGAGACTCTGGGGGTCTCAGTACTAGAGGTAAGAGGAGAGGACACTTTGACTGTTGGGGAAGTGGCTTCTGTGGAACTTATGGTAGTTGAGACTGGATGCGCAGGTAGAGTGCTTACTCTGGTCGGCTCTTTACTTGAGGTAGACGACAGAACAGGACTAAAAGTAGAAGGTGAGGGGATAGTGGTGGTACGTGTGAGAAGTGTCAAAGACTCTGTTGGCTTACTTGTTGTAGAGGTGCCTGAGAGAGTTTCTGAGATAGACATTGGGCTTGTGTGCAGTGTGGTGGAGGAAGTGGAACTGTGGGTGCTGCTTGATGCTTTAGTGGTTCTCTCAGTAGAAGCCAGCGGACTTGGAGAGAAAGTGGATGTTGTTAATGTGGTAATGCTTTCCACCACTCCAGGTCTGATAGGAGAAGATGTAAGCTTGGCAGTGCTTGGCATGTGTGCTGTAGGTGTGAAAGCAGTGGTGCTAGACTCTGACACTGTTGAAGAAGTGAGTGATATTGAAACCACTGGACTACTCAAGGTGGAATACTCCGAGGAGGACGTTGATGATACTGCAGTACTGGGTGGCGGCAACAGAGGAACAACAGCAGGCTTAATGCCTAAACACAAACATGATATTTATTAGACACTGCGCAAAATATCAAATTTAAACTGATATAGCTAATTGTGTTATGTTAAGCTATCTAAACTGGAGCTTAGATTTACTATGGAAATAAAAAGACAAACAACAAAATTATTTTTAAATTGTTCCATTTACAACTAGTATTAAGAAATGTTTTTTTCTCAAAAATTGCTAGCATTAGCACTGGTTAAAATGGCATGTGTTTTTTTTTTTACATCAGCATTAGTGATAGAAGTAGCACAAACAGTAGCTTACAGTCCTCCATAAAGACACATCTGTGAGTGACCTCATCTAGAACCATGTGACCTGGACACTGAGGCAGGCATCCCTCAACCCTACAGAAAGGTGCATATCAGCCATTACATTTGCAGAAAACGAGTGTGTGCATGTTTGCATGCATGAATGTGTGAGCTCTTACTTGAGGATACTGGCACAGCTCAGACCTGATGGGTCACTGCATGTCCTGAAGCACGGACTCACACATGATTCATACCGCCACTGACAGCGAGGACCCATTGGATAGTGTGGTATGGCTCCTGTAGTAAAAGTAATGATTTAGGCAAGGCAAGTTCATTTATATAGCACATTTCGTACACAATGGTAATTCAAAGTGCTTTACATAAAAGAAAGTAAAATAATTATGAAGAAAAATAAATCACAAAAATAAAACAAGCAATTTAAACGCTTTTAAAATGATGAAAAAAAAAACGTATTTAAAATGAATTTAAATTGATAAAAAAAAGGATATTTCAGTGTAATATTTCTGTGTGATTATGAGCAAGTTTGTACACACATGCTGACCTGTCAGTTTGAATAGAGTAGCGCGGCGGTACCGATCTGAGTGACTGTATTTCAGGAGTTGGAGTCTAGACAGCATGAAGTGCAGAAAAAACCCTGGCTTTGCCAGGGACTCAAGTGAATCAAAGCCTGAGACCCAGGTGTCTCTATGAAGAATAAATGTAGCTGAATCCCAGAATGCCTCAGTTTCTTCCCACTTCTGCAGCCTCAGCTGACCACTGCGCTCTGCTTTTAAGTAGTAGTTGGGTCTGTCTGCCACCTCAAATGACACCAAAGATGTGTCTGTAGCATTAAAAATGTACTCATTAAAAAAAGAAAACAGCACATACAGAATATACATAGAACAACAGATCTAAAGTGGTTGGTTTTGATTTTTTTTCATAAAAGTCACATTTTTATATGTTGATTATGTGTTTATGTTGGACTGACCATGTGGTCTGGTTTTGCTGATGCCTGGCGTCATCATGAACAACATCAGGATCTCATCAGTACTGGTCATTTCTCTTTTTGGGAACACTAGTCCACTTGTCTTATTGGCTGCCAACACTGTTCCTCTCTCTCTGTAGGTCAACAGCTTCAGTGGCCCTTTCCCTAAAGCTATGCAGATGTGCATTCCCACATACACAATTGTCAAAATTATATATGTACACATACACATATATACATATGTGCAAATATCATTATTATAAAAAAAAACTAGAGATGTACCTTTGTTGTAGTATTCACAGTCA
This sequence comes from Carassius auratus, assembly GCF_003368295.1. Classification (NCBI taxonomy): domain Eukaryota; kingdom Metazoa; phylum Chordata; class Actinopteri; order Cypriniformes; family Cyprinidae; genus Carassius; species Carassius auratus. The sequence goes on from NC_039274.1 coordinate 13,629,398, forward strand.
TAAGCTGTAAGAAGAAGCAGACTGTATTACTCATTATACAGCACCACATAAACCAACCATGTGATGAAAAACTGTAGTAAAGATCACTCAGTTCCTCCAGACTATTATATATTCAGTTGTTGGTTATTATTACAATGATTGACTCATCATATAGGAATATGGCGTCACTCACGGCAGACAGAGGGGGAGCGCCAATCAATGGTGACGTCCTTTTGGCAGCAGCGGTGAGCATATGCTGCAACACTGGTGCAGAAACACTCACAGTCTCCTCCACGGTTGCAGCCACAGGTGTCCACCAGGCAGTTCATATAGAACCATGTGACATCTACCTACAGAGTATCAAACACCTTTAAACACTGAAACCCTCTGTCACTCACATATACAGGTTCATCTCAATAAATTAGAATGTCGTGGAAAAGTTCATTTATTTCAGTAATTCAACTCAAATTGTGAAACTTGTGTATTAAATAAATTAAATGCAGACAGACTGAAGTAGTTTAAGTCTTTGGGTCTTTTAATTGTGATGATTTTGGCTCACATTTAACAAAAACCAATTCAAAACAATCTCAACAAAAACAATAGAGTCTGGAGGAAGGGTGGAGAAGCTCATAGCTCAAGTTGCTTGAAGTCCAGTGTTAAGTTTCCACAGTCTGTGATGATTTGGGGTGCAATGTCATCTGCTGGTGTTGGTCCATTATGTTTTTTGAAAACCAAAGTCACTGCACCTGCTTACCAAAACCTTTTGCTGACCAGCTTTTTTAAGATGTTGATTTCATTTTCCAGCAGGATTTAGGACCTGCCCAAAAGTTGGTTAAATAGCCATGGTGTTGGTGTGCTTGACTGGCCAGCAAACTCACTAGACCTGAACCCCATAGAGAATCTGTAGACTATTGTCAAGAGGAAAATGAGAAACAAAAGACCAAAAAAATGCAGATGAGCTGAAGGCAACTGTCAAAGAAACCTGGGCTTCCAGACCACCTCAGCAATTTATTTAATACACAAGTTTCACAATTTGAGTTGAATTACTGAAATAAATTAACCTTTCCACGACATTCTAATTTACTGAGATGCACCTATATATTTTGACTCAATGTGAATGTGAGCATTAATGTCTGCTGGTTTTTGTGATCAGCTTACCACAGGGTGGCAGATTTGGAACACCTCACTGAGCAAAATCCCACACTGTCTTTTTGCAAAGGGTTCTCGAAGAGGATTCAGATTGCAGGGGTGTCTTATATCAGGACTGTTCACACACTGATGGCACATCCACACACAAACAGACACAGTCAGTGTAAAGAGTTTGATAAGAGTGTTTGATTTGTAGCTACCGCCAGATTTGGGACATTCTGAAGGGCAAAAACACGTTTAGTCATCTAACAAAGTGTGCATTCATGTTTTGCATACACTACTGGTCAAAAGTTTATGATAAGTAATTTAATTTAGCTGGGATATAAATTTCAATTTCATAATATTACGTTGGTTACTGTATTTAAATTACATTGCATTACTATTTTAATCAAATTAATGCAACCCATGGTAAGCATAAGGTAATTTTTCCAAAAACCTTAAAAAAATCCTAATTTATTTCCAAATGTTTGATCGGTAGTGTATGTGTGTTTATCTGTTTGCCATGCCTCTGCTGCCGTCCAGCTGTTGCCAAACTCCTGTGGTGTTGATGAGTCAATGTTCTCTGGTGTTCTCATCTCATTCGCTGTCTTCTCATCAAAGTTCCCACAAAGACCAGTAAGCTTGCCCTAAAATAGCATAAACACACAAGTACATGCTTGTAAGGAAATCAATATTGATCTGCAAATTATTTCTTTGCAAAACTTCAAGTTTACACTTACTGCAGATTCATGAATCAGTTTCATCTTTGTTGTGTGTGTGTGTGTGTGTTTACCTGCCAGCGTGGTCCAGCTTGTATGTGTACAGTGGTTTTTCTGTCCCACAGCACTGTGAGGTCTTCCCCAAGCAGATGCACAATGATGTAGTATCCTGCTTGCCAGATATATACTTTCTGCCTGTCGATCACACTGGATGGGTTCTGCATATGAAACATATCCGCCGATCATTATCAACCACTGTTAACATACCTCAGTCATTGCAAAACCAGTGTTTCAAAAAACATAATAATACAGACACAACACCATCTGATTTCAACACTACCACACATTATGACCAACACTATGATGAACTGAATATATTCAAAGTATATTCACTCCTACCCAGGGGCGTACAGGAATCAGCTGAATATGGTTGGGGCACATTATACTTATTAAGTGACAACTAATTATAATCATAGTTTTTATGATGTTTTATACAGAAAGAGTAAAGGTCACTCACAGGTTTTCCGGTGTCATCATCAAACACGATGAAGGAGCGTCCCAAGGAGATGAGGAGAGATTTCCTGCAGATCACGCCACTCTCAAAGCAGTCAACATTCTCTGCTGTGACAGCCATCATTGCATCTAATGAGCTCTAACACACACAGGAGCACACGTTAGTAGTCAACAACAAGACATTTTTATAAAATGAGTTATGAATACCTGGATATTTCGCTAAAAGCTCACCTTGACCAAGTACACCTTACATGCCCCGACATAATCAAACAGGAATCCATCAAATGTTCTGTAGTGTCGATCTCCATAAGCCGTGCACATTGAAGGACATGGGCGGAACTCACACTGAAACGTGCCGTGCTGACACACACTGCAAAATAATCACATTCAGACCTGAGAAAGTTTCACTGCACATTTTCTCTCTTCCCTTTTCCCCTAGGAGGCGCTACGTGAATATGTTTGTGCTGAGTTTCAGTGACATTTTATGTCTCTACCAAATTTGCTATTTGATTAATTTAATATAAAAAATTGGGAAAATTACACTGTTATGCATACATTTTACTCATACATAATTCAAAACAATAAAGTACTAAAATTCAAGTGACCACATAATCTTTGATATAACATTTCTTGTAGTATAAAATGTAGTATAGCAAAATGACTGGTGTAAAAACAGATAGAAATGAATGCACAGAATATAAGTTAATGTAATCTCACCACTGATGGCAGGGGGACGATACTCTGTCTCCCGGATAATATTCTTTCCCTTTCCACAAACACGGACATGCATGTGGCTCGAAACATTCATCACCATGCTTGAGGAGCCTGAAATACACAGATGCACACAGTGTATCACACCTGTGAACATACTGAAACAGCACATAGGATGCATGTGTGAGTTTATTTATGCATGTAAGTATGCCATGCAAGTATGATGCAAGAGCTCTGAAGATTCTGTCTGAGACAAGAATATTTGGAAGGGTAGAGGGATGAAAGAAAAATCTGACTGGTGACATGGGAAAAGCAGCTTTCTCATTTCTCATTCTCACAGATCCAAAGAACTTCTCTCTCTCTGATAAAGATCTTGTAATATTGCAGTGAATCATTTCCATTGGCCTGAGGGTCTCTGAGAGTTCCCAGCACACTGTCTGTTAGAACTGAGTAAACTTACACCCCAGATAGACAGGCGTTAACAGCTCTCTTTATCCCTCAGCCAGAACGCTGGATCACTTACTGCCATCAAAGAATGTGTGATCACCTGCTCCTGTTCTGCATGCATTAATTAAGAGACAAAGAGATGGATCCATAACTAAACAATCACAAACTCCTTTGCTCACCAATTACAGTCATGCACCGGTGATGCTGCTCTCTCTCTCTCTCTCTCTCTCTCTCTCTCTCTCTCTCTCTCTTGCTGTAGAGAGAGAGAGGCATGAGAAAATAAAACTGAGACTCAAACTAAAACTCTGAGGGATGAAATTACAAAAATACTGAAATGGAGGTTAAATCCTTATGTTGGATTGAGTACTGATGAGGTAGAATTTCATAATTAAGAGTGGCTCATTAACACACATTGACTGTCAACTTCTCTTTATTCTGCTAGAATAAAAATTGGACAGAAAAAGGAGCTGAAGAAGTTAGTATTCTGTATGCAAACAGTCATTTTGTCACATTAAGGATAAGTCCACTGAATATGAATCATGGATTTCAGGGCAGGCAATATTCACAGTTTGCACATTTGATGAATACACATCCTGTGGCCCTTGTTCCTTTTAATCTGTACAACTCCAGCAAATAGATGAATTAATTTGGTGTTTCTGGGTGAGGGATTAAGGGTGGCACATGTACAGGTGCTTCTCAATGAAATAGAATGTCGTGAAAAAGTTCATTTATTTCAGTAATTCAACTCAGATTGTGAAACTTGTGTATTAAATAAATATAATGCACAAAAGACTGAAGTAGTTTAAGTCTTTGGTTCTTTTCATTGTGATGATTTAGGCTCACATTTAGCAAAAACTCACAATCACACCCTCTGTGTGTCTATACTACAGTATATGTGTGCACATCCCTTTATACACAAACTGAAACCTCTCAAGCAACAAATAAACTAGTGCATGCTGATATGTATTATCGTACAAATTCTACAAACACGCAAACTTCTTCCAAGCACACCACTGACTGAATACTTGTCATATGCTGATATACTGAATACCATTAAAGGTTGTTCAACTTCAATGTTGTTCAATTATTTTGATGAGAATAGCAAACGTTCAAATGTTCATTCCTTTAAATTATGACTTCTCATTGTAAACAAAAATACATGAATTGATTAAAACTGACCACAAATTTGTCCTATGAATTGAAAACAAAAACTAAAAAGTGGCAAATCACATCATTTAGTTCAAACAGTTCAAATAAGGTCAAAGTCAAAACTGGAAGTGCATTGATTAAAATGAAAGAACAATCTCTGGGTGAAAAGTTGTGAGTACCATTACCACTGAAAAGCTTCACTGAATAAAACACAATGTATAGCTATCTAGAGACTCAACTGTGGCATAATTTCCTCTGTGAAAGCTCTGATCTCAGACCCAGTGAGATGCATTACACCTGAGAAGAAGTAGAGGTCACCTGCATTGATCCCTGACCTTAACCCTTAACCCTAAACCTGACCCTAACCCTCAGAGAAAGGAAGCAATTGATCAGAAAACCTATGCATTCACACAAGCTAAAGGTCTGCAGCAAAGCACAGAAACATAAAGATGCCTTTCTTTTCTTGTAGTTTTCTCTCTTTTCTTTCCATCTTGACAAATGAAAATGTGCAGGAATGCATTTAAGCAGCTTATCGGTTATTTGATCCAGCTGTGCACCTGTTTACTACGTAAATAAGCATCACTGCCATTAACCACTTTGCTTTGGGGTGGAGGAGGGGGTAATTACTCCCTCTTGTTAGTGCAGGAATTCCCCTGCTCACAAAAACACTCCTATACCTGCTGCTCCCATGAGCATCACCCACAAGAAAGAAACAGGTTGCAGAGTCTGCCCTTGCTGAAGCATCTTTAACAAACTTTGACCAAAGTTACAGATGTTTGTTTCCTAAAAGCATCGATAGCCATCTATGATTGTTCTGTCAGTGCCAACATCTGGTTCAAAGTTCAGCAATTTGTCATTTCTCATAAGCATTGTTCCAATGAACATTCGCAGACAGCATCACAAACTTGTGTGGTTGGAACAACAGCTCTCGATCTGTGGTTGGAAGCATAGTATCTTGTTAGCGTAAAAATGACATTTAGCAATTTTACCCCAGTGTATGATGTAAGAGGGAACCTGTGATTAATTATTTGTTCAGGACCATGTTACTGTGGTATTGGGAAACAGTCATGACTAGCTACACTCTAAAAAAAAAAGATGGTTCTTTAAAGGTTCTTCACATGCAGTAATGGTTTCATTTAGAACCATAGCATTCTGAAGGACCCTTTTATGCTGAAATGGTTCTTTGAGTTAGAGTTTAGGGTTCTTTGTTTCGGCCCTTTTCTTTTTCAGATCTGTAACTAAAGCAACTCATTACTGACATTCTGGAGCTCAGCCATCCAACTACACAGATGGTTAACACAATCTCAATAGGCAAATAATTTCTTTCTTAAAGTGTGTATAAATTATAACATTTTTAAATGCTAATTGGTTTCCTATGTCTTTTCTCTTTTTAGTTTGTGGACATGTAAGTGTGACCAGCTCTATTCAGTCAACTATACTCTCCTCTTCTTAAGTAAGTAATGGTATTGCATTTATGTCCATTTTGTTGGTTAACTTGTTTGTTATTACTGGGGTTTATGCATAAATGTACACAGCAATCACATGACTTTATATTACTTTTTCCTTTGAACATTGTAAAATGCTCATATACTACTTTTGACCTTTATAAACTTTTTTTTCTTCACATAAACAAACGAAAGGAGACCAACTGTATATCTAAATGCAATTGTGCATTTCAGATGCTATCATGTCCTACTGTACAACCTCATCATCTGCAGAGAGAAACTGCCATTCAATCACACCAAAATACACATAAAGATTAACTTAAAGGCATCATAGAGGAAAGTACCTAATTGACACGTTGTTGTTGTTGATTTTATGTAAAACCCTAATAAACACTTCAAGATATTATAAGACCAGGCAGATAGAGGGTTAAAAACCAATATTACATTTACATTAAATGTATTAATTTAGCAGACGCTTTTATCCAAAGCGACTTACAGATGAGGACAGTGGAAGCAATTAAAAACAACAATAAGACCAATGATATATAAGTGCTATAACAAGTCTCAGTTAGGTTAACACCGTACACGTAGCATGGGATTTTAAATAATATAATAAATAAAAAGAAGACAGATAGAATTTAAAAAAGAATAGAGCAAGCTAGTGTTAGAGATCTTTACACATACACACACACAAACACACACGCATAATATAATATAATTGCATAATAAATGAAAAGAAAATAGAATACAAAAATATTAGAAAGATAGTTAGATTTTTTTAAAGAATAGAATTAGAATAGTGAGTGTTAAAGTTAGAGGGTCAAATAAAGATGGAAGAGATGTGTTTTAAGCCGATTCTTGAAGATGGCTAAGGACTCAGCTGCTCGGATTGAGTTGGGGAGGTCCTTCCACCAGGAGGGAACATTTAATTTAAAAGTCTGTAAAAGTGACTTTGTGCTTCTTTGAGATGGCACAATCAAGCACCGTTCACTTGCAGAATGCAAGCTTCTAGAGGGCACATAAGTCTGAAATAACAAATTTAGGTAAATGGGTGCAGAGCCAGTGGTAGTTTTGTAGGCAAACATCAATGCCTTGAATTTTATGCAAGCAGCTATTGGTAGCCAGTGCAAATTGATAAACAGAGATGTGACGTGTATTCTTTTTGGCTCATTAAAAATTAATCTTTCTGCCGCGTTCTGAATTAATTGTTAAGGTTTGATAGAATTGGCTATCAAGAGAGCATTGTCCAGCCTGGACAGAACAAGAGCTTGAACAAGGAGTTGTGCAGCATGTTCCGAAAGAAAGGGCTTGATCTTCTCGATGTTGAATAAATCAAATCTGAATGATCGGACAGTTTTAGCAATGTGGTCTGAGAAAGTCAGCTGATCATCAATCATAACTCCAAGGCTTCTAGCTGTTTTTGAAGGAGTTATGGTTGATGTGCCTAACTTGATGGTGAAATTGTGATGAAACGATGGGTTTGCTGAAATCACATGCAGTTCTGTCTTGGCAAGGTTGAGTTGAAGGTGATGGTCCATCATCCAGGAAGAAATGTCTGTTAGACAAGCTGAGATGCGAATAGCTACCGTCGGATCATCAGGATGGAATAAGAGGTAGAGTTGAGTGTCATCAGCATAGCAATGGTATGAAAAGCCATGTTTCTGAATGACAGAACCTAAGGATGCCATGTAGACAGAGAAGAGAAGTGGTCCAAGAACTGAGCCCTGAGGCACCCCAGTAGTTAGATGTTGTGACTTGGACACCTCACCTCTCCAAGATACTTTGAAGGACCTATCTGATAGGTAAGACTCAAACCATTGAAGTGTGGTTCCTGAGATGCCTTTTGCCAGTAGGGTTGATAGGAGGATCTGGTGGTTAACCGTGTCAAAAGCAGCGGACAGATCAAGCAGGATAAGTACTGAAGATTTTGATTCTGCTCATGCAAATCTTAGAGCTTCAACAACTGAGAGCAAGGCTGTCTCAGTTGAATGTCCACTTCTGAAGCCAGATTGGTTGCTGTCAAGGAGGTTGTTGTGTGTGAGAAATGTAGAGACTAGGTTGAACACAGCTCGTTCAAGTGTTTTTGCAATAAAAGGAAGAAGGGAAACTGGTCTGTAGTTCTCTAAAAGAGATGGGTTGAGTTTGGGTTTCTTAAGTAGTGGAGTTATACGTGCCTGTCTAAATGGTGAGGGGAAAACACCAGTGTGGAGGGAAGTGTTGATAATGTGAGTGAGTGCAGGTACAACTGCGGGAGAAATGGCTTGAAGGAGATGAGATGGAATAGGATCAAGCGGGCAAGTAGTAGGGTGATTAGAAAGGATGAGTTTGGAGACTTCTGCCTCAGAGAGTGAAGAGAAGATGTAAATGAGTGTAAGTTTGCTGGTGATATGAGCTTGACTGATTGTGGTGTGGAAAATTGTGCACTAATGTGTTTAATTTTATTAATGAAAAACATTGCAAATATTATATTATATTATATCAATAAATAATATATACAAATAATACAAATATTTAAGATATTAAAATACTTACATTAATGAAAAACTATCATTAAAAAGGTTATTTATAACACCATTAGTGTCCTATATGGCATTTTTAAAGCATGGTTCTATATGGAATCCTATAAAAAAGGTTCTATTTAGCACTGAAACAAGTTCTGCTATTGTTACAAGCTGAAGAACCCTTTTTTGGTACTGTTTAGAACCGTTTTTCTTAGGAGTGTAGTTCATTGCACAGTACAATGACTAAGCAGACTGTTTTACACTCCAAAATGTTTGTCACATTCACATGCATCAACACGTTTCCTTGGATCAGAAAAACTAAAGGGGAAATAAATGTATGAACAAAACTAATGTCAGAACTTTAGTACAAGTCAAGACTACAAAGTAGAAGCATACCTGATAGATGTGACAATGTATAATACTAGAAGAAGAAAAAAACTAGTTCTAACTTCAATAACTAGTGGACTAATTTTCAGGGAATGAACAGGTGCACTGAGGAATTCAACCTGCTTCTAAGGTCTAGCTCATGTATCAAACACAGCAAACACACACATTATATTGTTGATAGTGAGACACTGCATTTTGAATAAGATGGGCTCTGACTGTGTATGTACAGTGGGTATAGAAAAGAATTACCCCCTTTAAAATAATATAATTTGGCTGCTTTGCTGCCTGAAATGAAGATTGATGAATTTTGTTTTATCTAGCTGTATTTACTTAGTGCAACTTGTAACATCCAAGTGAAAGATATACAGTATTGTTCAAAATAATAGCAGTACAATGTGACTAACCAGAATAATCAAGGTTTTTAGTATATTTTTTATTGCTACGTGGCAAACAAGTTACCAGTAGGTTCAGTAGATTCTCAGAAAACAAACAAGACCCAGCATTCATGATATTCACGCTCTTAAGGCTGTGCAATTGGGCAATTAGTTGAAAGGGGTGTGTTCAAAAAAATAGCAGTGTCTACCTTTGACTGTACAAACTCAAAACTATTTTGTACAAACATTTTTTTTTCTGGGATTTAGCAATCCTGTGAATCACTAAACTAATATTTAGTTGTATGACCACAGTTTTTTAAAACTGCTTGACATCTGTGTGGCATGGAGTCAACCAACTTGTGGCACCTCTCAGCTGTTATTCCACTCCATGATTCTTTAACAACATTCCACAATTCATTCACATTTCTTGGTTTTGCTTCAGAAACAGCATTTTTGATATCACCCCACAAGTTCTCAATTGTATTAAGGTCTGGAGATTGGGCTGGCCACTCCATAACATTAATTTTGTTGGTTTGGAACCAAGACTTTGCCCGTTTACTAGTGTGTTTTGGGTCATTGTCTTGTTGAAACAACCATTTCAAGGGCATGTCCTCTTCAGCATAGGGCAACATGACCTCTTCAAGTATTTTAACATATGCAAACTGATCCATGATCCCTGGTATGCGATAAATAGGCCCAACACCATAGTAGGAGAAACATGCCCATATCATGATGCTTGCACCTCCATGCTTCACTGTCTTCACTGTGTACTGTGGCTTGAATTCAGAGTTTGGGGGTCGTCTCACAAACTGCCTGTGGCCCTTGGACCCAAAAAGAACAATTGTACTCTCATCAGTCCACAAAATGTTCCTCCATTTCTCTTTAGGCCAGTTGATGTGTTCTTTGGCAAATTGTAACCTCTTCTGCACATGCCTTTTTTTTAACAGAGGGACTTTGCGGGGGATTCTTGAAAATAGATTAGCTTCACACAGACGTCTTCTAACTGTCACAGTACTTACAGGTAACTCCAGACTGTCTTTGATCATCCTGGAGGTGATCATTGGCTGAGCCTTTGCCATTCTGGTTATTCTTCTATCCATTTTGATGGTTGTCTTCCGTTTTCTTCCACGTCTCTCTGGTTTTGCTCTCCATTTTAAGGCATTGGAGATCATTTTAGCTGAACAGCCTATCATTTTTTGCACCTCTTTATAGGTTTTCCCCTCTCTAATCAACTTTTTAATCAAAGTACGCTGTTCTTCTGAACAATGTCTTGAACGACCCATTTTCCTCAGCTTTCAAATGCATGTTCAACAAGTGTTGGCTTCATCCTTAAATAGGGGCCACCTGATTCACACCAGTTTCTTCACAAAATTGATGACCTCAGTGATTGAATGCCACACTGCTATTTTTTTGAACACACCCCTTTCAACTAATTCAACTAATTGCCCAATTGCACAGCCTTAAGAGCGTGCATATCATGAATGCTGGGTCTCATTTGTTTTCTGAGAATCTACTGAACCTACTGGTAACTTGTTTGCCACGTAGCAATAAAAAAATATACGAAAAACCTTGATTATTCTGGTTAGTCACATTGTACTGCTATTATTTTGAACAATACTGTAACACCAACATGTCAGAAAATAATTTGAAAAAAGTTGGAAAAAGGATCACCCTCTTGTGCCAGTATTTTGTTGAACCATTTTTGCTTTAATTACAGACTTTAGTCTTTTGGGATTTGTCTCTGTCTCTACTAACTTTGCACATCTAGACATTGTAATATTTGCCCACTCTTCTTTGTAGAACTGCTCAAGATCAGTTCAGTTTGATGATGAGGGTTTGTGGACTGCAGTCTTCAGGTCATTGCACAGATATTCAGTGGAGTTTAAGTCTGGGCTCTGATCAGGTCATGCAAGGACATTCACCTTCTTCTCCTTCCACCACTGTGTGCTCAGTTTTGCTGTGTGTTTTGGGTCATTATCATGTCATTCCATTGACAACTTTCTGGCAGAGGGCAGCAGATTTTCCTCAAAAATTTGATGGTGTTTTGCCCCATCCATTCTTCCTTCTATCCTGACAAGTTCTCCAGTCCCTGCTGCAGAGAAACACCCTCATAACAGGACATTACCACCTCCATACTTTACTGGAGGAATGCTGTTATTTGGATGGTGAGCTATATTGGATTTCTGCCAGACACATATTTTGGTGTTGAGGCCAAATAGTTCAATTTTAGTCTCATCTGCCTCAGAATCTTCAAAGTGTGTTTCTGCAAAGCTCAATCATGACTGCATGTGGCCTTTCTTGAGGAGTGACCCTTTTTGCGACCCTCTCATATACAAGCCACATCTGTGGAGAATTTGTGATATTGTTGTAATATGCACACAATGACCACTCTTTGTCATAAATTCCTGCAGCTGCCTCAGAGTTGCTGTAGGCCTCTTGGTCGTCTCTCTGATCAGTTTGCTCCGGCTCTTTCATCCAGTTAGGAGCGACGTCCTGATCCAGGGAGGGTCTGTGTTTTACCAAATACCTTCCAATCTTAATAATAGACTTCACTGTGCTTCTAGACATTGATAAAGCCTTCAAAATGTTTTCGTATCCATCTTCTGACTTGTGTCTGTCCACAACTTTATCCTGGAGATCTTTTGACAGTGCCTTGCCACACAAAGCTGATTGTTTGCTTCGGTTTCACTACCAAAAACTGAAATACTCCAGGAAAGCTCTTTTCACCTGATCAAAATGACCACAGCTGAACACAGCTGAAAGTCAAATGGCTTTGTGTGCCATTGAGAAGGCAATTAGCCTCACCTGATTAGTAATGGGGTGATAATTTTTCCAAATCAGTGATTCTGGTTGTTTATTTATTTATTTATGTTAATTTTAAGTCATGTTGGTGTTACATCTTTCACTTGGATGTTATAACTTGCAGAGAGTAAATACAGCAAAAAACTAAAACTTTGTCCGTTTTCATTTCAGGCTGCAAAGGGGGTGATTCTTTTCTATATCCACTGTGTCTGTGTGTAAAAGAGTATGGCTGCTGGAAAGTCCCTGTAAAAGGTCTAGAGCGTCAGAAGACTCATGACAATGTTCCAGAGGGCAAGCAATCAAATACTTTACATTCTGCCTTTTATAGTCACTCTAGGTGCTTTCAGATGTACGCATTACAGTAGACTGACGATCAGTAATGGATTCCTTCCAGTTCTCTTCTTAGTATTAGCTAAGCTTTGCTAAATATGCTAAATTTGCTAAATATTTAATGGTTCACAGAAGTGACTTGTGGCACAGAACAATAACTATGTATTATTATTTTAAAATCTTGAAAACCCTTAATTTTTCCTTAATTTTAATGCACATTGTGGTTTTCTTGGTAACTTACACCCATGTTTGACCAGCACAAAAAATCTGCCCGCATGAGGTAACTTAGTCCAATCCAATCCTCCGTCTATACTACAAAAAAAAAAAAAATTCTGTTTTTGTCTGGTTTTCACATAAAAAAATCTAAACATTATTAAATAAAGCTACATTTACTTGTTACATTTACAAATTCTTGATTTCTGATATATGAAAAATATGAAAATTAAGTGAGTTTACATATATATATATATATATATATATATATATATATATATATACCCCAATGTCAATTCATTGGACTTTTTGCTGCATCCTATATTCAACATCCTGCTAATACTACACTGTCAACTGTAATGATGTTAGACCACATGTGTGGCACATTTGATATTTTCCAGACTTATCAATTATCTCATCACTACTTCTCATTGTGAAATAAGGGGCCTTTGTACCATATTTACGCCAACCCAGATGCCAAACTATCAAGTTGCAGGAATTTATTAAACACTCATGACAGAATCTTAGCCATGATATTTCTTTCCCATGATGCTCTTGTGCAATGGTTAGATTGCCTTTGTAATTTAGCTTTGGCAATGTCAGAGCATTTACAAACCAACATCATACTATAAATACTGTAAATACAACTTAATCAAATGTGCAAAATAAAAATACAAATCAACAGCCACTAATTTAAAAGAAGAAAGCATTAAGTACACACTCCTATGTGCACCAACCAAATCAATGTGTGTCATGTACAAAATGTGAGCTGCTTTAGATCTCACAGATCAAAAGATTTCCACAAACAACTTAAAAAACAGAACATGGCTCATTCCCAGACTCTCCCTGGCTGGTGATGGTGTTGGTAAAAGGACAACTGATACACAGTCTTATCATGCTGTTATGGCTGCGGATGGCTTTAGGAAGTTAAGCTTGTGATATGGCACTTAACCTCAGTTTTCTTGTGTAGACACTGGTATTAAATGTATCAGATGACAAAAATCCATCTATAGAGCAAGAGTCGTGCTCTCTGAGGCCCCTTTAGTGGGAACGTGACGCGAGGGGGAGAAAAGTGGGGGAAGTGGAGTTGAGCGACAAAGAACTCTTTTCACCTCCCATAGACGGCAGCAAAGGTTCCCACTGAGTCAGCGGAGACCCTTTAACTGATCTGTATCGACATCATCACCTGCTCCGGCAGACACCATCCGAGTGAGACCTCAACATGTGGAGCAGAATGTCATCTGTCCGTGAAAGTGTGCGTGGGAGTTTGTGTGCTTCTGCAAATCTGCACTACCTTGCTTGGATTGTCAGTGGTCTGCTTCTGCCAGTGAAAGGGTGTTTCATTATGTGGAGTTTCGATTAAGAATATTATGTGACCCAGATAAGCTAAAAATCCCAGTGTATGTGTGTGTAATGGAAATGAGTAGTTCCTGATGCTCTCTAAGCTTAGCCATGGATCACTGCCTCTTCACACACGTACATACACATATAGCCATTCACCTACCAACTCCTCTACATCACACACAAACATGGACTAACCTTTTAAATATATAAAAATAAAACTACCAGTACAGATGGAGAATAAACATGCTTTTCAATTTCTGTAGAAGTGCAAAATGCATTTGGGAGACATGGAATAGATACACCAAGAGCAATCATATTAATACTCAGTAAAGCTAAAAATCCCATTGAAGCAGAGACTTAAACAGCAGAGAAGTAAATGGCACAATAGCAATATCACTTACGAAAATACATGCTATCATTAAACCATGGCAAACTTTTACATGCCTTTTATATTATATATATATATATATATATATATATATATATATATATATATATATATATATATATATATATATATATATATATATATATATATATATATATATATATATATATATATTTTTTTTATATATATATATTTTATTTAAATTTTTTTTTTTTTTTTTTGATGAACACTTTAAATTTATCTATATAAATATATGTGTAGGATTCAATGTAAACAAGTCCCACTAGGCAAGGTTTCAATTACAAATACATTACTTGCATTAAAAAAAAAAATAATAAAAAAAAAAGTTAATTGGAGGCTATAAAATTCTAATTTTTGGCCCTTTTTAGACAGTTTATTTGACAGTTGTTTTTAAACAATGTATTTTTGTCCTGCCTTGAAGCCCATTTCTGTGTGATTATTGGGTAGGCTCTGAAATGGGCAAGTCTTTGCAACAAACAGCCAGTAATTCAAACTATAAAAAAGTAATATTGAGAAATATTATGAAAATGTCATTTAAATGTTTTCCATTTTAATATACTTTAAAACATAATCTATTCCTCTGAGGGCAAAGCTCAATTTTCAGCAGCTGTTACTTCAGTCTTCAGTGTCACCTGGTCTTTCAGAAATCATTGTAATATGCTAATATGCTGCTAGAAAAACATTTATTACTTCTTGGTGTTGAAAACGGTCTGCTGCATGTCTTCTTTCATGAATAGAACATTCAAAAGAACAGCATTTATTTCCTATAAAAATCTTTTATAACATTATAAATGTTGTACTGAAAAAGAACGTTACTGGCCCCAAACCTTTGAACTGACAGCTTTTTTGAAATGAAGTCTTTTGTAACACATTCAGTTCAGCGTTTCTAATGTTTTTGTAAGTGATAACAGTCACTAAGAATGAAGAAAACAAAGACCCCACTCACCCTGCGGGACAGACACAGCCAGGCATGCACGGCTCATGAGTGGAGCAGGTGAGGTTCAGCAAATTCGACTCACACGTCTGTTCACACGCTAAACCTTTATTGACCGAGTGGCCATCTACTCGGTTCCCACAGTCCTCATAAAACTGCCCAGGTGGGCACATGGTATCTGAGAGAGGAGAGAAGGAGAACATACTCTGAACTCCAGCACTGGAGAGATATGCAAACGCAGACCAACTGCAAACACTACAGACATTCAAAGAGTTTGACATGGATAAATAACATCAAGATGCTGAAATACAACACTCACCAATAATTGAGCTCTGGGAAACAAGTTTTCCATCTTGGCAAATTCTGTTCAAGTAAGAAAAAAAAAAAAAGATTTTAACTTACGTGAGGCACAGAGTCTATTGTACTGGGATGCTGTGATATTTATAGAGAGAGAGATAAAACAGTATTTCTTTACAAAACACTAGTTGTAATTGGGAATGTGAAATAATGGAGATTTTGACAGTGTGGTGATGTTTAACATGAGTGAATAAGACAATCTTACTGTACGCCTGATGATGTCATGATCACATCTCCAGGAGAATAGTCAGCACCAAGAAAACTACATGGACATGCACTTCTGTACCAAAACAAATGGACTCAGAATCAATATATTATGTCATGTGCAAGGAGAAAATCAAACTGAAAATTTAAAAAATGTAGGCAAGTAACCCATTGTCCCAACCTAACACTGAAAGCCACAATGCTGTATAACACAGCACAGCCAATCAAAAGACATTTAATGTTTAATGTACTGTGGTAAGGAGTGAGGATGACCATAGTCATGATTCAGCTCACGTGACCTATGAGACAATAAAATCTCTCTGAGCTGTTTAAGAGAGCTGAGCTAGTAGAGTAGTTGGGGGTTAAGGGTGAGAGACTGCAGGCCACAGTGCAGCGGTTTGTGTCTGTAGTAGAGTACGAGGCTAAAGTCCTCCTCTATCACGTCTTTGACTTTCTCTCAGCCTCTGCCGGTGTGAGTGCTGTAACTCTAGCACATGCTGAGTATGTGGCAGTGTAATTTCAGGGAAGTGAACCCATGTGAGGGTGAGGAGGCTAAAAGCGTTATACAACACCTGAGGTTGTCAGATCCATAACATTTTACAGTCTGCATGAACGAGGCCTGCAAATAACTTCACTCTCTCACTACACTAAATAATTCAATCTAGGTGAAAGCCACAGAGCTAGTGTTTAAAAAATGAGGAGGGTGTTGATTTGGCATTAATTATTTTTCATAATTTCACAAGTTCATTTCATAATCCTTGACTTGGATAAAGATAAACATCTGTGGATTACCACTATTTTGTGGATAAAAATTATATAATATTATGTACATAAGTGAATGCTGTTGGGAAGCTGTTTATACACCATTGTGTTGTGATTGACAAAATTAGATGAACATGTCCCTCATGCACTTTCATTTGGAACTCCATTCAGTTCTAGTTATGCAGCAAATATAATGGATAGAAACTGTTTTAACACTTATTAAGGCACAATTAATTACAAATGAACAGTCTGTCATTATTTCATCATCCTCATGTTGCTTTTAATCCAAAGAAGAATTATGAAGCAGTTTGTAATGGCTTCATCTGTCAAGCTCCCAAAAAGTACTGTAAAGTACCATAAAGCGGTCCATATGACTTTTTTTTTTTCACTTTTACCGTGGCACGCAGGTGTGTGTATGCATGTTTAAGTATGTTCCTTCTGGGCACACGCAACCCTCCTCACACTCATCTCCACACAGCTGAGGGAGAGACAGGAACAGGCAGCGACGCTGACATGATGACACACAGACTCCATACTCCAGAGTAGATGGACACGTGATGGCTGCAAAAACATTCACACAAAAACAGGTCACATGCATATAAATAAAGATATCAGAGCACTAATCAATTATCAAAATACGTACTCAAAAGTTTGGGGTAAGAAAGGTTTTTTTTTTTTTTTTTTTTTTTTTTTTACTTTTTCAGCAGTTGATCAAAAGCCATTGTTACAAAAGAAAATCCAGAGAAAAATTCACAATTTCCATAAAAAAGTACAGTCAGTGTTTTCACCACTGTTTCTTGAAAACAAAATCAACATATTAGTCGTGGCCTAGTGGTTAGAGAGTTTGACTCCTAACCCTAGGGTTGTGTGTTCGAGTCTCAGGCCAGCAATACCACGACTGAGGTGCCCTTGAGGAAGGCACCGAACCCCAAACTGCTCCCCGGGTGCTGCAGCATAAATGGCTGCCCACTGCCCACCGTGTGTTTACAGTGTGTGTGTGTGTTCACTGCTGTGCGTGTGTGAACTTTGGATGGGTTAAATGCAGAGCACAAATTCTGAGTATGGGTCACCATACTTGGCTGATTGTCACTTCAGTTCATATTAATGATTTCTGAAGGATCATGTGACAGACTGGAGTAATGGCTGCTGAATATTCAGCTTTGCCATCACAGAAATAATAATAATTTTAATATACATTAAAATATATAACAGTTCTTTTTATATTTTAATAATATTTCACAATATTACTTTTACTCTATTTTGATCAAATAAATGCAAGACCTAGTGAGATGACATGATATGACACTTCTTAAAAACATCTGAAAAACTCTTACTGACCCCGAACTGTGGACTGATAGTGAATACATGAGTAAGTGTTAGACTGACCGCACTCAGGCAGGTGTGAGCGAAACTCAATGATGACCCCGTGTCTCCTGCAGGTGCGGGCATAGTGAGCGAGGATGGAGCAAAGGCACGGTGCTCCACATCTGCAGACATCTGCACGACACTGCAGCTGGAAACCCACTGGGCTCACATACTCGTGACAGGCAGAAAACACCTCTTGCATCAGCACGTCACACTTCTCCACTGCATAAGCGGCTGAAATTACACAAACAGTCATTCCATACACACAAAAACATGTTTTAAACAAAACCTAAAGTTTAGAAAGGCACTAGGTTTCGCATAAGACGTGTCACCTGCTTGCTGGTGTGTGTCACAAGGGTCAAGCTGGGGTAAGCTGGGCCGCGGTACGCATGCTGAAGACACACGCCATGCATTTCCAAACAAGTATGGTGTGCTTTCAATCATCCCAGAGGGTGCACTAAAGTAACACATCAAAAACAAAAAGTTGGACAATAAGTTGAATCTGAGCGAAAACAGATAACAGGGAGAAAGAAGGTGAAACCTACAGGAAGTCATCCTGAATGTTGCCGTTAAATGTTCCGCAGAGCCCCACAGTATCATCTCTCCACTGCTCCTCCAGCTGCAGGTACAGCCTGAACTCCCTCCAGTTATACTGCAGCCGCAGACCCTGCGTTGACTTCACCTGAACAAACATGGACGACAGCTCCTGGATCTGCAACACATCTGAGAAGACATCACTATATTAAACACATGAAGGACCATCAAGTAAATATGCACGTTTTAAACTTTTTTATGTTCCATATTTTTATTGTGTAAAGTTCACCCAAAGATGAAAATTCCCCATTTATTCAGCCTCAAGTTGTTCCAAAACTAAACATAAAAGAACAAATTTTGAAGACTGTTGCTGACTTTCATTTTATGGACAAACAAAAAAACAGTAAGACATTTCTTAAAATATCTTCTTTTATGTTCCACAAAAGAACGAAAGTCATACAGGTTTGGAACGACATGAGAGTTTGTAAATGATGCCAACATTTTTGGAGAACTATCCCTTTAAAGACCTCTGCTTTAAAAGTACAACACAAAACTAGGTATTATGGATAGACATCAGTGTGTTGGATATGAGTCTGTATGTAATCTGTATTGTATGCAGATACAGTTGATGAACACATTCAAGGTAATGAACACGATATTGCGTAGCTTGTCAGTGATCTACGGCTCAGTCTGTTAAATGCACCCTCTTTGAAAGCAGGTGATGTTGATTTACCGCTAATCAGGGAACTGGCTTTACTTACAAAAAATGCGTGTGACAATCACATTGATATATCACCCATCCCTATACTAAGGCTGTGTCAAAATTCAGGGTCTACATCCTTCGGAGTACTCATTTGAAGGATGTTACGTCACAGCGCCGCAACGAAGGCTGTCCAAATTCGTAGGATCCATCAAATGCGGCCCACAAATACGTCCTCCTTTTCCCCGAATTGGAAGGATGGGTGTGGTGGATCCTTTCCCGTCCTACCTATCCCATAATTCTTTTCGGCAGAGCGTAATGGTGGACGAAGCGAGCGGTAGCGGAGTGGAAGAGGAGTATGCTTTTCGATGTTTCAAAGTTTTGTAAAAACTGGCTTTTCAAAAATATATATTTTCAGTGGTTGTGTAGTTAGGCATTTTGTTTTAAGCGTTAAGCTTTTTTTTTTTTACATTTGTAAAAAAAAAAAAACTTTTACTTTCGTAAACTAGCTTCTTCCTTACTGCCTGTGTGAATATCCCCTTACACACAGCTTATTTGTTAGTGATTGAAGCTGTTTTTAACACTTGCTTAGCGCTGTCACGGTTGCTAGGCGACAGGATATGAGCAAAGGGTAAGGGAGGGAACTGAAAGAAGGGTAGGCTGTCCAAATTCACAAACACCGACTTCCGGTTTTTGCGGTCGTCGGAGGACCCCTCCTCCTTCAACCGGGTAGGAAGGATCCTAAGGAGGATGCAGACCCTGAATTTGGACACATCCTAAATTGCACCTTTTACGTACTAAAATTTGGGTTAAACCATTTAGGTGCTAAAGTGTACCTGTAAGGAACTAATATGCACCCTATAGG
This sequence comes from Carassius auratus, assembly GCF_003368295.1. NCBI lineage: Eukaryota > Metazoa > Chordata > Actinopteri > Cypriniformes > Cyprinidae > Carassius > Carassius auratus. Next base: position 13,649,570 of record NC_039274.1, read on the forward strand.
AATAAATAAGGCACAAAGGTGTACCTCTTGAAAATGTACTGCCCCAGTGACAGCTACCCTTTTTTCTAAGAGTGTAGTTTTCCATGATAAAGGGGTTGCATCGCATGTTAATATTAAGGCATTTTAAAATATACCATGGTACTAAAATTCATGTACCTTGGTATTTACATGGTCCAAGGTTCTTTCAACAACTTCCATGTCAAAATGAGACGTTAGTACTTTTTGGATCACTTTTGCAGTTGTTATAGCACATTTCCATGCCAGCATTTCATTACAGATCAACTGTAGTACTGTACATTACCATCTGAATACGGAAGTGAGATCCTGAACTGGCTGGCCAGAAAAACCTCTCCACTATGGCTCATTGTGATCTCAGTACGCGGATTCTCGTCAACCATCAGGTTGACCGACTGAATACAAGAACCATCCAGATTCTGCAGACACAACAAAGCAAAACAAGTCAGAACGTCCCATACCGGCACACACAATATCAGCAGCTATAGAACTACTGCATGAAACACAATGGATGAATGTCTGCACAGGGACACACACTTATCGGTTCATCTGATTCAATTTTGACTAATTCAGTAATCATGTCTTTTAGGAATTAAGCATTTATGCTTGTGAAAGTGTTACTGAGAGCTGTTCACAGGAGATAAACCACTGAATCGTTCCATTCAAGGAAATGATGGACGCTACCAACAGGTGCCTATGTGAGGATCTTTCACCAGTCACTTTACTGAAATACATCTCTCGCTCTCTCTTCTCTCTCTCTCTATCAGCAGCTACAAAGTCTCTGGCTCTGTCATTCAGAGGCTCAGATAAGCAGAATGGCTTGTTCGGAGTCCAGACAGTGACACTATACACCAGACTGCTCTCCGTGTGTTGAGTTTTATCATCAGCGGGTCTGGGCTTCAGGAAAGGAAGGCTTTGAGGGAGAGAATCTCTTCATGTTTTGTATCGTTTCATGTTTTATCCGTCAAAGCTATTCAGGGTCTAATCATGGTACAAGCGCATCTAGAACTTTGTTTCATCTCAACCCAAAAAATGAAACTTTAGCCAAAAGAAAGGCTGTGCAATTATTTGTGCCGAATCTAGAGATTCATTGAACTAATCTGAAATAAGTGTAACTAAAATACTATTAAGACTTGCTACTCTGACTGCTAATAAGCCAATAGCTTGACTAATCACACAAATCTAGAAGCTGCGATCTTAAGTCTGTCTACTGAAGCTGTGTTCCAACTCCCAGATTACTCTTTAGATCACTACACTAGAGCAAGTCTGGAACGGGATGAATAAAGCTTTGGCATGCTACATCTGGCATGCCTTAAATCTTTTCTCTGTTGTGTGCTAATACTCGAGGTTTGTGTTGGTGCGGAGAGCATGAAAGTGCACAGGGACTTACGGCTCCACAGGGTGCATTCTGAATGGTCACAGTGAACTTGCCCGAGTTTCTGCTCTTGGCTAAAACGTACTGGCATGTAGCAGGAAATGTGTAGACGCGGCCATCAAACGACTGGAAGAACATATCTCCTGTCACAGAGCACTCCCCTGTGAATAAAAAAAATGTAAAAAAAAATGTATCTTCTTAAAAATACAATAAAAACTGTAATATTATAGTACAATATTACAGTAAAGTTTCATATTAATTAAATTATAAGCACAATATGAGGACTGGACAATTTGATTTGTTATGTTTGGCTAAATAAATTAAATCTATGCAATCAAATGATAATAAAATTGAAATAAGATACAGTTGGTATCAGTGAAGTGAGAAAATATAGTTTAGAAAGAGGAGAATGACTGTAAATATACAAAAACAGTAAATATAAAAAAAGGTTAATAAAAACAGATAAACACCTGGACAGCTGTGCTCGGTGCAGTTCCATATGCCCTCAACACATGTGCTGAGACAAGAACAAAAATTGATACATTCAGTACCACACGAACACAGGTTTCAATGCTTCTTCATTCAACCAAGTATGCAGTGCATAAGAAAATATATTGTCTGACCAGTTGTTGCAATCTTCTTGTACGACATGTCCGGAGGGGTACAGCATGCCGTGGTGCTCACAGGGACACTCTGATGCTTTAACACACACCCCATTCTCGTAGATCAAATCTAGAGAAAGTAAAATGAATTGATTATCTTTAAACATTCACAAATGAACACACATTTAAAGCTTGTGATTAGTTCATTTAGTATTTTGTTACTACCATCAGGGCAGTAGCAGCCATCCAAACACTGCAGCTTGCTGTCGATACACATGTGTTCGATCTTGCAGTGCATGGGACAGCAGGTAATACACTCTCTGAAAAGGAGCTCACCGGGGCAATCTACACCTACAGCCAAGAACAACAGATACTATCACAATATGCATCTCACAGCAAGAAATATATATTTTAACACTTAAAAACTGTAAAAGCGCTTAAATATTTGACAAAGATAAATTGTACAACTTGCATCTTCAGAAAAAAAAAAAGAAGTATGGCACTCGAGATTACTGTGTTACAGTGATTTTACATCTTAGTTTCATGCCAGCTGTGGCAAATTACTGTAATGCATGACCTTATGTTTTTACAAAATGAGGGCAATAGACAAGGCAAGGCAATATTTTAAGAAATTGTTACCAATATTCCATGAACTGTTTTTATTTACACCACATTTCAAAAATTATAATAATAAATGTTAAAAAAATTCAGCTTTCCCATCACAGGAATGAATCACAATATAAAAGAAAATTAATATATTGTTAATAAAACATTAATAAATTATTAACATATTCCTGTGAGATTCTTTTTTTTTTATCATCCCAAAAACAAAAGTTTGAACCATATTTTTGAATAAACAATTCTCACACCAGAATAACTAATTCTTGGTGCAAACATTTCTTACACTGATTGTTCACTAAAATAATTTTCAGACTGTTTAAAGCTGTCAAAACAATGCAATACAACTACAAAAAATGAACTCAAATATCACAAACAATTGTGTATTTGCAATGTAACCTACTGCAAATAGGAACGTGTGCTCTCCAGTTATGCAGCGGATGTCCAGCATGGGCACATGCTCTTGCATACTCTGTGAAAACCTGGCACACGACATCACCATTGGGACCAGACCTGCACCAGGTGGAAAACATATACCCACACAAGAGTTATATAGTGCGATAACATCAACAGCATAAGTATGTGTAGGATAACACTTTGGAAAGTAAGGTGTGGTAATGTCAGTAGCTCAGTGTTGTGTCAGTACTTACAGGCAGAGGTCATTGGAGCAACTGGCCATGTATGAATATGGACTGACAAATTCATGGCAAGACTGGAACGGTTCCTTCAGTAGAGTGGTACAAACTTCCTCCACTTTCTGCAGTGAAGAACCAGAGTCCTTATTCACCAGGTGTATAGTGTGTGTAGATGTAAATATGAATCTGATTGATGTGAGACAGGAATATACAGTGTGTGTGTGTGTGTGTGTGTGTGTGTGTGTGTATGTATGCAGTACCAATAAGACACGAGGATCCTGCGTGGCACATGGCGAGGGGTAAAGAGAGGGAACAACAGGACATCTGACCAGCTGTGGCTCCTCTTCTGCCCAGCTGTTTCCAAACATAGCCAAATCCTGTGTGAAAACCCCTGCAGAAAACACAGATAAATGCATTTAAGTGATGCATAATGTGTTTATGTGCTCTTTCAATTAACATTAAGATTTTAACATTTCAATGAAAACAAAAAGCTATAGAAACAATTTTTCCAAAAATTGCTAGAACATTTCACAATTACAAAGCAAAAGACATTAACACACTGAAATAAATGTGTTTTTTATAGTAGAAATTCAAAACTGGAATAGCATTTTCTTGTAAAGCATATTCCAATAATCTTTGTTTTATTTACAACTCTGGTTAAAAAAATATATGTGGTGTGACAAATGCTTTTTTTTTTTAAGTAAAAACATTTCTCAAAAAGAAAAAATGAAAGAATGTATAATTATGCATGTAATTTTTTATAGCTTTAGATGCAGTAGTGCGCTTCACCACAGTTGACATTCCAACTTCCTATAATTATTTCATGTCAGCTACCCTAAGCTTCATCAAATATTACTTCTGATCACTGTCATTTCATATTTGTACAGTTAGTACAGAACATTTAGTTTATTAACAAATGGGTTCTTTACTCTTTCACATCATTTGCTTCAACTCAGACAAGGTTACATTGCAAATAACATTTCATATTTCTTACTGCTCAGATAATTTACTATTTTTCTGTATTGCCAAATAAAATCTACAATTTCTCATCTTGATTTAATCTTGCTGATGTTGTCTCTTTCCATCATACATTTTTTTTTTAAATACCACACTCTGTAATAGAGTAAAACTTGCCGTAGCTGGTCTTCAAGTCATCCTGAGTGTCAGCATTGAAATTGCCACATAGTCCACAGGTGTGTCCTACAAACTCAGGACTCATCTTGATGTACACAGAGCCAGTGAGCCCTTGCCAGGCCAGCGTGAAACCCTGCGGCTGAGACACTACGATGTAGTCAGAGATTCGCTCCAGCTCAACATCGTGGATATGATGGGGCAGCTGTACACTACAGAGAGAGGATGTTTAGTTAGAACTACACTCACGCATAAATCCTTGAACAGATTCTTTAAAAGAATGAGAGAGCGTGCAGGTCAGGTTTAGGTTAAGTGACCGAGGGTATGGTTGAATGTGAATGTTCATTACCTTTGACCCTTGAAAGTAACACTGAAGTTCTGTAACCTAATCTCCCCCTCCCACGGCAGGAAGAGGCTGATTGAACGTGTGCAGGAGTATGGGAAAGAACTGCATTCTGGGTCATTATGCACCTGCAAATCAATAATTCGCAATTAAGCATAATATAAGAATATTTCCGGATTAAAAAGTGAAAAAAGACCTAAAACGAAGCTAAATGTGAAGTTAAAGAGAATTCCAATTCTAAAACAGAGTGAAAGTAAAACACATTATCACTTAAATAAAGTGTATGCAACTACAGTGTGCAGCTTTTAAGATGCTTCCTCTCCATCATCAAAGAGTGGAGTCGTCTTATCCAGAGCAGCCGGGCCAATCCTGCTTAAGTTCTGCATTACTGTCGCCATCCTTTCAATTCATTGATAAATGATATTGGCACTTAAGCTAATGGCCTAAAGAAACTCCTGGCTGAGTTAGCGCACCTCCTCTGGATTCCCATCAGTGAGTCTGGGAGAACAAAGCCAATTCTGTTTTGGCCCTGGCCGTAATTACTGTATTAAACTGTAATGGGAATAAATGACCATAATAATGAGATCACTTTCTCTATGAATGCCAATAAATATTTTCCTCAGGCAAGAGCTCTGCAGTACACACACACTTATGGCATCTCTGATGCAAAGCAGAGAATAGCAGCCTGCTTAAAAAACACACACATCTAAAGCAAATACACACTCAGAAATAAGCTACAAAAGCTGTCACTGTACCTGTTCAAAAGTTTCCCCTTTGTACCTTAGTTACCCCTAAAGGGTGTGTATTAGTAACGTCTTAGTACATAAAGTGTACATAATGAATTGATACCTAAATTATTTAATACATTTTGAAAAGGAACTACTGTTGAGACACAGCGTGATACAGTCTGATGGCAACAAATCACCATTTGGTAAAGGACATATTTTCTGGTCAATAGTTATAGGTGGTTATGTGGTAGATATACACTAATTATAATTATTATAAAGAATATTATCAAAAATAAAGTTAAATAAAAATCCTTTTATGAACATTAAGAGATCACCTGTATATGTACACTTGACCGAGTGCTGTCTTCACAGTCTCTCAGTAATGTGTAGCTGCATTTTCCAGAGAAGTAGTAATAAAGTCCGTCAAATGTTTCATAGTTGTATTGTCCCCACGAGCGGCATGCCATCTCTCGCTCAAAGCCTAGGTTGGGGACTGAAATATTTGATCCATTATTTGTCATGCCAAAACTCAAAATGAGATTCAATTGAATGATCCACAGTACAGTACCTGTCTGGCAGTGTGTTCCAGTGGCCTGGTATAAAGTGCAGTTACAGGAGTCTGGGTGGACACACCGACCCCCATTCAGACAAGATGATGAACACTCACCTGTATGGCACAAACAAAGCACATTAAATAGTGTGTGTTTCAGTGCATTTAAACGTGTGCAGGTATCTGGTAACTGAAATGGTCATTGAAGCATTAAGATGAATCCTGATCTTGTGTGTAATGATGACACTCATCAGCCTGTTGAACAGATGTCTAGTGAAAAGAGGGGAACGTCCCTTTCTCACATTTCAAATGGGCATAACTCTTATTGTTTGCAGTTTATCATTACAAGACTTAGGTTTATGCATCACAAACTTGCAAACACAGTAATTATTGATATGTTATAATAGCTTATAATTCTTACTAAATGCAATGCACAAATAAAAGTATAATCACAATTCTTGTACAACCACATTAACACACATAAACAAACAGTTCCTTACAGATGAACCCATAATCATATGTGCAGGTGTCAACAAGAATACATTCAAGCAAAAAAACACACAGAGCAACAGGGGTTTTTCAACAGGGGGAATGTGCACAAAAGCCCAAAACCTACACAAAGAGGTTACTGGGCCTCCTAAACTATTGTAACATTCGGCTCAGTTCTCACCAGTGGCTCTGCGGAGCGATGGCTTCTGTGCTTCTGTTTGTTCTGTTGATGATGTGTTGCTCTCTAAGGATCTCTTTAAAGAAATAAACAAGAACAAAAGAATAATAATAATTTCAGTTCACACATAGCTTGTTGGTAGTCCTGGCAGTTTGCCAGTTACTGAAAAAAATTGTGACAAGCCTCCCAAAGCTAAGTTTCAGCTACCATATTTTCCGGACTATAAGTCGCACTTTTTTTCATAGTTTGGCTGGTCCTGCGACTTATAGTCAGGTGAGACTTATTTATCAAAATTAATTTGACATGAACCAAGAGAAATGAACCAAGAGAAAACATTACTGTCTACAGCCGCGAGAGGGCGCTCTATGCTGCTTATTGCTCCTTTAGCCTACCACTAATAAACATAGAGCGCCCTCTCGCGGCTGTAGACTGTAATGTTTTCTCTTGGTGCTTGGTTCTAAATAAATGCGACTTATAGTCCAGTGCAACTTATATATGTTTTTTTCCTCATCATGACGTATTTTTGGACTGATACGACTTATACTCAGGTGTGATTTATAGTCCGAAAAATATGGTAAATATTCATTCCACATTCAAATGTATTACAAATGCATTAAGTACAACTGAAATGTATTGTGCATTACTCATTAAAAATGATTACTGAAATGTTCATAAAAACATGTAAGCACATTGTTATAATGAGTATTCATGTGTTTTTTATTTTATTTTATTTTTTTGTTGTTGTTATTGTTGTTGTTTTTTATACAATAACAGAGGCCCCTGGACTGTAGCTCTATCCACCAAGGGGTCTTTGACTTGAAAAGACCCATGGTCTGTTGACACCAATAAGGATAACTATAAAGATTTCCACAACAATGTATTAGTATTACTATATCGGTATTTATTAACGTGAGAAATGACTTCTGCCGCTTTAGCAGGAAAGATGCTGATTGGCTGTCAGTGTTTTTATCGTTCATCAGCAGTGGGAAGAAAAAAACTTTGAAAGTGATGACAACTGTATCGTTCCTATGTGCTGTTATCGTTATTTGTGGCATGGACTGCCATTCTTTTACATTTAGAACGATGTAAACTATATCGATATCGGACTGTGAACGGGTTTTAAGACTGAAAGAATAGGCTACAGTGAATTGTCAGCAAAGAGACAGAACTTTGAAAGATTTAAATTAAATGCAAAGGCAGTGGGGATTTTGTGTTACAAGCTTACTTAATTATGACTGGCCGTATTAATTAGTTGACAAATTAAGCTTAGGTGAAAAATAACAAATCTATCCTTCAGCTACTTTAATTTGCTCTCATATAGACTATCGGATTAATTAAGACCTCCAAGAACTAATTTATCCGGAGACCCAGAAGTAGGACGCCACAGGGCAAATCTGAAATTCCAATCAAAGTCTTAATCTAATAAATCATTGTTCTCTCGGGGGCTTACAGAACCTGGAAGCAAGTGCTGTGCAAAGCATGGATAAGAGTTTATTAGACTATTACCGCAGGAGGAGGGCGATTAGCGATTCACTTCACTTCAGAACTAAATCATTTTCTTATCTGACCGAAACCGCCCCTATTCTGCCCGCTTTTCCCCATCACACCTGATATCTGAGAATTCAATAATTTTATGTAGCTTACGAACTGCAAGGGAGATGTATTTTCTGACTTAATGAACGGAGCCAGTGTGTCTCGGTGAATAGCGGCTCTGGGGAACAGCTTTACCAATCCTGAGCGCGCAGCGGACATCTGAAACCGCTTTACTGCCTCCGAAATGACGGCTTTTGTCCCAAAAAGCTCGACAGAGTCAACGCTGGGGGGTGTTCGGTGTGCGAATTAAACAATGAATTTCGGAGGGGCTACATTCATATGTAGGCTATATAATCTATATCTGTTTCATCAGTTTCAAACACAAAGTGCTCGAACAGCAGGTTTTTGCCATGGATACTTATTCAATCAAACAAGTTCTCTTGTTAGCGTAGCTATTCTTACATTTGTGGTCTCTAAAACGTTTGGACCCCAGCAGAAATTAAACGTACATATAGTTATGCTTGCATGTGAAAAGAATTTACAACCCAGTGATTCAAGTCTTAATTAGGGGCTCGATCGGGCTCCCAAATCCGTACAGAATGTGCACATCTCTTTTCTTCTTCAGTGGCATCAGTGAATCTGTGGTTGTAAAGACTGATGTCATTGTTGTTCAAATAATGAAAAATTCTAAGAATAATTATAGCTACGCAATGAGCCAAAAACTAATTTTCATAGTATTAATATAATGTATTAGAATTTATACCGCATTCATTATGTGCAAACTGCACCTTAAATAGATCCTAATTCATTCAAGGTTTTCTCACCATATTTGGTTTGACAAACTCGCTTTTGAACCAGCTTTTGGAAACCTCTTGTTTTCTGTGATGTTATGCATTTAACCTCATGGCAGTGCATTTAGCGCAGGTTTCCTGTGCGCACTCTCAATGCATCGCTTCAGCTCTCCTACCTGCTTCGTTTGGGAAGCGGGATCCCATTTCTCCAGCATTATCCTGCTGCTCTCGCTGCTGCTGGGACACACAGAGAACAAGGAGCGGTTTGTTCCTCACACACAGCTAATCAGCACTTGTTAGACAGAAAACCCAGAGGCTCACAGGCGTTTCGACTGAGCTTCGTCAGCCTGTTTCACAACTGTACAGACCTCAAGACCTTTCATGAGATTTCATCAAACGCGCGGAAAATTAGCGGCGAGTCAGGATGGCAACATTTTAGTGATGTTAAAAATAATGTCCCCCATTAGGCTAACAGTAAATAGACATAGATTATGCAACAAAATGCTTTGTTTCTTTATAATAAATAAATACACACATAAATAATACATGAAAATATAAATGCATGACGCACATCGGATAGACACATACATTTAAATAGTAATACTCACTTTCCATAATCATGCTGGTGTGTTAAATTTAGACTTTCAGTGCACCACGTGATATGTGCTGAAAAAAACAACAAATGATCATCTATACGTCATGATTACATTTTTTCCCCACTTGTATACTTTTCTGTATCAAAAAAAATATATATATACTTTATATTTTACTTAAGCTTTTTAATACAGTAAATTAATAATATTTTTTTATAAGACAGACATTAAGAAAATAAATTATTAACAGACCATCTTGCTACTCAACTTGATATTCAAGAAATTAGGCATAGCCTATAGGCCTCTATCATTATATTTTTTAAAACTATTTCGTTGACAGTGATAACTTAAATCATGCCTTTTAATTATCTACTTGTATTTTCCCTCTAAATATTGATCAGGTAATCGGGGTAGAACACATCAGCCCATCTTCATGCTGCTTACCTTGATATATTAAGATGAAGATTAATAAATAGAGTAAAAAAAGTTTCTTTCCTGGAGTTAAAATAGGATCCATCCGTGACTCATGTGAATCACTTGAAATGGAATGAGATTCTCCCCTCACAGTCTTCCACCGATGGCCACTACCGACGCATATTCCCGTCTGACTGCAGCTGCCTCTCGCGCGCTCACTCCCGTGTGTCCTCGCGCATCTCAGGTGCTGAAGATAACGCCCGTCATCTGCATAATATATGCTAATGAGCAGCATGAATACCCACAACTACATAGAGAGAGAGAGAGAGAGAGAGAGAGAGAGAGAACGGCAGGCTCCGCTGCAGGAAGAAACACTTGAAGAAAATGTTTTGATATTTCTTTCAATTTTCATGATATCGTGAAAATGAAAATAATTTTCATCCAACTGCTAACTGGGCATCAGTTAATGAAGGCTTTAAAAGATTCTTTATCATTAATAATAATAATAATAATAATAATAATAATAATAACAACAACAACAATAATAATACAAATTCTGTTGTTATTTACTCATCGTCATGGTATAACATGGTATTTTTTTCTGTAAAAAATAAAATAAGAGAAGGCGGCACTTGGCAGAATTAAGAGTTCATTACTGACTTTAGTTAAATTGGAGGGAGGGGGGGTGCAACGAGAGTGAATGGTAACTTAAGCTGTTCAGTTGTGTATTCTGTTTAACTTCTGTGTAATAAAAAACTTGTTTTTTGTTTGTTTGTTTTTTTTGGAAACCTTGTTGTGAGGAACAGACTAAATGTCAGAATCTGTGTACCAGTGCTGTGAACAAGTGCAGCTGGACTAATAAGCATGAGCCGTGAAGTTAAACATGGACAAGAGTGGAGTTTTTTTAATAACTTTGCAGGAGTTGCAATGTGGAAGAACAAGATAAATATGGAGAAAAACACAGACTTTATATTCATTTAAGTTTCAGATACAAAATTATGGATTTTTAATTTAGTTATTTTTCATGATGTCTTATAACTGCAACATCATTATAATGAATAATTCCTGTATAATATGGGATTGCCTGAAACTATCCTAATGCCACACAGATAAAAGCATTCTGCACTTCTTTGTACTTACCTACAGTAGACATTAAAAAGCCAGCTCCTTTTTAAGATATGAAACTTCCTTAAAAAGAAATACTGTGCTAACTTGTGATATAAAGTGGAATAACCTGACAGTAACTTAAGATATTTTGAATGTCTGGGGTATTAACAAAACTGAGATCAGCAGAGTTATTTGTGACCAAGTCGTTCTCCAGTGTGTAAGGAGGTAAGTTAAATGCCCATGGTTTGATGTATCTGATCCCTCTCTCATACAGTGTGGCCATGAACAGGACAGTCATAACTCTTTTCACATTTTTTTGGGTTTGTGTGGCTGCGAGCGCCCTCCAGTGGCTAGCAGAAGGCTGAAGACAGCAGCATTAATGACACACTGGATGTATCCGAAGGATGGCACACCGTATGTCTCATAGAGGAATCCTCCAATGGTTGGGCCCACAGTTCGCAAAAGAGATTGCACTGACGCACACAGACCCAGCATGGTTCCTGAACACACCACACAAACAATTGTTTACATTTAGTGCATTAAGAAAACATTTGCATGATAAATGATTCCTCTGGTATTGTGTACAATGTATATGCATATGTATGCATTGAAATCCCGTCCAGTCTAGGATGTGTGTTTGTGGATCACCTGTGTCAGATGGAGACACACTCTTGGTTAACATGCTGTCTGTGATGACACTGAAGACACTTAGAGAAAACATCATCGGTATAACGATTAAACAAAAATGGAACACATTGGTCATCATTGCCTGAAAAACACACCAAACACAAATATTTAATATACACACTGTGAGACCAGTCATATAATCCAGCTTCCATGTTTAACTGACACAACTGTTATGCAACTAATTTAAAACAAAAAAGGGAACTGTTTGCAGTGTCAGTTTACCTGTGCAAGGCCAACTAAACTGGATACCCCAACAGAGAGCAGCAGTAAAGAATACTCTGAAAATCTAGATGTAAGACGCCCAATTACAGCACCCTGGATTACCTTAAAAAGCAAGATAGCAGTGTCACTTATTGCCTCAGCACATCAGTGCTTAAATTCCAAACTATTTAAATGACGTGTGATTGATAAGAAGTGTGCATGTGTTTATACCATTTGAACTATGCCAAAGTAAGCCATCAAATAGCCATTCTGCTCTGCCTTCAGTTGAAAGAAGTTCATGGCAATGATGGAGAACATAACTTGAAATATACCTAAAATTATATGTAAAACAAAACATTAAACAACATTTAAAGTCATGATGTAACGGAAGTAGGGACAGATTTGTTTCTTCTGTGTTGTTAGGTACATTGAGAAAACAGATGTCCAAATGAGGGGCTCTACTCATCAGTTATTTGATTGGATGGAGTTGATTGTAAGAAAGGGGTGGGTTATGCAGACTAAATGATTAGAAAAGTCCAGCATACGTCACCCAAGAGAAGTCTGTCGTTTTACCGGAAGATTTGAAAGTTTGGACATTTTATGCATTATTTATCATTCACAATAAGATCAATAACATGCATTTAGAAAATAGATGGTGAACTTTCATTTCATGTCAGCTTTAAGTATGTTTCTAATTTAGGGGTGTTTCAATATGTTTAAAGTCACTAATGGCAATAGTTAAATTGAGGGTTCACCTGCTGGTAATCCAGAAATAATCTTCACTGTAAAAGTCTTTGCAACACCTGGAAACTTCATCAGTCTAGTGATCTCCCCCACATTAAACACGGAATTTGATGATCCCTTCTCTAAACAAAAAACAAAACAATTATAATAATAATTATATGTAATGTAAATATAATCCTAAATAACATTTAATTATATTGAAAATCTGCCATGAATATTTAGCTAAAAATAAATAAATCAATACAAACTTCATTTGAACAATGTACTATAATCAGATTCTTAATAGAAGTCTCTACAAATGGCTCCAGCATGAGAATTCGCTCGGTGTCTAAGTGAGTCGTGTGTTTGTTTCTGTCATACTGTTACTCTCTTGCATGGGTGGTGATTTGGTCTGTTTAGGGATGAAGTTCAACACCAGCAGCAAAGAAACAAAACTTCCAACAGCCGCAAAAGATGCTGCAAACTTTTCCCTGCATAACACACAAAAACGCTGGCATTTAAATTCTGTTTCTACTGGATTAGAGCTGCTTTCATTTCATTTTCATGTGATAAACAACATGATTGGCTTTAAATGGAAAAATGCAGTTTTTCTTTTGAATTTGCATTCATCATACAGAACAGTGATACAGAAAAAAACTGTATCACTGTTTCTGGAAAAATATTAATGTTTAATGTTTCTTGAGCACTAAATCAGCATATTAGAATGATTTCTGAAGGGTCTTGTGAGACTGGAAGAATGGCAGCGTAGTGTCCCCTACCCAAAGCGTGTGCTGAGGGTCCCACCCAGTGATGATCCTGCGATCATGCCAATGCCAAAGCAGAGGCCGAGTTTCCCAAGAGCATCTGCTCGCTTCTCATTCTCCGACAGATCTGCAACCACCATTTGAGCTCCTACAGACAGAAACAAATGTACTCCCGTACCTAGACAGTGTGTTTGAGAAACACATATGTGTGATGAGTGTATGAGCATGTGTTACCTGGCAGTCCATGCATGAATACAGCAGGTAGTTTGTGCACGAAAAGCATAAAAGTGTTGTCTGCCACTGTTAACAGTAGGAAATAAACCACTGACGCCAAGCAAGACACAGAGAGAGCTGCGCGTGCGCCGAACACATCAGCAAACCTGAAAACAGACACAATGACACACATGAATAAAAGAAATCACTAGATCATACACTACCTATGTTTGAAGTCCTATAACTGAAGTAAGAAATTAAATAAATTAGTAGTTCTCATTAGACACGTAATTACAGACACGGATTTATCCCATTTCCATACACACCACACACGGATGAGTTCTGACTGCTTACCTTCCATAAATAGGTCCTCCAAGCAGCTGAATTACTCCAACTGTGGTTTGCAGATATCCGAACCAAATAGTATCGAACCCGAGCCTCCTCGCCAAATACTGTTCCACAGAAGAAAAAAAATTAACAAGCAAGGCAGCCCATCTTTTATAACTGCTTTCTTTCTATTGGACTAGCTGAAAAAGTCTGGATTAGACTACAGTGGGCCCCAAACTACACGACCAGCTTTAATCTGCTATACAGTACATTACATTCATTTACCTGCTGCTTTTATCCAAAGTGAGATATTAAATGAAGAATATGTAATGAAGGTGAATAATTAAATAGTGATTTTATTTATACATACATACATACATATACATACACATATATATATATATATATATATATATATATATATATATATATATATATATATACATACAGAATTGTCTATATTTCTCCAGAAATTTGACCCAAAACACCAGCAGATTTTCACACAAGTTCTTAAAATAGACAAAGAGAACCAAATCAAACAAATGAGACAAAAATATTTTATTTGTTATTTATTTATTAAGAAAAAATATCCAGTGTTACATATCTGTGAGTGGCTAAAGTATATTAATCTTTGCTTTCATTTACTGGTCTGACCCCACTTTTGCAGCAATAACTGCAGCTAACTTTTCTTGTAATTGCTGATCAGTCCTGCACAACGACTTCAAGGAATTTTCGCCCATTACTCAGTAAAGAACTACTTCAACTCTGTGACATTGGTGGGATTCCTCCTATGAACCCCCGAGACTTAGTTTACAGACATATGTCATGAAAATTTCCTTTAGAATTTGCTGGTACAATGCAGAATTCATTGTTACATCAAAGATGGCAAGCCATTCTGCAGTAAAACAGACACAAACCATGATACTACCAACATCTTGTTTCACAGATGGGATAAGGTCTCCAAACAGCGCTTCTCATTTAAACCAAAAAGTTATATTTGGTCTCATCTGTCCATAAAACTTGTCTCCACTACTCCTCTGACTTGTCCACATGATCTTTAGAAAACTGCAGATGGGCAACAATGTTCTTTTTGGAATGCAGTGGCTTTCTCATTGCAACCCTGTTGTGCACACCATGGTTGTTCAGTGTTCTCCTGATGATTAGCTAATAAGGCCTTTAGTTGCTTAGAATGTACCCTGGGTTCCTTTGCAACCTTGTGGATTACACATCTTTGATTCAGTGATCTTTTTTGGGCAACCACTCCTGGTGAAGGTAACAATGGTCTTGACTTTTTTCTTCCATTTGTACATAATCTGTCTGACTGTGGATTTGTAGTCCAAACTCTTGATGACTTTGTAACCTTTTCTAGCCTTCAAATTAACAGATAATCCAAGAGATTCATATGCTTTTGTCACTCACATATATATGTAATATTTCCTGAATAAATAAATGAAAAATAGTTGTCTCATTTTTTGTTTGATTGGATTCTCATTGTCTATTTTCAGGAAAAATATGATTATGTTTGAGGCTATATTTATGCAGAAATATAGAAAATTTTAAAGGGTTCACAAACTTTCAAGCAGCAATATATGTGTGTGTGTGTTACATATATTGTAATAATTTTTCATAGAAATCGTATTAAGTAACAAATATAATATTTAAGTGTAAATATAATTAGTTCACATGATCGCTGACTTAATGAACAGTTTGTTTGTTGGAATGTCACGTGTCAAATGTGAGAGCACAGCCAAAACCCCTGCAGATATTCCAGGGCTCAGCAAAATCGATTCAAAGGAAGTTTTATTTAACTTTTGATAACATATGAAGTCGAAAAGCAAGACGAACCGGTGTAATGGAGAACTGGAGGAAGAGCCAGGTGATGTCCAACGCTGCGATGAGGTAGGTGATGTAAATCACTTTCTGCTTCGCTGCTGGTTCCATCATTCTCGCTAACGTTATATTAGATCTCAGCTTTAGGTTTTTGTCCCCCGATAGTTCTCCTTAAATGGGTAAATTAAGAGCATCTGCATCAACGTATCTGAAACTCCGACGAATACAAGTACAATTTATGAGCCGTGATCCCGCTGTAAGCATAACTTAATGTGACTGTGAGGGAAAGGTTAAGCGCAGAGCTGAACTTCAACCAGTCCTCAAACTATTAACAAGTTAAAGGACTTTGAACCGTTTCAGTTTCGCCGAAGCTTTTCTCACTGCGGTGGGAGGGGCTTATACTGGTTTAAAAACTATAATATAAAAATACTGTTGTAAATACTGTTTACATTTAATAATTGATATAAAGATCTGCAGTAGTTTCATTTCCGCACAAGATCACGGATCACATTTACCTTGGGAGTCAAACTGTCCGATTACACATGTTGTAACAAATTACCGGATTGGATGGTAAAAAATAAAAGTGTAAAGCGTATAAAGGTGTCTAAAGTGCTAAAATAAAACCATTAAGTACATAGTCCTCGCCATCTTGTTGTATATAACATACATCGAGGAAATCACTCCTTTTCTCTGTGTCGTGAACACTGGAGGCGTGACCAGGTTAGCCGTCGACAGCAAGAGCAGAACACAGGATCCAGGGGGCGTGGTTAGACTGCGTCTAGGGGTGGAGATGGGTGTGTTTAGGGATCAGGGGTGGAGACGGGTAAAGTTTAGGTGGTATATGTAAACTAGAAGCAGTTGGATCTGGATCCCCTGGATCTTGTGTTCTGCAGTGAGGACCTCTCGTCAACAATCCTACAATCAACATCTAAACTAACTAAACCGATGAGTTTACACCAGCAGAGACTGCGTGTGAGAAAAACAAACACTCGTTATCACAGGAGCTCACTGTGCTGTACGCGTAATCTTCACTAAAGGTCGCTTCATTTTCATAAAGCTAAGATATATTTAACAGGGAAGAAAGATAGCGTATTGCTGTTGGCTTTATTTTAAAATAAGAAAGTTACCATTTTGATCACACATCACAAGTATATATGTATATATATGTAGTATTTTCTGTTACACACACACACACACACACAAACACAGGTCACCACAGTAGTGTGAAATAAAGTGCATCTTTTTTTTTTTTAATCTCAGTATAATACAGAGTTCATCTGGTATGGTTCTGTATCATGACCAGCAGAGTATCTATGAACTATTTTAAAAATATGTGCAGAAAATTTCAGAATATTAAAACCACACAAGCAAAAAGTCCCTGGAACAACACTTTGTGAAAAAAAGGCTGGAAGTCTGAACTAAATATATTATGTACAAATATAACAGTTTAAGTGCACAGATGGTACAGAGTGACACTCTGTTCAAATCTTTTTGTAATAAATTACATCAGTAGGCATATACTTAACATTCACTGACCTCATTCTAAAAGGAAAACAAAAACATTTACAAACTAGGACCAGACAGGATAGCATGTCTCTTTACTGAAAATAAACAATTGAAGAGAATACCAAAAAGATTGCAACTATTCAATGCTAACTCATTGTCCTTATGGTGCATTTAAGGTCAACCTTTGGCCTGTGACATCCGGAAATAATAGTTATATTAAAAACACAGACCTGAGAACAGCAACCTGTCACTGCCTATTGTCAACAATTTACCAGCTTAACCATTTTGTCTTCACTACTGCTGTACTACTGTCTAACGGTGAAGTCCTATGTGACTGTTGCATGTCTATATTTCTGTTTATGCTTCTATTCATTTCACCTGTAGCCTATGTCTGAGGAAATGCCATTTTTATGAAGTCATATTACATAATTAAAACATTATCAGCTTTATTCTATGAAAACTCATAAAACTTCCTTGCAGCTACATTTCTGTAATTTGATAAAAACTTGATTAACAAAATTAAAAAATATTTCTGCATACTCTTATAAACAAACTTAATAAATATATATACTTTTTCCTATTTAAATAAAACTCCATTAAAAAAAAAAGAAAAGAAAAAAGAACAACGTTTCTTTTACAGCAGTGCAGTGAATTATTCATGGTACGGTCAGGCATTATGGTAGCCATTTTTGGCTTTTTTTAAGGGTTCAAAGTTCTCATAAATAGTGAGTGCAGCTGTGTTCTGGTAAATCAAATCTACGTTGTTGCCAGTCCGAGACTTGATGATGTCCATGGCACACTGGTTGAGAAACACATATTGATCCTGCAAAAATAGAGAATGTAAAGGCCTGCAGAAGACATTTCAGGAAAAATGTGTATATACATATATATAAACACATGTTTAAACATATATAAAAGAACATTATATTCAAAAACAGGTAATGAATGTACCTCTGTTTGAACCATTAGTGGTCTGTGCATGCGTAAATCGTGGATGATCCCATATACATCTACTACACCCTCCCGCTCAATCTGAAAGATTAACCGATCAATGGCGATGAAGGTTCCCGTACGGCCCACACCAGCACTGTATTATGAAAACAAAAAATATGATGAAAATGACATTTTTCTCTGTGGGAATAAAATAACAAAACGGTGATAAGTGGACATGCTTGCATATTCAAGGTTCAGGAACTGTTGAAGTACCTGCAGTGCACAAGTGTGGGTGAATGTCTTGAGAACTGGTCCATGTGCTCTCGAACCAGGTGTCTGAAGTTGATGAGAAGCTCAGTGGTCTCAGGAACTCCATGGTCTGGCCACGCAGTGAAATGGAAGTGACGAACTGATCGAGACTCTGCTGTTTTCACCTGTTATGAAAGGAATCATTTTTCCCAAATCATTGACACAATCCTTATAATTATGCATGAGGAACAGGTCCCTGTTTTAACAATCTTATCGCATGGTCTAAAGCGCACTGCGCAGGTGCACTCAGGGCATGTCTGAATCCACTTTTGCTAGTTTACAGACGGGAAAACAGTTGGCGAGCCCCGGCGTATGGTCTAAACGGCATGTCCCAATTCTCTTAATGAGTAATGGTTATTTTTTTGGGCGTAACGTGCAATTAACCAATCAGAGTCTCAACTTCCATTCCCTTTAAAAGCCAGTTGTGCTCGTGCTATGGCTGGTTCACTGGTAATTTTTCATTTTTAAAAATGTTTGGGTGCTGCTGTGTGTGAAATAAGCATAGTGTACGCACATTGTGCACCTGTCTATAGGTGCTTATTACTAACTTGCTCTTTAAGTAACAAGAAAAAATATTGCGTCAGACTTTAGACCAGGTCTGAGTTGGTCTATGGTGCAGTCGATTTTCATTTCCTCAAAATAGCAATGTGCAAACAATGTGCCTGAACACACCTCTTTTTTAAACCAGCAGGCCTATGAGCGCACATATGGGCACAAATGCATTTGCTGTCTAAACTATGTGGCACATTGTTTTGAAAATGAGAGCTGCGTTGGGCTGAAACTAGCAAAAACACTTGAGCTATGCCTTGAGCCGCATTGTGGGGGGTGTATGATAGAGCCCATAATGTCAGAATTGAGTCATATTGCAAACATATTGACAAGAAGATAATTATGACTTTATAAAATTAGTTATACTTTTATAAACTGTTTGATATATTAATGTATTTTTATGTATGAGATTTTCCCATCCTAAATGATGTGTGTATAAATAAAATGCATAAATACAAATAGTAGGCGCACCAATGCAGTAGAAAAAGAAAACACTGGAGAAAAATGTGGTGCAGTTAAAACAGTTACAGTATGTTCATGTTTTTGTGTAACATATGGTATAAATAGCACCTGGGTCTATCTGTAATATTAATATAGACTTACATTTTTCACTTCAAAGTCACGTAAAGTCCAGTCTTCCAATGTGATCTCAGAAGTATTCATCACTGTCAGATTGCTAAAATGTTTCGTCTCTGCTGGCCAGTATTCCTCACATTTCACCTGAGAGGGACAAAACATTGCAGCAGCATTCATATCAGCTCATTAATAGTTCAATACTTGAGATGAGGTATTACAAATGATCACAAAATGCTGAATGAGGATATGAACATTGAATATGTTGTGGTCAAGTGATTTATAGCCTGATGCTGGTACTGATAATTAAAGTAATCTAACAATAAACCTTACTAAAACATGAGGAATGGAGGCTTTAACAGGTGAGATCAAACAGAAAGTGAAGCATGAATGTATACTGTACCCGTCCTTGCTCATTGCATTTAGTGAGCATGACAATAGTGTGGACGTTTTTCTCCCAGATCAGTCTCCAGAAGTCATCGACAGTGCAGGGCAGTGGCCCTTGGGCTGCGATAAACTCCTTCTTTGAAGTATAACCCTAGAAATATCACACAATTAGTGTGACAATTATGTAAAGTGCCAAATGTCATATTTTTTTCCCCTTCCTACCGGCATGTAGTTGGCATTTATGTAGTCATCAAATGGGCTGCCGAGCACAGAGAGTTTGACACGAGATGAATCATCTGTCGAGAAGACATGAACCATTGTGAATATGGGCTATGTGTCTAGATCAGAGTGGAGGAAACTCAGTGTTGTGTAACTTCATGAAAGGAAACACTTGTGAATCCTGTGGTTCTTACATGGCAGCACATTGTTGTAACGATTCTTGGCTTTGTTTTCAGGTGCCTGAGCAACAGTCTTCGGCTGATTTATCCCAACTGGCCTTAGATCCTACAAACACACACATACATTTATGTAAAGAGTCTCTCTTTTGTTTTGTCTATTGATTTTAGTACATTTATATCAAAAATCTGTTTCTCTGTTAATAACTCAAGGAGGGATGCAAGTGTATGTCACATGTTTATGAAGGAAGAGGAACAAAGCAAACAAATTAGACACCTCTACTACCGTTTTGGACCAAAGATAATGGTGGCATATTAGTAGTATGGAATTTATTTGCAATGCAATACCAATTTTTTATTTAGAGTTTAACAGCTGGAAATCTACAAAAAAGCCAAAGATATAATCACCTCAAATTCTTCAGCAAATCCACAGAAGGAATCAGCTCTTTGCTTCTTATAGTAAGCCTCATAATCCTCCACCTTTATTGGAGCACTCCTTTAAAATAACACACAATTAAAAACTATACAATACACCACAGAACATTGTTTTTAATACAGTATTTAGCATAATTCAAATACAATAATATAGAAACATACTTTACAGAAAAGGGGTAAACATTTTACAATAGTTTTAGTTTCTTTTTTAATGTTAACTACACTAGTTCACAATACTTTTAAAGCATTTAATAAGTTAAAAGTTAATCTAAGCATTTACTAATCAAAAGTTGAATCTGTTAACATGAGTTAATGCACTGTGGACTAATATGAAAATAAGAAATGTTAAATTTAAAAATGAGAAGTTATGTACAGGAGTCATAAGTCAGTCAAATCATAAATATGCATGAAAATGAGTGTGGATAAACATGTATGGTTACTTACACTTTGTTTCTGTAAGAAAACAAAACAACAAATATTAAAGGTTACTTTTTATGGCTCAATATTTTTTTTCTATCAAGTTTCCAATGTGTATTATGCTTTTTTAAGAAAAGACCAGTGTACTTGCCTTATAGAGTGGATAGGAACACTAGTAGACTCGTCTTTACTTTGCTTCCTGGGAAATTGATAGCATAAATGTAATTACCTATTTGCCACTGTCTATTAATGCTTCAATCAGAAGAGAGGAACATTCTGTAATGTAGAATTACATATCTATACACACCAAAGTTTATCCAGATTAATAAGATTGTGATGTCTTACTGTCTACAAACCACAACCCCAATGATGATTACAACAAGAGCAGCAACACTGACTCCCGCAGCTGCTCCTCCAATTACCACTGAAAGATGGAGAAAGAATAAAGTGAGCTCAGAAATTATTTATAAGATTTATGCATGCACTCTAGAAATCACTGGTGGTGCTTGTCATAAGTCAAGTCCACTCATTAGAAGTGAATCTAGGGTAAGTAATGGCATCCAAATGATTTCAGATCTTGATACAAGTCAATAAAAACTAAACTAAATTTTTAAAAGGGGTGGTTGATTGTGATTTAACTTTTTAATGTTAATGTTAGTTAGTGTGTAATTTTGCTGTTTGAACAATAAAGTTCAAAGTTGCTGCACTGAAAGTTCAATGCAAACGGAGATGTCTTAAAATCTGGCTGTTTATTGCCTACAAAAACGTCTGATAAGGGACTACAATGAGCTTCTTCCTAGGTCCATTACGTCACAAAACCAGATAAAACCTCTCCCGGGAACATGCAACAAAGGGGTCGAGGCCATGTTGTGCTGCTTTAGAGAAGAGGAAGCGAAAACTAGGGGTGCATGTAAAAATCTGTGCATATATGAATCGCAATTCTGTCTTCTAATGACTAACGGATTCACAAGTTTCAAAAGCAATGTTCTTAAGCAGCGGTTCTCAATCCTGTTCCTCACGTCACCCTGCTCTCTCTGTCTCTCTCTCTCTCTCTCTCTCTCTCTCTCTCTCTCTCTCTCTCTCTCATTCAGATCATTAGATTAGCTCCAACAAACCGATCCATTTATTTTCACAAAGCAATGAGAAGCGTTATAAATGGACATGCGTACGGTTGCTGTGCTGTATTAAAGCTTTAATCAGAGTAAAAATGTATATAAAAAGCTAACAGAAGCAGTAGCATTTGCAAAAAACAGCGTGTCTAAAAGTATGAGACAACAAAAAACGAACATGCCATTAAGAGCAATGTTTTGACAGATTCTGTGCGATCTTCTTCATTAATATTCTCTGCATCTCAATCGGGCTCAAACTGATAAGCAATATAGAGGACGTCACTGTTTACATTACAGCCGAAGCACATTCTGAGCTTGAGGGGCGGGATGTTCAGACACGCTCTAGAGGCGGTTTAGCGAATCACTACACACTGAGCCAGCTGACCAATCTCAGCCCATCGCGTATTTCTGAGGGAGGGGCTTCATAAAAACAGGAAATAATTGAGGTGCCTGTGAGAGAAGGGACAGATCGGTGTGGAATAAAGGTAAATTATGTTTTTTTTAAACGGAGCATGAGCTCATGTTAGACTGCACCCCATTAAACACAATCAAGCCTAAAAAATAACCCAGTCAACCACCCCTTTAAAGCTAAGAATAGCCAGAAGACCAAAAATTCTGAGAACCCCAACTATATTCTCATCTAAATGTTTGCTCTGGATGAAAATGTGCTTGTAAATCAGTAGGCTTTACATTTGATGTAAATGCTTCTGAAGTATTTAAGGTATTTTAATCACACATCAATAAAACTTTACTTTAAAAATGCTGGTGCATTTAAGAGCTTTAAATATTGAGAGAAAGTGTCCCAGTCTTTACCTGGGTTCTCAGGCAGTGTGATGGGACTTTGGTAAACCTCAGATATGGAGTAGTATGAATTAGACACATCCACTAAACTGTTGTTTATCTCCAGACGAGTGAAAGCAATGACAGCAAAACTGCAAAAGAAAGGCAAACACATAAAGGCATAATGCAGAAGACATAACAACCAACACAAACGATGGAGTTGTGCAAGGCACACCATTAGTAACAGAGCAGTAGTTCAGTCTAAAAAAACGTGACGCTGTTATAAAAGGTTTTAATATATGCTAAGCTGAAGTTAAAACAAAGTATGGGAAGTATATTCACTTACTTGTAACTGGCTTTGGCATTTAGTTCTCCATTTTTGTAACCATTCCATTCAGTTCCATCTCCAATCTGTACACTTGTAGACCCTGCTTTTTTGACAACAGCCAGGAATGTGCTGCACAGATTTAATTTCCAGGCACTGTAGGTGTTCAACAGGCATCGATCGAACTTTTTACTATTCTCTGAGCAATCTGCATGAAACAAAACCAAAATTTCATTATAATCCAATGAAATCCAATCCAATATATATAAATGTTTCTTGAGCACCGAATTAGCATATCAGAATGATTTCTAAAGGATCACGTGATACTAAAAAATGATGGCCACTAAAAAATTACCTTTGCTATCACAGGAATAAATTAAATTTTAAAATACATTCAAATAGAAATTGTCTTTTTAAAATAGTAATCATATTTCACAATATTAATGTTTTACTGTATTTTTGACCAAGTAAATGTAGCTTTGGTGAGCATTCATTTGAAAAAATCCTACCAACCCCAAACACTTAAATGATATTGAAAACTACCCAATTATTAAAAAGACTAATGACGAGGCATTTTGAGGAGTAAACTTTTACAAATGCAAATGGATGAATTTAGAGTTTATTTGACATACCAATAGTGCCGGAGTAGACAAGCACACCATAATACAGCACAGGACCGTTTGAGTCATTGAAAACATCCGACTGAAGAATCAAGGTAAACTTGTTGTACTGTAGCTCAGATACAATCACTGATGTTATTTGAGGAACAACTGGCCCTACAAACACACACACAGAAACAGGCAATGTGAAATGCACCCACATTCAAACACAAAATACAAAACAGAAGAAACGCTCCTTACTTGTGATTCCAGTCATACAGGCGATTGATTCCATCTCGCTTTTCTTCCCACAACCAAGTGTCCAGAGCATGACATTGTACAGAGTGTTAAACTTGAGTCCAGTGAAGGTGTGGTTTAGACTGAAGGTTTTTTCTGAGTTGGAGTTCAGCTTAACTTCAAAGCCCAGGTTTCCACCAAGAGGAGGGCTCCATGAAAGGGTTAGCATTGGTAAGGTTAAATTGGGACCTGTACAGGTCACATTCTTCACTGGAGCTGCATCTGCACATTAAAACACACCAATACATTATTACTTAAAAAAATAAAATAATTAACACATTTTAAACAATGTGTTTCTTGATTATTGTGTCAGTATTTTTAAAGTGGACATGTCTGTGTGAGCTGGAAAACTACACAATCAGCACAAGAAATAACAACTCGGCACTGAATGCTGCAAATGGCTTTTTTCATACTTACAGTTCTACTGTAAAATAATATATAACAGTATGTATAGTTTGTACTAACCTGTGCATGCTTGCAGCCACACGGCTTCTCCTTCTGTGTTGTCAGAAGTGCTACTCTGCACACTGATGTTATAGGGTGTTGAAGGCATCAGATTGTATATGGTCATGCTGTTATTTGTACTGGTTAAATTGTTCTCTACCTTCTCACTGTACACTCTAATTACATATTTCGGGACCCCTTCCACTTTTGCCCAAATAACAAAGATGTTTTTTGTTGATGTGGAACCAAGTTGTAGGTTTTGGACAGGATCAGGCTCTGAAAAAAGATGCGGAGGGAGAAGGATGAGGACTTTAGAGGAGGGCTCATATTTATTGTATGTTCATGAAAATGGCAACTCAGTCCAAAATTTTTTATTGTGCCATTATTTATTCATCCTCGTGTTGTTTCAAGCTTGCTCCTCGTGAAACACAGGAGATTAAGTTTGAAAGAATATCAAGGCTCCTTCTTAATAATAATTAAAGTGACTAGGGACTATGGAACCTCAAATCTATAAAATTACAATAATCATTGTAATCATAAAGTCATTATTTACTGACATGCAAGTGGTATGAACTTCTTTTTGAGCACATTTTGGAGCTTGACACTTCGAGTCCTCATTCACTCATTATATAGAAGAAAGGATGACTATTTTTTATTATTCATCTAGTGTTCCACTGAAGAGAAAAAAAACGTGTCAAAGTAAATGATAACTGTTACTTTTTAATCTGTGACTGAAACATTCCTTTTTATTTGCCCTTTGAGGATCAATGTACTTGCAAAATTTATTCAAATCTAATCCAATGTGTAAATAAAATATAACATAGACCTACACTACTATTCAAAAGTTTAGGGTGGTTAAAATTTTGTTCTGTTTTTGAAAAAAAAAATCACTTATGATTACCAAAGCTGCATTTATTTGATCAAAAATACAAGTCACAACATAGGCGGAGGGTGAACCAACACCAGCGTACAGGCAGCCAAATGTATTAAACATCATAAACCCATCTTTTTAGGCATCACGTAGACAAGCCCCTGTTTATGTGTGAGCCATAGCACGGAGTAGGCCATAGCCTAAAATACACATCCATAGGCATATATTAAAGGATGGTTAATATGTTATTATATTAATCAATGTAATATAATGTGCAACGAGTTGACTAGAAAAATCTTTATTCTGGAATTTTGGAATTCATTCAGCGAATGTGTGCCCTCAAAACTGATGAGTTTCAGTGAGGACTCATCTGAATCCTTTTGATTGGCCATTGCATTCCTAAGTTCAACAGAGTTGTGTGTGATTGGTTAAAATGCACAACCCTGTAAAAATGCCTAAAATGAAATAGGTGCAACATAAGCAGATCTTAATTTATTGCTGCAATCAATATTGTCTGTTCATTTTCACTTTATTAGCAACAGAAGTAATAGATTATATTTGTTTGTGCAGGGGCATTTTTATCAAATTTAAGTATAATTTTGCCCCAAGTCCCCATGGCCAGGGGATGCCTTACACACGGTCCGCCTATGAGTCACAACAATAATGTTGTGAGATATTAGTTTAATATGTGTATTTCTAAAATTAATTTAAATAAATAAATATATTTTCAAATGTAATTTATTCGCCTAATGACAGATTTCAGCAGCCATTAATTTCAGCAAAGAAAGATTTTTTTATCATTAATCGTTGAAAACAGTTGCTCTGTACTTGATATTTTTGTGGAAACTGTAACATTTTATTTTTCCGAATTCTTTGATGAATAAAAGGTTATAAACATATAGTTATAAACATCTTTAATCTTTTAAAAAATCTTTTTAATGTGCCGTTGCTCAATATTGTTGAATTAATTAATATCTATAAAAAATCTTAATGTGTATATCTTAGAAAATCATTTCAAAGTAACTTATCAGTTTTATAATTTTCCATTCCCCTGAAGTGTTGAACTTACTGGTGGTTACTTGAACTCTGATAGATTCACTCTGGAAACCCATCGGGCCTACAGTAGCCACAGAAACATTATAGGATGTTCCAGGTTGCAAGCCGTCCAAAAGGAAAGTGTTATTAGCAGTCAGATATTGACTGGTTTTAAAGCTCAACCAACAGGTCAGGGTGTAGTTGAAGCTGCCATCTGACATGTTCTCAGCTTCATCCCACTGAAACCACACTGAATGGTTGCTCGTCAACAAAATCGTAATCTTTCCCGGTCTGTTTGGATCTGCAACACAGACAATTAGAATCTAGAAACACTATGTATGTATTCTTACTAAGTCTGCCACATGATTTTCTAACTATGATTTAGAGTTGAGTACTCACAAGTTGCCATGTTTACTGAATGAGATGTTTCCCAGAAGGCTGCTTTGACAGTCGTGAGTGTGACTGTGAAGATAGTTGCTGCTTTTAGTTGACTGAAGGTGTAATTGCGTTCAGTGCTATTGAGAACTTTAGAGTTGCTCCATCCTTCTTCACTGCTGATGTTCAGAATGTACCTGTCTAGTCCACCAACAGGATGATCCCACGTCACCAAGAGTGATTGGTTAGAGCCTTGATTATCTAGTTGAGGAACCACTGTAGAGGGCTCTTTGGAGAAAAGAGAGACAGAGAGAGAGAAAAGCAGTGTCCTTTAAAGAGCAATAATTCGTTTGAAAAAAAAAGGGGATTTTTGTTTGCGTTTCCTTGTTGAGTGTTCAAGTTCAAACTACGTTTCTCTTACAGGTCTTGGCAATAATTTATATAAAGAGAAACATTTCTTATCATTATTTAACTGTTGAAAACAGTTGCTGTACTATTTAAAGGGGTTATATGATGTTGTTAAAAATAATATTATTTTGTGTATTTGGAGTAATAAAATGTGTTTATTTGGTTTAAGGTAAAAAAAAAAAAAAAAAAAAACATTATTTTCCACATACTGTACATTATTGTTTCTTCTTTATGCCCTCTGGGTGGTGGAGGGATGCTGAAAGACTAGAGAGAATGAAGGTAAGGCTGCTTTGATTATTTATAGTGGTTCTCTCTCGTGGTGGTTGGATAGATGATGTGATTACTGATGGTGAAATGGCCGCATTGATTATCTACGCATACTCCTCCCGAAATTTGTTAATAAAACATCACGTTGTAGGCTATTCTCACAGGAAACTGTCATTCTCTGTCATCCTTTTTAAAATGTGTTGCACACATATTTGGGTTGAACTGTTCTGGAACAAGTGTTGTAAATACAACTTATCCACTGATTTGTAGTTGTTTCCTCTTTTGGAAGACCAAACAAAGTAGTTTCACTTTCAAAATGAAACACACAGCATCTCTACAACAAGGCGGCAGCGGCAACAGAGAGAATAAAAGTTCTGCCTTCTTTCTTTGTGTGAACATTTGGGTGGTGTTATGCAAACATGCCCACATCGTGATGTAGAGGTGTGGGGGCGTGTTTAAACAGGTGTTTTTGGAGGGCATGGTTGACTGACTCATCAACTTTTATAAAAAATATCTCTTTGGGTTTAAGACTTTTGTCTTTGCAACGTTATAGATCTTCTTTATGCACCAAGAGCTTGTAACACTCCAAAGAGAAAGAAAAACTTGAAATTGCATTATATGAAAATTTAATATTTTTGTGAAAACTGTGACATTTTATTTTTCTAAATTCTTTGATGGATAAAAAGTTCAAAAGACATTATAAACATCTTTAATCTCACTTTTTAATGTGCCCTTGCTCAACATTGTTGAATAAAAAAATCTTAATGTGTATTTCTTGGAATATCATTTCAATGTAACTTATCAGTTTTATAATTTTCCATTCCCCTGAAGTGTTGAACTTACTGGTGGTTACTTGAACTCTGATAGATTCACTCTGGAAACCCATCGGGCCTACAGTAGCCACAGAAACATTATAGGATGTTCCAGGTTGCAAGCCGTCCAAAAGGAAAGTGTTATTAGCAGTCAGATATTGACTGGTTTTAAAGCTCAACCAACAGGTCAGGGTGTAGTTGAAGCTGCCATCTGACATGTTCTCAGCTTCATCCCACCGAAACCACACTGAATGGTTGCTCGTCAACAAAATCGTAATCTTTCCCGGTCTGTTTGGATCTGCAACACAGACAATTAGAATCTAGAAACATTATGTATGTATGCTTACTAAGTCTGCCACATGATTTTCTAACTATGATTTAGAGTTGAGTACTCACAAGTTGCCATGTTTACTGAATGAGATGTTTCCCAGAAGGCTGCTTTGACAGTCGTGAGTGTGACTGTGAAGATAGTTGCTGCTTTTAGTTGACTGAAGGTGTAATTGCGTTCAGTGCTATTGAGAACTTTAGAGCTGCTCCATCCTTCTTCACTGCTGATGTTCAGAATGTACCTGTCTAGTCCACCAACAGGATGATCCCACGTCACCAAGAGTGATTGGTTAGAGCCTTGATTATCTAGTTGAGGAACCACTGTAGAGGGCTCTTTGGAGAAAAGAGAGACAGAGAGAGAGAAAAGCAGTGTCCTTTAAAGAGCAATAGTTAGTTTGGATCAAAAAGGGGATTTGTGTTTGCATTTCCTTGTTGAGTGTTCAAGTTCAAACTACGTTTCTCTTACAGGTCTTGGCAATAATTTATATAAAGGCATAAAGAGCAGGATAAAAATATATATATTAACAGGTACATTTTTGGTTACTTTATATTTAGTACAATTACAATAATTCCACCAAATTAGACAAGAGAACAATAAACACAATATTCAAGTCACATATTGTAAGACACATTAGAAATACTCAGACACATTCATAATACTCCAGTATTGTCTTCCCAAAGTCAGTGGAGCGAACAGTATATTAGAAAGGGGTGGGCATGTGTCGGAGTACATACTTGTGAAGACAGAGATGTTCACTGGTTCTCCCAGAATGCCGTAGGCCAAACTATATAGACTGAACTGACACAGAGTGCCAGGCAGCAAGTCTGACACTATGATGTTTTCAGAGAAGGTCGACAAGTTCCTACTATTTTCTGTGCAGTTGGACACTAATACTTGGTAGGAAAAGCCATTGGGATACTCCTGAGGACGGGACCAGCTTAACTTCACAGCAGAAACATTCACAACATTGTATGTTACAGAGGAAACTGGAAACGGCTCTGTGAAACAAAAATACAAGTGACTGTAGAGCAGATGTGATAGCATGATTCATGTAGCAAATATATAAAGTACTGTGTTGTCATATGCAGTGTGGTTACTAACTAGTGCGGGCAGTTATGAACTGGAGATAAGACTTGGTGCCGCCAGCTGTCTGTGTGATAATGCTGATATTGTATTGACTAGCCGACTGCAGTGACAGTAGCTGTGCTCTGGTGTTATTTACAGTCTTCTGGTCAGCTGTGCCATTAGGGTGTGTGAAGGAGAGCAGGTAGGAGTAACCAGATTGCTGAACATCAAGCTGCCGCCAGCTCAAAGATATACTGGTCTCAGTATATTCATTCAATCTCACATCAGTTACGGCAGTAGGATCTGAAAACCAATCACAAAATTTCTCTAAATAACTGCATAGACTGCCAATGCAGCATACATTATTAAGTTCCAACATACAAGTTCCTTAAAGATACAGTTCACCCAAAAATGAAAATTATGTTATCATTTATTTACCCCTCAAGACTTTTATTCTTCTTTGGAACTCAAAAAATAAAAAAATAAAAACAGATTTAAATTAGCTTCATATACGGTAATTTTTGTCCTGTGCTATAAAAGTTGTCAAGCTTCAAAAAGTTAATAAAAACCATCATAAAAGTAATCCATATGAATCAAGCGGTGTAATCCAAGTCTTCTGAAAGGGAATGATTGATTTAACAGATTTAATTTAAGCTTTTCTTCACATATAAACTTTGATCAATACATACATAGAGTGCATCAAATTTGGTAAATGGAATCTCAACCATATTTGCTTGTCGTGTGAAAACCTCATTGCCTGCATGAAGCAAGCACAACCCTAAGTTAAATCTGTTCATAATATATATCCGGACATAATGAGAGAATATTCAAAATAGCTTTATTTGAGTTTCAAAGATGAACAAAGATCTTTGGAATGGCAGGTGAGTAAAAAATGTCTGAATTATAATTTTTGGGTGAACTATCGTCTTTTATAAAGAACTATTGATTTTAATTCAATAACAAAAATCCATATTCATCTGCAAACAGACATAACTTTCTATTTCAACAATGCAACATTACAAACATTTGGATTTGCAACCACCATATGAAATCAGATACCTGTCTACAGCAAGCCACTTGGAAAGAAAAAAAACTACAAATGTGCATTGCTTACTTGTATATGCAGTGAGATACTGAGGAGAGCTGAAATATCCCATTGCACCTACAGTCCTCACAGTGATGTTGTACTGGACACCTGCATCGAGCCCCGTCAGAGAGCTGTAGTTCTGACTGCAGTTCAGCGTGCTGTTGCTGTATGACAACTGGAAATAGTGTGATATGGAGCTCATGTTAAGTGGTCGAGCCCAGCTGATGTTCAGTGAATTTGTGCTTTGCATGGTCACAAACTCTCCAGGAGGAGTAGGCACTGGAATGACAACAATATAAATCAAAGCTGTGACACACAAAGGCATGGAGCATCACCTACAGACCATCATGTGACATTCTCATACACTCTTATGTTATAAAATTCTGAAATCTATTTTCATAAACGTTATAAACGCCTTATAAACATTTGCAGCTGTAACACAAACAGCTAATGTTGACTTCCTAATACCCAAAACTCCAAAAAGCCATTACTAACAGATATTGTGCAAAGGAATTAGGAAACTTACACAATTTCTGAAAACTGCACCAACTGTAAAGCCCTTTCTTTAAAAAGACACACTTTTAGTGTAATATGCTTGTTTAGAACAGATTAGTCAGCTCTTTGTTTCTGAAAGAGAATGTCTTACTTCCTTTTCTCACTCTTAACAGTCCATGCAAATAAATTCTGTGTGTGGTGATAGAACTGTGCAGATGGGGGGTTATTTCTGTCTAGTTCTCATACACAAATAATTCAAGTGTGTGTTTGTTTTAGGGTTTGTGAGGGGTCTTACAGGTGGCATTGGATACACTATCGCTGTCCTGCTTCATTGGTCCACTGATACTTGTCACAATGACATTGTACTGAGTTCCAGGTAGCAGGTCTGAGAACACAACGGTTGTCTCATTCGTTCGGTTTTCCATTTTTAAAACCGTTCCGTTCAACAGGATTTTGACGTTGTAGAGACTCACAATGCCATCAGGCGGTCTCCACTCCACTCTCATACTCTGAGTAGTGCTAACTGCAGAAATATTGGATGCTTTACCAAGCCCTGATAACACCAAATAAGAAGAAAGAAAAAGAGGGATACTATTAAACATCACAGACCGACAGACAAAACTGTAAGCAACACAGACAAAAGGTTATGATACAAAGCCATTGGGGTACAGTATAAAATGAAAAAGTGTTTGAGTAATATGAGAATTGTAATACCTGTAAATGCAGAGATGGCTACAGATTCAGAGCTCATGCCATTTGCTACAGTTTGCACAGTAAAGGTGTAGTTGTTCCCAGGGATCAGATTAATAACATTTGTGGTTTCATTGATGCTCGGTATCAATTGTTCTCCATTTACACTCACATTATACTGATATGAAGATTTGTAGTCACTCTGACGAGACCAGGCAAGGCTCATCTGAGTGGTGCCAACAGGAGAGGCTGTTAAATTAGTCACTGGCAGTGGCTCTGAAAGAGAATGCACACAATTATATTCTGCATTGACATATTAATGTGTGTGTATTAGAGCAAGCAAAGACTAAAGACCTTAGTCAAGGCAGTGGCCTATTTAAATTTAATTAAAAAAAAAATGGGATACAGTACAAATCTCTAATATCAACAAATAACCAATGGTGTACCAATATATTGTACATACGTAGCATTAGGCATAACTTATAAAGAATTTACAGTACCATTTATTGTATAGCCTATATTCAAATTTGTTTAGCTTATACAACACTTGCACACATACAGAGGTATCACAGCAGAGTAACATTAAAACATAAATGAATGTGCCCAATTATTTACACAAAACTTAAAAAAATAGTATTAAAACTATTTACTGTATGACAGTACATCTACAGTTTAGAGAGATTTAGACTCACTGGTATTACACTGTGTGAGCTGTGAGGGTCCAAATATGTAGGCAGTTATTATGAGTGCTCTGACGCTGCAATTATACTGAGTCCCAGGCTGCAACTGAGTAATCTGATAATTATTGGATGTGGTATTGAGAGTCTGATCAGGTGGAGAGATGTTGATAGTGTAGGAGAACAGGCTGAGGGTCCCTATAGGGGGTAGCCAGTTCAGATTGACTGAATTGGTGCCGACAGCCGAAACCGACAGATTTTGCACTGCATTAGGAGCTGTGGAAACACAAACATGCTTATGCAACCATACACCCTGTAAAAACAACAACTGTAGACTTAATTTGCAGTTTATACCATCAACAGCTTAGGTTAAATGCATGCTGTGCTGTGTGCTTTACAGTACCTGTATATGCAGTGAGATTCACAGAGGAGCTCCTGAGTTCTTTTACTCCAATGCTGACCACAGTGATGTCGTACTGACTGCCGGGTAATAAATTTGTAAGCGTTGCGTTTAAAGAATTGGTATGATTCAAAGTTAGGTTGACTCCTGACTGGTTAGATCTATATGACACTTCATAGCACACTGCATCCATTGATAAGGGTTTCAACCACAGCAAAGAAATAGATACATTTGTCTGACCACTCACTCGGACCGCTTCAGGTGGGTTAGGCCCTAAGGGGAAATATCACAGATGCAGATGTAATAAATGGATTGAGGTCGTGTTTGATGTTATGGTGACAAGATGGAAAGTGTGACATCTGACTTACTAGTGGCAACCAGCACTATGTTAGAGGTGTTCTTCAGGACTCCACTGATGGTGGTCACAGTGAGGTTATAAACACGGCCTGCCATGAGGTTACTGATGACTGAAGTGTTGGTGAAGGTGGTAAAGTTGAGGGTTGTGTTCAGCTCGGCACCAGACACGTTCACAATATATGAGTCCACATGACCAAGAGGGACTGGCCAACCCACAGTCAAACTACTGTTACTGGAATTCAGCAGAGTGATATTCTCTACTTGTGCTGGACCTACACACAGGTAATCAGACCTTCATTAATATACATACACGACTGTTCAAAATGTGTTTAAAGAACGTTTGCATGAACTGATCAACAGTAAAGACATTTATATTGTTACAAAATATATATTTTTTTATTTCAAAGACTTCCTCTTCTGCATCACGGATTCACAAAAAAAAGCAGCACACATATTTTCAACACTGATAATAAGAAATGTTTTTTAGCTGCAAATCAGCATATTAAAATGATTTCTGAACTATCATCTGACACTGAAGACTGGAGTAATGGCTGCTGAAAATCCAGCTTTGCATCACAGAAATAAATACATTTAAAAAATATTTTAAATGTTAATAAAATTGAAAATATTACAGTTTTATTGTTTTTTGTGATTAAATAAATGCAGCCTTGGGTGAACATTAGAGAATCTTACATTTAAAAAGTCTTAATGACCCCAAACTTTTGAACAGTAATGCAAAAGTAATGTAAACTCCACAATACAATAAAGACACCTTAAACCTCCCTATTCTCTTCTGCCTACAGTACTTGTGTTTTGGGATATTTCATCAGCACGCCCTTCAGTGAGGTTATCAGAGGCCACTGAGGTGACTCTGAAGGTGTATTTAAAGCCTGGTGCAAGTTGTGAGATTTGTATGGAGGTTTGGTTAGTTGTGAGAAGCAGGTCTACACCCCCAAGCTACTCTATAATAGAGGCTGATGCCATTTGGAAGTATCCAGCTTAGGTTCACTGAGCTCACAGTGATGGAGTGCACAGACAGGTTACTAACAGGCTCAGGGCCTGTCAGCGAAAGAGAAAGGATATGGATATGTGTGAGTGTGAGAAAGTGGACATGGACACCCATTTGCTCCATTATTTACTTCCGTGATAATACCGAGATGTTTAACATAACATTTATGCTGCATTTTGCCATACAAAAAAGTGGATAGCTACCAAAAACTGTCAAGCTAAAAAAGGAAATGTTTTCAAATTGAATTTGTACGTGCATATCTTCCAATATGTTTGTAGCAGTCAGTTGTGTCACATGCAAGATGCACAAGTGATATGTGACAGTTTCAACAGAGGGGAAAATGTCAACATTTCTAAAGTTTGGTTGATTTATCACACAAAGATATCATAATGTATGATTTGGTAACACTTTCAATGAAGCCTGTATTTATAATACATTATAAGGGTATTCTTAAGACATTATAATGAATGCATAATGCATTACAAAAAAAATGTATAATATGTTGTATCATCAAACTTTCCTGAAGATGGTACTCCTCTGGTACTGCTTGGTGACTTCAACATCCACCTAGATCAGTGGTTTTCAACCTGTGGTCCGCGGCCCACTAGGTATTGCAGGTGGGCCGCCAATTATTTTCTGTTCATTTCCAGTCCATTCTAGGGCTGTGCGATTAAAAGAAAACGTCCTAAAATCACGATTTGAGCGTGCGTGATTTCTAAATCGCTTTATACCACAATTTTCCGCGGCCCTGACCTCCCATCCGATCCCATCAGAATGCATTGCGCCTAGCGCGAGAACAGAGACTGGGCATATGCCTAACTCCAGGTTCACACTGTCTGTGATGCGCCTTTTTTCTGAGCCAATGTTGACGGATCAGAGCGTTCTCACTGCGGTAAAAGGCTAGAAATAAAAACGTGCGATAATTAATGTCTAACACATGAGCATAGAGTGAATTTGTTAGTGAACAGGATGCAGTTTAAGTGAGAGGAGACACGTTTTAAGTGTGCACACTCTCTCCTCGCAAAGCAGTGTGTATCTGAGCAAGCAGTACTGGTTTTGTGACAGAGCAAAGGAAATCTGCTGCGAACAGATAGATTCGCACTCGTGCATTATTTTAATGTGCTTTCGCGTTATATTTATGCGCTCTCACTGCTGACCGCATACACTGCAAACACCTGAGGCACCGCTACAATTAATGAGCTCTATGAACAATGCATGGCAAAAAGGAAAAAAAAGTCCCTGTATACAGGATTTTTTTTTTTTTTTTTGCCACAAAAATTTTTTTACATCTTCACTATAGTGATAATTTTGACTTATGTCTGTTCTAGAGATGACTTTTTGATAAAGCTCTGATTGGTTTTCTTTTGGAAATATGTTTCAAATTAATCCTGAATGCATTTATGACTGTAAAAGCATATCGATGTGTGTCACAATTGCAAAATTGATAAAAAAAAATCGCAATAGTTTTTTTTTTTGGTCCATATCGCACAGCCCTAGTTTATTCAATAAATACAGTTTAAAATCTAGCTTCTGAGTACTAAGTTATTAACCCAACAATAGCGGGGTCAGTTAATTTTTTTGAAGTGGGCCGCGCAAACATATGTGTTTGGTTGTGTGGGCCGCGAGTTGAAAAAGGTTGGGAACCACTGACCTAGATAAACCCCAGGATGCTGACTTCAAAACTCTGCTCACCTCATTTGATCTCAAGCTAGTATCTACTACAGCGACTCACAAATCAGGCAACCAACTGGACCTCATCTACACGTGCTGTTGCTCTGTGGACCACTCTTCAGTTGCTCCACTGCACACCTCAGACCACTTCCTCATTACTGCTAACCTAGCACTTACTCCTGAAGTGCCTCACACTCCAATGCAGGTCACCTTTCGACGGAACCTACCTACGCTCACTCTCTCCATCTCGCCTATCTTCTGTGGTTTCATCCTCACTTCCTGCACTCTCTCAGTTTTCTGCTCTGGACACGAACAGCGCTACGGACACTCTTTGCTCCACTTTAACATCTTGCTTGGACAACTTTTGCCCACTGTTGTCTAGACCAGCACGCACCACCCCATCTGCCCCCTGGCTGTCCGAGGTTCTCCGTGAACATTGCTCTAAACTAAGGGCTGCAGAGAGGAAATGGCAGAAATCAAGAAACTCTACCGACCTCAGTGTGTATCAGTCTCTCCTCTCTTCCTTCTCTGCAAATGTCTTCATGGTTAAAACATCCTACTACCACAACAAAATTAACAGCTGTTGTGATGCTCGGACACTCTTCAAGACTTTCTCTTCTCTTCTTAATCCGCCGCCACCACCTTCTCCATCGACTCTGTTCAACCAGCTTTCTATGTTCCTTGTACAGAACAACCTCCTGGACAGCAACCAATCTGGCCTCAAAAGTGGCCACTCAACTGAGACTGCTCTGCTCTCGGTTACTGAAGCCCTGCGACTAGCAAGAGCAGCTTCAAAATCCTCGGTACTCATCTTATTGGACCTGTCTGCTGCTTTTGACCCTGTTAATCTTCATCACAACTTCTCTATACAGCTGGGCTCATCAACCATTACTCCTTCGAGGACAGCCAGAAACCTAGGAGTTGTGATGGATCATCAGTTAAGCTTCACAGACCACATTGCCACAACGACCCGGTCCTGCAGGTTTGCCTTATACAACATTAGAGAGATTAGACCCTTCCTGTCAGAGCAAGCAACCCAACTTCTTGTCCAAGCTCTTGTTGTCTCCAGACTGGACTATTGTAATGCTCTCCTGGCGGGCCTTCCTGCATGTACTGTCAAGTCTCTGCAATTGATCCAGAATGCAGCAGCGAGGGTTGTCTTCAATGAGCCAAAAAAGCTCACGTTACTCCTCTCCTCATCAGGTTACACTGGCTACCAATAGCCGCTCGCATCAAATTCAAGGTACTGATGCTTGCCTACAAGACAACCACTGGCACGGCACCAACTTACCTAAACTCACTGGTTAAATCTTATTTGCCCTCCAGAAGTTTGCGCAAATGAAACAACGCCTTGTGGTGCCATCCCAAAGAAGTTCAAAATCACTTTCACAGACCTTTTCCTGGACTGTGCCCAGCTGGTGGAATGACCTCCCAATCTCAATTCGTACAGCTGAGTCTTTATTCATTTTCAAGAAACATCTAAAGACTCATCTTTTTCGCCTGCACTTAACCAACTAACACTAGCACTTTTCCTTTTCTTGTCTTTTCATTTATTATAAAAAATAAAATAAAAAAAAAACTGGCTATACGTTCTATACTAGACTGAGATTTGTCATGGCACTTGTATACTGTTGTTCTCTTGTTGATCTGACTGCTTCTATTGTTCTCATTTGTCGCTTTGGATAAAAGCATCTGCTAAATGATTAAATGTAAATGTATCTCATGAATATTCATAAGAACAGTTTTAATAAATTATAATATTTACTTACTTGTGGTTATAGCTGATATAGCTATAGCTGATAATGAAAACGTGGCATCCACTTTTACAATGGATTATATTTCTCATAGTTATAATGTATTATAAAGTCTCATATCTTCCCATTTTTCTGATGTCTACTTTACTTAAAGCAGTCAAATACCACTTATAAGTAGTAATAAAAAATAATAAAATGTAAAAAAAAAAAACCTCTCAAACAGCCATAAGATCAGATATCAGATAAGATGAGTGTGTAATATGACACACTTGCTTTAAACTATTTTTATTGTAAACTTAGTTTGATTATTTTGATGGTACCCTTTAGACAGCTGTTGAAAAGTAACTCAGCAACTACATGTCGACTAGCGGTCATTAGAGTCTGCTACTGTAAATGTATGCTAACACTTTATTTTGATGGTCAACCAACAGATAAACTGACTAAACTTTAGCTTATTCTACCATACTAGATTCTACCATTCTTGAGCATACTAATACTTTAATGAGAGTTAGTTGGCATGTAGTTGCAAAGTTGCTTATAGTCGACTGATTAAGGGGACCATCAAAAAAATTTAACCATATAAAACATTGCATTTGTTTCAGTTGGAGTATTAAGCTCAAATCAATAAATTAGCATTAGCCTCACAGAAACACTCGAATAACACTCAACATCTAACCAGTCACAAGCTGAAGTAAGAAACTGTGCAGATCTTAAATAAACAATGTCAAGATATTTTACAGTCCATTAGACTGTAAATGAAGTAGATTTAATATGGTGTTCATTGTGTGTTATAAATAATCATAGTCTTAAACTTTTAACCACAAATACGTAAGTATTGTAGCATGTTCAAAATGTTGTTGTTTTGTAGATAACAATGTGCTTAATGTTAATGTTGCACTTTATTCATTTTTGTGTTGCAAACTGTTATTGGATGTTCAAGTTGGATCTAAAAAGAGGCTTCGCCCCGTGTGTAAGGGGAAATGGAAAGAAAGGAGGGGGAGAAGAGTGCCTTGCTGGTTCAAGTGCAGTTCTCTTGGAAGTCGGGGTGTGTACGGAATGGTTTGTGGCTGACAACAGCCCAAATAAACACCCCTTGTTCAATAAAATGCCTCGTCCTTGACTGTGAATGCTACAACTGCTGTTAGAAGTAAAAGAATTGAAGACAGCAGGAAGGGCTGTTGCTGATTGAGTCCTGACTGAGCATGCATTAGCCGAGTAGTTCTATCAGCCGCTGGTGAGAATGGATAATACATTTCGTATTAAGATGGAGGAAGATGACGGTTATGCTGGAGCCTGGGGCAGTGCATATGTTTGGTCCATGCACCGAGGTGATTTCCAATCAGTACATGGCAAATTCAGTGAAAAAGACGGTAAAAAAATGGACACAGCGACCCAATTGGGTTCAACGAAGACAAGTGAAGTCAATTAGAAGCACGCACTTCCTGGGGTCGGGCATACTGTGCAGACTCAAACTGAGCTTGATGACGTAGATGTCACGTGAGCAACCTGTAAGTCTTCTAAACGCTGTGCCAAGAGAAATGTGAATCACCCACTGAATCTTCCAGAGAAGGTGAGCGTGAACAGGAGCAAATTTTGGTATGTATTATGAATTAATTATCTCCCTTGACTTTATGCTTCCAAGTCCCCCCGATAGCCTCATAGACAGTAAAAGATTGTCTGCGGGCTTCTTCTCCTCTCCAATTTGCTACTGTGCGACAGAGAGTCGCTGGTTATGACGCAATCGCTAGCCTATTTTTTACAAAAACTGCTTCTAGGGGATAATTGGAGTATTTAAACACCTCAGGTGTAAAGTTATTTGCTGTCAAAGTGACGCCAAAATGAATGGGAGTCAATGGAATGCTAACAGCAGGTGGGGGTCCGCTAGCCAATGGCGGCACCCAGTGGTGTTTCAAAAAAAAATATGAAACCCTGCCTCCCTGGCCATTAACCACCACTGTAGCACTCTATGACGTCAGCTGCTGGTGGCGCCGGTGCGTCGATCTCGTGAGAAGAGACAGGACTAAAGGTAAACAATAATGGCGGCGCCCGTGAACTGAATCAGCAGGTTGGAATAAAAACACCAACATACTCTGGCAGATTGGACTGGGAGGCTTTTCATGCCCAATTTGAGTTATTAGCTAATGAATTTGCTTGGTCAGAGGAACAGAAAGCCCTTTAGCTTGCTCTTTGTCTGAAAAATTATGCCTTTTCATGTTTGTTGCTGCTTTACACTAGTGAGAAGGCTGATTATAGTGTTTTGGTTGGTGCATTGAAATGCCACTTTGGACAATGTTTCCGATCTGAACTTCTCCGGTCTGAGTTACACAGCCATCAGATTATTCCAGGAGAACCATTACAGGTTCTGGCCAATGATACTGAATCCCTAGCAAGGCGGGCTTATGCACATATTCCACCATCAGTGCAGAGCGAGCTGGCCTGCAATCAGTTCATTAAAGCTCTTTCTCAGCAGAGCTGTGCATACATATCCAGTTAGCAAGCCCACGTGATTTGGTTGAGGCCTTGGAGTTGGCACTGGAGAGAGAAATGGTAGTAGAAGCAGCAATGCAAGAAGCAGCAATGCAATTGGCCCCTCCCCAACCATCAGAGGCGTTTGCTCCACCCAGGAGGCAGACACAGGCCCGTCTTTGCTGGGTGTGTGGTCAGCCGGGACATCTGGTTAAGGAATGCCCTACGTTGACTAAGAATTCTGGAAACAAGAAGGGGACGTAGTAGGCAGCACACTGAAGACCCCCAGGCCCTTGTCCCGCTCATCATCAGAACAGACAGACTGCCCCACAATGAATAAAGAACATGGGGTGGTTGTGGTGGGCAGAACAGCCATATCAGATTTTTGCCATATCCCCATTTGCATTGATGGCATTAAATGCACCCCCCTAGTTGACACAGGGTCTGCAGTGACTGTGTTTCATCCTGATGTGGTGCAAAATAGAACGTAGCTGGAAGACACAGCAGTTCAGCTCTGCACAGTAAC
Organism: Carassius auratus; assembly: GCF_003368295.1. Taxonomy (NCBI): domain Eukaryota; kingdom Metazoa; phylum Chordata; class Actinopteri; order Cypriniformes; family Cyprinidae; genus Carassius; species Carassius auratus. Next base: position 13,690,768 of record NC_039274.1, read on the forward strand.
CGCTGAGCTGGCACCAATGAAAGGTAAGGGGCTGTTAACACTGACTGTGGAGGGGCATGAACATGCAGCATCCAGTGTGGGTGGCTAATGTGCAGGACAGTTGTATCCTGGGATTGGTTCTTTTTGAGGGATCATGGCTGTCAGTTAGACCTCTCCAAGGCCACGTTGAGTTTTGGCAATGGTCACATGGTAAAAATGAGGCCACCAGGAGCTTGTCACACTGATGGACTTGCTGTTGGGTTTTGGGCATGTCACCTAGATGACAAGGATGACTCGTGCTGCACAGTGCCACCCAGTGCGTCCCTGCATGAGCCCCTGTTACTACACACATGGCCTGGGTCTGCTTCTGGGAGAGACGGTGAAACGATGGGAGTTCTGCAAGAGAGGAAATGTCTATGGGGTTTTTCCTGTATCGCTCATCCTTTATATAAGCTTTCAAAGAATGATCAGTACTTTGTCTGGACGGAGAGCTGCCAAAATGCTTTCAGTACTCTGAAACAAGCCCTGGTGCATGCACCCATCCTGGCACCTCCTGACCCCAAACTGCCCTTCATGATGGACACAGATGCAAGTGGGGATGGAATAGGAGCAGTCTTATCCCAGGCGTGGCCAGATGGAAAGAAGGATGCTCAGCAAGATGCTCAGCAAAGCTGAAAAAGATATTGTGTCACACGGCGAGAGCTGTTGGCTGCCATCTCTGCCATCAGGCATTTTAAGTACTACCAGTCTGCATTTCACTGTACGCTCTGACCATGCCTCCTTGCAGTGGCTCATGACGTTCAAGGAACCAGAGGGCCAGGTGGCTCATTGGCTGGATGAACTGCAGAGTTATGAGTTCACTGTAACACATCATGCTGGGGAACGGCATGGCAATGCTGACGCTCTATCGAGACGGCCATGTAGTATGCAGGAATGCAAGTATTGTGAGCGCAGAGAAGCCAGAGAGCTGGAGCTTAGCCTGAAGGTGGATGGAAGCGGTGGGGCAGAACTGGTCTGCCGGGAGCTACAAGATGTGGATGTCACTCAATGGATGGAGAATCAGAGGCGACACCCAGACATGCAGCCGTTGATGCTGTGGGTAGAGACACAGCAGTGGCCACCTTGGGAGGAGGTAACGGCCCTCTCCCCATTCACCAAGAGATTGTGGGCCAAGTTCAAATGTCTACGGCTAGTATAGGGGGTTCTCCAGCGGGCATGGGTGGTGCCAGCAACAGGGGAAAAGAGATGACAGGTCGTGGTGCCTCGGGACATGCAAGAAGCAGTGTTAAAGGCCATGCATGGCTCTGCTGGATCAGGCCATTTTGGGGTGACAAAGACTCTTAAAAAAAGTAATTGATTGTGGTTGGCTAGGACTTACAGAGAGTAAAATTCTCATTGGTCAGTGATAACTGGCCTGTCCAGTTCAGATACACTGAGGATCTGAGCTGCGTGATAGTTAGATCGCTGGAAGAATCTGTTGTGCAGGTAGAGAAATACTGAGAGTGTGAGTGACAATTAATGAGAAAAGTGCATGAAAGAATGATATGGTGAATGTGATTGAGGGTGAAAAGGGCAGAAATATTATTTTCTTTCTTTCTCAGCAACAGTGGTCTTAATGTTTAAAGTCACTCGAAGCACTGAAAACATTTTAAGCCTGATCAATCGTTATTAGAAGTAGTAAAGACTTACTGGTGGAGAAGTTTGTGCAGCACACATCTGAGCAGTTGATCTTGAAGAAATATGTGTTTCCAGGCTGCAGTCCGGTCACTGTGATGCTATTCGGAGTGCTTGTAATGCTGGTGTTCTGGACACTGCAGGAGGAGCTGTTTCCTACAAATATAGTGATGTCTGATGTTGTGGGGTTTATCTTGTATTGGCACATGGTACCTAAATAAAGACACAAAACCAGAATTCAGTAGGTAAAAGCCTAACATTATTTGATGTTGCAGATCCCATCAAGTAGGTTAATCTCAGAACTGGTAAATATCACTGATACAGTCTGTACAAATGAAGACCTCTTTTTCAGGAAAAGTGACTTTAGAGATATTTATACAGTACTTACAGTCAGAGTGCCCCTGAGGGATCTGGGGAAGAAAACAACAATGTAAATGGATCAGATGTATTACTTTTTCCTTTTGCTTGCTGATTAGCAGCACATGAATTCACAGCGGTAACAGGCTTAAGCAAGTTTTAAACTACAAATAAAGCACTTTTCTGAGTAACTCCATTGTGCGTATCTGTTTCAGATACACATCTATTATGTGCACCACAGAGATGTCTGATGAGCTCTATGTGTGGGGGGGGGGAGTATTGACAAAAAAAAACATTATAAAGCCATTATTTACAGTAAACAAACCCGTTTTGTTATATAAAATTGAACAACAACTATATTGTTGAACACGATCAATTGAAATGACAACTAAAATGATGCAGACCACAAGAATACAGGATCTCATTAAGTGTGCCAATTGGGACAGACATAAAGAGAGGTATAACTGTAAATGGTATCCCTATTTTTGGTGAACTACACTTTTATGAACGCTGACTTCAAACACTGCTCAAACAGTATACAAGCACCATACCATCTAAGGATTTTGTCAAATAAGACTTTATTTATTCCTGGTAAGAGACATGGAGTATTCTTAATTTAATCTAAAAGCCATCTAAAAATAACAGACATGGCAGATAGGAAATTAATTCAGTTGTTTACTAAGGAAGGTATTGTGTTAACTATAAATGATAATAGGAATTAGGAACTTAGGTGTTAATGACAGCTGTTGAAACGGGTTTACATGTCTAGTGATGCATGTAAAACACACGCATCACACTAGCCAATGGACCCTTTTCACACTTCTGCGGTTCATCATAGTTGGGTTAACTTCTATGGATGTCGAATGGAAACTAAAATCTAAAAATAAACAAATAAAAAATAAAAGTATATATATATATAAATATATTTCAGAATCCCATTTCACTTCCCCTCACCGCATATAAGAAGATTTCTATTATACTAGAAAACCCTATTTCCACAATATACACAGAACAAAGGCATATACAGGCCTTCTATGATATATATGACTGCTACTACCAAATATATCTAATATCCTGGGGTCAAACTGATGTTGTTATCTGAGAATGCCCATTATGTGTCAGGCATTACTTAAAAAAAACCTAAAGCCTCAAACTTCTTCATTTCAAATTTAGACAAGAGCTGTTTCAGCAACACAGAACACACCCTGCTTGCTGTGTTAGATGACTGTTCCCATCTAAAGAGGGTCGGAGAGCACAAAATACACACTGCACACAGATCCTCATCACATCTGTCTGAAGAAACAAGTGTTAACACTCTAGAGCTGTTATTAGAGTACTCTTTAAAAAGAAGGTAGCATTACTGTAATACAGTACAGCGATCACATACATTGGGGTATGCACATAAACATTGAGAAATAAAACACAAAACAAATCAAACCAATTGCTTATGATGTGTTTGTACATAAGTTCCACTCTATATTTGCATCACTACAGCTTGTAAAAGAGCCCTGCTCTTCCTATTGAGCTACAAGGCCTTTTACAGTTTTACAAAGTGCATGCAAATACAAAGTGACAGACACTGTATTTGCATTTTGCTGTGACTTCTCCATCTGGGCAATGAACAGATAAACCTACAATCTTTCCCCAGCTATGATGAAAGGCTACCTCACAAAACACACTTCTGAGTGAGAGTAAAATGAGTTACATTTTGGTGTGTGTACGCCTGAGAGAGTGGAGCATGTATGTTTGAACTATTGCATAAATGTGTTTCCTAAAGACTACTGAGTTATTCTTGACAGAGTTTGAGATATGAAGGGTGAGACGTGTTATGTCACTCGAGACAGGAAATGAGACATAGACAGACAGACAACTGCATGAATAAATCCGAAGAGTCTTTTCAGAGGAAACACTTTCAATATTTGTCTAATGACCAGTTGTATACAATATTTGTAAAATAAAATACTTGATTTAAATTAATTAAAAATTATTATACATTATAAATTATCCATACATTTTCTTTGCAAACGTGTAGCATAATTTGAAAAAGAAACATTCCAATAATCCAACTTTAATAGCACATTTGCATAAATGTTACATTATCTGTTTATTTATGACTTGTGCAATTTTGTGACGCCAGACATTTCAAGTTTGTGCGCATTTCAACTAGCCATGACATACAATAAACCACTGAATGTGAATGAATGGACCAAAATTTACATTAAATGTGTGTGTGTGTGTGTGTGTGTGTGTGTGTGTGTGTGTGTGTGTGCGTGTGTGTGTGCGTGTGTGTCTAATCTGTTCCACCACAAGAATATGTCAGAATCCTTCTACAAGAGGGCATTATATACAGCTGGACACAAGCATTTTTGAGAAGACACAAAGACAAGCTTTATCTCACAGATGAGTGAATTTGCAGACTTCAGGATATGTACTAAACTTCCAAACTTAAGAAATGAAGGACATTTTCGAATAAGTTGCACAATTAAGGCCAGAGCTTCTGTTTTATTCACTTTCTTGTTTGAAAAGTGAGCACCACTGAGCCTCAAAGCTGAAAATGAATCAAATTTAATACATGAAATATACAGAAAATTTTAAAGCTAGAAGCTTCATACCAAGAGTAGTTCGCTATATTAGTAGAAGAAGCAATACTTCTAATTATATCTAACATGTTAAAATAAAAATTACAGTCATCTTCAAAAGTCAATAGGGAAATTATATTGCAGATATGTGTGTGTGTGTGTGTGTGTGTGTATGTGTGTGTGTGTGCATAAATAAAAAGGTAAATAAATAATATAAGTGGTGGTTTAAAAAAAAATCAGATAATGTGAGGACACCTAATTTTTAACCTACAGCCACTATATACTGTAAACACAAAGCATCTCTAAAACATACACAAAGATAAACATTTTAACATTGAACATTATGCACTAAACACTTAGTACATAATAAAACATTACATTATGTTTAAACTGTTAACTTACTGTTCCAAACTTGTGTAACTGTGTCATTCACATAGGACAGTACTAGTTAAAATTGTAAATACATTCTGTGGCTGTGTGACATACCATATTTACCACAGTGCAGAATAATTCATAAAAACATAGCTATACAGTGCTGTTTTTGATCATTTTGATACATTTGGCCAAAAGAAAAAAAAATGGGTTTCAGTTGGTTATAGGTAAAAGTTCACTTCATCCAGCGTTTTTATGTTTTCTGTGTCCTGTCACTGACTTTTACTGAGTTGTATGATTCAGTCTGAATTGCTAACCAGTTTGACCAGTTCATTGAAAAGAAGCAGATTAATTGAAAAATTGAACATTGTTGTGATTCTAAACAGTTTACAGAAAAATGCTAGACACACAACTTGACTGCGGAAATATTGTCAGGGTAAATTTAATGCTGTGGGAATTTTCTGAGTAAAATATCTTCAGATTTTAATTAACATTATTCAAATTTGTTCACAATTTTGTTTTTTATAATGCACACCAAATTGTGAGAATAATTTAATTAAAGTTCCAGCCTGATGGAAAAAGCTCTAGTATGAAAGACTAAAAATATTATAAGGCTTTTATTTATAGTATACGAGGAATTTGTTCTGCTTAAAAAAGTTATATATATAAACATGACAATCACGTTATTAGCAATGTTCAGCTCAATATTCAGGGTATAAATGTTTGATGCTTGAACAGAAATTTCATAAACGTCACTAAAACACCAAATAATTAACATTAATAGAATATTTCTCCCAAGTATAATTTTATTTATTAATTTTTAACCCATGCAATTAACTAAGGATATGTACAATATCCACGTCAAGTTATCCATCCATACAGCCAAAATGGCCTAGTGCATGAAAAAAAAAAAGGAAAAAAAAAAACGACTCCTGCTGCGTATATTCTTCTTATAATGGTTATCATTATAGATAACTGTGATTAGAAATGAGAGAGGGAACAGTGGGGGTAGGAGGTGGGGATCTAGACTGTTTTCTTTTCCCTGTTCCGCAGCCCCACGTCACAGTTTCCCTTTTCTCCTCTACTGCCTTACAGCAGTTTATTCTTCCTAAATGGGCCGGGCGATATTTTCATGAGACATTCATGCAAAACACTGTCCTTTCCTGGTGGTGTTAATTACTACGCATCATGGATTAATGGCATTCGCACGCACATTTGCGCAAGAGGAGAGAACTGAGATTTCCTCCATATCAGGCAGTGGAATCATCTTTTGGTTTCTCATGAATCAGTGCAGGCCATTCCTTAAAATCACAGGCTTTGGATAAAACTGTCTATGAGGTCTCCACCCAGTACACCAGCAGCTAATAAGGCTATTGGTGTAACTTAAACAAAGACGCAGCTTATTTTTCAGAGGTGACAGAGATACAGATTTATTTTGCCACAACAGAGGTGAACTTAATAAAAGGCGATCACATGACACTATCACATCTACACATAGAGAAATGGGGTCAGAATCCTGTATCTGGGTGAGGTTATAGAAAATAATAGAAACGTTTTAATCAATAAAGCAAGGTCAGGACAAAACCTATTCCAAAAATTCCTGCTGTCAGCTTGCCAGTCTCTATCTGTCACACCAAAGCAAACTGACTGAGATGAGATGAGCCTAAGTCATTTGCATAGATAACGTTTGCACTTCTGGTTAAACAGAACATAATGGAAAATCTTCGCACATACCTAAATTCACCATTAATCAAAATATATAAAAACCGCTGATGCCAAACATATTAGAATAGTCGTATTCATTAAACCGATATATGAAAATATCAGCTTACTAACTAACATTAGGCTACTGTTGTGTACCAGTGTGCAGCTTGTTCTTGCGGTCAATAACAGAGGTTATTGACAACTTTCTATAAATTACATTTCCCTCGAATAAACTTAAGATAGATGGTAGTTGACTTGTATTTATGTATATATTTATTTATTTATCCTATTTATTTATGTTATCCCACAAAAACAGCACATGCGTCAGAACGTTCATTTCGATTTTATTTCAAAGTAGAACAAAACGTAAATCGAAGTTCCTAAACAACGTTAGCGTTAAACATTAACGTTAGATAAAACTTTTAGGAGAACTTCAGAAACAGATAAGGTTCAGTCACACAGGATGTCATTTATGCAATAAGCATGGTTCATTTTAACAGACACGAAACTAGTAGCTATTTTAAAAGTAGCAGTATTGAACATGGATACGAGACTAATGCGGATCTAAACATCAAGACTTAAAGCTTAACCAGACAGAAAAACACTTACCGAAACGAGCACAGCAAATAACAGTACAGTCGCGCGGAAGACACTGGCCTGAAGTAAATAATGTTGACCCATAGTGGCAAAAAACAAAGAAACAAACCATAAGGTTTATGTCATTCCATAATTTGGTCTTTGAGTCTTTGTTATCTAGAAAAACTGTTCCTATCGTGCACGAAGAAAACGCTGCTGAAGGACGATGCTGCTCATTCGTGCTTCAGGTGCTCCTGTCCTGAACTTTTCTCCTCTTGACTATTTCTCTTCACGGAGTGATGTGGGCGGGACGAAACGAGAAGCCCCGCCCACAGAAACTTTTTCGGGCATCAGCATTTCAAAACCGCACCAACGGACGTTCACGGTCCTTTATAACATCTTGTTGCAGGCGACAGAGCGGGCAAGGGAGCTTAAACCGTCACAAAAATCCATTCAGATGGGACGGAACAACGAAGATAGTTAGCCTTTGCTTTAATCAGTTCACTACGGATGTGCAGAATATAAATGCATTTAGGCTAAACCTTTTTTTTATAACAGTTTAGCGCAGTCAGGTTTTAATTTACATTTATGCATTTGGAAGATACTTTTATCGAAAGCAATTGCAGTTATACGTTTGATCAGTTCATGCCGTGAGAATCGAAGCCCCATTTAACTGTTTGAGCTTCAGTCATACGTAAATACGAATGCTACTCAAGCTGTTAGATCGCAATATAAACTGTGGTTAAGACAACAGGTCAAGAGAAATTTTAAAACGTAGCCAACATGTCGATGAAATATGAATGAATGATCTTAAAACAAGTGAATGACAAGTTGACAAGGCTTATGGAAATAGCTGCAAATAGTTAGTGAAGTAGATAGAATGGGGCTCATTATTCAAATGTTTATAATGTTAACAGGTGTTAACAATTGTTAACAATTATCAAAAAATATTTCATGATATCTGAAAGCAATTATTTGTTTCACTGAGAATTATTATCATTATCAAAGTAATAAACCTGTCTTGTTTCCATCGTTCCATATTATCTTCCTCAAAAATAAATAAATAAACAAAATGATTTATTGACCACAACTGTGCATGAATGTCTTTTGAAATGTGATAATATCACAGCAATCAGTCATGAAACAGTAGGCCTTGGTTTAAAGAATCAACATCATTGGTCAAAAAGTAGGCTTATATCTGAACTCTGTGATATATTTAAGTGATAGTGAAGCCTAAGCCAGACACTAGATGCCGATGAGAGAAATTCCACAACATTAGGCCTACAATATCATAACACTAATTGTTTTTTTGTTAGTGGCAATTTTGTGAGCAACTGCTCTGTTGAAAAAATAAAGAGGAGCAGCAGAAGCACCCTTCCACAACAGAGGTACACCTATATCTCACAACACATATTTCAAGGCTTGCCTACCATTTCATTATTAGTTCTTTAAATCTTTGTTTACATATATATATACTGTTTCACTTCATTATGTGTTTGTAAGGCCTGTCAACTGATTAGCAGTGTTTTAAAAAATGTTATAAATTTTAACAGTTTTGTTGCAAAGTTGAACAAGTACTAATACTTAGCCTAGCAGTTCTGCCTTCCTGTTTGTCAATTAGGACTGTTGCTTTTCCGGCTTCTAAGCAATAGATTAAAAGATTATATTTCCATACAATTCCACTCATTTTTAGCTTTTATTTCGTTCTTACAATACAGCTGTTTCAAAGACAGTAGTATTAGCAGTCATTGGGTCTTTGAATAGCCCACGCAGGGTTATTAGTGTCAGTTTCATCAACCGTGTTTTGTAGAGCATTTCAAAAAGAAAGCTTTGTAACATATCAATCCAAAGACCCTTCCAAGTGTCAGGTCACATTAGGAGCTATTTATGCAGAAATCCAGATAATCAAGCGTTTTCCCCCACAACTGTAAGTTTCTTTTTGTTTCAGCTGAACAGTTCAGTCTTGATGATTTGGTACATCAGCCCCATAACAGTGTTTCTTTGTAAATGCTTGTGGGTGTGGTTTTCTGTGATGTTTCACTGTTCTCTGTGTTGCAACAGTTTTCTTTTTTATGGGGGTCTCAGTCCTGTTCAGTAAACTATGCAGTCTCTTGGGTAACAGAAAGCAAGAAAGGCTAGGGCAAACGTAATGATTAAATGGGAAGTGGTCAAATACAGATCTCTGGTGGATGAAACAGTGAAAGTCTTATCTCCCCACTTACAATAGAAGCTTTTTTTTCTTTTACCGCACCGATCACAGGCCTAAACACTTTTATGAACTCTAACTTCCTTTGCAAAATGCGGGTGACAATTTGTAGTGCTAAAATTAGTCTCTTACAATATTCAGTTTCCTCATTCATGTTCCTCATGAACATGTATGTAGTTTTTAGGTATAAATCTATATAAGTAATAGCACAGTGTAAAACTTGAGGACCCATAGTGTGGGACAAGGTTAGGGAGGGTTAGAGACATGTTCAACCATCAGCAAAAAGTACATAACAGTGTGTGTTTAGGTATTATGTGCAAATGTTTAAATGCCATTTAGGGGAAACAGGAACTTGCTTTCCTAAGGTGTTTGAAGTCAAACTTAAGCTTGAACATAGAATGTATGTGTATAAATTTAAGGTTGGCATAAAGTTAGGTTCTGTCAGGACAGTGTCTATGCCACCCCTCCCACCAAAACAGAAAGCCACAAACAGCCATATCTTTCTTTTGTCTCACAGCAGCAGTCATACTAGCTTCCATCACTACAATGACAGCACCAACCACACCAACCACTTTAGAGAAATTCCAAGCAATGGAAATTGTTTATATATATATATATATATATATATATATATATATATATATATATATATTGATATAGATACATATAGATGCTAATAGGACTTTAGTGTCTCATAATCAAAGAGGTTCCACAACTGTTACCCAAGGCCTCCAAAACTCATGCTGCGTTTGTTTGCGTATGATGACCACAGGCGGCGCTGCTGACGATCATCAATACAGACTATAGTTAAGCGCGTGGGGCAGGGCTTCATATTTTATTGAAGCAGCCCGGGGTGCCGCCATTGGCTAGCGGACCCCCACCTGCTGTTAGCATTCCATTGACTCCCATTCATTTTGGCGTCACTTTGACAAATCGAATAACTTTACATCTGAGGCGTTTAAAGACTCCATTTGTCAATTAATTATTTATAAAGAAACACGAAAATGTATAAAAGGCTCCATTACCTTGTATCTTACGTTATGGCCCCGTAGAAGCAGTTTTTGTTAAAATAGGCTAACCATTGCATCGTAACCTGCGACTCTCTGTCGCACAGTAGAGAAATTACCGTATGGACAGGAGGAGAAGCTTGCAGACAATCTTTTACTGTCTATGAGGCAATCGGGGGGACGTGGAGGCATAAAGTCAAGGGAGATAATTCATCAGAATACCAAAAATTGCTACTGTTCATGCTCACCTTCTCTGCAATAATCAGTGGGTGATTCAGATTTCTCTTGGCACAGCGATAAGAAGACTTACAATTGTCAGACAGGTTGCTCACGTGACATCTACGTCATCAAGCTCAGTTTGAGTCTGCACAGTACGCTCGACCCCCAGGAAGTGCGTGCTTCTAATTGACCTTACTTGTCTTCGTTGAATCCAATGGGGTCGCTGTGTCCATTTCTTTTACTGTCTAATCCGTTGAATCCAATGGGTACGCTGTGAACATTTCTGTTACTGTCTATGATTAGAAGCACGCACTTCCTGGGGGTCAAATCACCCACCGAATCTTGCAGAGAAGGCGAGCGTGAACAGGAGCAAATTTTAATTATCTCCCTTGACTTTATGCCTCCACGTCCCCCCGATTGCCTCGTAGACAGTAAAAGATTGCATGCGAGCTTCTCCTCCTGACCATACGGTAATTTCTCCTTCAATCCTAGTCTATTTTTATAAAAACTACTTCTACGGGGCCATAACGTAAGATACAAGGTAATGGAGCATTTTATACATTTTCGTGTTTCTTTATAAATAATTAATTGACAAATGGAGTCTTTAAATGCCTCAGATGTAAAGTTATTCGCTGTCAAAGTGACGCCAAAATGAATGGGAGTCAATGGAATGCTAATAGCCGGTGGGGGGTCCGCTAGCCAATGGCGGCACCCCGGGCTGCTTCAATAAAATATGAAGCCCTGCCTTCCTGTTTCTAATCGACTTCATTTTTCTCCGTTGAATCCAATGGGGTCGCTGTGTCCATTTCTTTAACTGTCTATGGTTAAGCGCCACTAGATGGAAGCAGCTACTTGTAGAATATATAGTCTGTGGGTTTTTAAAACATTGAAAGAAAGAAAGAAAGAAAGAAAGAAAGAAAGAAAGAAAGAAAGAAAGAAAGAAAGAAAGAAAGAACGAAAGAAAGAAAGAAAGAAAGAAAGTGAATGAAAACGTATCTCGTCAGATTCACAAAATGTGACAGACTCTCTTGTGCAAAACATCCAGCACGTTTTCATGTGCTTTCATTTGGTTTAGGAAAAGACGCAGTTGCTGTGGGTGCTGAGGGGACTGAATAGAAGAGGGCACTAAAGCGCATCCCTCAGCCCCGTTCTACCCTGAGATGCGTTGCCAAGGTTACACCTCTAGCTGCCACCTGAAGCGAAGCATCGCACCATCCGCCTCGCGAGAGACAATACCTCATAAATCAACACCTATTGAAAACCACACAAGAGGGATCTCACGAAACAAAAATATAGGCTACTCGGTAGAGAGAGACAGAGCATATTGAGACACGAGCGCGCTCACGCACGCACGCACGCACGCACGCACGCACTCAGACCCTCCTCATTAATGTGATTGTCAGTTCAGAGAGGCGGGCTCTTATGGAGGACTGCTCTTCGGCTCTGCAGCGTCTCCCGCTGCCTGCTCTTCCTCCGCGCGCGTCTCCGAGAGCGCTGTGATGTGAATATTAATGATGCTGCGCGAATCTCCGCGCTCATTTCCACAGCTTTCACCCATCTGAGAGGTAAGAGCGCATCCGTATTTCGCCGTATACGGTGCGGTGTGCATTATTATTCAGTGTCCATTTCATGCCGTGGAAGCGCGCGTCATGTTTTCTGAGGATGCTGAAGTGTTGTTCTCAATGAAGAGGCGAAGCGAGTCAATGAACGAGGTCTTTCAGTATGGTGCCTTTACGCATATTTATTCTGTCTGTTTCGTTCTTAAAAACAACCGCAGATTTGGTAGACTATGTGCTACTCTTGCTATCATAAGAAAACATTTGGCGGTCTTAGTTGGTGAACACAATGACTGGTGCTACATCGAAGTAAATGTTTTTTATGTTTATGGGGACGAAAAACAGATTTACTTTATGGGTATGTTTATAGCTATATATAGGAGGATAATTTTACATAACCTATGGGATGGGTTTTTGGGAGATGCATTTGTGATCCTTAAATGGCATTCAACAAGTGTAGAGTATCTAATTCTGCTTTGTGCCTGATATTCCCCAGATAGGCTGCCATCGTGTGTGTGTGTGTGTGTGTGTGTGTGTGTCTATCTGATTGCTCGACTGTGTGTGTGTGTCAGGGGAGGGGGGGGGGGGGCAAGCTTTGATTTGAATAATTCAGACTTTGGGTCTATGTAATGACTGTTAGAGCAGGAATTATTTTTTAGAAAAGGATGTTTGCTTCTAATCAGTGTATTAAGCCAATGAGACTATATCCGTCTGACTATTACAAGGGGAGGGAGACTGGTCCAAATAATCCTCTGGCCGTGATTTCAGTCTCTCTCGCTCTCTCTCGTTCTTTCTTTCCAGTCTGTGGCCCTGTGTTTGTCATTTCTTTCTCTGAAATGTATACAACCAGATGATCACATCAGCAATGCATTTCATAGGTGGAGAACGAGACAGAGAGGTGGGTTCTTTGGAAAACCATGCTCTTATTCTTGAAAATCAGAGATGGAGAGCAATATTGGGCTCAGTCTGCAGAACTTAAGCACACTGATTTAACTCATCCATAAATCATAATCCTCTCATACGAGCAAGCACAATGAAACACCGGCCTTATAGTGTAGGGCTGCTATTAAGCAGACAATCTCTCTCTCTCTCTCTCTCTCTCTCTCTCTCTCTCTCTCTCTCTCTCTCTCTCTCTCTCTTTTGCACTCTCTCATGCTGTTCTATTTAATCAAAACTATTTACATGGAAAAATCAGTATTTCCATTAGCTAATTCGTGTCTGTGAAAAAAAAAAATCCTTTATGGATAAACTTCTTTTGTATCCAAAATAAAAAATAAGGCCATGATGAACTGCTAACAGTTATTGTCAATCACTGTTTGTTTGTGTAGCGTGTATTCTGCCTCTCTCTTACAGTGCGGAGGCCGTGGAATATGTCTGTTTAGTTTATGCTGTTAATGTGTGTTTGTATGTATAGTTTTGGGTTAGCTAGCTATATATTAAAAGAGCTCAGTACAATGAATTTGCATCTCAGTGGAAACTGTGAAAAAAAAAAAGGATTTCATATTTGTTTCAAACACAAAAGGCAGGATATGCCTTTAAATGTTGCAGGAGCCAGATGGGAACTGTATTTCTCCTTTTTAGTCCACTATTGTGTCTGCTGCATTATCCCTTTGCGTGTCTGTGTGTGTGGGTGTTAGAGTGTGTATAACTGTGTGTGTGTGTGTGTGTGTGTGTAGAGGGGGTGTTGATTGTGGTTCTATATAAACCGTTTGCTGCTGAGTGTATTTGTTTCCATGGTTACCCCAATGCCAATGTAGATCACGTCATTGCCAGACCAGACCTCTGCAGCTATTGTTTACTGATCGTAGAGGAGAGGACTGAATGCGTTTTAGATACGTTCCTCACAGACCTTAAGTTCTTCCTTGTTTGTTGGTCTTTTGTCTAGCCTGTTGCTTATACTGCATTTAATTCCTGGATGTCTTGCTTGGATTCATCATCTCTCCTGCTGTATTTTGACCACCTGTCATTTTTCTGTGATAGACACACATGGAGGGCTATTTATTCAACACTGCTCAGTGATTCCTGTTGGTTGACTTGGCACGCAGTATCCTCTGCTTGTATCACCATCTGTAGTGCTCCGTACAGAGCTGCATGAGTAAGGATGATCTTCTACTGGTTTATATATTGACATTAAATGCAAGGCAAATAGTTCCTATTTTCCTAATTCTTCTTCTCACTACTCCTAGTTTGTTTTAGGTCCTGAGAGAGGCGTTTGTCACTGTCATGTGAGCCTAACTTTGCTTTTTTATACAGTAAGTCCTTCATTGTTTCTTTATGAAGTACAATATGTCTGTTCTTTCTTTCTCACAAAGAGAATACTTTGGATTGTGGTGTGGTTTATAAAATCCATGCAATAGTCTTTTTGTACCTATACACACAACACTAGCACAAAAGTGCTTTAAGTTCAACTTAACCAAATTTGTTTGAATAATTAAGATAAGTTTATAATATATTGAAATATAGTAAATCAACTATAAATAATAATAATAATAATAATAAACATATATTCATTTAGATAATAAGTTAATTATTGTTAATATAGTTCAGTAAGAAAGGAAGTGAAGTTATAACTTTAAAATCTTGTTTTACACTTATGAAAATATATCTTTTTTATTTACATAAATTCAGTTATTAAATATTAAAGGGGTCATATGATGCTTTTTTTAAAGATCATTAGTTTGTGTATTTGGTGTAACAGAATCTGTTGACATGCTTTAATATACAAAAAACACATTATTTTTCAAATACTGTACATTATTGTAGGTCCTCTATGCCCCGCCTCTCTCAAACGTGTTATTTTCTACAAAGTTCCTCCATCCGACAAGCGCAGTCTGCTCTGATTGGCCAACTGACCCCGTGCATTGTGATTGGCCGAACACCGCAAGCATTCGTCAGAAATGTAACACCCCTTTCCATAATCGCAAGCTTCATCTTTCAAAATAAATGTAAAGAGAGTTAATAATGTCCTTAGTTTTACCATCAGTTCAAGCCTGAAAGGGGAACAGAGTCACATGACAGACACAGTGATGAAGCTTGTATGTGTTTGCAGTAAACAAGCCACAGACTGTTAAAACAGATGACTCCACTGTGATCGTCTCTCTCTCTCTCTCTCTCTCTCTCTCTCTCTCTCTCTCTCTCCTACACACATACACGCGAAGTGCAAAACTCCGCATTTGAACAGTAAATAGCAAATACTTAAATTAATAACAAAACATACTTACAGCTGATTCAGAAGCGGCAGATTATCATAGCAAAGTCAGACTGACCTCCTCTCCTAGTGTCACGAAACAGTCGTCCATAAAATGTGTTGCTGTTCTGTTGTAAGTAATTTTAAAGATTCCTAAATGCATCTAATTCTGGAAGGCCAAATAAAGTTATTTTGGTTTCGCCTAGATACACACATCATCTCCCTGACATGACTGCTTCAACACTAACTGCAGTTACTGAAACCACGCCTTCTTTCTTTGCATGAAAATTTGGGCAGCATTATGCAAATATTTGATTTATATGATATAGACGTGAGGGCGTGTTTGAATGATCCATTTGGGGGGGGGGGGGTGGCAGAGTCTTCTCTTTGGATTTGAGACATTAGTCTTTGCAACTATACAGATCTTCTTTATTCACCAGGAGCTTTAAACATTTCAAAGAGAAATGAAAAATTTAAATCGCATCATATAACCCCTTTAAGTTCAAATTATTTTTATATACACTGCCATTCAAAAGTTTAGGGTTAGTTAAAAAAAAAAAATCTTACAGACCTAAATTTTTTTATTTATTCTATGTATTTACTATCATTGACAAATGAATACAGGTTGTAATTTTAAATTCTGATTAGTGGTCGACCGATATGTGTTTTTTGACAGCTAATCCCGATATCTTGCAAAGCGGTGGGGGGAGGGGGGGATTATGGGTGATAGCCGATATAAAGCCGATATTTTTATTATTATTATAATTTTATTATAATTAATATTTTATTATTAATATTATTAATATTTTATTGTTAATGTTATTAATATTGTATTATTAATATTTTATATAATTGAAATCATTTGACAATGGATTAAAAAATAATTGTGTAAAAGAAACATACTTATACTTTAGATGACAGTATTTTTCACAAATAAATTAATATTTAATAAAATTATAATATAAAAAAGTAAACACTGTAACCAACAGGGCACTCAGTATTCTGGGAAGTTTGTGTGCATTTATTTTTCAAATAAAGCCAGGGTAACCCTCATTTTACATACAGCACACAGGGAAAATTACATGAATATGACAGTGGGCAAATACATAAAGCGCAGCATCATTTGAATTCACGAGTTTAAATTATAGCATTCAATTCACATGGACCGACCTTCATACAGAGAACATGTGATCATGCTGGATACACATACACACTTCACAAAATCTCACAGCTGGATTCGACTAAGTTTGCAAGGTTTGTGAAATTAAATGTTCATTAGTTATTCAAAGATTTGTTTAAATTATACAAATATGTATTTGTTTAATGCTGACAGCAAACGGGAAAGTATTATAATGTTTGCCTTTCTATTACTAATAGGCCTGATATAAAATAAATCTTTATAATAATTTCTGTATACATTAATTCCTTTGTTTCTGATTATCAGACAGACTTCTATCTGTATTAGACCGAACAGTTAACAACAACAGTAAACAAGAAGGAGAGTGTGAGCACTGTATGATCATGCGCTGCTGCTCTCAGCGGCGTCAAAATAAAAGTCCCACCTCGAACACATCAGCCAACAGAAAAACTTATAGACTGATGCCGATATTTGAAAAATGCCAAATATCGGCCAGATATATCGGCCTTGGCGATATATCCGTTGACCACTAATTCTGATGTTTTAGTCTATAAAAAGTGAAGACAGCAAAACGTGAGGATAAATGAAAACACATTTTTACTGAGATTATTTAATTATTTGTGGAGAGTAGAGGACACCAATGTTGTCAAATAATTTAAAAACAAAAAATATAGTTTCCCTTTCTAAATATTCAGATACCTGCCTGCAAAGGCTGTTCTTTCTTCATCTTTCCCTGTTATACAGTTTGTGGCTGGGAACTGAATGCTGATTGAGCAAGTGGCATGAGATGATTATGCTTAGGTTTGATGAAAGACAATCTGCGAAGGGTGTGTACTTGTATGTGTGTGCGTGCGTGTGTGTGTGTGTGTGTGTGTGTTTGTGTGTGTGTGCATCTTTCAACTGAGCGATCTCTTCTCTTTATAGCTCATTCTGACAATTCAAGAGCATCCAGCTGCAGCATGAATAGAGCACAGGAATAAATAAATTAATAATATTCATCACAGAAGATAGGTAAAAGAAGGAGGATAAGATGGATAGAGAATGGATGGAAGAAGACCAGTCGCAGATGAGGGTCAGACGTATGAAAAGAGAGGGAGAAGAGATGTGATGAGTTGAGGGTCAGAAAGAGAGAGAAAGGAGTGAAAGAAAGGGGGATGGGTGTGTTTGTTGCTGAAGTGACTGTTTTTCTTGTAAATGCAGCCTCAGTGTGTGTGTGTGTGTGTGTGTGTGTGTGCGTGTGTGTGTGTGTGTGTGTGTGTGTGTGTGTGTGTGTGTGTGTGTACGTGTGCGTGTGTGTGTGTGTGTGTGTGTGTGTGTGTGTGTGTGTGTGTGTGTGGAGTATTGATCAGAGTGATCCACTCCAGCAGTGAATGTTGACTCCGCACTAAAGGTGACACACAGCCTTTTCCTTCTGTCTGTCAGTGCACAGTGATGTGTTTCAATATTGAACACATTTTGTCATAAGCATTTCTGCTGTGAAAAAAAGAAAGAAAGTGATAAGAATGTGATCAGCTGTAATTCAAATGATGGGGGATATTTCAGTATCGACTTCAGCTCGTGCCTCAGCATGCGTTAAAACCTGATAAAAGAAAATGATTCCATATGGTCAATGGTTCCCATTTAATGAATAAAGAATAAAACAGTAGACTAACAGTAATCATGCAAAATTAGATGGTGAATGTAATGCAGTTAGAATAACATTACTCACTGCCGCTCAAACCTCAAATCTTTTCTTAATGCTAATCATTATGGATCTTGTGATACAGTTCACACTGTATATGGCATAACACCCCATGTTAGCGTAATGTCCGCAGCACTGTCTCATTTGCATAGTCCACCTCTAAATGTGTCATTCCTCCCACAGCAATGCCATGAATTATGAGACTACTGCAGAAGCTGTAGTGTACTACTCTGTGATTACATTCAGCTGCATTGCTGCTTGCTGCTGTTTGCTCTAAATAAGATGTACATTTTGTTTTTGTTGTATATTTTTACACACATTTTATTATCTTCTGCCTCTAGTAGAAAACATGGTTTTCTCTGTGTCTATTTCAGCTGTTTAAAGACAGGACATTTTAAGACAGTATGGCAGAAGCCCCTGTTGGAGAGGACGCACCCAAAGAGCAGGAGGATGCCACCCCACTTACAGATGATCCCCTGCCAGAGGTTGGGATCGCTCTATGGGAAAGAATATTGAAAGCAAGTGTTACAGCCAGTGCTTTCCTCCTGCTGTACACACTGTCTCAACTCACAGTGAGTTTATGCACATTTCTCAAATAATAAGCAAATAACAAATAAAAAGGCGAGACACTGCAGGTGAATAGGGCAAAAAAAAATAACTAATAGTTATCACCTTACTTACCCAGTTGATTGATTACATTGATTATTGCAAACATTTTTTGTATTACAAGTTTTCAAAAATGTTATGTTTAGATATGCAAATGAGGCATTATTTAATGAAATATGTGCTAATTTGCATAAATGTCTAGTACAAAAATCTGAACACTAGATGAAGTTTGTTTAATTTTTTTGACATATTAGAGTCAAATGTTTTTACAGAGGTGTAAAAAGGTTAATGTTTTTTGTCACTCCATAATTCAGAAAATACTTTGAACAGCCAGAAAACAATATATTTTCACAATTTTGGGGGGAATAAAATGTTGTATATAATCAAG
Source organism: Carassius auratus (assembly GCF_003368295.1). Taxonomy (NCBI): domain Eukaryota; kingdom Metazoa; phylum Chordata; class Actinopteri; order Cypriniformes; family Cyprinidae; genus Carassius; species Carassius auratus. The sequence continues at coordinate 13,709,997 of NC_039274.1, forward strand.
GAAAATATATATGAACAAATCCCTCTGTAAAAACCTTCAGAATATAGACAGGAATAAAAATGTCAAGTTTGGTGTGTGTAAGTGCTACTCAAGTGGAGATTTATGGCTCAGTGTTGAAAAAAACAAACTCATTTTGAGAAAACGGCCTTTAAAAATATGTATTGTAATTGAAATCTATTGACACAAACAGATAAAGTGCTATAAAAGAAACACTTAACAGTTTCTTTTGGATGTTTTCCTTCCACTAGTTTGAAAAAGCACTTTATGAAAAACCAAAAATCCCCAAATCTCAAAATTGACAGGTGCTTGAAAAAACAGTGTTTTTGCCTGCAGTGTCTCACCTTAACACATATATATCTCTTTATGCAGATGTGCACACCATTAACTATTTATTGATTTTTATGGCTGTATGTGTGAGTGTGTTTCACTTGTGTTCTGGTTTTGTATAAAAGTGGCAATTTTTGGCCTTTTGCTGATTAAGCATTTTTAATCAGAATTAAGGAGTTGATCATTTTGTTGTGTAGCTAAATAATTTTTCTATTAAATTTTTTTAATCATGAAAGTTATACATGTTTAATGAAGGTTTTTGTCAAGTAAATTGACAATAAAACCATTGTTATGGTGTGTTTGAAAATCTGTGTGCTTATTTGTCTTTGTGTCTGAATGTGTTTGTGCATATAAGTATAGAAAAAAAACTGTCTGTTCTGGGGTCTGCTGTGGTTGACCCTACAGTCAATAACTGCACCGCATGCCTTCCTGTCTGACAAACCAGCTAACTTATATACCAAGACTTATATATACACATAAACTACCATTCAAAAGTTTGGGGTCAGTGCTTTATTTTTTTCAAAGAAATTAATACTTTTATTCAGCAAGGATACATAAACTTGATCAAGTGACAATAAAGTTATTTAATGTTACAAAATGTTTCTATTTAAAATAAATGCTGTTAATTTGAACTTGCTAATCATCAAAGAACCCTGAAAAAAATATATCATGGTTTCCAAAAAAAAAAAAAATTTTATTATTATTATTATTATTATTATTATTATTTACAGCAAATCAGCATATAAGAATGATTTCTGAAAAATCATGTGACTGTAGACTGGAGTAATGGCTGATGATAATTAATCTTCGCCATCATTGGAATAAATTACATTTTAAATTATATGAAAATATAAAAAAATATTTTAAATTGTAATAATATTTCACAATAGTTTCTGATTTTTTTAAATTCAATAAATGCAACCTTGATGAGCTTAAATATTGCACTTGATATAACGCAGTGCCTGAAAATAGTCCCCATTTAGTTTGTGTAGTTGCAGCAATAGCAGAGTTGCTGTGGACTATTTTCAGGCGCTGCGTGATATCACTGCATCTGCTGCACCCATGGCATGGCAGCAAAGTTCCTTGATTATTACGCCGGAATGAGAGTATAGTTTCTAGCAATATCGACCCAGAAAATCCAAAATTTTCAATTTTCCGTCCGTCTAAGTACATGATGTAACTACAAAAGTGTCAAGTTTTAAAATAGGAAAAATATAGAAACTCTTTGGTCATTTTTGAGCGAGATGCTAACGGTCTAATCCGATTCAATGATCTATGCTAAGCTAAGCTAAACGTGCTGCCGCCAGACCCGGAGTTCGGCTGAATGGATTCGAAAATGGTAAAACTCAATTGTTTAACTCTAGGGGAGTTGAAAAATGAGCGTATAAAAAAAAAATATTCAAAAAGTGTTCCTTTAGGATACTTAACAAAACTCAAATACAATAAATACATTTTAAAAAACTTGCCCATTCCAAACTTTTGAATGGTAGTGTATTTGCAAAACAATAATCATTTATTCATTTATTAATTAAACTTGTGGCAAAATACCAAAACACATTTAGTGATTCATATCCAGTGTCTCATATCTTTCGTTGCCATTCCTAGTTGTTGATATGTAAGTCACTGTTGTCTCTTGAAGGGTTTGTGTGTGATATAGTAAGTGTGTATTGTTGGTGTGTTCAGGGTTTGTGGGTCCTTTACATGCTGAATGGATACCAGGCTTTTCCAGCAGCACATAAAGTTTTGGATCTCCTTCAGTACCTTCTCTCCACCAGTGATGCCTACGGTCAACAGGTGATGGCGCTAGAGCTGAAATATCTTCTCTGTCAGAACAAAGTGAAAAACTCTGATGAGAAAGAGAATTTAAAAGGGATTCAATATCATATGTGGTTGATCGTCTGCAGATGGAGATATGGAGGGTGGATAGCTTGTTGCCCCTCATAGCCACACTCTTCTTAGGTGTAGTCATCCTTGGTACTGGAGTGAGTATGTTTCTTTATGTTATCGCCTCTTTGTTACTCAGAGCTTTAGTTTAGCCTGTTTATACAATAACTTGATTTCCGTCAAACTGCATTACAGCATGTGCTCAGTTCAAAGTGTTGCCACAGCTTATTTAAAAAGAGCATGCACTCATTCCTTTGTGTAAAGCTTGAACTTGCTGTCACAACAGACACTGTTCTGCATTAAAACCCTGGTGCCTGGCAACCCGTCTTGCTTCCCTGACGACCGTCGTCAGTCCATGAGCAGGCAGCCCTCCTTTACATATTCAGAATGGACAGATGCTAAGCAGGATTTCTACGAGCTGGATGCTGTTCCGGAGACCCCCGTGTTTGACTGCTTTATGGACATGAAGACCGAGGCTGACCCTGTCACTCTCTCTGTCAAACCTGTGGGCTTGCAGGAAAGGTGAGACAATGCTTTGCATTTGATGTGTTTTACATCTTATAAATAATTTGTTGTTGTTGTTTGCTTTTAGACTATTCTATGATGGTTTTGAGAGTTCCATTTAGTGTTTAATGTAACAGTGTGCGCAATCTTTTAATGAGGTAAGAATCATAAATATAGTGGTGATGACGGAAAGGCTAACCACTTTTGTCATAATTAAACATTCAAAAGCAATTGTTAAATATATTTATAAGCATCTTTAAATAAATATTTTAACTACAGAAGAATTCCCTTTTCATTTAGTCAGAATGTCATATTCTAAAGTGTGTAAAACAGAAACTAAAAAAAAACAACAAAAAAACTCTGAAATGCATTTGAAATCACATTGTTTTACTTTGGGGACATCACACGAACTCTGTTGTGATTTTCAGGAGAGGTTCTAACGTGTCGCTGACGTTGGACATGTGCACCCCTGGTACTACAGAGCCCTATGGAGCGCTGCTGTCCCCTAGAGAGCAGAGCGCACAGGAGTACCTGCAGAACGCATCCAACCTGCTCACCCCCGAGCAGCTGCACAAGCGCGCACTGGACGACGCTACACTGCAGGCCGAGTTCTATGTGAGTATCACTCACAGTAACATCAATCTACTCTGTAAAACAGTGATTGTAACATGACAACACTCCTCATCTTGTGCATCTGGTGGAAACAGGAAACACCCATGAACTTTGTGGACCCAAAGGAATATAATTTTCCTGGCGTGGTGAGGAAGAATCGCTACAAAACCATACTACCAAGTGTGTAAAATACTCTGTATATAGTAAAATGTGGAAATGGCTAATGAGGTTTGTTACTATCGATGCTGCCATATATTTGTAATTGTAAGATCTAACCTTTAAATTGCAGACACACACAGCAGAGTTTGCTTACAAGCAAAAGAGGAAGGTGATTTTCTCAGCACCTACATCAACGCTAATTATTTGAAGGTGAGCGTGTGTGTTAGCATCAAATTATAATCTTATTTTGCTTGTCTATGAAGTATTTAAGCTGTTATGTGTTCATTTTTAATAAACTGAACAAATAAGTTCATGAGGAAACAACCAAATTTGTTAATCATTTAGCGTTGTCTAAATATTGTTTAAGTCTTGCAATATTTCGGTAAGATTCTGTCATTTGTCCTTTAAGTTAAGGTAATATCTATAAACGCTAACTTTTTTTATTTTAATTTTTTAGCTGAGTACAGCTTTTTTTTATGTCATAGCTTTTCAGATTTATTCTGAGATCACAAGCTGTTAGTTTTGGGCGACTAGACATTTTATGTAAGCATGTGAATGCTTTATTTATGATCACATAGAAGTGCAGTAGGCTGAAAAGTTAAGGCTCTCTAATCAGCCATAGAAGGTTCTTCTTTTGTTGATATTAGCTTTTTTCCTTTAGGGCTATGGAGGGAAAGAAAAGGCATACATCGCTACACAGGGTCCAACTGTAAACACAGTGGGGGATTTCTGGAAGATGGTTTGGCAGGAGCGCTGTCCCATTATTGTCATGATCACCAACATTGAAGAAAAAAATGAGGTCTGGATATATCCACACATCACGTCACATGATTTTGATCAGTCAGTGTTTCATGTTAAGCAATTAAACATCTTTGAGATTTTTTAAGCATTATTATGTATTATTTCTTTGATTATCAGGGTTATGCAAACTTGAATTAACAATAATTAGTTCTTGTCCAACGCACTATTGATACTGAGCACTAACTAAGGCTGGACATTAAATCACTCATTATATGCCCAAAAGCTAATTTGTAACTAAAGGTGTTTGCGAAAGCCAAAAAGTAAATAAAGATAAGGTTGAGGTGATTTTAACTCTTTACGTGCCTAGGTGAATTCGGTAACACTTTAGAATAAGGTTCCATTAGTTAATGTTAGTTAACTACTTTCATTAACATGAACTAAGCAAGAACAATCCTTCTACAGCATTTATAAGTCTTAGTTCATGTTAATTTCAACATTTAATAATGCATTAATTAAATCAAAAGTTGTGCTTGTTAACATTAGTTAATGCACTGTGAATTACCATGAACTAACAATGAATAACTGTATTTTCATTAACTAACATTAACGGAAATTAATATATACAGTAATAAATATATTATTCATTGTTTGTTCATGTTAATTAATACATGAACTAACATTAACTAATGGAACCTTATTCTAAAGTGTTACCGTGAATTCTAGCGAGTTATCAAGAATTATGAATGGAATCTGTCTGAATGGTTTAAAATGGGCTTAGCTGGACTGAATAAAAAAATATTAATTAAATAAAGTGTGTGTGTGTCCCACAGAAATGCACAGAATACTGGCCAGAGGACAGTGTCATCTGTGAAGGTATCGAGATCACTGTCAAACAGGTCATCCAGGCAGATGACTACAGTCTAAGGATTTTCACTGTGAAGGTTTGTTTCGTGTTTGAGTGTGTGTGTTCACACAAAGAGAGAAGACACGTTTTTACTGAGGAATAAGCTTGAGTTTGATGCATCCTGTGATTATGTAAAGGCGTTTATGTTGAAAGGTTTAATAAAAATAACTGATTTGGTTTTGTTTTTATTAGTATTTGGCAAAATGATACCAACTTAAAGAAGATAATTTTGTTGTATTTCAAAGTTGCTCCAAAGGCTATATCCTGGTCAATACAAAATGTGGGATATGTCATGTGTCATGTGACCATGCCCTGAGGGTACCCTAGCAGTTTGATGATAGTGCCACCTACAGGTCAATATTGCATTACAACATTGCAGTAACTTTGAATTTGTTTATAGCCCAGGAAAGACAAGACTGACTGACTGTATCAAATTTTGCAATCCTCTTTTAAAGTAGAATTCAGAGACAAAAAAAGGTGAAATCTGAGAATGCTGTGTTTAAAACCCATCACTTTTTAAAAGTCATTTCTACTTGTCAGGTCTAATTTCTTTTTTTTTCAGGTTTCTTTCATGTAGAGATTACAATACAGTATATCTAACTAATAACAAGACTAATATACACAGAAGAGTCTAATCTCCTAAATGTTTGTGTACAAAAGAAGAAAGATGAGAGGGACAGAAAGAGAGAAGTCTAGGTCGAGCGCAATTTTTTTTTTTTTTTTTTGCTTCTATGTTTTCTACTGTTTCCTCTGGAGGCATGGATGTCATGGCAACAAATATTCTTAGCAATGCAGTGTTTCACAAAAAATGTAGTTAATCACAAAATCTGTGTAAGATATCTTAAAGAGATATATCAAACTATGTGTATACATATGTTTCTGTGGGCATCATTTGGTCTGTGTATGTATATACACAAGAGCATGGCTAGACCCTTTACACTGGGGCACAAGCCCCAATAAAATATTACTAATGGTGGAGATTACCTTATACCAACCTGATTATCATTTCCCCTGATAAAATTTCATCAATTAGGTCGTGTGTATTTTCTGTGGGTTGTTTAGAATCAGAACTAGCCGTTTGCGAATGAATCGTTATTGATCTAATCAGTCAAATGGATTTGCAAAAAAATGTTTCATGATTTTTAATTGCAAAATTGATCATGATTCAGTTTAATTAATTTGAACAGTTCCCCAATACTGATGGAAGGCTAGAAACGATCCTGTGTATAAACACTATATGAGTCCTTTACAATTGTCGCTTGTCAGACTGTACTAACACACTCCCAGTTTTAAGCCATTTTATCTCATTAAAAATGGGCAAAGACATAGTTTTTACATCATCAATCCATGACGCGTCTAGTGATGGTGATGTATGTGGAGCAAGCTGTGTTTTTTCTGTCTTCCTAACGGTTCTTGATTTGGTGGTTGTCATAGGAGAAGCCACAGTGCAGAATTTGATCAGATTGCAATAGTCATCAACCCACCGTCAGCAAAAATGCCAAACTAGCAATCAAAAGTTACAGATTTTGGCTTAGGATCAGAAGAATCTCGTTGGATTTGCAAATTTGTCTCATATAGCCAAACTGTGTTCAGATTTGTGGAGTGTGAACACAGCTTTGATGAACTGCAAAGTGCATTTACATGTTGGTGACTGTTTGTGTGTAGAGTGAGGGTGAGGAGCGCACTCTCAGACAGTACTGGTACACATCCTGGCCAGATCAGAAAACTCCAGACAAGGCCCCGCCTCTTTTGGACTTGGTTGAGGAAGTGGAAGAAGCGAGGAAACAGGCTCCGCCCAACAGTGGCCCTGTCATTGTCCACTGCAGGTAACACACACTTTTGAAAAAAGCAGTTAAAGTGACAAAGTAAAAAGATCAAGCTAATATATTTAAACAGCGATTTCTCAACTCTTAGTGCAGGGATTGGACGCACTGGCTGTTTCATCGCTACCTCCATCTTGTGCCAGCAGCTAAGCAATGAAGGGGTGGTTGACATCCTGAAGACCACTAGCCAGCTACGCTTGGACAGGTAAAATATATAAATATACTGTACATTCTTTTTAACACGAGAGTTAGTTTGAGTACTGAGACAGCAGCAGAATGAATGTTAGCTGTTTGGCCTCAGTGGTATCCAGGCCAACCTGAAGTCATGGAGAAACATCCTTGCAAGACCATTAGGCTATTGTTAAGTGTGAAGTTGGACTCATGGATGCTATTAAGTACATTAACAGTTGGCCTCATGTTGTTGTTGTTGTGCTTTTAGAGGCGGCATGATCCAGACAGCGGAGCAGTATCAGTTTGTTCATCATGTACTCAGCCTGTATGAAAGACTGCTTCAGAAGACCTCAGAAGAGTAAAGCCTCCATGAGCGCACAACCTTCACATCCCTCCTCACAGAGCAGTTGATCTTCACCCGAACACATGGGGCTGGGACTGACCCTCAGTACCTAAAGTCTCATGTCTTCAAACACACCAGAAGTTTAGGTTGAATGCTATTTTAGGAGCAGACCCAACATTTGATTTTAGTCCAATCTCCAATACATAAACCCCACATTGGTACACCAATCAGTTATTAAATATACTTTTTCTTTATTCTTTGCCATAACAGTAACACAACAGAGATATACAGTAGCGGTAAGTTCTATCATACACAAGTACTGCCCACATAATAACACTCCGCAGACCATCAGTGCTCAAACATGACAATGTTTGGATGCGTGCATACTTCATATGCAGTGGTATGATGAACACAATAACAAGCGGACACCAAGGCCTCCATTAATGATGTAAATTTAACATTAGGTTTAGGGACCTCTTCGATTTCTGAGCCTACAAATACAGCAATCTTGCTTTTAATGCTAAGACATTTTTACAGGATTTATAACTCAGTGTTAAGATGAGATTTGTTGTAAAGTGTGAGTGTACATTTGTGTGCGTGTGAGAGACAGTGTCGCAGAAACAGAAGGAGAGAAACAGGTTATGTTTACTATGTGTTCAGTGATTATCAGACTTTAACTCCGGATGTGTGGTCGGTCGGTCTCTAGAAGAGGTTAGCCTACCACATTTAATACAAAATGGCCTTAATATGTGTCTTTCTGTTCGTACTGGGGTCTGTATGGTTGTGTGTCAATGTTGTCGGGCAGAGCTAAAGGCAGTGTGGTGTTACAGCCTGTCATCGTCTCATCTGGTAAGACTGAGAGCGAGACAGAGACTGATCTCCATACAGAATGATGTACATTTCCCCTCAGCATACCTTTGCCTTCTCGGTTTGTGTGTTGTCGGACGCTATATCATGTGAAACATTTTAGTTGGACTCTAGAAAGCATTGATGCTGCACCTCAAGGTTTTATGTATCAAAATGCCGAAACACTGTATCCAACTAATGTTAAATTTGTAAATCACAGCTTGTATCAATAGCTGAAATAATGACAATGGGACATATATAGTCGTGATGTTTTTTTTGTTGTTGACAATTTCGAAATTATTTTATGAGCTTGTTTTACTCTGGTTACATTGAACATTGTTTATATGTGGGTCTGCGTATCTGATTAGTTAAGATGTATAATCAGTATTTGCCCGAGTCGGCAGCTCGTACAGCTTTGCTGAGACTTGCAGTTTGCATGAGCAAGTACTTTTTGAACTTCTTTTTAATTATGAGCAAGGAAATGTTTCAGTTGCTAGCAGACATCTGTGTGTGATTTTGTGCAAATGCTACTGATGCTGTTGGAAATAAGCATCTTCAGTCGACGGTCCCACGTGATCCAGCTGGAAGTACCAATGCAAGTTCTTCTTAGACTTAGACAGCACTGCTACCACCCTTATTGTCTCCAGTTGTTCTTGAGCTAGTCATATGTCCTCAAATTGATGTTTCCTTCCAGGCAGCTCTGAGCTGAAATTAGGAAGTTTACAGAAGCTTGAAAGCACCTCCTTGTTACACAAAAGATTGTACTTTTTTTGCAAGTGTTGTTAGTCCAAGGCCTCATGATAGTTTGCCAGATATGAGAACGAGTTCCATTCACATGCTTTAATAGCTGCTGTTATAGTCTTGCAGAACTGCTTTCGTGTTTTAGTTGGTACTAAGTGAATTTTATTATTTGTTTTATTGAACTGACATATTAGTCCTATTTATTGAAAGAGTTTTGTCTGTTTTTGTGCTGTTTTCACACTGCCAAAGACTGTAGTGATTGGTCCATACCACAAAACCTGAACAATCCTAATTCTATATTTACACACTTTGAAAACTGAAGCTCTGACACCATCTTTTGGAATTGTGTACATGTAAGAAACCAGCATTTATATATTTTTAAAGTGAAAAATCTGAATTCCCACGGTAAAACCTGTTTTCTCGCTTACCCAGCCTTTTTCTTTGTACAGTTTATCTTTTCTTACATTGCATGTTAGTCTAGTATTTTGTGCCATTGTTTGCTGACACTGAATCTTCATTAAATAATTGCAAAATTATTAATTACAGTAAATTGCAAGTACTTCATAATTTGCCACAAACATTTAGTTTTATAGTTATTATTATTATTATTATTATTATTATTATTATACACACTAAGGATCAAAGGTTTGGAGTCGGTAAGATTTTTTTGTTTTTGAAAGAAGTCTCTTATGTTCAGCAAGGCTGCATTTATTTGATCAAAACTACAGAAAAAATGTATTCCAATGATGACAAAGCTGAATATTCAGCTTCATTACTCCAGTCTTCAGTGTCACACAATCCTTCAGAAATCACTCTAATAGGCTGAGTTGGTGCTAAAGTAACATTTATTATTATTAGCAATGTTGAAGTGTGTTGCACTGCTTGATATTGTTGTGGAAATCGAGATAGTTTTTTCAGGAATCTTTGGTGAATATAAAGTTCAAAATAACATTTATTTAAAATAGAAATCTTTTGTAACACTGTGAAAGTCTGTATTATCACTTTTGCTTTATTTTATTCTAACAGTTTTAGACATCATATGTGGGCACAGTTTTGTCTCTTAATGGGAAACTAGTGTACAACTGATCTTGTGAGTGAGTGAGAAAACAGGTTTTTACCTTTAAAGGAATGTAAACACAAGCTCTATTTACAGCATTTATGTCAATTATCACGGAAAATATTTTAGACTTATCACTGTGTTTTTCTTTTAAAAAACACAAAAATCCTAGTTTTGACAGAATCGCTTACTGACAATCTTCATTCACTTTCACACGCTACGTGTAAGTGTGGAGGCATAACCAGATGTTTATCTACCTAGAAATGTATTTTCTGAGGTAATCACTATAATGGCACAAATGCTGTGGACAGCGCCTAAATGTATTCAAAACCAGAACATTCCTACGAGGAATAATTTTTGAAATGTTGAACCAAATCTCTGTGTGTCTGTTACATGCTGTTTGTCACGCTGATGGCCGTAGACTGGTTTTATACATTTTCTGCCAGGACAACTTTGCTGAACATTTCCAAAGTCGTCAAACTTGTCATTTTCAGAACTATGCTGTTTTAGGTCAGTGAATGTAACCACTGTGAGGAAATTCTATTCTAATAAGATGAAGAGTGAAGCAGGCTGTTTGTGGCCTTAAAGAGATAGTTCACCCAAAAAGGAAAATTTTATGTTTATCTGCTTACCCCCAGGGCATCCAAAATGTAGGTGACTTTGTTTCTTCAGTAGAACACAAATTATGATTTTTAACTTCAGCCGGTGCAGTCTCTCAGTCGTACAATGGATGGCAATGGTAACAGGATCTATGAGAGTAAAAAAACAAACATGCACAGACAAATCCATATTAAACCCCGCGGCTCGTGATGATACATTGATGTGTAAAGACACAAAACGATCGGTCTGTGCAAGAAACTGGACATAATTTATATAGTTTTTATTTACCTCTGATTCACGCAATGTGCAAACTGTTAGAACTCTTGTGAACGCACTTCACAGCAGCAGGCACCTGAGGTATCTTCTTCTTCTTGCTTTATGGCGGATCGCAGACTTATAAGTGCATTACTGCCACCTATCTCTCAAATGGACCATTGACACTCCTAATTGAAATTGTAGATAGTGTCAATGGTCCATTTGAGAAGAAACAAAGTCACCTACATCTTGGATGCCATGGATGCCCATGCCATTCCAAACCTGTAAAAGCTTAGTTCGTCTTCAGAACACAATTTAAGATATTTTGGATGAAAACCGGGAGCCTTTGTGACAGTTTGTACTTGGTACAAAAAGTATTCTCATTGCTTCGTAATGTTATGGTTGAACCACTGATGACAGATGGACTATTCTGACGATGTCTTTCATACTTTTCTGGACTTTGACAGTGTAACTTACTTGGCAGTCTATGGGACAGTCACAAGCCTCCCAGTTTTCTTCCAAAATATCTTCAATTGTGTTCTGAAGACAAACAAAGGTTTTACTGGTTTGGAACGACGTGGGGGTAAGCGATTAGTAACAGAATTTTTATTTTGGGGTCGAGTATCCCTTGAATCACCAGTGATCACACAAATAAATCCGGTTTTCATTGGGTGTACCAATTTAATATTTTGATGCATCCACCAAACGCGAATCAGGGTCAAATAAAACGATTTTAAGTTAGAATAATTTGAATCAATGTTGTAGTTCACAGACTGAGAGAAGGGCCAAAATAGCAGTTTAGAGAAGTCATACCCCTCCCCCTGCTCACTACCCACTCACTCTCAGTCGGACCCCACGTCCTACAGAACACTCCATCTGTCGGGCTCGTCTGTGTTGCCAGAGAAGAGTAACAGACACACAGGCACCAGCAAACAAGTGTATCATTATATTATACACACAAATTAGATCCTGAGACAAACTAACACTGATTTTAATATATTTAAAAGAGAGTGTGCTGTTTTATGTTTAAATGGATACTGATGTAATCATCATGAACGACTCACTACCAGCATAGTATGTCTTTATGCACTACTGTACAAAGCTAAAACAAGCACAAAGATGAAATACTGATTTTATGAATGTGAATGCAGAGGCTTGTACCTCGGCTGTCTTAATTGCTCGTATATTTCAATGCCACCTGAGTATTTGACCTTTTACTTCTTCGTTTCACTCAAAATATTTTCTAGACTTTATTTTCAGGAAAACCAATAGTTGGTCTGTGTTTTGATATTTTATGCTTATTTATTGTCCTGTGATTTTGGTTGAAATGTTTAGCCCCAGCCCCTCAGTCTCAAAAAAAGAAGAGATGTTTTGTTTTCATTTTAATCCTGATCTATAGTGAAATAGATGTGGTTTAAAAAAATCAATTTGCCTCATTGCTTTCGTATTGTTCCTCTGCTGTTGAATCCAAATAGAATGTAACATGACTAAGTTTACAATATCATGGCTTGTATTATTGGTATAAGCTTTAATTTTTAAATAAAAATGCCTTTCTGTTAATCAGGACCATGGGGTGTTTGGACTTTGATTGACATGGAGACAAGGTGGCGTCTAGTTCAACCTGGTTTTGCCCAGTGATAATTTTAAACAAAAATTATATTTAATAGTGAGCTGTACATTGACCTGAAAGAAAGTAAAGCGAGATTATATTTTTGCTGACTTGGAATAGCTCCTGTAAATTTAGGCCTGCTGTAAAAAGTGACTACATCGAAATTAGAAGTGCAGTATACCATTTTTTATTTAATTATTTTTTAAGGAAAAAATAAAGAAGTAATAATTAAAGAGTAAAATAAATATTTAGTTTATAGGAAGTTTATATAAATTTGAAGTCTTTTGCATGCAGCTGCCTTTTCATAGCTTCCAATATCTTGGTTTCCCTGTCAGTCACCCAACCTGAATAATTGAATCTCTTTCTACTCAAATTAAAACAAGATATTTTGTTCATAGACATAAGCCTATAAATAAAAGCATGCATGCTAAATCACAGCACACCAGTGCAATCACAATTCTAAGCCTCCTGATACTGTTGAACATCTTTTTGGAGTAGTTATGTAGTGCTGTGAATGAGAGCATAAAATACATTTTGGGCAGGGCAAGCTGTACAACTACCTAAGACCAAATAATGATCTTGGCGAATGTGAGGGGGAAGTATTTTCACTCCCGAATGTAGTATTTTACAAATAGTTAATCCCCCATGATTAAAATGCCTCTGGTCACCTGTAAATAAAGTTTTTTTTTTGCCACTAGTTATTGGTCAGTTAGTTAATTAGTTAGAATCATGCATTGATAGGAGTGGTTAAAGGAAGTAAATAAGATGTGTTAAAAAATCTAACCCTTATTTATTCTGTGGAGCTGCCAGTATTGATGTATTAGCATGTCCCAACCAGCAGAAGGTGCTAGAGCCCCAGTTCAGACACATGCCAAGTGAGGAAAACCCTCAGTTCTGCTCAAGCTGATCCTAAATTTTAAATTAAGCTTTTGTATCTACATTTCTATGTATGGCAACCCAGTTGTATTGTTTCCTGTCATTATTTGAAATTGTCCCGAACTTACATGACAAATTTAATTTGTTCATTGTGCCTCCTAAAATGTGCACGATCCAGTTGAAATGTTTTGGTTGTATTTGGTAAAATAACACATTCTAAGACTTCCATCATCCCTGCCTTGAAACTATTTTGTTTCAAATTATTAGACTGTAACACTCTAAAAAATAAAAACCTCTCCAACTCAAAAATTTCTAGTGACTGATTACATCTAAAGTTTTCAATTAACCTAATTTAATTTATAAAATTACATTATTTTGGCCAATTTAAAAATTTAGATGTGATCAGTCAAAAAATAAATTACAGTTGGAAAGGTCTGAATTGTTTTACAATCAATGATTTTATTACTTTATTTGCCTCATCTTGTAAGTGTAAATGATTATAAATTGGAATGACAGTCATTAATTAGGTTGTTATTATTTAGTACATATGGTACACCCTCATTACATTGGCAAATGTTGTTGATAAGGCTTTATATGATAATGCTCCACTTGTGTTCATTGAAGTATGAGACTGACAGAAACAGTGTATGAAAACAGACACAGTTTTCCCAGACTTTTGTATTTTATGCACACAATATAAAATATATCAAAATCTAAATCACAATATTTGATTAACTAACACCGGTTTGACATATCCCAGTCAGTGAGCTGTGATACAAAAACACTTATAGAGAATATGTTGAATATTTTCTGAGAAAATATGATTTATCCAATCTATTTACTTGAACATAAATATGCCATATCATGTCTGATTCTCAAAATTGTCAGTCTAGTCTACACAAAAGTCAAAATGTTTAATATTAAGCGGTACAGAATCATAGAGTGTTACAATAAGTTGCATAGGCCTACGTATTATTTCTATTGTTGTTATTATCCTATGGATGCAAAATGTTGAAGGCACATCCATTCAGTTGTCAGAGAAACAGCGCTAGGGGTTTCAGTCGTCCTTATTAGCAGCTGGGCTGCAGCCCAAATGAACAGAGGCACGCTGTAGGCTACACCAACAAAAGCTGTTTGAGGGGGAAAGAAACAAACTTCCACAGTAGGAAAAAAAAATGGTAGTCAATGGTGCCATCAACTGTTCGGATACCAACATTTTTGGAACCACCGGTCGTTCTGATGCAAGCGCTCGCGGAGTGATATCAGCCATGACTACGGTGTACATTTTAGGACATCCTCAGATCTCAGTCATCAAATGAAAAGGCGTCATGCCTCAGACTAAAAGGCTTCAGTCATCGGACAAAACGGCATCGCGTCTCTGACTGAAAAGCTTCAGGTCTCAGGAAAAACGACGTCAGGTGTCAGGTCTCATACAATTAACGTTAGGCATCAGACGAAACAGACTCAGAAAAAAAGGCATCAGACGAAACGGACTCAGACAAAAAGTCATCAAACGAAAAGGACTCAGGTGGAGAATCGCGTTGCCCCGCCCCATGTGACGTCACACGCACGCCGTTCACAGGAAGTAGTAATGGTTGATTGATGGCAAAAGGAGGTAAGCAGCGTCTGATATTTAATATTTTATTCAAATGTTACACTAATTAAGTTATATAGGGAAGAGAACATGCTTTTCGAGAGTATTGTGTGCACGTTTAAGAAGTTAGTTAGCCATATTGCAACTAGCCAGCTTTTATTTTGGCCAAGTAGTAAAATTACCCTTACGAAAAAAAACATGATTTTACTATCAAAAACCACAAATAAATAAATAAATAAATAAATAAATAAAACACATGGTCGATATAGTTAAATCATGGTATCCACAGATTAACCATGGTTTTGCTACTCACCATAGTTTAACCATGGTGTTTGTAGTAAAACTGTGGTTATACAAATGGTACGTTAATCATTACACTAAAAAAACAATGTTACTACACTTTTACTATAATAAAACCACAATGCATTAAATATAGAAAAACTGTTGTTTCATCTCATAAATAATTATAACAATTATACGTATAAAACTTATACTTATTTAACTTTATAATGGTTTATAAGTCTTATATCGTGACATTATTTATTTAAAATATATACAGTATCTTACTATCTTATTGATATTACAATAAATATTGTTAAAATCAAAAGTGCCATATTACACATTCATCTAATCAGATATTTGATATGTTGGTTGTTTAAGGAAAAATAATATTTTTATTTTCATTATTATTGTTGTAATTATGTATAGTGGTATTTGCCTGCTTTGAGTAAAGTAACAAAACAACAATGCCAAGATATGAGACTTGTATTATATCTAAGGGAAACATTCTATTGTAAGTTAAGTGGATGCATTATATTCATTGCGTATTATAAATCATAATCTTAAATGCTATAACCACAAATAAGTAAACATTATAACACATTAAAACTGTTGTTATGATTACTCATGAGATGATATGACATATTACAAAGTTTTTTTTCTAATACATTATGCATTCATCATAATGCCATAAGAATTCTCTTATAATTTGTTTTAAATACGGGCTTCATAGGAAGTGTTACCGTTAAGTTTAATCGATAATGTACTTCTTCACTGATGTTATACAATATCCTTATACAAATGGAAAAAAAATGTTTACAGCATCTAATGCTTTTATCTTGGAGTGAAACACAACTAAGAAGATGAATAAAATCAAGTGAGCCACAGAGATGGCATCGTCCAAGAGCACAGGCATGTATTTTTCTTTTTTCTGCATTGGTAAGAAAACTATTAACTCAAAGAAAGTATATGTAAACATTTAAACATCATATACTAATAATGAACAAGAGTGCAGATTAAGTAACAAATATATAAATGAAAACCACCCAAGATCAGTAAACAATCTTTAACTATTACTGTATTCATTTTATATTAAGGGAGTTCATCCAGAGGCAGCGAGTGAACTTTGTGTCCTGAAACCAGAATCAGTTGGGAAGAATGGAACCAAGTCTACCCAATTAAAAGGCTTACACAGGTAATTCACAACTCTGTTTGTGTGTGTGTGCGCACAGCTATAGCTTAATGTCTTCATGACTCATCATTTGTGTTCATTTCTTTAGGTCCCCTTCCAGATGCTGATGTCTTGGCTTCTGGTGCAAAACTACGTCAGATTAATCCCAAGCCTTTGCTGCCGCAAATACTTGAGGGCATTTCAAAAGTAGAGTTGTACCTCTTGGCAGTCCACTTTCATTCCAGTGTCCCCGTATAGCTGCAGGTGTTCCTGATCTTAATTTCCCCCCACTACCTGTGCTTGGTTTTCAGTTTGGCTGTAATTTTAAATTTGGCCAGACGGACGAGTGCATGATCCATCTGAAACATTCGTTTGGACTAGTGGAGGTAAAAAGCACCTCTGCTGAAAACATTGCTCAGGTTCCATTTATGAAAATTCAAAGAGGACTAGCCAAACTTAAAGAGACCCATAAGTACTACTGGCAGGTACAAGGTCAGACTGCAGTGACTGGTCTACACTGGTGTGACTTTGTGACTGACACACAATCAGATTTCATAATACAGATGATCTGGCGAGATGATGCCTTCATAACATCAATGAAAGTACTGTTATAACGTTTATCTGGATGTGTATCTTTCAGTGGTATGAATGGACAGATTCTGTTCATATTATAGTATGAACCTAAGATTTATTTTTACATTCATAGTAAATATATACTTTATGTAGTTGAGTAGTATGTAGCATATTTTGTAGTAGATCTTTGATAACATATTAGATACATCACAAATTATAACAATAAATATATTGTACTTGCTATTAATTAGATAAATGTACATACCAAGGTGAATACTTTTTGTATGAAATCTTCTGTAATGTATATGATATGCATATTCTTTTACTACTTGCGTATATTTACATTTGATACATTGTGTGATATAACAAAGAAGATTTTTTTCATGAGTTATTATAAAAATACTTTTCATTGTCAACTATTTCATTGTGTCTGTGAAATTATTTTCAGGGACATTTTATTTAAATAATTTCATTATACAAAATATACAATTTTACATTACAATAAAAAAAGGAAAAACACATTTAATGGTGGTAGGTATGCATTGCAACTAACTGAAAAGGTAAAAAAATGTAATAAATAAAAAACTACTATCAAATGTTAACACTGTAACACTACTATTGTAATAATATAGATTCACTGCTCAAGAAACATTGGTCCCTGATAATAAACCATAAAACAGCAATTATGCCAGATCTGATTAATTCTTCCTGACAAGGTGAGTGGCACAACAGAATCCCAGATGTGTATTTCCTTGACCCTTCGAATCACTCTTTCCACCAGAAGTCTGAGGCGTGCAGTGGTCCTGTGTTTTTTCACAGTCCTGTTTGCTGAACTGCTTGGCACATTTGAAAGGTGGAATGATCCGTCTAGCACCAATACTGGAGAGCATATATTCAATAGTGAACCCCTTGTCTGCCATAACCACATCTCCACTGCACCACACAGAGCTACCCCAACCAGACCTTTGAATGTGGTAGTGCACTTATAACTTCAGAGTGGAGTTTCAGTGATGTAGGGCTTTCACAGCAGATTTCTGTACAGTCCAGGATGACATGCAGGTTTTGATTGAACGAACAGTAATTCTCTGGCATGGAGGAGCTTATTTGTTGCCTGGAAATCTAAATGGGTAGTGAATCCAGGTAATCGTCCTGCTCAGCATAGCCACGCTTACCCAGAAAATGTCAGCGATAACTTGATTGACTGAAACAAACAAATATATATTTAATTATAAGACAGAACCATTGTATTTACAAAATCATTTAATTCAACAACTGGTGTTAGACTCATACAGGTATGTTATAATTAGACCAAGATTTCAATCTAATAACTTGAAAGAATTTGCTTTACCAAGACGTAAAGTGACCATGGTTTTATTATAGTAAAAGTGTAGTAACATGTTTTTTTAGTGTAATGATTAACGTACCATTTGTATACCCACAGTTTTACCACAAACACCATGGTTAAACTATGGTGAGTAGCAAAACCATGGTTAATCTGTGGATACCATGATTTAATTTTGTGTGTGTGTGGTTTTTTTTATATATAGTAAAATCATGTTTTTTTCGTAAGGGTAATTTTACTACTTGGCCAAAATAAAAGCTGGCTAGTTGCAATATGGCTAACTAACTTTTTAAACGTGCACACAAGACTCTCGAAAAGCATGTTCTCTTTCCTATATAACTTAATTAGTGTAACATTTGAATAAAACTGTTAAAATATAAAATATCAGACGCTGCTTACCTCCTTTTGCCATCAATCAACCATTACTACTTCCTGTGAACGGCGTGCGTGTGACGTCACATGGGGCGGGGCAACGCGATTCTCCACCTGAGTCCTTTTCGTTTGATGACTTTTTGTCTGAGTCCGTTTCGTCTGATGACTTTTTTTCGGAGTCTGTTTCGTCTGATGCCTAACGTTAATTGTATGAGACCTGACACCTGACGTCGTTTTTCCTGAGACCTGAAGCTTTTCAGTCAGAGACGCGATGCCGTTTTGTCCGATGACTGAAGCCTTTTAGTCTGAGGCATGACGCCTTTTCATTTGATGACTGAGATCTGAGGATGTCCTAAAATGTACACCGTACATGACGATTTTGTAATCTGTCTTGTTGCCTGGAGATAAGTAAAATGGAGTCGGAAATATCGCAAGCCATTTTAACATTTAAAAGTTAAGTTTGACTATCCGGAATTAACATTGTAGATATCACCAACGTCTTTCTGACTAGTCGTAATTACATTTTGGATAGTTGGAATTTTAATTCAAGATATCTGTAACGTAATTGTGACTAGTCGAAACGACCGATAGAGATATCTATAATGCAGTTTTGACTAGGCAAAACTGAATTACAGATATCTGCAATGACGTCATTGAAAACGACATTTAACTCGTCACACATCTTAAATGACAATTGCAGATATCTGTAATTCAGTTTTGCCTAGGCAGAATGAAAGTTAAAGATATCTCAAACGTCATTATCACTAGTGTAAATTTTTGTGCATGACGTTGCTCTATTTTAGATATCCATAAATACGCAATTTCCCTTAAATGGGAAGGGGATAATTTCCTTATTTCTATGAACAGAAGAAGAAAGAAGCAGTCATGGCGTTGGCTGTAATCGAAAAAAACACCAGAAAATGGCATGAAATTCAACGAGCCCTCACACAGGGGATTTGTGGAGAGAGAGAACGTCGTTCTATTGAAAACTGTGAAAGAAATCTCGGAAGAATTGAGCATTTGCTATCACCAGACACAAACAATGAACTCAAAAGCAGTTTGGCTCAACTGAAAACTCTAATAGACGCAAATTTCCATGCTGGGGAAGAGAGACGTTTCTCTGTCAGGCGCATTAGTTCAGGTGAGTCTATCACTATATTCATGTTTTATCATATGTATTAACATTAAAGGGGAAGTCCGTTTTTAACATCTATGGTTTTCAGAGGAACACGTGAATGCTTCACTTTGCGCGGAATGTTTAAACCCAGACCACTACTCTACTAACTTTTTTATATAGAAGAATATATGATCATTTAACATGGGCCATGTTAAATTATCATATATTCTTCTGCCATAAACAGTATAGAAACCATGAAATAATTAGACCACCATTTACTTGCATTAAGCAACTCTATTGTTATTTTTATAATTAGCATTAATATAATTGTTATATAATGTATTGCCACACTTATATAGCCTATGTGAAATATATTCTCAGAAAACTGTACACCACTGTTATGTCCACTGGTCACAGCAATAAATATTTGGAATTCCACAAGTCTCTCCATTTCCAGTGTATCTATTCTATTCATTAACAATATGCTATATCAGTGCATGTATGAGAATTGGTATGATGATAAATTACAAAAAATAAACAGTCCAATGCTGCTTAAACGCTTAAACTTAGTTGACTTTTTCTTTTTGTAGGGAGAAGAGGCCGACCAGCCATTGATGTTACCAGAGAACACATTGAATTTCTGCTGAAGCAAGGCCATACAATTTCAAAAACTGCTGAAATACTGGGATGCTCCTCATCATTTTTGTACAAGAAGTCAAAGTTGTTGGGTATACCTGTTAGAAGTATGCTGTCTGCAATAGATGATGGTGAACTAGAACAACATGTGAGGCAACTTCAGAGCCAATATCCTAATTCTGGAAATGAGGTAATTGGAGCTCTTCATCTTTAGGCTGTATTTAATTCACATTTGTGTGCTATTGTTTTGTGAATATCATGCCAATTTAGATATTTTGACAAATCTGTTGCAGATGATAAGAGCCCTGTTGCGTGCACAGGGTGTGCTTGTTACACGGTCCAGGGTGCGTGAGATGTTGACACGGGTCAATCCTACTGCTGCTGCAAGGAGATGGAGCCAGACAGTTGCAAGACGTGTTTACCATGTACCTTACCCCAATAGTTTGTGGCACATTGATGGGAACATGCGTCTCATAAGGTTATTATTACCATACTTGTCATACTTTTTTAATATTTTGAAAATAACTTCAGCAAGTAAAAAAAGTTTACAGCTATATTGTTTCCAGACGACTGTCAATTGTATTATAATCTTCAAGTAATATTTGTTTTTCAACCTTTCTAGATGGGGTTTTGTGATTCATGGTGCAATTGATGGATACTCCCGTCTGATTACTTACCTCAACTGCAGCACAGACAATCGTGCCACAACAGTGCTTTCTCAGTTTTTGAAAGCAACATGCCTCTATGCCCTACCATCAAGAGTCAGATCTGACCATGGTGGTGAAAACATCCTTGTGGCTTTATTCATGCATCTAGTTCAAGGACTTGAACACAGAGGATTCATAACCGGACGATCAGTTCACAATCAGAGAATTGAACGCCTTTGGCGTGATGTATTTTTGCATGTGTTGCAGCACTTTTACCTTATGTTCTACTCCTTAGAGGATTCAGAGGTTCTAAACCCAGATGATGATGTCCACAGACTTTCACTGCATATTGTTTATCTTCCTGAGATTCAAAAAAGACTGGAGCAGTTTAGACAGGCCTGGAACCTCCATCCGTTGCGAACAGAAAATAATCACACACCATCTCAACTCTGGACAGAGGGTATGCTCAAAAACATTGCAACAGACAGCACAGCTGTCAACAATGTCTTTGGGGAAAATCCCTACAGCGACCAAAACATTGATGCCATCCTAGCACAGTATGGAATTCAAACACTGCCTACACTTGATGAGGAAGAGTTCCCAGCTGTTAATGTAGAGCCACCTCAACTCATCCTCACTCAGCAACAACAGACATCTGTACACAATGCAATCCAACACCTTTCTGATCTAAAGTTAAAATATCAGGCTTGCTGTACTGCTATTATCAGTATTTTGCAAACACAGGTATAGTCCAATTCCAAGCCCAGAGACAAAAGTTAATTGGCTGCATCTATTATCCAGGACTGAAAGACATTAAGTTTAAACCTCTTTAAGTTTTATTTTCTGTTAAAATAAGGTGGTATGGGCAGTGCAGCTGATGGAGCTAATGCCAGGTATGCTAGATTTAGCACACTTTTGGTGCTGTGTTATGTTTTTTTTTTGTAGTACTGTTGGCTGACAATATTTGTATTGTTCCTTTCTACTCCCATTGTGTTATAATTTGTAGAAAAAGTGGAAAAGCATCTAATTAGTATGAATGAGATTTAAAATGTTGAACAAAACTCTTAATGTATTAAAAATTGTAAACATCTTAAGGTTTAAATGGAATATTAGTTAAAAGACAAGATTTAAAAATGCATGAAAAAGAAAATTCAATATGAATCCTTGGAAAAATGGAGAAGGATCCAACTATTTTGAATGGGGATTGAAAAGATGAATAAAAAAAGATGAATAAACTGGTAATGTATGAAAAACATAGAATGTTTAATGGCTTGAATGAGAATTTTAGATTAACAGTGGAGGAGAGAGGTTTAACTGCCAAAAACACCCTAACTTCAATCCACTAATCGGAACAGAGACCAAGTCGTGATGGGGACAGGTTATTATGATAAGCAGTTGAGGTTGACATCCAGCCAGACTTTTTGTTTGCCTTCTCTGTATTCATTAACATGTACATTAACCAAACATACTGGCTGTTATGAGTGATTTCAAACTCACTGAATTAGAAGCCCAATAATTTCTTACAGTTGGTTAATAAAGGATATCTAATTCATTAGATCAACCTCAGTGTCGTCATAGTAAACATGAACTATAAGCCCAATATGTGTCTCATAAAATCTAAAGAAAAAAAATACATTTTCAAAACAAATAAGATATATAAACATAACTTAAATAATAATAAAAAAAAAAACTACACAAGTTTGAGCTAGCTCAAAAAGCTCAATATTGAATAACCGCCATCAACTGAATCGAACTGTTACTCATGCAAAATGAACAGGATTACTGCACCTAAATTTTTTGTTGAAGTGAGTTGCTTCAACAGCATTCTGTTCAATAACTTTCAAGCAGAAACACAGCTCAAGTGAAAACTGAATTTCCATTAATACGTTTTACACACAGTGACATCATGCAAGTCCAAAGGTTGGAGCTTGCAAAATTCCCTCAATCATGTGTTGTTGGAAGGCTTCATAGGAAGAGTGCAGTGGCAGGCGGAGTACAAGAATACAAGTATTTGCTTCTGGGAAGATTCTGTTGCCCTCATGAAGGAACTGAATTTGTGGACGGTGTGGAAATCCCAGTGGAGGCACTGTTGAAGCACCAGATGTAAACTCCAATACCTTCTCTAGGGTGACTGGACTGCATTCTCCTTCTGTAACACAAGAAAGTGGTGAGAAACACGCATGTTGATTTTATGTTAAGGCCACAACGTCTAGCCCTAACCTTTTGTATGCGTTACTTTGGAGCAATTTGCACGCTGACAGAGGACCACAAAAGCCTCAGTCAAGTACATTTTTGGTAAAATATTACAACACAATATGAAAAAAAGTTTAGGGGAGCTACCCACGTTCAAACAACCAGACTTCACAATGTCACTTCAACTATTGCATTTCAGCATTAATTTTCCTGCCAACTAGGACAACATAAGGACCACTAATAATGATATTTATGAAGTCTGTTATTATAACTTGTACAATAAATAGCATGCCTTCAATATCAATTAACCAGTCACGCCAAAAGCATATTGTCATGTTTTCTCGGTCTCTCCTGTTGCTGCCTTGCACAGAGAAGTCCACATCAAATAAAGTGCATAGGTCCTTCGCCTGCAGTGGAATCTCCTCACTGACAAACATGTTGTAGAACACTGCCGGATTCTTCCTCAGCTCCTCCAGTAAACCAAGTGTTTTTAACCCCTCAACAAACCTATAAAAACATTTTAGAATGTGTGAATCGTCCTGGGCAAATGACGGTTTCTTTTTTCAGACAGGTAAGAGAGGTGAGGCACTTACTGGTCCAGGGCAGTCGCCAATCTTCCATTGACGAAGAAGTTTGCAGCTGACTGGACAAGGGAGTCCTTCTCCTCCAGGCTGGACACATGTCTTAAGGCACCTATAATGCTGAGACTATCTGCTGCCTCTGCAATTGCACTGTTCGCCTCTCGGACTGTTGTTGCTTCCTGTATCTAAAAAGACAGACAGAGAGAAAAAAAAAAAAAAAAAAAAAAAAAAAAGATAATGAGTGGCTTGTAAAGACACCTTCCCTATATAAATTAGATGTTTAAGCAATAAAGCACTCGTGTTCATGAGAATGTTCATAGATATCCTCATGGCTGTGGTTTGGCCGCAGCCATGAGGCTGAAGGCCAAGTGACACAGGTAACCTGAACACGTTTGAAGCGATTCATAAATAATAGAAAATAAGGCTGTGTCACTGTACTGTACATTCAATGTATAACAACTTTCTCCTGCTTACTTTTATTAACTGCTCCCTGAAAGCATGGTCACAAACTTCATCCACCATGGCCGGTGGTGTTGGTATCCCACAGATTTGATTGAAAAGTCTTTCGGAAAAGAAATGTGGACCGACTCCTCCATGGACCACACACACAGCAATCATTTTTGCCACCCACATGTACAGTTTAGTCTGCAAAGCTAAAATGAAAGAAATAACAGTAAAATATTGCTCTGCTGTAATGCTTGTTAATTTAACACCTTAAAATGCTATGATTAATATTAGTGCTACTACAAATAACTTTTTATTGCACATTTCAAAACATGTTTCAAAAAGGTGATTCAGTACATTAAAGAAATTAAGAATCATGGAAAAATCCTAACCAAGAGTTAACAAATTAAGGCAAAATAACTAAACAAAAGACGATACAGACAAACACATGAAGAAACCTGCCCAATACATAAAACAAACAGAATAAACAAATCAGACAGGAGAAATAAGGGAGCAATCATGTTTCAGTGATGTACATTTCTAGAATTGTGCCAGTTGAAGGAGTACAGTCCTAAGAATTTGGGCTTCCCTACCTTGAGTATCAAGAGACAACTGCCGGTCTTTCTCGTGTCCCTCAAAGATATTTGACTGGTGGACGGCCCTCATCAACAGCCTTAGGTACTCTCTTGTCGGGCCGCCTTCATCAACTGCCCCTTCACCATTGTCATCTTCATCCACAAAAACAACATCCAATTTTGCTTCAGGGTTGAAGAACCTACGCTTGAATGCCCGCAGGCTACAAAGTAAAACATTATCCCTGCACACATTTATTTGGTTGCTTGTTGGACAGAATCTCCCATCAACTTTGCTGACCATTTTTTTCAATATGGTCTGTAGATCAATCCTGCAAACAAAGAAGTTCATGCATTTTATTTTAACCACCTGATTAAATGTAAAATGATATAGAAAATGAAACCTCTACATACACTAGAAAAATATAAAATCAAGTTAATGAGAAAAACTCACTCATCCACAGGTCCTCCGAGGTGATGTGTTGATACAGGAGGCTGATTCTGTGAAACCGACTCATCTTGTTCATCAAGAATAATGATTGGTTCTTGGACAGATGAAGGAGAGAGTGATGGTTCATCATAAAGAGTCAGGATTTCTTGTGGTTGTGAGAACAGAGTGAGCGGTGGCTGGGTGGAGGGCTCAGGCAGCAGAGGGCGGGTGGAGGGCTCAGGCAGCAGAGGGCGGGTGGGGGGCTCAGGCAGCAGAGGGCGGGTGGGGGGCTCAGAGAGACTTGGCTGGGTGGAGGTCTCAGACAGTGATGACTGACCGTGAGATGTATGGTGTAGGGCATAAGCTCCATTTTGTTGATCTGAGAGAATTTCCTGAAGACAAACATGCATAATACATGAGCTTGCACAAATCAAAACACATTCAGTTTTCATTCGAGTCAGGAAATAAAAATGCAACACATTTACCTGTACATCCTTATTTGAAAACCAAAGCACATATAGAGTTGAGGATGCTTTAATGCCATGATCCATTATTGACCCGGAGGAACTACTCTCAACTGATCTTGATGATGCAGCTTCTTGCACCACAAAGATTTCACTGGCAATATCATCTTGTCCCACAAAGTCAAACAAGATCTAAAAAGATGTGAAAGTCAAGTTTTACAACCCATTGAACCACTGAGAAGACACTTGATATTTTCTTAAGCTGAACACACATCACCTGGATTGGCTCTGACAAACGGAATTTCCTCATATTGGTGTGTCCATTTGGATATTTAAATTTGATCAACACCCCATCTGAGGGTTCCTCACATGCAGACATTCGCTGACGTCTTGCCTCAATAGCCTGAAATGTGATCTCATAAAAAAAAAAAAACCAAAAAAAAAAAAAAAAAACCCCTTTCGCTAGTTTATCAAACTATTTTATTATAGACAAACCTTTTGACGTCTTTCCTCACAAGCCTGATAGACTAGTTTCTTCCTCTCCTATTAAAATACCACATTAAAATGTACACATGCATTATGTAAGAGAACGTAAACCATACATAAAACTTGGAAGCATTACCTTCTCCTGATCCACCAACAAACTTGTATTATACTCCTGGTCTTGCTGGGCACGTATTGCTCGCCATTCTTGAAGAGCCTAAAGCAAAAAAAAAAATAAATAAATAAATAAAATAGAATAAAAAAGGCATTGATCACAAATCACCATTAAATAGTAGGCTACAGGCACATAAAATTAATAAATACTATTCTATACGGTGTCAAAATTGGTTACCTGATTTGCAACCACACTTTGAGCTTGGGTACTCTCAGCCACAGGCGTGGTCTCATCTTGTACCGCAGCAATTGAGAGTGGTGGGAATGAATTTATGGATATGGCAGAGGATGTGGATGCCACCTGGTAGTACACAGAAAATCCAAATGATTTCACCTTCAGCAATAGAACACACACTCATAGTGGACAAAAAACACACATATACACATCCAGTCTAGCTTTTAAATGTTTTATATATATATATATATATATATATATATATATATATACACACATACATACACACACACACACACACCACTCATCACTACAAAATTCATAGTGGACATAAAATGGACCTGATCTGAAACCACTTGTGAGGTCTCATCTACTGCTGGAGCTGCGAGTGGTGGGAATGAATTCAGGGACATGGCAGAGGGTGGTGATGTTACCTGAGCATAGAGAGGGTAACTTCAGTTATAGGTATAGACATTACAGAGAACACATTTATATGATTGTAGTATGATATAAATCCCTGTGTATAATTCCATACCTGCAACACAGTGGCTCGTGGCACGATGTAAAGCCTGCTTTTACCAACAACAGCTTTAAGTTCCTTCACAGAACTAACTTGCAATTTCTGGATCTTGCGTCCTTTGCCTGTCCTTGCCAATTCAAAGCCTACCAAATTTAAACTGATGCGAGGGTAGCTTTGGCAAACAAAGTTGTTTAATTCAGATAAACTCCAGTTTAACCCAATCTTTGAGTTGGTTCGTCCGGCCTCCATTGACTCGTGCACAGGTTTTCCTAAGAATGGAAGTGTAAACATCAGTATAATCGGTTCCTAGTGGCAAAGTAACATTCATTAGTTGCTACAAGATCTTTCAGGACTCATATTTTCAGACATAAATCACAGTGTTGCCAAACCCCAAAAGTAGATGTGTGACTACCACAGTTAACCTAAAATCATTTGTGTTTCTACCAAGTTTACAGCTTTGAAACTAAACGAACCCTACACTCCTAAGAAAATTGCATATGACAGAAGAAAGAGCCTGGTCTCACTCACACGGCAATCACACATTTGACCATATGTGAAAGAACATTAACATACAATATACGGTGTAGCTTACGGTCTGAATTCACCACCCAGATCTTCACACTAACCATAACCACCATTGACTAACTTCAGATAGCTGATGCAAAAGGATTCATTGGGAGGTATTCCTGGACACTTTCAAAGTGACGCCTTGGCATGAGAAAGTGTTGTATAGGTGTAACTATTAAAATGGCTACATGGAAACTTATGGAAATGCATCAGAGAGTAGACTTCTCTACAATATTTCTTTAAAACAAATGCTAAGTGTATTAATAGTTTCCCAATTCCCAATTTCCCAATATAGACACAGTATAACAAATCGGACCATACAGGCTCAAGCGAACATAAAATCCAAAGCAGCTCATTCCATAGCTTTCTTTGCAAGAAGGTTAGATAATAAGGTGTAAAAGTAAATAACACAATTCTTATCTGCTTCAATCTCATGTTTACCTAATCCATGTTTAGCCAGTTCCTCAAGTTCTATTGTGGGGGGCAGAAAACCATTATCTGGCCCTGGAAGGAGGAAAAGTTTTGCTTGCCAAATAGGGTTTTCCCTGCGGCCACCAGATCCTTCTGTAAAACACAAATACATAATGGTCAGCAGTGATTCTTGGTTAAAATGTTCCTGTGCGCCTATTTATGAGAGAGATTCACACTAATACACTTTAATAATGATGCTGACATGCATGATATTCTGGTGATTTTAAATGTACAAGACTATCTATGAAACTTTCCATGTTATCATGTCATGGAAGCTGATCTTTAAACACAATTTTTTTTTGTTTCAGACTCAAACAATAGGGGAGACTTTTATTCTTATGAAGATGTTATTGAACTATATGGTTTAAATGCATCAAAACAGAACTACATTAAGCTTACAAAGACTATTTGAATATGAATGTCCCTCAACTATAACTCATATATATATATATATATATATATCTTATGATTTACAGTTATTATTGTCATCACTTCAAAAAAAATCCCCTCCAATAAAAAAGCTTTACGTTTTATAAATGTAATCTTTAGTTTTTCCTTTTCTATGTATCCCCACGTCCATGGTTCTGTATTCAGTAAAAAAAAAAAAAAAAAAAAAACGTGGGGTAGCCACATACTGTGCTAACAAAAAAAAAAACGTCTTTTAGGCAAACTCGTTGTACACGAACAATGTTTTCAATACTCGAGTTCATGTGTAGGGACCCTTATAATACTACAAGCAAAGTGTCATGTTGTGTCGAGCCTTCTTGATATTTAAAAAAAACCCAGCCATTTAATGTGTATTTGCAGTAGTTCTAGCCCCTAGCGAACCCATTCAAAAAGTCATTAGACCGTGAAGACAGTCAATCTTAAAAGTACAGTTTTTGTCGTCAATATCATTTTAAATGAACGTTTGACTCCAGTACATTCACACAAAGACCCTATAATACATTTTGGCAACTGTTTTGCTTCAAGTTATTAAACAACTACCCCGAACTTCTGATAGCACATTAGCAAATATGATGTTAAAAAAGAAAAAATACCTCGAACACGATGTATTCGCCGGCGAAATAGTCGTCTTGTTGTGGAAAGTAAGGTTGAATCATTACTCGCCGCCAGCTCCTGTCTTGCACGGGCTGCAGCATTAAAAAGACGATTAAAAATTGCTTCGCCCCCTGGCTGCTCCGACATGGTGCTAATCAGTGCTAATTACAAGTTAGCAGGTGCAATTTGAATGATTAGAACAACACGCTCTGCTCCCGCCTAAAGTGCGATGCGGGCCTAATTTGCATAAAGATATCTGCAACGTAATTTCGCCTAGTCAAAACTCTAATTCAAGATATCTGTAATTACATTTTGACTAGGCTGAATGAAAATTACAGATATCTCAAATTTCAGATATCTCTAATCAAATTTAATTTCAAGATATCTATAACTTGATAATAGATATCTACAATTAAATTATGACTATCCCTAACTCCAGTTTGAGATATCTACAATGCCATTTTGATTAGTCATAATTCCAGTTACAGATATCTACAACGTCATTTCGCCTAGTCAAAACTTAATTTAAGATATCTGAAAAGGAACATGTAGATATCTTGAATTGACTTGAATTAAAGATATCTTGAACTGGAGTTATGACTAGTCAGAATCAAATTGTAGATATCTCAAACAGGAATTACAGATATCTACAATTCAGTTACAGATATCCGTAATTCACAAAGTGGATATCTGCAACTGAATTGTAGATATCTGTAATTATAAACCCCATACAAATGAATGGTGAAAGTGATGTCATTTGTCCTAGGAATAATATCTTTAAGGATATCTGAAATTACAATTATGGATAGGAAGAATGTAGTTGCGGATATCTGAAATGTTCTTTTTGACGAGGCAAAACTGAAATACAGATATCTGCAACACACATCCAGTCTAGCTTTTAAATGTTAAAACGGCTTTCCATACGGAAATCGTTTTAAAGTCATTCCCTGTCAGCCATGTTGGCTCAACGCGAACTGTCATATGATGCTTAGAGACGTAAGAGGCACGCCCACCTTGATCCAAAATGTCGTCAGCTGCGTCCTAACCCGAAATAAGGACGTACGTAACGTACTTTACCCAGCGGCTGATCTCTGTGACGCTGTTGCGGCGAAGCTCCAGAGCTCGAGCTCGTAACGGCGGCGAGAGAAGTCATCGCTTCTCCTGCTGCTATTTAGCACACTGCGTAGGGTTACAGCAGGTAAGATTATTTCATCGTATTAAGCTACATTTCGGTGTGTTGCGCGTAATATATATTAGTTATGCTCACCGGGTCCGGTCTGAATCGATAGCTAATGTTTTAGACCGTCTTGTCAAGTATTATTACAAACGCCTGTAGTCAGGCGAATCAGCCGCGCCTCCTCCCCGGTTTAGCAACAACGGTGCACTAGCATAGCTTAACGCTACCTCGTACTGTTTGGATAAATAACGCCCACTGTCCCATTTAGACAAATTTGCTTTTGAATTTATTGTACGAAGCACACGTATGGACCGTTTTATGTTGTGAAGTAAAAACATGTACGTTGCCTGTAGTTTTCGAGGAAGTGATGAACCGGGACTAACGTTAGCGTTTCACTCTGTCGCGTAAAATGGTGCCCGAGTTTGCCAGCCAGCGACACCGTACGAGCGGTCATCTGTTTACATCTCGACTCCGTCAGAACGGCACTTTAAACGACGATAATATTTACGGTGCAAATTCAATAAAACTAAATAATGCGTTTCATGGCGTAGAAAGGAGGTTTATTGTTGTGCAATGCAAGGAGAGCGCTTGTCACGAATCCGTGTGTAACTTCGGCTGGATATTGAGCAGAGCGGCTGCTCCACTTTGCGCATAATGATCTTTTGCACTTTTCTCAGTGTAGTCGAGCCGAACAACATCAATGTTAGCTGAATCATGCTGAGTAATGGGAAAGTGGTTTGGGGTTAGTCTGTTGCGCTCATAGAGAGTGGCCTGTGGAGGGGAATCTTTATAGAAACAATCGGTCTTTATTTTTCACCATTTCATTATTTTGTTGTTCAACGTACTGAGATGATCGCAAGATATAAACTTCGTGACTTTGTGTCAGGTGATAGCTAGCTCGTAGCTGGTCTTCTGTCGTTGGCAAACAATGCGCGTTGTTTTGGTGTTTGTAACATTTTTAGACAGACGTTTCTCGGACACATCGGGGGCGGTTTCGCCTTTAGGTGGTCGTTTAGGACATGACTACAACTAACTGTATAAAGGCTTTTATTCTAAAGTGATTAACTTAATCCATGTGAAAGCAAAAATCAAGCGCTATACTAGTAGTCCCCAGTCAAGTTAACACTTTAATCCGTTAGTAATGCAAGTGAAAGGAAAGTTCTTGGTCTTAATTGTTCTGCAGAATATTTTATTGTGCAATCTTGTCGTACTTTTACAGAGGTATTTTATATAACTCCTGGATCCATTTAGGCTGATTAAAGTCATTATATGAATGTAAATATCAAGGCCTTGATGAAAGCAGAAAGATAAACTAAAGTATGTTTGTAGTCAGTGACAGTAAATGAAGGAGTGTTCAATCCCCTCCGCAGGACAGTCTGCTGAACAAACAGTATGAACAGCTTTCAGTTTCAACTTTGAGTGGAGACAAATGTCTTGTCCACTCCAACACAACAAACTGCTTATGTCAGACAGGGAGGAAGGGTTTTGTTGTTTCTTATGTCCGCATTCAGTAGTAGCATATCCAAGCTTGATTCCTCTGCATTTGCAAAGCATGAATGCTCAGTTGGGGGCATGTCTTGGGTAAAAGTGCATAGATGGTTACAGTGGTTGGAATTTTCTTGGGCATGTAGAATTTGGCTTATTCACTGAAAGCTCTCCTTAAGCTGGGGACACACTTCACGACTAGCTGAAGCTTTCGAAGACTGACCTCAACACACTTAAAGCCTGTTTCCATCGACTGGCACAGATTCTAGGCTTTAACAGTCATGTAGTGCATGACTAATCAAACACACCTGAACAAGTTAATCAAGGACTTAATGGTTTATTAGAAAGCCACAGGCAGGTGAGTTTTAATTCGGGTTGGAGCTGAACTCCGCAGGGTTGCGTCTTTCCAGGACCGGAGTTTGCCACCACTGATGTAGTGCAGGGTTCCTCAAATCTTGCACTGGAGGGCCAAGCTCAAACCCTGATCGAACTCACCTACCTGTGACTTTCTAATGATCCCAAAGACATTTGCCACATTTCCACCAAAGTTACCCGGAACATTTGTACCATGAACTTTTGTACTTTTGAACTTTTAATATAAAGTACGCTTATTTTGGACTTTCATCCTCGGTAGTTGTGACTTTATGCATTAGACTCGGTAGTGTGATGTCCGCAACGGCGCAAATCCGGTAAATCTGCAAACAGCAGCGTACTTGATAACATCAGTCTGCTAACCTTGGCTACTGCAATTTTCCTTTCTGTATATTTACAATAAAACGAAATAGGATATAAAATATCACTGCCTCCTTTCATTTTCATTTAAACATAATAATAGCCACATAAATGTACTTAGTTCAGGGAAATGTGTATATACACAGTAATTACAATAAAACAAAATGTCAATTTGCCTTTTTTATTTTCATTTTAACATATAGATAAATTGAATACAGACCAAAGATCAACTGTTGGATTTACCCAAAACGAATTATATTTTGTTTAACCACTGAAGAGTAGGGCTGGTTCTCGATTCAGATGTTCCAGATCGATTCGATTTTGATTCACAAGCTTTCAAATCGATTAGATTTCGATTCTCGATTTGATTTTCTATGCAAATGCAATTGATTCAGCGATCTTTTGTGCACGAGGTAAATTGTGAGGAATTTTGCTTGTGAATGCATTTGAAATCAGCGGAGCCCGGCACGTCACCTGTATCCCATGGGTCTTAATGTACTTAGTTTCTAAAACTACAAATCTAAAATGTTTTTTTTTTAAATAGGCGCTGTCTTTATAAATAAACAGATTTGAGTTTTAAGCAACTACAATCTCGCCTGAAATAATTTTAAAATTACGTTTCATGACACAATAACAGTAACATTTAGAAAATGATCAGAATAAATGGTGGTTGAAATCACAATGCTGCGTGAACTCAACCAGTTAGCATGTTTAGCACCCAAGTCCCGCCCCCGAAAGTTCCGGAACTTTGAAAAAGTACCACCTCGCCAGCTGGGACTTTCTGAGGGGCATTTTTTTTTTTTTATCTGGAACTTTATTTAGTTCCTGTGCCTGGTTGCATGAAACTCCTTAAGCTAAGAAATCCCTTAGATATAAAGTTAAGGGTACCCTTAGTGAAACTTGGGTTGCAAGAAGTTGCAAGAAACTAAGGGTTTCCTTAAGGAACTTTAGGCTGTTATTACGTTTTTCCCCTTAATTATCTAAGTGTTCCCTTAAGCGTTGCTACAAAGTCCTTAGTGACCATTTCACCTTAATAAATTTAAGGGACCAAAACAGCTCCCTTAAATCAACTTAAACTCAAAATACGATGGCTGATTTAGTGTTAATTGAAGAGGAGGAAATACCAAGGCGTGTTTTTAATGATCGTAATAATCCCTTGGAGACGATGAATGGTTGATGAAAGGCTGAAAAGTATTATTATAACCACTTACGAAAACAATAATTGCCTTTTCATCCTCTGTTCAGTTTGGTTTACGTTTTTGTTTTCTGTTATGTTTGTACTCTCCATATCAAAACTATATTAATAAAAGTGTGATTTTAGCAAGGGTTTGGATTTGTGGTTCGTTATGTTCTGTTTACTGTTAGAGGTAGTAACTATAGCAACCGCGGCAATCTTTGCCGTATGTTGTCAGAAACTACTGCGAAATGCTTAGTATAAACACTTAGGTAAGAGTGACCGTTAAGAGGTTTCTTGCAACGCTCTTAATGAAATCCCTTACCTCAGGGATTTTTTTTCCCCTCAGGGAAACCCTCACTTAAGGAGTTTCATGCAATCGGGCACTGGTTCCTGTGGTGTAAACACACCGAGTACCAGCCCAAAGTCCCTAGTTCCTTGGTAAAGTTCCTGCGGTGGAAATGCGGCCATTGATTAACATGCTCAGGTGTGTTTGATTAGGGTTAGAGCTAAACTGTGCAGGAAAGTGTTCTCATGGGCCAGATTTGAGGATCCCTGCTGTAATGTTCTCGGCTTTAGAGAGTATGCATGTCTGTGCACCTGTAACTCTTTGTAAGTTATAAACATTGGTCAATATTGTTTATTTTTTTTGTGAAGCATATTAATCTGTCTCGAAATGCTCACCACACAGCATCATGACGTTTAGGACCTGTTTCTTTGAAATTGTTTGAAACTCATGTATTGTCTTGCATAACAAGAACTGCAGGAACAAGTCATAATTATAGTAGTATTCCAGGCATGCTCATACCTTGGGCAGTGTCAAAAGGGTTAGTCGAGAAACTGTCATCTTATGCTTATATTGTAAGTTCTTAATTTGAACACAAAAAGATATAAAATACAGAGGTTTTGTTGAGAGCATGTTACTTCCGTCTTACAGTTTCCTCTTTCTGCTTTCATTAAAAATCATTGGCGAATCTTCACAGTCAGCACATAAAAGAACTCTTTGTGATGTTGGAGTTAATTGTGCGCTCAAGTTCAATGTGCTTTTGTCTTGGAGGAAGAATTTTCAATAGGAAATGCTTTTTAAAGACATAAATCAGAAGAAAAAAGGTGGATAATATGAGATTCACACAAAATAATAAACATACCGAACTTTCTTCTGTGTTCATTTGTAGAATCACATGCATTTTATTTGTACCCTTTAGGTGTGACTATATTAATATAACACAGCCTCTCATACATTTGTTTAATTGGATTTGATTCCAGCTGCATTAAATTCTAAATGGTATTTACACCGAACCATATTACACCTCACCTTAAAAACATTGCTGACTAATCCCGAAACATTGTTACTGGAGCACTTGTAATAGTTATACAAGGTGCCAGGAATGGATGAAAACTGTACTTTCGTTTTCCTTTTCCAAAACCAAATCTTGTGGATACGGATTACATTTCAAGCGAGTTCAAACATCAGTAAGGACACAGTTGTTGCAAGGTAATAACCATGTTCGATTTGATGTAGTGTTATACTGACTTTTTTTTAAATTGGCAAACACCCGATTTCATGTTTTGGATGCAGCCTTCAATGGATTTCAGGAGACTTTTATAGAAAGTTATTATAGGAGAAATGTTATTATCGAATGCTTACATGTATTGTAAGTTGTAACCGGTATCAAAGCTATGTCTTTATCACGGTTTATGCACTTACATTATAGTATATGATTATTAACAGGGTGTTAATTACAATTAGTTATATATTTTACTTTTTTTTTTGTTTCGTGTATCTCTTTCTTCATCACTGTAAGGTGATTTGAAGGAATTGCCCTGCTATAGGCTATTGGCTGTGCTAATTAGAATGTGGCCACAGCAACCGTCGAGTATTTAAACTGCTTGGTCACTGTCACAACTTGGGACAAACGATTAGTCTAATTGGTATAGTAAGGTGGAGGTGTGCAACATGTTCAGCTCCAGCACGCTGTAGAAATGCAAGCATGAAATTTACTACAGTTTTAAAGTAATTCTATAAGTGTGAAACTTAGGGCTCTATGATTTCCACAATGCAGAAAATGCAGACAGAATTGTGGAATCCAGTTCACTTAAATCGGATGTTAAGCTGCAGAAAGACTTTTATATGTGAATCCTGCATGTTCTGAGTGTGTCTGTGCGAATGAATGTCGCAGACACATGGTTTTGTTTACCACTCATACTGAAGCCCATGTGCCGCTCACAGTGTTTTCATCATATGCCCTTTCACTAAATGAGGACATAAATACATGAACAACATCTCCAGAACTGCAGTCAGTCACTACATGAACATTTGATACCTGAAAACATATGTTGCATCATATACACACAAACAAAAACTCTTCACGGCAACCTGTCAAAATAAAGGTCTGGTTAAATACTGCTACTGCTTATAACAAAATTATTATTCAAGCTTTATTTTTTAACGAATAATCACACTTTTTTTTTATCATGTTTAAATCGTACACCTGTTGTGCAGAACTTTGTTTGCAAACAAAACGAAGTATAAATAAAATGTATGTCCTAGGGTCATATGTAATTTGTTGAACTTTTAATAAATTGCTTTTCTATTGTAAGTTTTATAATTTCAAGACATGCTTTTTGATTAATAAACTTTAATTTAACAATTAAAATGTCCAGAAAAACAAAAATGGTAGGACAAAAAAAATTCAGAAAAATTTAAATAGAATGGAAAATGGAATTTTGAATAAATAAAACTGATTTCATTGGGCCCTAGAATCTAAGAGCTTTTGTTTTTTTTCTCTCTCTCTCTCTCTCTCTCTCTCAGGTTGAGCCTGGGACCAGCTGTCCTCCAAGATGAACCCTTATGAGTGAAAGTAACCTATTCAATAAAAGCCATGCCTGAAGATTAGAGCCACCTTCTGCTTACAGCAATACAACCATACAGAGGATTCTACATGACTCTTCATGTAGACCTTCCTGTGTTTGTCCTGCTGGATTGAGTCCTTCCTCTCCTACTATAATATCAGCTCTCTCCCATTCATACCGCTCCCTCTTGCACTTTCATGTCCACCTGGAAACATGTATCTTCTTTTGAGAATGGCTCCAACCTAGTCTCATGCATCCAATGAGTGGAGAGTCAGACGGCCCTGCTCCTGAAAGAGTCTCGCGGGCCTTCCCTTTGTCAGGCCCTGTGTCTTCCTCAGAGATGTCCTCACTGCAGTCACTAGGGCCAGTGCAGAGCTGGCTGGGTCAGGAGCTGGAGAAATGTGGCATAGATGCAATGATCTACACCCGTTATGTCCTTAGCCTGCTTCTGCATGACAGTTATGACTATGATCTGCAGGACCAGGTATAGTTAAAAAGTGTCAGCACATCTGGAAAACATTTTGTGACTTGTTTCTGTTCAAATCTAACAAAACGTCTGTCTTAAAGGTGTAGTTCAACCAAAACTTTCAAAGTCTACTATGAAGTCAAATTACAGATTTGTTTTTAATCGTAAACCAGCTTTAGTGAATCATAAAGAAAAAAAGTGTCTTCCATGTTAGGGCTTGATCAATTAAAACAGGAGCATTGAATATATTTAGAAGAAATTCAGGTCCCCCAGTATTCATTTTGTGTTCAGTAATAACTAGCATTTATTTTGATTCTCTGTAGTTTCATTCTGCAATTATTCAGATTTTATTAATTATTTTAAAAGAAATACTGAATTTTATTTAATCAAATGTTAATCCACAAACTTCTATGGAATTAGGCTGTGAAATATTTAGTGCCTGTATCTGTTTAGAACCTAGGTCTTCAACCCTGCTCCTGGGGACCCACTGTCCTGCAAAGTTTACTTCCAACCTGCTTCAGCACACCTGGCCTGTGACTTTACAAGTGATCCTGAAGACCTTGATTATCTGGTTCAGGTGTGTTTGATTAGGGTTGGAGCTGATCTCTGCAGGACAGTGGGTCCCCAGGAGCTGGGTTGAAAACCTATGGTTTAGAATATGGTATTTTTGTTTGGGACGACATTTTGTTTTTTTTGTACAATAGAGATAAAGTATTCTGAAGCAACAGGATGCAAGTAGTGTTCTTTTATTTTCTTGAGAGCTGTTTATTTGGCAGTAATTGCATCTTGGCAGACATATGTGCACAATTTCTCTACATTTATACTAAGCAATTTACTCCTGATCTTCCTTGTGCACAGGAAAATGACATCTTTCTGGGCTGGGAGAAGGGAACAGGGAAGAAATGGGGGAAGAGCAAGAGGAAGGGAGGGACTGACCTTACTCTTGAAGAGATGAAGAAACAAGCTGCTGTGGAATGTTTGCGTTCAGCATCTGATGAAGTAAGATCCGTGTTCCCACAATAATTTCCCCTGCTAAATTGCAATTAGTGTACTTTTGTGAGTTTGTGTTTTGGAATTAGTAGAGCAAACATTGGTTAAGCAGTCAAGAATAGCTCTCCTCATTAAGACCGTAATATGGCAATCAGAGTTTGAGTAATGTGGCAGTATCTCAGATCCACTTTCTCTTGTGAAAATCATTGATATGCTTTGCCTTTCCCTCAAAGCCTTTTAAAGTGATGATGCTTATTTCTGTAAAAAATCACCAGAGTTCAGATGTATTCAGCAAATTATAGATTACACAGTGCATGTTTTATGTGGTTACTGTTTTAATTTTGTTTATTTGAAGCCTTCTAATCCGTAAGTCAGCTTTCTAAGGGAGAAATAATTTCATATTAAATACCTTGTTTTTTAAGAAAACAATTGATTTCTTTTGCAGTGACAGAACTATGATTAACCCCATAACACATTACATGGTAGAGGTCTGGTTACTCTCAAAAAGTTTTCCCTTAAATGTTTTTTTTTTTTTTTTACTTAAAGCAGTTACGTGCACAAGTTACATAAAATAACTAAATGTCCCTATGGACTAGATATACTACCTTGATCATTATATGTTTAAAAAGATATTTAAGAGATGCAAAATTAACAATCAAAAATGTCCATAACAATTTTCCCCCTATGTTACTGCAAGTTAAATTACTCTTTTGTTCTCCTTCAGAATTCTGGAATTGAAAGCTTGGTTGAGGAGCTGTGCTCTAAACTCAAGGATATTCAAAACAAACAGAAAGGTTGGTTTGCGTTTTCTGACTCGTGCAGGTTAATGCGAAAATGGCGTTGTCTAGCAGCTGTAACAATTTAATGTCAGTACTTTTATTAAATTGCTTTGCTATTATTATCTTACAGAAAAGGTAAAGCAAGGAAATAAAAAATCTGATATATCTCAGTCTCCTGAACCAGATGAATCATTTTCTTCTAAGGACCAGGTTGAGATGTAAGTAATTCAACTGTAGTCTGTAATGTAATAATGTGGATTGTTGTACAGCTAGGGTAATGATTTCCATGTAATTAGAGCAATAGGACTGATGTTGTGATGTGCCCTATTAAACCAGAAAAGCCTATGATTAAATTAATCTAAATGAAAAGCATGCCTCAAAGTGAATGGGTAGTTTTTTGTTTTGAGAGTCTAGTAAGTGTTCATGCTAGGGTCGGGCAATATGCCCAAATAAATTATTATAACCTTTTTCTATACAGTATTGATATTTATCACAATATCCATGATAATTACCATTTATTGGGAAGGAAAAGCTTTACATATGTTTGTAAACCTTCAGAATGAACATAAACGTAACTTGTTTGTTCTCAATTAAACTCCATAAAGTGAGCTGCTTTTTAATTTAGGTTTGGAACAACATGGGGGAAAGCGATTTAATGACAATTTTCATTTTGGGGTGAAGTATCCTTTTAGCTTTAATATAAAATGTGAATGAACAATAAAGAATCAAAACATTCGCAAACAATATCTAGGGAATTTGTAGTCCTGACTGAAGTGAAATGAAAATGGCTTTTTAAATAATGGAAATGCATTTCAGAAAGTAGCGCTGTGCATCTGATTTGTTTGGGTAATGGTTGCATTTCTACTGTTCAGCACCATATGCTGTCAGAGAGTGAATAAGTACATCTCATCCATGCTCGTTTACATGAGTGTATAATATAGCAGCTTACATAATCCTAAATAGCAACTTGAAAATGACTTTATGCTGTAATTTTCTTTTGGCTCTTAATTTTCTTTTTCATATTATTTACACTAAAATATTATTATTTCTACCTTAGGTACTATGAAGCTTTTCCACCTCTCTCAGAAAAATCAGTTTGTCTCCAAGAAATGATGACTGTGTGGAACAAAGCTAAAGCCTGCAACTATTCCAGTTCATCATCATCTGCTGTCCCTCAAACAAGCACAGACACATCCTCTCCAAAAGATTGCAACAGCGAAGGTGAAGCTTTTAAAGACCGAAAAGTTGATGTACCCAGTTCCAACACCACAATCAGTGAGAGGGCTCAGCAGCGACGCACTAAGAGGGAGAAGGAAAACCGATTCCATGGAAGCGCAACAGGAGTGTGTGATCAGGTTGCTCCTCATAGTAAGAGACAGGCGAGACACCGGTCTGAAGGGAGGTTTCGGCCCAGATCGTGGTCCTCTGGCTCTAGTGAGGCTGGCTCTAGCTCCAGCGGTAACCAGGGTGACCAGACCCTTAGTTGCAAAGCAGTGCGTATAAGACACAAGTCTAGAGAGGTCAGCAGCAGAAAGAAAAGAGGCCGCAGTGGTGGCGGACAGGTCAAACTGGCCCTAAAAGTCATCGACAAAGAAGAGTGGAAAAATGCACGTGGCAACATCAGTACCACTGGAGGCCCACCTAAGCAACAGCAGCACTACATCAAAAAAGGCAAAAGACCTCTGAGGGAGATCCGCAAAGATGCTAATCTGGCTGAGGCACAGGAGTCAGGAGGAGAGGCCAATAAAAAGGAATATGTGGAAGAGCCACTTTGGTATACAGAGCCCATCTCGGAGTACTTTGTCCCTCTCAGTAGAAGTAAATTGGAGACAAAGTATCGGAGTAAAGAAGACTCTTCCAGTGACGTGGCCATGTCCATTGATGTTGACTGTCTGTCAGAGAGAATTCAAGGGATCTGCATTGCTAATTCTTGTTTTCAAAGGGCATACCTTGCAGCAGGCACTTTTGTGGATGGTCACTTCATTGAAGTCCCTGATGAAGGTGATGAAGAGGCTCCTGAACTAAATGGGATTCCAAGCTGCCCTCCTCCTGAAGATGGTCAAAATTTAGATGACGAGCATCTGTCTGAATTCACTCACTTCTATGAAGTTGATTTTTACCAATCCATATTGGATCCTAGTGCCTCAGATGCGGTACAAGAAAGCCGAATCCTGAACATGATTCGACAGAAGAGCATTGAGCGAAAACACTTTGAAGCAGGATGTGTAGATTTAGATGGCCTTGAGCTGCAAGGGGAAAGTGCAATAAGGATTGATTCTCTGGGAGCCTCAGAAGCAGATGTTTCTATCACACAAGATATGGAAAATATTGCCCAGGTCTGGGAGTGCTGTTCTTCATCTAGCTTGGAAGATTTGGAAGGAGAAAGCTGTCTCGGTGACTCTCCAGTCAGGCTCTCCCCAGTGTTGGACAGTGTTCCTTTTAGCTTTAGTAAACTGTCTGGAGCTTTTGTAGGGCATCATCTCCAAGAAGCCAGCAGTAGCATCTCTGCCCTGAACTCCTGTTTTCCGCTTTTTGAGTTGCAGTACGATAGCCCTACCTTTTCTTTTCCCTGCGACTCTCTTGCGGAGGGTCAGGACAATGTAGATTCAAGTAGCTGTTTAGATCCACAAGGAAACAAACAATCCCGTTTGCTGATTTGGACCAAAAACAGTGCCTTTGAAGAAACTGAACACTGCTCTAACTTATCAACAAGAACCTGCAGTCCCTGGTCCCACTCAGAGGAGACCCGGTCAGATAGTGAACAGATCAATGCTCCAGCGGATGAATCTGCTCAGTTTGGGAGTGAAGAGGTCAGTTGTGTCTCCCTTATCCCACCGTTATGCCTAGAAGAAGAACTTTTAGATTTCTTTCAAGAGAACTCCAGTCACCAGCAGGAAGAAACAAGTGTAGGCACAGAGCCCAACCAGCCCTTCAATAAGAAATCAAAATTGGAGTCTGTTTGTGGCATAGCATTAGAGCAGGATGAGAGTAAACTCTATAATGCTGTTTTGTTTTCAGATGTCCCAAATCAACAAAGTGATGAATACACCTCAGGGATAGTTAAAGACATTTGGATGGCTATTGGAGACAGAGACTGTGTCTTAACACTTGGGGTAAAGAATACAAGGGAACACTTGTTTTCTGATTCTACCAGCTACCATTGCAGCTGTCTTGAAAAGGATGTAAAAGGTGAAATTATTCAAAAGAAAGCTGTGCAGTGTTCGGAGTATCATCTTTGGGATGGGCAGAAAGGAGATGAGGGACTTCCTAAAACCAAGCTCTCTAAAATGAATGATGGGGATTACACGACACCGGCCAAGCCCTGGAATTGTAATTCACAGGACAGCACCTCCTTTATCCTCGGTGGGGTTTATGGAGAACTGAAGACTCTAAGTGGTGACAGAGAATGGGCTATGATTCCACCTGGTGATGCTTGTGGCAGTTTGTTGCAGTGTGCAGCAGCCACATCTTCTGACATGGTAACCATAGCAGGAGCAGATGTGTTTATGAACACAAGCAGTTGCTTTGCTCCTGGCCACAAGCCATTGTGGAGGCCTCTTGTGTCCCTTGGTCAAAATGAGAAGGCTACCAAGAAACCCGGGGATGGTTTGAATAAGGGATTTTCTGTTGTCTTCCATGAAGATTTACTGGGATCGTGCGGAGGCTTTCGTGGAGAAGAGTCAGGATTGGATTACGCATTTTCATCCTTTGATATGAACAACCCTTTTTCCCAGGTCCTGCATGTAGAGTGCTCCTTTGAGCCAGAGGATATGGCCTCGTTCAGCTCGGGATTCAAGCCAAAATCCATATTATGCTCTGACAATGAGCCCTTTTGCCCTTGGTTATATGGCATCAACCGGACTCAGTATCGGGCCATTCGAATTTCCCCAAGGACTCATTTCCGGCCAATATCAGCCTCTGAACTTTCTCCAGGTGGGTGCAGTGAGTCAGATGTAGAGTCTGAGAAAGAGGAAGCGAATCTTCCAGTTGGTCAAGCAGACCTCTTTGATGACCCACAGGCTGACCTCAAGCCTCTTGAGGAGGACGCAGAGTGCGAGGGCCCTTATTATGGAAAATCTGAGTTGGAGTCTGGGAAGTTCCTACCAAGATTAAAGAAGTCTGGCATGGAGAAGAGTGCCCAGACTTCACTCGATTCACAGGAGGGTGGGAGCACCCTTCTGCCGATTACTGAACAAGAGGTTTGCGTACATTGTGAGACTGCAGCGGTTTCGGTGCCATGCTCTAATGTTCAGTCCTCTGTTTTTCAACAAGAGGGATCTAGCAGAGAGGCAGAGTTGTGCAAATGTGCTGCAACTGATCAGATTCCAAAAAGTGGGAAGTCGTTTGATGTTGCTCAAGATATGCATGAGGTAAGTGACTGCAGAGCCAGCTTTTATGTAACCTTGAGAGACACTCATATAGAAAATTGTATGATATGTTAGCATGTTTTTATCAGTTGATATTGACCTGCTCTTGAATGCACTCAATTCATATACAGGTGCATCTCAGTAAATTAGAATGTCGTGGAAAAGTTCAGTTAAGTAATTCAACTCGAATTGTGAAACTTGTGTATAAAATAAATTCAGTGCACACAGACTGAAGTAGTTTTAAGTCTTTGGTTCTTTTAACTGTGAAGATTTTGGCTCACATTTAACAAAAACCTGACCCCAGCCTCAGTCCATTCCTTGTGAAGTTCACTCAAATTCTTGAATCAATTTTGTTTGATAATCCTCATAAAGCTGCAGTTCTCTTGGTTGGTTGTGCATCTTTTCCTTCCACTCAACTTTCTGTTAACATGCTTGGATACAGCACTCTGTAAACCGCTAGCTTCTTTGGCAATGAATGTTTGTGGCTTACCCTCCTTGTGAAGGGTGTCAATGATTGTCTTCTGGACGACTGATTAGCTCATTGGCATTTCATCATATTCTAATTTGAGATAGTGAATTGGGTTTTTGTTAAATGTCCGCCAAAATCATCACAATTAAAAGAACTAGACTTGTGCACTGAATTTATTTAATACACAAGTTTCACAGTTTGAGTTGAATTACTGAAATTTAACTTTTCCACAACATTCAAATTTATTGAGATGCACCTGTATGCATTGACAGTACTTATTATTTAATGATTTGCCTTTTTACCAATGGTAAAGAAGAAAAAACATATAGCAGTCAGTGCATTTCCCGTTACATTCATTTGTTTCCACTGATTGATATTCTTTGTCTCTTAAACAGTTACCTCTGT
The DNA here is from genome assembly GCF_003368295.1 of Carassius auratus. Lineage (NCBI taxonomy): Eukaryota > Metazoa > Chordata > Actinopteri > Cypriniformes > Cyprinidae > Carassius > Carassius auratus. Next base: position 13,754,192 of record NC_039274.1, read on the forward strand.
TGAATTTTGGAGAACAGTGCTCAACTAATATGCAGCAAGAAGAGTGCTGGTGGCAAAGTACTCTATGTTCTCCTTTATTTCCAGGTTCTCAGTGCGGAGGTAAGAAGAGTAAACTATTTAAATGTATTAGATACTGGGGAAGCCAGTTGTACACTGCTTTTAGAAACCAATTGATCTATCAATAGGGAATAGTCATGATTAATCTTACTGTCATATTATAGACACTACATTGAATAGAAAAGGGTAGTCTGAGTGTCTGTTCAAAACTAAATGTTGTACCTTCCGTTGCTTATAGGAAGCAGTAATGTATGATTCTTCTGCTGAGCGTGGAGTTATACCAATGCTGATTTCCTCTCATCACTTTCAACCAAAATGCAGGGGAAGGATAGGAGGACCCTTACAAGAACAGTGAGCCCATGGCCCGCAGTGGGCTCTTTCTTAACCACGCTCTCCTAAGCCCTGTTATTCCTCAGCCATTTCATCTAAAACGGCGTGTCATCAAGATGAAAACATAACGAGAGGAAAACATGGCAGTAGGTTGAACGTACAGTTAGATGATTCTGGTCAACAGCATTTATTGTAGACTTGTTTTCAGTCTGTTAATTCCAAGGTTGATCAATTTTGAAAAGAATAAAAAAAAGGCATAGTTAAGTTTTAAGAATGTTCTTTAATTTACCCCTTATAGATTTTAGCATCACTTTTATGTTTGATCTAGGATACACTATAACTGTGGTCCTACTGATTGTGCATGTGCTTGTGAACCTAGCCTCAGTCTTTCTAATAGTCAAAGTTTCTGTGACCGAACTATGAATACTCAGAAGTCCGGTTGAAAGCACTACGAATGCGACATCCCCTTCCCCACTCGGATGGTTTAGCATTTTGTCGTATTTTTATTTTATTTTATTTGAATTGTAGAGGATAGAGTTGTGTGAGGTTTGGTGTGTTGAAAGAAAAAGTGCTTTTGCCACCCCACCCCCCACTTTTGTTCTGTTACATCAATTATTTGTTGATGTTCCACTTTAGTTTGATACTGCTCCAAAAACATCTTAAAGAAATAAAGCAGGGTAATATGTTAAAGGTGTAGTAATACAATAAGCAAAAAAACTAAACACGCTGATTAAAACAGAAGTCTAAGTAAAGAAATCTATCCTTGTCCTTGAAATTGAAAGTTGATTTCTTTGCTTAAGTTTCCCATTTAATTCAGTCATTGTGATAAATGTTTGCTAGGTTATTTTGTCCACTTTAGTTAAAAAAATATTTGTCAGATGGCTTGTTATCTTTCATAAAAGTTATTTTTTTGGAGAAAGGTGTGGTGTCAAAGGACAGTTTACATTTTCCTGAATACAAGTATAGTAAGATATCTGAAAAAAACAAAAAAAACATGTAAAATATAAATGCTGAAGATAAAGTCTACAAGGGAAATAAAAATTAAAAAGGAGGGGGAGGGGGCATAGGTCACTGAATATTTTGACTATACAATTTAATTTTAGTTGTTTCGAAGTCTTCAAAATCTATTACACCTTACAGTTGATCATATAAATGATCAGTTGCAACATAATTTTATGTATTTGTTCTTTAAGTTTAGTTTTGTGAATTTCAGTGAAATTTCTTCCCCTTCTTTACCTAACTAAATTGTGACTTCTGATTATCCATAAAATGACTTGATTTGTTTTTTGTTTTACATGAAAAGAATTGAGTGTTTCCAGTAATGGCAGTCAATGCCCGTTTCAATGTGTGCTGATGTCATATGGCATGGGCAATGCCTAGTAAGACTTCAAATGAAGAGGGATATACAAACGCAATATAGTATTTTGGCACACCATAACTCCACAACCTTACAATGTTAATGTATTTTTGTGTAAAAAAAAAAAATACATGCGTTCATTTTGGCTACACCCCCCTCCCCCCCATGAATAAGGCCCAAATGACTTTTCCTATAAAGTTTGGTAAGTCGCTTGCCTATATAATTTTTTTTGTGGCTGTGGTATGAGAGGAGTATGGTGTTCATAATGCAAAATCCAGTCCAACACAAATATTTTTGGCTCTTATTTTTTCATCTTATCCATTAATTTTGGTCTGCTTCTAATGGATGTCTAGCATGCCAACTGCCACCTTCAATCTAGCCTGGATGAGTATTTTCCCTCATTTCATTTTGTTACAGATGTTAGCATGAGAAATTACATGTATGCTACATCAGCAGAGTGTGAATTTACAAGTGAAATTTGGGAAAGGTTGCTGTTTTTGGAGAACTCTCAATACTTTGGTTTTCTTGAAAAAAATGTGTGCATTCTTTTTGTGTACCACTTCTGTGGGAATTTTGGTTTAAAGCATTATTGTTGTATATTTTAAGGGGGAATTTGAATGTGGTAATGAAGTAGAAAATTATATCACCCCATTCAACAAAGACCAACAGATACCTTTGGAAAAAACGTTTCCTTAATTGGGCACAAGGATTAACTTTTTTTTTTTTACTTTCTCTGGCATCAAATGTCAAAAAAAAAAAATTTAAACTATTCATTTAAATGTGCTTATTCTCCTTTACAAGGGAAAAAGTTTTTGTTGACATGTTCTGAGATACACATTGGGGTAAATTGTGATCTTGTAACATTAAGATCTATAGAGTATTTTATGTATTGGTGCTAATGTTCATACACTACAGCAAAGATGTAATCTTCAAATGTGTGTAAGAAAAAGGCCCACACACACTTGGTCTCTTTGAAAGATTTGTGCTTATTTTAACAGAAGCAGGTTGGGCCTTGTTCTTGAGTCTAGCTCGAGACCTTGTTTGTTAAAGTGTGTAATCCAAGACTGTATGGAAAAAGTTGTAGACCATAACCTTGGAGAGATTATTTTGTATGACCCAGTTTGAAACAGCTTTTGTGTGTGTTTGTTTGTTTCACCACATTATTTCCTCATTGTGGTTGGTTGTGAGAGTTTGATTATTGTTTTACAGAGATCATACATATCCAGTTCATTGAAATATATATAGTGGTAGAAACAGTGTAAAGGCACAAAATTATTTTACTGTACACTATAACTGGTTACAGCAGTGCGTATAGATACCTTTATTGGATTTGTATTTAGTTGACAAATAACATGTTCCAATTCAGTTAAATTTTTCCATTTTAACATGCTGGGTTGCTGACTAATTCCAAAATGCAATTTTATATTTGTGTGGCATTAATTTCTCCAATCAATACCCAAATTACTTTTTTGTTCTGTCAAGCACCTTGAGTTAAATATTGCCACCATCCAGAATTGTAACTTGTATTAGTTGGGTTTATGTTAAGAAACTTGTTTATGGTGGGTGGGTGACAGACGACAAAAGCTATTTAGATTTAAGCGTTTTAAGAAAATGCATATGTGTAATACATGTGTCTGACAGCGAAATATAAAAGAACATCATAGACTGGTTATTTAGTTAAAGAACTTTTGAAATGGTTACCTTTCTTAGTTTGAACAGACTCATTTTAAAATGAAAAAGAGTGACTTCATTTTATGTATCTTTCAAATTTAACTCTATAAGGTTATGGTTGCCGGAGAAAGACCTGAGTGCACATGTCTATTTGCATTTTTTTTTCTAAGGTTTTGGTTTGGAGTACTTTTGGAGAGGATGACTTTCAAGATCTGCAATGTTGTATAACATCAAATGCAAAACTCTTTACTGCAACGGCTTCTTAATTGGAGCCCAGCCCTGTATCTTTCCTCTGAATACCTGATAAATCACCAAACCCCAACACAAAGATGGTTGCATTGTTCAATTGCCATGTACATCTGAGTACATGATTTTGTTTCATTGTGTTGTTTCTAAACATTAAAAATAAACTTAAAAAAAATCCTAGTTCTTCTTTATTTGTAAACCGCAGGAGAGAGACTTTCTGAAATGGTGATTTATACAATCACTTCCCAGATAGCTCAATTCTGAATAGGTCACTGGTACACATTAAGCTTTGCCACCGAGCCAGCCTGATATAACAGAATCAGACCAAGGGAAGTGTGGAACCCGGACCATGAAGACTTTCCAGCACAACTTGTCACAGAAAAGTACTTTACAAATACTGTAACCTACTTTTTAAAGGATGTTCTCAGTGCTAAGAGTATGCCTAACAAGTACATTTGTCTCCTGGTTGTAGTGAAATCAAAGGCTTAAAAATTAAATAATTAAAAAGTTCTGTCAGTAGCATCGAATGCACACAACTGGCTGAATTCCTGGTAAGCAACTATTTGTATTGTAGATGGTTTTAATGTAGACAGTGCAACTGAAATGCTGCTATTGCTATTTCCAGCAAATGGCCAGGCGCGTTCATTGTAAAAGGGAGATTCACCTTAATCAGCCTGATGCAGGTTTAGGGGTTTGTTTTAGTTACTATAGCAACACTTTGTCTTCTGGTTACTGATAACATACCTCCTACGGTTTCATTTCTTGGATTAAAACTAGCAATAAACCGTATCTACGCACAAAACAAACTTCACACCTTGTGTACACACGACAAGACAAAACTATAATAAATCAGCGAAGAAGACAGTATGAGACTGTGGGCAGCTGCGTCGACGGGGAGCGTTGTATTTTGATCGCGTCGCTCAGTGTGTAACGTTACAGTGTGTACAGGGCGCTGGAGGTCACTTCCTGATTTACTGACTGCCGACAATACGTCCTAACTATTTCAAAACGCTCTGCCTCTGTTTAAATGACAACGGTTTGCGTGCCTGAAGAGCAACGTTACCCACAAAGGTGAAAGTAGCGATAGTTTTTGACTTTATTTGATGCAGACCAGCACTTCATTCAGTCGTAGCGCAGGTGGATTGATCGCTTTGCATGTTTTCCTGCCACATTTATACTGAGGATGTTTTAAAATGGCGGTTGTAGCGTCACAACAGGTAAGATACTTTTCATTAGCTTTTATCTCTCTGTCAGCGTTACTCGTGCGCAAATAGAGCTAGAGCCTTTTGCAGTCAGACACTTAATGTAACATTTAATGTCTCCTGAACCAGGAACAGCGCAGTTCACAAGAAGGCGAAAAGTTTTGAGTGAAGTTTAGAGTTTCGGCGACAACGTAAATGAAATGCAGAAGCGCTTGTAAAAGCGGACAGTGTTATAACCGTAATAATAGAAGTGTTTGATGTGTTGTTTATTGGAGGGTCTGGAGTAAAGGTAAGGGGGTGATGGACGCACACACATCCCTCCACCTGCAGCAGGAACATGGCAGAAGCAGAAGAGCTCACGTCCGGTGAAAGCAACACAAAGGGTCAAAGCACTGATGGTAAGTTCAAAGTAACTTTGAAGCCATAACAGCTACATCCTCCAAGCTGTTTGTTTAGAGCCCTGGATGTCAAAATTATTGCACATTAGCATCACTGGCTCTTGAGACATGGGGGAACTGTGCTCGAGTGTAACCAGATAAAGCTTCAGAAATGTTGACATAAAAAAATATAGCATGCACTTCAGTGAATGAATGAAATGAGACTAAAGGATAGTTTAAAAAAATAATATTGTAATGTATAATTATTGTAAAAAAAAAAGTCAAATAAAAATGTAATATTGATCATTTAAACCTATTTTGAACATTGGTGATTACACGTGTATTCTATGCAGTGGGTATTTTGTGTTTATACAGTTGCTAGCTATGAAACAAAACATTCATATTATGCATACAAATATTTAAGTATTTAATAAGTGCTTCAGGGGAGTTAGGAATAGAATTATATGCAAATGACTTGGGAATTCTGAAAGCAGAAATGCTGGTAATGGTAGACCATACAGCTTCCCAAAAATGACTCCTGTTTGAGCACTGCCAGAATATATGCACATGATATACCTCCTCCATCCCACAATTCCTCCAACATAGATGGAGGATGTTGATTGCCTTGAGAGAGAATAACAATTTCATAGTATTTTACAAGCATTAGAAGCACATCATCTCATAGAGTCATCAAGTAGATCTGTATGGTTTGGAAGAAAGAGCTTATTAATTTTGAAAATAAATTAACTAGATAATTCACATCAGTTCTCTCTGACTACAGGAACGCAGTAACTCAAAAAACTCAAAGACCAAAAATGCATTTGAGAAATGCATGGGCTGGGTCACTTTTGAAATGATGACTGTTATTGTTTAAGGAGTGTTTTGGGGCTTTTAAAGTATTGTTGTCCTGTCAATAGCTGCAGTTACTGATTCCACTTTCAATTATAGATTTCATGGCTTTCTTCAAGCATGTTCTTTCCACAACAGAATAATGGTTTGTAGATTCTATGCACATTTTTTAGTTTCTTTTGTAGTAGATGAGCAGGTGCACACACCTGTGACACACACTGAACCATATTCAGTTGGGGAGGAAGAACCAGTAGAGCTTGTATTATCCATTGCCTCTCCCAATATAGATTTTGCAAACGCATCAGGCACAATATAACATCTTGTTCTTCATCTCTTTTGTTTGGAGCTGATGTTCTATTTTCTACTTTGTTTTTGATGTGATGTCCTCTGGTCATATGCACCCCAATCTTTCTCCCTCTATCCTCATTTAGGTAAAGAGCTATTTTTTTCCAATTTTGATGAACAATATGGTTCACTAGATTATCAAGGTTGTTTGAGGACAGCTTTCTCATAGTTTAGTTGGAGGGAGTGTTAACCTGACGTGTCCTTAGGTCTTTGGGTTGCGTTTCTTCTTTTTTTGTTTTTTTGTCTGGTTTCAGGTTGCTTTCTCTACTCCTGCACACTGAAGTAATGTGATGAGAGGTTGTTGTGTCGTTGTTTTACTGAGGGAAGACTCAGAGAGGTGTTTATCCAGCCCTGCACACTGAGTCTTGTCACTCTTCAGAATTTACCTGGACCATTGACACATGGGGAATGTGGGCTGAGAGCACAGATCTGTCACTTAATGGAAAATGAACATGGGCCCACTTTACTAATAATATGACAGAATTTTCTCTATTTATTCATTTTGACTAATGCTTTGTTTCATGATTCAAGGTTGAGGGAAATGAATAAATAAATAAATATATATATATATATATATATATATATATATATATATACACACATACACACACACACTCACCGAAAGTATTATTAGGAACACCATACTAATACTGTGTCTGCCCCCCCTTTCGCCTTCAGAACTGCCTTAATTCTACGTGGCATCGATTCAACAAGGTGCTGAAAGCATTCTTTAGAAATGTTGGCCCATATTGATAGGATAGCATCTTTCAGTTGATGGAGATTTGTGGGATGCACATCCAGGGCACGGAGCTCCCGTTCCACCACATCCCAAAGATGCTCTATTGGGTTGAGATCTGGTGACTGTGGGGGCCATTTTAGTACAGTGAACTCATTGTCATGTTCAAGAAACCAATTTGAAATGATTCAAGCTTTGTGACATGGTGCATTATCCTGCTGGAAGTAGCCATCAGAGGATGGGTACATGGTGGTCATAAAGGGATGGAGATGGTCAGAAACAACGCTCAGGTAGGCCGTAGCATTTAAACGATGCCCAATAAGCACTAAAGGGCCTAAAGTGTGCCAAGAAAACACACAGTGGTAACAAGGCATGATGGATCCATGTTCTCATTCTGTTTAGGCCAAATTCTGACTCTACCATCTGAATGTCTCAACAGAAATCGATACTCATCAGACCAGGCAACATTTTTCCAGTCTTCAACTGTCCAATTTTGGTGAGCTTGTGCAAATTGTAGCCTCTTTTTCCTAGTGGAGATGAGTGGTACCCGGTTGGGTCTTCTGCTGTTGTAGCCCATCCGCCTCAAGGTTGTGTGTTGTGGCTTCACAAATGCTTTACTGCATGCCTCGGTTGTAACGAGTGGTTATTTCAATCAAAGTTGCTCTTCTATCAGCTTGAATCAGTCGGCCCATTCTCCTCTGACCTCTAGCATCAACAAGGCATTTTCGCCCACAGGACTGCCACATACTGGATGTTTTTCCCTTTTCAAACCATTCTTTGTAAACCCTAGAAATGGTTGTGCGTGAAAACCCCTGTAACTGAGCAGATTGTGAAACACACAGACCAGCCCGTCTGGCACCAACAACCATGCCACGCTCAAAGTGGCTTAAATCTCCTTTCTTTCCCATTCTGACATTCAGTTTGGAGTTCAGGAGATTGTCTTGCCCAAGACCACACACCTAAATACATTGAAGCAACTGCCATGTGATTGGTTGATTAGATAATTGCATTATGGAGAAATTGTATAATAATCCTTTAGGTGTGCGTGTGCATGTGTAGGGTGTAATTTTCCCTGAGTTTCTTGGATACAATTGATTTCTGTCCATGTGACCCCAAGATATTTGTAAGATAATTCCATAAGCAGAAATTGTATTTATTGCAAAACAATTCCTGAAAACCAGGACAAATAAAAACAATTTTATTATTATTATATTCCTATGCCTTCATGATCAAGTCTAGTGAGGTATAGTAAGATTTTTCCTGTCCAATGGTGTTTTTTATTGCCAAACTGTCCATAGAGGTTGCAGGAATGAAATACTGTATGTAATCTGATGCGGTGGAAATTACATTTGTTGGTTCAGAAAAAAAGTTTATTTTCTATAAGGAGACAAAACAACCATATGATTTACAGATTAACTTTTTTCTTTATAAGGACTGATTTACTTTTGTTATTTGTCTTTCTAGATTCCCAGGTCTCATCGTTCAGCAAATCTTCACACAAGCAGTGTTTGCCTCTCACCCAAAACCATGTCAACCTTCACATGCCCTCAGACTCTCAGCCGCCGCATGTCTCCCTCAGCTTCAAATCAATCCCTCCCTTCAGTAGAACATGTGATGAGGATCGCAGCAGCTTGGCCTCTCAGGACTCTGGAATCCCCACCCTTGAGATTAACCCGCCTGAGCACATTCATGCTCGAGTCACCACTGTTCCACCTCCACATGATGATAATCCGGCAACACTAAACTTGGATGTTTCAGATAACTCCACACTCAAGTCTTCCACCTTCCCACGATGTGACTTTGATTTGGTCCGCCTTTATGGAGCAAGTGGGCTCTCGAGTGCGGCAGGCAAGGGCACTTTGAACCGCAGTGATGAAATTTCAGTGTGCAGTGTTTCCAGTTTAAGTACTGAGTTTTCTGCCACATTGTCAGTCAGTAATGAGGACTTCCAAGACTTTATGGTTACATCCGAATCCAGCGCCGTTGTTACATTTGAGAATGAAGATGTCTTGCACCGTTGTGACAATTCACTCTCATCTCCTACTGACCTACACGGCAAGCTGAGCAGCCCGCAACGGCAACCTGTGGGGGTCTCTACACCACATGAGGCTAGACCCAAGAGACTGGGTCCACTCGCCAGCTTCTTCCACAAGTATTGTAGCATTTGCATTTTTAATGTTGTTAAATTCACACCAAGAAACTACTGATTTGTTCAGTAGTATCATGATTTGCTTATTGTGTTAACTTGAAGAAAATTTGCCTTTCAAATAATGTTGCATCAATATTATTTAACTTTTTTATCATTCAATTACATAAAAAATGAAAAATAACTTGGTTTTTAATTTTTCATGTGTGTTTGCACTGGAATTCTGCAATACTCTTGGCCACACCCTTTCATTTTTCTATTATAATCTAAGCTCTTTCTTTATCCTTGAGTTCTGTCATTTATAACAACATAGCAACCTAAAATAATCATTTCTGTTTTTTGTTTTTGTTTAGTATAACAAAACCTTGCAACAAACATTTGCAACATCGCAAGTTATTGTTTCCACTGTAATTTTTCATCTCAACTTTGCTTTCTATTTCATCTTCTGATAATAGGGTTTCTCATCACCGGTGATTTAATTTCGGATTTTTTTTTACTTCCGGCTATAATATGCAGTATTTGATATATCTATGATATGACTATGATACTTCAGTTTTTTTAGTGCTCCAAAGGTCTTAAGTGGCTTAGGTCCTTCATAATTGAATAGAGCTCATCACTACCTGGACCTCGGCTTGTTCTCGAACATCCACTCAAGTCACTGTCCACTGTGCTGTGGGTGATCATTTTCAACTTGTAGCACATGCCTCAGAATTACCTTTCCTTTGATGAGATGGAAAGGTAATTCCATAAAAAGATGATTTCTTATCATCTATGCAGCACAGACTTTCTTGAAGCTTCTCTTAATGTTAAAATGGCTCAAATGTTTGTTCATTCTGCCTCACTCTCCACTGTAGTGCAGTATTCTTTTAAGTTTCTCCCTTTTTTCTGTTCTGTTCTATTCTGTGTTTAGTGAAACGTGCTATAATAAAGTGTCTCTTTGTGGAATTCACATTGCTTAAAAATAATTCAAAGACAAAAAAAAAACCTTGAGGGTAATTTTCAGAAGACATAGCACTCTGTTAACTCCTTTTATTTCTTTTCTATATTTGTAAGGAGTCTTTTTACTAAGACAATGAAGGAAACAAGTGCACTGGAAGAGCAGAGAGAGCCTGGCTGGAAGCTGTTTGGTAAAGTTCCACACAAAGAACTTTCATCCAAAGACTCCAGGAAAATACAAAAGGTACGTTCACACACCTGCACTCATACTAGGTCAAAATGCAATGTAGCTGATTTTTGAGTGATTTTTCATGTAGTATGGTTGTGTCAAAATTGTGAAAAAATAACTATAGTTTCAGTATTCAGTGTTTAATGTAACCTTCATAGAGTATGGCCCTATAGAATGTCAGAGCCAGTCTGCAGGTTTTGGACAGTCTAAAGTTGCCAGATTTTGCAGAGTTTATTGTATGTTGGGCACAGACACAATTTATTTTTTTTAGCTTCAGAATATGTCCAATCTTAGAATATCAAACATGTTTGATATTTTGAGCCAGTTTAGAACGCATGTTGTTTTTTATTTGCCATGCGTCTCCTCGCAATCTTGCCGTTGAGTTCTCATTTTAGGGAAAATCAACCCATGAATGTTTTTCTCAGCTGGAAGAAAACATTTTAACAGTGAAGCTTTCACATGTTTAAAGATTTATGTACACTAGTTTTAGATTTTTCACTTTGATTCATTATGCATCAATCAAATTCAGAGTTATTTTGATATTGTTTATAATGGGGCTTTGTTTCCAGTGTAAAGGCCTGCAGTTTACTTTAGGTAATTTGAACCCCATGATTCTGCCTCCCTGTGTCCATCTAGATTTCACCCACATCCAACTCCTGCCTTTATCTCTTGCTTTTGTTCTCTGCAGCTGTAATGGAAGATCGAGGTATTGGGTGACAGGTTTAGAGGTGCTGGTTAATTTAGGCTCTGTAGCAGTGGCTTATAGGAAAACATGAGTTAATCTTAACTCAATATGATGTACTTCTGTCCTGTGCTTTTGACTTTAAACATTGCAATATTCTCCCTACTGCCATGTACAAGTCCTAAAGGAATAACATGTGTAGGGTGGTTTGACAAAATTGTTAGGATGTTTCTTGTTATATTTCATTTGAAACAGTGAAAGAGATTCTCATGAGAACTGATGACACACAGCAGATTATTTATCATCTTTGTACATGACTCAGACATGCACAGCAGAGCACAGAGCGCACTGATCACATGAGACGCAGTGCAGAGAGCCGTGTGCTGGAATCCATTAGTATGGCTGCCTGTAAATCATGGATCCTCTCTCAGCACTGTGATGATGACGAGTAGTATTAGCATGCACACACACACACCTATGGACACGACAGGAGCACGGGACAGAGTCTGATCCTCTGCACCCCTCTGATGTAGTGCCTCCCAGTTGGGTGCACGTTTGTTAGGACGGAGTAATAGAGAGAAAGAGGGCAAGGAAAAACAGTGTCAAGTAACTAAGCAGGAGTGAGACCGCAATAACAGCAGAGGAGCAGGAGCACAGTAGTATCATGCTACTGTTTCTCAGGGTGTGTCCCATATTCCTTGCGGTCTTCCTCTGCTGCTGTGCCTTGTCTTTCGGTCTGCAAGGCACTTAAGCTTGTAGTTGTGGAAGTACAGCAATGGTGTAGAGTTGTGTCTGGAACACTGGATTCTGAATGTCTCAACAGCACTGCAGCGTTCATGGTGAGTTTGTGTCGTATTTGTTTTTTCCTTTTCCCCCTTCCTTTTTTGTTTTCTGTCTGATATAAATTGAGGAAAATGAGAAGAATATAATAAAGAGCATTTGTAGGGAGGAAATGACGTGGAGAGAGCGATTCTTTTGTTGCAGGTGTACCTGATGTTCAGGTGTGAGCACATTTGTTTGTTATTAATTTTTCATTCTGTTTCTTTGGTTTGCTGTCCCACTTTCACTCTTTAAACTAATTAGGAGTTCCTTGTCTCATTTTTTTTGGTGTGTCCTTCTATTATATACATTTGGCTCAAGTTGGAATGTAGGTCATTTTGTCTAGTTTTATCTCTGAGAGAGTGCAGCGTGGGGGCAAATTAAATATTTATATTCATTCATGAGCGATAGCGTGTGCTTTCTGTATATTAGTGTATGATTTTGTAAAATTCTTTGGACTATATGGGCCATTCTACAGAATTGGTCCAAACTGCTGTCCCACAACCAAAAAAACACATTTAAAAAGCGTTTTAGTACTTGCACTTGGCCAAATATTGTCTGGTAAACCATAAGTCAATGGAAAGCTTATTTATTCAGCTTTCAGATTATGTATAAATCTACATTTTGAAAAACTGACATTTAAGACTGTTTTTTTTTCAGTCCAGGGTCACAAATAGCAAAAAAATATTTTTACAATGTAGATGTAAGCAAAAGCTCAGTAGGTCAATATAACCCTTCTAATTAAAATATTATAACTGAGTTTTGGTTGTGACATTTGGGGAGTGGACAAATATTCCAAATCTTTCTGAAAATACAATATGAGAATTAACTGCACAATAAATAAGAATGTGTACCTTTAGATATTATAAAATGTGCATACATACAAATATTTTTGAAATATAAAAAATTTTCAAGGCATTTTTTACTCTTTGATTTTCAACCAATTCTGTAGAAAGGCCCATATACAGCATTGTTTTTTGTTTTGTTTAGCTTTTTCTACTCATGATTGAAATGTGTTTAACAGGTGCTATTCATCATAAGATTTATACATTTGCTTTATAGTATTTTCATTATTTTATACATTATTCATATAAAGTGTATACATTTATTCTGTTATTTATTTATCTTTTTATTTATAAAGGAATATGAAGGAAGGAGTGGACAATCTAGCAGTTCCATATCTCCCAAGAAGAATGTAAGAAGGAACCTGGACTTTGAGCCACTTTCAACCACAGCCCTTATACTGGAGAACCGTCCAGCGTAAGTTTTGTTTTTGTGCATCTCCTCCGGTCATGAAACCTCATTCCTGTATGATGGGTAGAAAAAAAAAGATAAAATAAATAAATAATAAACACTTTCATCTTGCATGCAATGATATGACATGCAGCACAGATGATATAATAATAATAATAATAATAATAATAATAATAATTCAATACATTTTATATAGTGTTTTTCTAGGCACTCAAAGCGCTTTACATTGTCAGGGGTATCTCCTCATCCACCACCAGTGTTCAGCATCCACCTGGATGATGCGACGGCAGCCATAGTGCCATAGTGCCAGAATGCCCACCACACACCAGCTTACTGGTGGAGAGGAGACTGAGTGATGAAGCCAATCAGCGGATATTTGGATTGATAAAAAAAAAAAAAAAAAAAAAATTGGTAACACTTTAGAATAAGGTTCCATTAGTTAATGTTAGTTAACTACTTTCGTTAACATGAACTAAGCAAGAACAATCCTTCTACAGCATTTATAAGTCTTAGTTCATGTTAATTTCAACATTTACTAATGCATTATTTAAATCAAAAGTTGTGCTTGTTAACATTAGTTAATGCATTGTGAATTACCCTGAACTAACAATGAATAACTGTATTTTCATTAACTAACATTAACGAAGATGAATAAATACAGTAATAAATGTATTATTCATTGTTTGTTCATGTAAATTAATACATTAACTAACATTAACTAATGGAACCTTATTCTAAAGTGTTACCAAAAAATTAATTTATGCATTTAGCAGACGCTTTTATTCAAAGCATTCAGGCTATCAATTTTTACCTATCATGATATAGAGCGCTAGTATAATTTAAAGCATGGGGAATATGGAATAAAAAAGGATTTATAGATGTAAAGTATTTCAAAACATTTTCTCTCGAAAATAGAAATGTAAAGTCCATTGGAAGTAATTGTGTATCTGTGTGTAGGAATCTTCCTGCAAAGCCTGAGGAAGAAGCCCAGAAACACAGACAAGAATATGAAGAGATGGTGGCTCAGGCCAAGAAGAGAGGTGACTTTCTTTTCACGCTTTTGTTTGTGTGTCCAGTTTCGTGTGCTCTAGAGGGCGCTGTTGAAACAGATTTCCATTTCACTGCCATTCCTCCTCTCTCTCACTGCGTGTATGTGTTTCTATGCAGAGCTGAAAGAGGCCCAGAAACGGAAGAAACAACTAGAGGACAGGTGTAAACATGAGGAAAGCATTGGCAATGCTGCTCTCACCTGGAGTCAGGAGATTTTACCCAACTGGCAAAGCATGTGAGTCTGCACACAAAAATCATTGACACAATATATCACACAAACAAGCATTCTTGACATTCCATTCAAATAAATAACAGACAAACATTCTAAGACGACTAACATTTGGCAAGAGATGTTTTGACAAATTAGTGAGAGAGACAGACTAGAAGTGTTTGCTTAGGTGCTCATCTGATACAGCTCTCATCCTTGTTATATCCAATGATCTCTCTGCTGTCCCTGTGAATAGAAGTGGCTTAAAGTCCTAAAATATGCTTTGAGAGAAAAAAAAGATAAAGCAAGCATGTGTGAATTACCCCCCCCCCCAATTTTCTTTTTTCTTTTTACAGTGTTCAGCAGACATGTTTCTTTTAATATCGAAACTAAGTTTATCTGCTTTATGAACCAACAACAATGAAATAACTGAAATGGTTTAGCGCAGTGATATGGACATCTTAATCCAGTCAAACCTGCCTGGAACTACTTCAGCCGTGTGTTTCCCTGAGAATATTTGCACACAATGGACTTGTTAATTGACTTTTTTTGCTCTGTCCTTCTCTTCCCTATTCCAGGTGTTCATCCAGGCGGGTGAGGGATTTATGGTGGCAGGGTCTGCCACCCAGTGTGAGGGGCAAAGTCTGGAGTTTAGCGATAGGCAATGAACTGAACATCACAGATGGTATGAATGGGTTTTATCTATCCTTTATCACATACACACATGATGCACACATACTTGATTAAATATGACAATGTATTTTTAATTCGAAATGTATGGATGAACAATGATTCTAAATATAAAGTCTATCTTTTCTTTTAAGTGTGTAGTAATATAAATGGCTTTGTATCATGGGTTTGTTTTCTTCACTGTGTTTCACAATCAGTGGCCTGTGGTTTGATTGGTATTTAGTTTGAATCTCTAGGCTGGCATAAACCCACAAATTTATACCATAAATGTGCGGCCGTAAACAAGCTTGAGCCTTGTTTTGTGAGAGCAGCATATCCAAAGCAAAGCATGAATCATGCATTGATGTCATATGCTAATGTAAATGAAGTCATAGGTATTAATAACCAATGCTATTTTGGTTGTTCACTGTGAGAACTCTGCACCGAAAGCTGTTGTGGTTTAAATGCTATTTTGCAATAGTGATCTGTTGTGATCACGAGTAGAAAAATAAAAATGAACATTTGGAATGGCAACAGATTCTTGACGAGACACAGTTTTACAAGCTGGGTTATTATATTATGAGAATTTTGCTTCACATTTTTGTTGAAATATTCCCTGTATTTAAACACAATGCAGGTATACTTTGTTTTTAAGTTAAGTAAACGGGTGAAATCCCAGGAGTTGAGAAGCGCTGAGTAGATCTTCAAAAGCAAATTTGATTTGTAAAAACTGTTAGATGTAATAACCTAACTGTATCACTAGGGGGTCTCTTTACAAAGCAAATAGGGATTTTTAGATGTAGGTCATTTTTTCTTATTATTTATGTATGTGTCTTAAACAGAGCTGTATAATATCTGTTTGGCAAGAGCCAAAGAAAAGTGGAATGCCTTCGTAGCCCCAACAGCTGCTGCAGAAACAGAGAATGAAGGTAAATGTTACGCATTTTTCCATTTTTTTTTCCAAGCACATGCTACTTTTGTTTCTTTTCTCCCACTTTTGCTGGAATAACTTCTTGAATCTCATATCAACCATTATTTATATACTTGACATTCTTTTATTATCCTACTCTTTTTGTTTCCTGCTATTTCTCCTCCATCAGCATCCCTTACTGCCCTTTTGTAACTAATTATTGCTCATTTTTCAGATGCAGGGTTGTCTCATGCTGATCGAGAGGCCAGTCTAGAACTGATCAAATTAGATATTTCCAGAACCTTTCCCAGTCTCTGTATTTTTCAGCAGGTAGGGTGCATTGCTGTTTCTGGTGTTTCACATCATCTGCTGACAACTGTGTCATTATCTCTTGGGCTTTATTTTCAGGGAGGCCCATACCATGATGTATTACACAGCATTCTGGGAGCTTACACTTGCTATCGTCCGGATGTGGGATATGTAAGTCTGGTTTACTATGATATCTTATTGTTTAAATGCTGTCTAATATCTTTTAAATGTATCCTGTACCACTGCACCTTAACCTCAGTTTGCTTGAGCATTGACTCCTATAAAGAGATGTTTACTGTAAAACAGAAACTGACAAAGATGTTGTGTCGGACAGCTGGTTTGCTGGAGTTTAAAGGTTTAAAGTTTGCTCTGTTGAAGCTATTATGCACGTAATAAGCAGAGCCTTAGACCTTATTCTGCTGCACATGTGAGAAAACCAGAGCAATGTGTGCTGCACAGCCCTCTTACATCCTGCTCACAGACCACAGTGTCAATCGTTGGCCAAAGAGCTTTTGCACTTTCACCTCCACAAAGATGCTAGGTGTTCAGCTCGTATTATAAAATTTGAGAACATATTTTACGTTTCTGTTAATGTTACTTAATCAAACAGCTTCACTTGTATGACACAACAATTTTAAATTCAAATCTCCAATGTATTTTAGATGCCAAGTTTAGAAAAATCCTTTGGAAAAAGAAAAACTTTTTTTGTCACTATTTTGTGACTAACACTAGTGGTCAAAGAATAATATCTGTTAAAAGGTTTTGAAATAAGTCTCACTGTGGCTGTGTTTATATGATCAAAACTAGAGTAAAAGAGAAAATCTTAATTATTCCAAACTTGTAATAGATGAATCCTCATTTATGTATCTCTGTTATGTGTTTGTTGTGTAGGTGCAGGGCATGTCCTTTATAGCAGCAGTGTTGATTCTCAACATGGACACTGCTGATGCCTTCATTGCATTTGCCAATTTGTTGAACAAGCCTTGTCAAATGGCTTTCTACAGAGTGGACCACAGCCTTGTGAGTTTTTATGAGGAGTCTTATTAAGTCTTTTTAAGTTGTGTGATCAAGGAAAAAATAGTTGTTATTCAAGACTTTTCAAATGCTCCTGTCATTTTTCTTCCTTAGATGTTGACATACTTTGCAGCATTTGAAGTGTTCTTTGAAGAAAACCTACCAAAGCTCTTTGCACACTTTAAAAATAACAGCCTGTCCTCTGATATTTATTTAATTGACTGGTAAGTGACATACTTTAAGTCCTGTCAGAAATTTGCCCCTGAGAAACAGATTTATTTATCATAGATCTGCTTTTGTCTGTGTAGGATCTTCACCTTGTACAGTAAATCTCTCCCGCTGGACATTGCGTGTCGAGTGTGGGACGTGTTCTGTCGCGATGGCGAGGAGTTTCTCTTCCGCACGGCTCTGGGGATTCTGCGTCTTTACGAGGACATCCTCACACACATGGACTTCATCCACATCGCTCAGTTCCTGACGCGCTTGCCGGACGACATCTCTGCTGACGAGATCTTCTCCAGCATAACCACCATCAACATGAACAGCAAGAACAAGAAATGGGCACAAGTGAGCATCTTTCTCTGAACAATCATAAAAACACATAACATGCATTTCATGAATAGTTATTAAACAGTATTATGTGAAAGTGACGTGACATACAGCCAAGTATTGTGGCCCATACTCAGAATTCGTGCTCTGCATTTAACTCATCCAAAGTGCACACACACAGAGCAGTGAACACACACACACACACACACACACACTGTGAACACACACCCAGAGCTGTGGGCAGCCATTTATATGCTGTGGCACCAGGGGAGCAGTTTGGGGTTCGGTGCCTTGCTCAAGGGCACCTCAGTGGTGGTATCGCCGGCCCAAGACTCGAACCCACAACCCTAGGGTTAGGAGTCAAACTCTCTAACCCCTAGGCCACAACTTCCCCTTTTATCCAATCAACAAAACATTAAAAATATTATTACATTCAGCAGCCATTACTCCAGTCTTCATCATCATGTTGTGCTGAAAAACATATTCAGACTTCATAAACCATAATGAAAAAGCAGACACTAAAAAAATCATAATAATAATTTGAAAGCATTTTAGCATAAGGTTGCACATAAAGTGTGGGGAAAAAAATCAGAGGGTCTAAATACTTTCTGAATTATATTTTAGTTCGAAAAGGATTAAATGTTATATATACAAGAATGATACAATGCTGTTCATATTTAAATTGTTTCCACTATATACATATATACACACACACTTTCTCTTCCTTTTGTACCTCTAGGTTCTTCAGGCTTTGCAGAAAGGACAAGACCGGGGCAGTCCTCTACTGAAACACTAAGGATGCATCCTCATGTCTTCTCTTCCACCTCACAGAGACGAAGAGAGAAACTCTTGTTGACCCTGCATACCTCTGGTACCACATCAGAAAATCTCAGTTCCAGTCATACATGTCCAGTCCCATACAAACTGATGCGTGGGAATACTAACTGACCTCACACGGCTGGAACGGAGGCAACACATCACGTGAATGTACACTCCCAACTCACAAGAAGTGTGGCAGTGTGAGTTTGTGAAGATCTAAATGATTTAATGTCTCTGTCCTTTCATTACTTTCACCTTCACTCTTTCTCTTCTGCTTTATCCCTCAGCTTAAACAAGGCATTTCCTTTTACGCAAAATAAAATAATAAGGGATTTTCCTGAAATGGTTTACTTCTAATATGAAAGCATATTGACTTAAAAAGAGATTGTTGACAGTCTAACTGTACTTTTTTCTTGGTGGCCTCTGAGTATCCTTCAAAGTCCTGGAATCTCAAAGGTAGTGTTAGTTTAAAAAACTAGAAGTGCACAAATCATGACGAGTTTTTGTTTGCTAGGATTCAAAGTCAGTGAATCCCAACATTGTTTCTAAGACCTTTTGTAAACTTTTAATTTAAGTTTCTTTTTAAAGCACTATTATTTATTCTTCCTCATATTCTCTGTAATCTGTGTTTCTGTTCTCTGTATTACAAATGTCTTTATTCAGAGATTTGAGTGAACACTGTTTGTGGAATTGTTACTGGATTCTCGCTCCCCTTTTTTCTCTCTCTCTCTCTCTCTCTCTCATTTATTTATATATTTTTTTTTTATAGGAAGTGTTGTGCCAGTCTTAAACCAAACATGCTGAAATACTAGCATTTCAGTTCATGCCTACAGAACAAGGATTTTAGCATAATGGATGTGGCTTTGACAGTTTGGTGCAGCTTGGGTCTAAAGGTGGTTGAAGTGTTGAAAAGAAGCTGGATTGACTGTGTTCATAGATGGTGGTGGTTTTCTGTCATACGGCTCATCTCAGCATTATGCTTGGTGTTACACTTTGCAGTAAATTATTTTTGGCGTTCAACACTTCATCAAATTGAGATTAAAATCGGACAAAATCTTATTATTCAGAATCTATGAAATACCATGCAGGAATACTTCATAGTCTTTACTTGTTTCATGCACACATGCAGTTAACTGGCCTAAAAAGTTTAGAGAAGTAAAAGTAAGGACCTTACATCAATGAATTAATGCTGCCTAAAATACTGTAAACCCATTTTAGTAAAATATATTTCACTGTGAAGTATTGACAGTATCATGTTAAACATCCAGATGTTTATTTATTATCTTGATTAGGACACATGGTAAAGTTGATGGATTATTATTTTTGTGAGGAGGGGGAAAAATACCTAATTTCATATCCTCTGAGAGTGTAAGTGTGTATACTGTGTGTGCACACGGTAATATGTTAACAAGCTATGAAGGTTCCAGAATATTGAAAGGCACTTGATATCTTAAGTTTATGTTCAGATATTATCAAGATAATGTGAGATTTCACGGCTGTGTGATCACTGTGATCAAAGGAACACCTCCCACCTTTTTGTGGTCTAAACCAAACCACAGCAATAAGCTGCTTTGAAAACATATACTTTTTTTTCATAGATTTTCACTGTGGTCTTTAATGTGCTCTGCCATTTCATGTTTCGTTTCTTGTTCATTACCATACAGGAACAGAACTTGTTTTGTGTTCATGTTGGCTGTTTTTTATTATTATTATTATTATTATTATTATTATCTGATTATTCATTGCCTCAGTTTTAAAATATTTATATATCTGGGGGACATGCACCAGGAGCTTTAAGGAAATGGCCTTCATTTTTGCTTTGAGTCCAAAGTTTTGAAAGAACTTATGCACATAACTCAGAAAAAGAGCTTAAAAGACTTAGATGTCCAGTGCATTCAGCTGTTTGAGTTCATGTACAATAAAAAGAGTAAAGACAATCTCAGTTGTAATGGCTGAGATGACGTGTGTGTGTGTGTGTGTGTGTGTGTGTGTGTGCGCGTGTAAACAACTTCATGTTATATTGTGAGTACTTGATCATCACCATGAACAATTCATTCTGTTCAAAAGAGCATAGGCCACCCAGGACTACAGGAAATGTTAATAATGAAGTACAGTAATGTTATTGTGCAATGTATTTATTATGTTAGTGTTTTATGTGGGGACTGACAGAATTAGTCTGTTAAGATGAAAGCAGCAGGGTGTTCAATGTTATGAATAACTGGCCAGTCCAAACTATTTAATGTTAGCGTTTTGTTCATCTATATCAACACTGTATGAGCAATCAAATGTGTGCAGACTGTATGCATGCAATCCCACACTTACTGAAGCTTTCAGAAGCTATTTGAGCAAGCACTGATGCAGCTCACACAACACGCTTTGACCTGTCTGTGTTCTTATGTGTTTGTCCTTCTGTCAGAAAAATGCTGCCTTTGCTTTTGTTGTCAATATACAGGTGATATAGAAATAAAGTTGTATATATTCGTGGTCCATTGTCTCTTGACTTCATTAGTGTTCACACTGAGAATAATGGCACTCTAGACTGAGTCATACACGAGGTGCAGATTTGCTACATATAATAACCACAAAGCTGTTTCCTGTAAGACTTATGAGCACTTTTTTCAGTTGTGATCACAGTGGAATATTTTCTTACCTATAACCTGCCCCCCCCTACCCAAACCACACTAGCCCCCTCCCCTTCTACCTTTAAAAGCTATAGAGTAAAGCTTGTAGGACATTATCCAGTTGATAACAGCTTTATCTCAAGAAGAAGAAGAATCTGCAGTTATGCGTCAGTATTTTCTTTGTCTTTTTATTGGTCTTCTGGCAGTTGCATTCCTCCAGTCTGGTGTAAGGGGCAACAGTAAGTCACCCTAAAACACATTTATTTGTTCAGTTCTGTGAATAGAAATGTATATATATAAACACTTTATCAGTGTCGTAAAACTTATTTCCAAGGGTGAGTTAGAAAGCTAACAATTTTTCTTAAGAGCAGTTTATCTGTTAACATTTAGGTGTTTGATGTTAAAATATTAATAAACTGATTTATTACATAAATTATATTTTTTCAACACAGATGCCAATTTACCATCTGAATGCTGTTTTAATCTTTATGGGAGAAAACTCCCCATTGCTAAAATTGATTCCTACATCGAGACAAGAGTGGATTGCACCAAACCTGGAGTCATGTGAGTTTTCATTTATCATATTCATAATAATTCTAATCCTAACAGTAAAAATCTATTATACTGTGTTTGTAAGATTTCTGTGTGGAGTAACTGATCTTTTCTTACTTCCAGTTTTGTCACAAAGAAGAGTTTTCGTATATGCGTGGATCCTCAGCTGAGCTGGGTGAAGACTGCCATGAAAGCAGTGGATGAGCGTGATCTTTAGTGATGCTGCTGTGGTGATGATCAGTATGCTCAAAGGAATGCTTTTTTTTGTTTCTTAAGTGAAGTATTAGCTCAGTAATTCTCTTTATGTAATGCTCTGATATTCTTTTCATTATTATCATGTAAAGCATCATGTCAAGTAACTGCATATTCTGATGCATTAAGTGCTAAAATAATTGTTTTTCCTTTAACTAGTGTTAATTTTACTGCAAAATAACATGTAAAAAGACAACAATCACCCTGTTCTTATGAGGATTACAGGGACAATTTATGATAGTATTATCTTAATGTAGGCTGAAGAAAGAAATGTGCTTTTGTTTGATTCTGTATAACAGCAGTTATAGATGTTCTTAAGTCTAATAAAGCAGAATACAAAAACGATGATGAATTTTGTTGTAAAATCATTTCTCTGTTATACTGTACCTCAGTAACAACGGCAGAGCTTATCAAGGCAAGATCAGATAAATCAAAAGCATTTCTGGTTTTGAAAAAAAAAAGCAATAAATTGTGACAGAAACAAATTAACATCAGCTTCTTTTAAGGATATATATGAACTGAATTTTTATATTAAATATGGAGAAAGGAAAAAACACTTGTCATTTATTGTATTACAAATATGTACAGTATGTTCATGTTATCAATTCAAGGGTCACTAATTATTTACCTTTTCTGTGTTCATAGAATATTAATTTTTTTACTATGCACTCAAGAACACATGACTGAACAGGGTCTTTTAAATTAGTGAGGATAGAATTCAGTACAGCAGATACAACACAGAACAGACAATAAGTGTTGTGTGACTAAAGAATATAAAATGAAAAGAAAAAAAAAACTAAAAATACAGCAGTCCTGATGAACAAGGAGAAACCGTTTGGTATGAAGTTCCACCATTTAGGATTCCAAAATAACTGTATTGTTGCTCTTTTTTTTTTTTTTTTGCCTGAAATATTTTCATCAAAAATGATATTACTCAGTTGGTCTAAACTGGCAATACCAGTATGAAGTTAAAACAGATAAAGCTAATATATATATATATATATATATATATATATATATATATGTTCTTTCCATATACAACCTGTCAAGATCACGAGGTGTCATTTTTATGAAAGATCGCCAGTTTGCATGAATCTCCTATAGGTTTTTATAATTTTTTTTTTTTTTTTTTTTAGAGCTAGATGTCCTTGAATTGCTCCCTATGTGAAATTGCTGGATAGACTCTCAGCATTGAACTTTTTTCACAAATTATCTGTCAAAGCAAGATTACTCAAAGTACTACTACTAATAAGTTGTATTTATGCTAATCTACAGGTTAGGTTGTAAATGATATTCATGGTACTAAGAGAATCTTGTCTGTTGATGTGTTTTAAAGTTCCATAAAAGTAAAAACCATGACCACTTGATTATTAAAACATGAAAGGGCCTCAAATAAAACAAACCAATTAAACTAAATAAGGGGGACCTAGAGACAAGCCTACGGATGTGAGCATTCTTAACTTCATATTGATAATTGAAAAAAAGTTCACAATAGAATTGCATAGAATAGAATAGCATCAGCATAGAATTGCAGACTGTGTTGGTGGTGGTGTCTTTTAATAGCACTAGTTTCTCACCTGCCTACAAAGTGTCGCTAGATGTTAACACCTCAGGGCTGTCAGCGGAACACTTGAATTTGTGGTCAGACTCTTATGCCAATGACACTGTACCACTCTCGGCTGCTTTTCCTGTTGGAGGCCATATGCTGCTCGCTGTTTTTAAAATAGATTTGAGTCTTTAGTAAAACAAAGATCACCAATAATGTTAAACGTAAAACACTAAATACTTTAAATGTTCCACTTTGCAGCAACAGCTTGAAAAAAAAAAAAAAAAACTGAAATGTTTCTTCCCTCTTACATTTAAAAGTTATGCGCTTAACCAAACATTATTTGTTGAACACGTCCCTCTGTAATTTACATAGACTCACAATGTCAAATATGTTTGTGGGCCAAAAATGTAAGTCATTTAAGTAAAAATTCTCCACATTAATGTACACACAACACCTCATATTGACAGAAATGAGAGAATTGTTGACATTTTTGCACATTTATTAAAAAAGAAAAAACTGAAATATCACATGGTCCTGCGTATTCAGAACCTTTGCTGTGACCCTCATATATTTAACTCTTTTCCTTTGATTGTTTTGTGTTTTTCTACACCTTCATTATAGGTCCAGCTGTGTTTGATTATACTGACTGGACTTGAAAACCACACACCTGTCTAATAATATATATATATATATATATGACCTTACAGCTCACAATGCATGTCAGGGCCTTAATTCTAAGCGATATGTGTGGAGAAAAGCAGGCACTGCTCATCACCTGTCCTATACAGTCCCAACAGTGAAGCATGGTGGTGGCAGCGTCATGCTGTGGGGGTGTTTTTCAGCTGCAGAGACAGGACGACTGGTTGCAATTGAGGGAAAGATGAATGCGGCCAAGTACAGGGATATCCTGGATGAAAACCTTCTCCAGAGTACTCAACACCTCAGACTGGGCCGAAGGTTCACCTTCCAACGAGGCAATGACACTAAGCACACAACTAAAATAACGAAGAAGTGGCTTCACAACAATTGTGACTGTTCTTGAATGGCCCAGCCAGAGCCCTGACTTAAACTCAATTGAGCAAGGCTTTTCTGTCTTTCCTCACGGTTGCAGCAGTGTCTGCTCCTGCAGGAGCCTTTTCTGTCTTTCCCCACTGCTATAACAGTGTCTGCACCTGCAGGAGCCTTTTCTGTCTTTCCCCACTGCTATAACAGGGTCTACTCCTGCAGGAGCCTTTTCTGTCTTTCCTCACTGCTATAACAGCGTCTGCACCTGCAGGAGCCTTTTCTGTCTTTCCTCACTGCCACAGCAGTGTCTGCTCCTGCAGGAGCCTTTTCTGTCTTTCCCCACTGCTATAACAGCGTCTGCACCTGCAGGAGCCTTTTCTGTCTTTCCTCACTGCCACAGCAGTGTCTGCTCCTGCAGGAGCCTTTTCTGTCTTTCCCCACTGCTATAACAGTGTCTGCACCTGCAGGAGCCTTTTCTGTCTTACCCCACCTGCAGGAGCCTTTTCTGTCTTTCCCCACTGCTATAACAGGGTCTACTCCTGCAGGAGCCTTTTCTGTCTTTCCTCACTGCTATAACAGCGTCTGCACCTGCAGGAGCCTTTTCTGTCTTTCCCCACTGCCACAGCAGTGTCTGTGTCACAATAAGGTCCAGAGAATACCAACTGAAGGAACAACAACAACAACAACAACAACAACAACAACAACAACAACAACAACAACTAGACAGGAGAGACATATGAGAATCAACTAACCAACAACACGAACAGGATTGCCAGCCAAACTTAAAGGCAACACAAATGAGCTGCAGCTGGCGCTCATAGACCGCAGCTGTGGTGCTAGTTAACAGACACACACAATCAGAGAAGCAAGATGAACACACAGACCCATGAACCATGACAGTCTGCTCCTGCAGGAGCCTTTTCTGTATTTCCTTACTACCGCAGCTGTAGCTGCTCCCCCAGGAGCCTTTTCTGTATTTCGTCACTGCCACAGCAGTGTCTGCTCCTGCAGTAGCCTTTTCTGTCTTTCCCAACTGTCACAGCAGTGTCTACTCCATTCAGGAGCCTTTTCTGTTTTCCCCTTCTGTCGCAGCTGTAGCTGCTCCCGCAGGCAATTAAGGTTGTCTGCATGTAGGCCATCACGAGCCTTAGTTTTGTTAGTCTGTAATGTTGCTGTTCTAGCATAAAGAAGATCTGCAAAGTTAAAAAGCTCAAAGACTAATTCAAAAGGAGATATTTTATTTAACAGAAATCACTTTTCAAAAGCTAAAGTAGATGGCCAAACAGCGTGTGTTTCTTTACTGCAGTGTCTGCAAAGTGCATTTGCAGATTTTGACTGTTGAGTAGCACTTTAACCACAAGTTGTCAAACAAACGCATCAAAGCAGATTTTCCCAAATAGACATCAGCTTTGCCTCACTGATGTTACATTTGATGACTGCAGTCAGGGAAAATTAAAGAAAAACCCTGTACACAATTGTATCGGTATTAATATCAATATCAAGGATACTTGCCTTTAAAATTATCAGTAATGTATCTAAAACAAAATAAGTGGTATTGCCCATTCCCAGTGGCAAACGCCTGCTTATATAGCCAGGGATTTCTCGCCTACTATTAGAGTAAAATCAGCAGTGTAATATTTGCAGGGTTAAAAGATATTAATTCCCAAAGAGCTGAATGAACAATCTACAGTGTTAAACAGTACTCATGTTCAGTGTTGTTATTTGGTGTAATTTCACTTTTATACTAAAAGTGTGGATTAAAATCCCGAATTGTCTGGACTCCACCCTTCAGTGACTGCTGCCTTGCGAAGTGATGATGCTATCTTTTCTTCGAGCGACGGAGATGGTAATTTGGATTGATTTTCTCTTGATAAAGGTAAATGGCAAAATAAAATTGCTGATAACTTTAATCAAAGTACGATTGGTGGTGAACACATTTAGAAATTACTAACTGCGAGTGTTTTGTCAGGTTTAGTGTTAAGTTTGTGGTCGTGAAGTGCAGAGATGTACGTTACAGAAGAGTGAAAGTTTCTCATGCTGGCAAGGGGGTGTCTAGGGGGAGGCTGGGGGAGGCAGTGCATTTGGCGCCATTTGACAGTGCGTGTGCTTCGGGCATACGCGCTGAGAAAAAGTTCATCATGTGAGAACAGAACGCCAATTAAATGTTTACCTGGCAGAGCCTTAAAGAAATGGCATGTCCACAATGGTGGCACAAATGAGCTTTGTCACCCCAGTTGCTACCCCAAAACAGCGAGCGTATGGGATCGAAGTGCACTGAGAGTGGAACAGAGTGATTTTGACTGAAACAGTTTTTTTTTTTTTGAAAGTCAGAGAATTCCCGCGACTTGCGACTTCCAACGAGGTCCAACACTAAAATGCCCTCGCGGTCCGGTCTGTCCTCGATTTCTACGGAGGGTAGCATATTAATTTTTTTGGCTGTGGACGATAAAAATGTCTCCACCATCTGCTTTTGAAGAAATATTGTTGTATTATGCTGCATCACACATTGTATCAGCTGCAGTTCTGGTGCCACAAAATTATGCGACATACATTAATATAAGTGTAAACTCAGCGGGAAAGTTATGCTCACTGGACACTGCACTTATTCACAAAATATTTTTATTTTAAATCCTTACTGGTTATTTAAACATTTCATTCGTGTGCTTTTCTGACGTGCGTTTTTTCTGAGAACAATCAAGCACAGCACGAAAACGAAAAAGCCCTTCAAACTGTGCTTGATTTCTAAGTTATGTTTTGGGCTAAAACTGTCAAAACACACAAGGTTTATGTATAGGCTCAGTCTAAAATTAAAGTTAACAACTGAAAGAGGATGCATCTGTATATTAGATGTGCGCATTAATGACATAAATAGTCATAATGAATTTCAAATGACATAAATCAAAGTGAGATTTTGCAGATAAAAATAAACGAGGTTTTATTAACAAAGTTCGGGAGAAGCACGTGCAGATAATTAATACAGGTGGAGAGGACTCAGCAATCAATGGTAAGAGGTTTATATACAGCAGTCTCACTGCAATTCATTTGACAGTCTCGCAGCAGTTAGTAGCTTTTTGGTCTCAGCTCTGCTACCATGTCTAAATTAAGCTCTTCATCCGATGTGGACAGAAACATCACCAAGACCTACATCACCAATCACCATCACCTACGCTCACCAAGACGCCGAGGCCAGTCTTCACCACCCCCGGCAAGGCTTCCACCTTCTTCCACGTCCTCCTCCTACCGCTCGGCCGTCCCGACAATTGGGACTATTGGGAAATGGACCGTAGCTAGATCAAGGGAAGCGCTGGGCAACTCAAGACATACAGGCTTCGCGAAAAATGAACAAAGCAGAGCTGTATGATCTGTACGTTTCCCTACAGCCTACTCCTAAAATGACCCACAGGCAGAACAAAGTTCGCCTGCCCAGCTACCACCATCGTGTTCCCACACAGGATCCGGCTCACTTCGCCCATCGAGCCGCAGAAACAGGCTTTTAGCGAGCCTGGGCCGCGTCCCAGATTCCGCCATGGTTATAACCAGGTTATAACCCCGCCCACTTCTAGTGGCCTGCGGCTCCAGTAGCTCAAACAAGCGCAGGCCTGCCTCCGCTTGCAGCTCAAGCCCACACTTCATCCTATAATCCTTCCTTTTCGTCATACCCTCCAACTAACTTTCCTTTTCAAGCCACAGCGGGTCATCTAAGCGTGAGGCCGCCGCCGACATTCGCAGCCCCGGATTATACCCTTCCCAGCTCTCTCATACAAACTATTCTCACTTCACAGCAACTCCGATGCCTGTTCCGTCCAACGCAGTCGCCATGGAACCACCACCAGTATCCCAAAGTATCCGCGCACAGATCCTATCAGGTGCAGATGTAGACCTTTCCTCTCATCTTCCTCTTCTCCCAAGAGCGGAACCAGACCGCCGAATAGATGATTTCTCAGTTACCCTAAAAAACACAAACACTCACTTATCTCGTGTTCTTTCATTTTCTGAATTTGCAATTGTTTTTTCCCGTTTCACTGAAATCATCTGTTCAGCTTTCCCCAACTCAGCGCCAACTGAACGATTATCAAGCAATCATAGCCGAGCTTGCACTGTCCTATGGGGGTGGGCACTTCTACACGTACCATAAACTTTTTCAGCAAAAAGTGCAGTGCGAGTCGCACAGTAGAATCAGCGCACATACCGGAGCGCACTCGACTCAGATCTACACAGCACTGTTTTTGGGTTGCAAAAACATTACTTGCGCAGTTTGCAGGTCAGTGACGCACTCAACTGCATCGTGCCCGCAGGTTAACTCTTCCTCTCTTCCCTATGCGGGAACAAACACCACTAAATCCACCAGCTACGTGTCTCGGGGAGCAACCACCCACGTAAACCAGGACTCTCCTTTCGACGAAAGCGGACAGCCCTGTAATCATTTTAACAATGGTAAATGTAACCGAGCACGCTGCCGGTTTATGCACATCTGTAGGTTCTGTGGCGGCACTCATGCCGCTTCGTATGTCCAGTTTATAAATCTGTGAATAAAAAATCTAAAAATGATTTGGCGACTCCTGTAAATATTTTGCGCATGCACTTCGAACTAGCTCATCACCCGGACGCTGAATTTACTCATTATCTGCTTCAGGCCTAAAAAACGGCTTTAAACCCGGCTTAGAGTGCCCACTCTCCCAAAACATCACATGTAATAATCTTCAATTTGCACTCATGCACTCATAGAACCTGAAGTCGTAAACAAACTGGTCAAAAAAGAAGTTGAGTCAGGCTTCATGATCGGTCCGTTTGACAATCCTCAATTTGATGGGTTTCCAGAGGCGGATCAATTCCCAACTCCAGTACTTCGCTATTCAGAACTAATATTCCCGTAACCCACCTGTTAAAACCCCTGCTTGACGCATCGCTCGACACTATCCTCCAAGCAGTTTCTCCCAGAACCCTCCAATCCTACGTGACGGCTTGGAGATGTTTTAAAACATTCCATGTCTCTTATAACATGCCTTTCCCTGATTTTTCTCTTCTTTTAGTCACCTCTTTTATTTCCTACCTTAATAGCATTAAGGGCCTTCAAGTCGGGTCCATCAAAGGTTACTTGAGCGGCATCCAGTTTTTCCATACATTGATGTATTGGGCGCTCCTTCCCCTGAGATAAACAACTCCCAAACCTCCCTCCTGATCAAAGGGATTCAAAGATCCCAGCCCACCCGTCCCGACACTAGACAACCCATAATGCTAGACATTCTCACCAAATGTATTCGTGCCCTCCGCACAGGCTACCAGCCCATCAGTATCGCTCGCACACTCGACACTATGTTTAACCTAGCCCTTTTTGGTTTTCTCAGATGTTTGGAACTCGCCATCACTTCCAAATTCGACCCAAAAATCCACCCCACCATCTCAGACTTATCAGTAATAGATGGTGAATCAATCATTTGATTAAACAAAGACCGACCAAACCAAAAAAGGTAATTTCATATACATTTTTAATCTCTCATCGCCAATCCAACCATACCAGTCAATTCTGGCATATTCGCAATGGAGAAGCTCTCAGGCCAAATCTCCTCTTGAACCCCTATTCATAGACAAATCCAAAAAACCTGTGACACGTTTTTGGTTCCAGAAACACCTCAAAGCCGTTCTCCAACAGTCAGGCATTCCAGTAAAGAATTTTTCAAATCACTTATTCCGTATTGGGGCAGCAACTTCAGCAGCCCAAAAAGGCCTCTCCCAACAGCAGATCCAAGCCCTTGGGAGATGGTCCTCAGATGCTTTCAATAGCTATATCAGGACCAACCGATTCCACATTAAAAAAAACTCACCTAACCCTTATTGAATGAGAAGGGGGAGAAAAAAATGCATTTGATCTCGCAGCAAGAACTTTCCTGGTAGAGCTCTTACGTTTTCCTTTCGTCCAGTGAGCATTGGGCCTCACAACGGACGCAGTGTGAGAAAATCTCCCAGTCAAACTCTCATTTTCCTCTTTCCTGTTTCCTCTTTCTGTGCAGCGAGCATTTGGTCTCACAGTGGACGCAGCGAGAACTTTCCCGGTAGAGCACTTACTTTTCTCTTCCGTCCAGCGAGCATTGGGTCTCACATCGGACGCAGTGTGAGAAAATCTCCCGGTCAAGCTCTCATTTCCCTCTTTCCCATTTTTTCTTTCTGTCCAGCGAGCATTTGGTCTCACAGCGGACGCATTGAGAACTTTCCCGGTAGAGCACTTACTTTTTCTCTTCCGTCCAGCGAGCATTGGGTCTCAAAGCAGACGCAGTGTGAGAAAATCTCCCGGTCAAGCTCTCATTTTCCTCTTTCCTGTTTTTCTCTTTCTGTCCAGCGAGCATTGGTCTCACAGTGGAGAAAGGCAAAAAACTCGCCTGATCGGTCGCTCCAAATTAAAATTGCTCCCCGTTGCAGGCCAGCAGGGCCTGTCAGTCCAGGTACAGTGAGCCGCCATCACGGGCCCACTGGTCAAACATTCAGACCCTTTCTCAAGATGCCAGCTCGCCAAACGCGGTACTCATTTGGGGGGGTCTTTCGTTCGGTGGCTGTCCTCACAGCATCCCCCCACCACCACTTCTCCACACTTCTAGTCCTAAACCACTTACATAGGGGGGAGTACTCTGGGTTCGGGCCGAACTCTGAGCTCGGAGCCCTCCCCCCGGACAGCATGCCAAATACGCATTAAACTTTACCCCCTCAATTGTATGTAAGTGTGAACTCGTGAATACCCATTAAAATTTAGTTGAGCCAATGGGATCACTCGGGATCCTAAGTGAACCCGATTTTCGAGGTGGGAAATTTATTTTACTGTCTATGGGTGTTAAATTTAAAGTATCAAAATGGTCTCTCAAAATTTCTTCTCAGTCCTTCTGAAGTGTTCACGGCCGTGGGAAGAAAAGGCACGACAGACACAAGATCTGAGTATACCCTCACTTCAAATCTTTATTGTTATACATTGTTTATATAGGATAAAATAAAGGTGGTAAGATCTTTTTCAACCAATGAGCTATGGATTACATATGTGTTGAATATGAGCCAAAACAACAAGTTATATAAACATACATGTGTTCAGGAATTACTGGACATATAAGGAATAATACTGGCACTGAGCCTTTCAACTTTCTGCAAAGGTCAAACTAAACTCAACAACCTGGGCCTAAAAGGTCCCCCCACCAATCTTCACCAATTCACCTTTAGGTATCATCTGCACATGCAGGTATACATTGAGCTAAAGAGACATAATGGAGAGAGAAAACACAGATGGGAGGAGGGAGAAAAACATAGGACAAGGAAAGGGAGGGCAGGAGATAAAGAGAAGACAAAAACACACACACATATATATATATATATATATATATATATATAGCAAAAACAGGAAACATCTGTTAAAGGAGCGAGTAAGAAGGGAGGAGGGATTGCAACCTCACAGTAATATCTGACAGAGATCATGAAATAATCTAACAATGGGAAAATCTGTAAACTTGGGACCCGAGTCTGCGCAGTAGACAGCAAAGTGGAGCCGCTTCCCACCCACACTCCTGCAGGGTCAATCGCAAGCACACCTGTCTGCTCCAATTTCTGTCTACTTATTGCTGTACAAGATGCTTGTGTTGAAATAAGGTACGACTTAAATCTCTTCCTAAAGATCAGTAAAAAGTCAGTTTGCGCCTCAGAAACTGTAAGTCTGAGCTGTCAATCATGATGTTACACTTCCATTTTTATAGCATCACATAACTAACTTAAACCAAACTTAATTAAGAAAATGAACACTTGAACTTACATCAGTGTGATAAAATCTACATCAATTAACAAAAACCATGTTTACAAACTAAATATTTGAAGTGAAATTAAATTATTTATTTTGTCTCACGTCCCATTAGATTCTGTTGAGGGGAAGTCGTGGCCTAATGGTTGGAGATTCGGACTCATAATCCAGGTGCAAGTCTTAGGCTGCCAGGAATTGTAGGAGGGGGGAGTGAATGTACAGTGCTCTCTACACCCTCAATACCACGACTGAGGTACACTTGAGGAAGGCACCGAACCCCCAAATGGTCCCAGAGCGCCGCAGCATAAATGGCTTCCCACTGCTCCGGGTGTGTGTTCACTGCGGTATGTGTGAACTTTGGATGGGTTAAATACAGAGCATGAATTCTGAGCATTGTCACTTAAGTGGGGTTTTTGACCTATTCTTGGACCAGCACCTGCAGGCGATTGAGATACGATAGCTTCACTTTTGAGAACTAGTGCGGCACACTTGGCCTGAACCCAGAACGTTATCAGGAAGGCTATTCCAGAGTTTGGGAGCCAAATGCAAAAAAGCTCTACCTCTTTTAGTGGACTTTGCTATCCTTTACTATTATATAATGTTACCTATTTATATTATTTTACAAAATCTAAATAAACATATAAAATATATTTGCTGATGAGAATTGATGCAGGGACACATTTTTGCTTCAATTATTTAATGGTATAATCACACAATTACATCACAACATCATTTAGCAACTTGTAGCAACAAATTGACCTTCCTTTAGCAATTTCCTCTGAAAATTAGTTGGCAACACTACTGTTTGCCAGACCAGCTAGACAAAGATCATCGTTCAGTGAGGTTACTGTGCTCTGCTTTAGCTGCTCGCCCACAAGTATGGAGTCCTGTTTTCTGGCCATCTCTTTCCTTTTTGCTTTCGGTCTTTCCAGTGGAGAAAGGACGCTGAAGTTTGTCACTGTGGTGAGCACTATAATGTATAATCTGTCTGTTTGACAGAACCTTTTGTCCTAAAAGTTCCTAAAATGACACATTCTGGCTTCCCATATTCTGTTCATATTTTTATGCATTAGAACTCTGCGTTTTTGTGTAAATATAAACTGTTGTTTGTGTCTTTTAATTTTTTTCCACCCTCAATGCTTTGCATTCATAAAGTTGTCTTCTGTCGATGGCTGTCTAGTTTGAAACGGTATCAAACAGTAACGACGTGTAAGTGGTAATATCTGCTGACCTGAGTAACCATTGTTTGCTACCAACTTTGTTTTTAGCTTGCAACTTGTTTTTGATGAAAACTTTGGTTATTAGATATTAGAATAAACCTCCCTGTTCCCTTCAAACCAATGAAATGTCTTGATATAAGCGTATGTCCAAGTAAATTCTATTTGCTTTGTTTGTTTTGGATGTATAGATTGGAAAAGTTTTGCATATGCATTTATAAGGACGTTCTCAGATTGACTGATATAAAGTTTGTTTGACGGTATTAGACAGATACTCACAGGAAAAAATAAATTCCTATGAGTATAATTGTATAAAAATCTGAAAGCATTAGAATGTAGAACTGAACACACATCACAGTTTATTTGGATTAATCATCCACGATAAGTTGCAGTGCATAAAGGCTCGAACAGTGGTGAACTAGTGCTTAGGCCAGTTAGTGACCGTCTGCAAAGTAAATGAAAATGATAAAACTTATTTTTAAGTTTTAAGTTTGAATTTAAATAAAAAATACTGTAATTGTGATTATTATTATTATTATTACTATTAATAAAGACATTAATAAAAGAATAACAATATAAAAAATCATTATCATTCCATTAGCCAGTGGTTATGCAGTAGGCTGATTCCAGGTCTTTGTGAGAAATCTTTATTGTTTGTTATATTTACAGACACCAAAATGACACCAAAAAAGTACACGCTATTGAAATGAAAACCAATAAATAAATTAATTTAAAAATATATACACTCTTATTTATCAACCTCATAGTGTGTTTCTTGTTATTTTTTTATATTAGTTTTAGTCACAGAACTATAGCAGAAAACATGCTATTGAAATTCAACAATTAAAAAAAGTGTTGTTTTGCAGTTGTATTGACTTGAGCTTGAAAATCTAAATTTAAATAAATTAATTCATAAAAAACACAGTTTTATTACACAACTTCAGTGGGCGTGTCTTGTTACAGATTAGACAATCATTTTGATGTTGGTTTTCAGAGGCGGACAAAGTACACAACTCTATTACTTGAGTCAAAGTACAGATACTGCTGGTCAAATATTACTTCATTACAAGTAAATGTTGTAAAGACAGATTTTTACTTAAGTAAAAGTATAGAAGTACTTGCTTTTAAAAGTACTTGAAGGAAATTTACTTTTGGTACTTGTTTAGTTTTTTTGTCAATGCACTTTATTATTGTTGTTGTATGTAATACTTGCAATACCTTTGAAGTAACTTACAATACATTACACCTACTGAATACACAGACTAGCTTGTAGTATATTTGTATATTTGTAATAAAAAGCTTTAGAAGTTTTACATTTAAAAATAAAACACCCCTACCCAACCCCAAAAAAGCAGGATGGTAGTTATCTCACACAGCTCTGATAGTGAGTGCACACATATATTTGTAGCTGTTCATCTACATTTGAAAAGAGTGGACAGTGAAATTGCTGTAAATACAGAGTGATAAGAAAAAAAAAAAAAATCAAACCTGCTTAAAAACCCAGCAACACAACTGTAGCTGTATAACTTTACAACCACAACACTGCTGCTTAAAAACCCAGCAACACAACTGTAGCTGTATAACTTTGCAACCACAACACTACTTCAAAAAAAAAAAAAAAACATTGCGAAACAGCAATTCGACAAAAAAAAAAAAAAAAAAAATGGCCAATGTTAAAAAAAATGCTGGGAAATCACTTCATGTAGCCGTACAAGAGTGATTACTGATTAACTGTCTGAAAAAAATTGAAAGTCACTGTTCAGAGAAGAAAAAAATCACATTTCAAACCTGCTACGTAACGACTTGATTGAAATGTAGTGGAGTGAAAAGTACAATATTTGTCTTTCAAATGTAGTGAAAAAATAATACTCAAGTAAAGTGCATATATTCAAAAAGTGTACTTAAGTACAATACTCAAGTAAATGTACTCCGCATCTGGGGTCTCATTTATATAACTCTACGTAGATTTCATCCTGAAAGTGTACGTATACAGGCATAAAAGCTAGAACCTGAGCAAAAATACCTTTATAAATCTTAGTCAGACGAAGAATGTGCGCACGTATATCTCCACCTGGACTCCTCCCCGAAATCACCATATATGGAGCTTACAACGCCTAGTTTTATTATGCATAACCTCATCTGCTTATCATTTCTATGCATATTCCCCACCAATGCAACACGATATTTAGCACTGTTAAAATGGGGAGGGGGGTGGGGTACAATGGTGCTTCATGTATTCACAGTTACTTACAGTGTTAAAGAAATGGATTCTCATGCTCAACATGGCCAAAGTTTTTAAAAATAATTTAGAAGAATGACTGAGAATTTCTGCCGAAAATCTTTTTTCCGGGTTGGTACAAGTTTCTGCCGGACTTCTGCCGGAGTCCAACATGCACCGGGAACAGGTCTGACTTACTGGCGGCAATGCGAACCAAGCTCTTGCTCCGGTCGTACAGGGACCGAACAGCCCAAAGTAGGGGGCCGCCGACCCCATACTCCCAGAGCACCCTCCACAGGATGTCGCGAGGAACACGGTCGAATGCCTTCTCCAAATCCACAAAACACATGTGGACTGGTTGGGCAAACTCCCATGAACCCTCCAGCACCCTGGAAAGGGTGTAGAGCTGGTCCTGTGTTCCACGACCGGGACGAAAACCACACTGTTCCTCCTGAATCCAAGGTTCCACTATCGAACGAATTCTCCTCTCTAGTACCCTGGCATAGACTTTCTCGGGGAGGCTGAGAAGTGTGATCCCCCTATAGTTGGAACACACTCTCCGGTCCCCCTTCTTGAAAAGAGGGACCACCACCCCTGTCTGCCAGTCCAGAGGTACTGTCCCCAACCGCCATGCAATGTTGCAGAGGCGTGTCAGCCAAGACAGCCCCAAAACATCCAGAGACTTGAGGTACTAGGGGCGGATCTCATCCACCCCAGGTGCCTTGCCACCGAGGAGCTTTTTAACTACCTCGGTGACTTCAGCCCGGGTGATGGACGAGTGCCCCTCCGAGTCTCCAGCCACTGCTTCCTCAACGGAACACAAGTCGTGGGATTGAGGAGATCCTCAAAGTATTCCTTCCACCGCCCGACGATATCCCCAGTTGAGGTCAACAGGTGCCTATCTCTACTGTAAACAGTGTTGGTAGGGCACTGCTTCCCCCTCCTGAGGCGTCGAACAGTTTGCGTGAATTTCTTCAAGGCCAACCGATAGTCTTTCTCTATGGCCTCACCGAACTCCTCCCAGGCACGATTTTTTGCCTCCACGACTACTCGGCTGCAGTACGCTTGGCCTGCCGGTACCTGTCAGCTGCCTGTCAGACAAGCCATCCAGGCCCAATAGAACTCCTTCTTCAGCTTGACAGCATCCCTTGCTTCCATTGTCCACCACCGGGATTGGGGATTGCTGCCTCGACAGGCACCGGAGACCTTACGGCCACAGCTCCGAGCAGCCGCAGCGACAATGGAGGTGGAGAACATGGTCCACTCGGACTCAATATCCCAAGACTCCCTCGGGATCAGGTCGAAGCTCTGCCAGAGGTGGGAGTTGAAGATCTCTCTGACAGGGGGCTCGGCCAAACGTTCCCAACAGACCCTCACAGTACGTTTGGGTCTGCCGAGTCTGTCCAGCTTCCTCCCCCACCATCGGATACAACTCACCACTGTGGGAGATTTTTATTAATAAGATTTTAATCAATCAAGAATAATCAATGTGGATCTAGCCATTTTTGTTGCTAGTTGTTTTTCCATTATAATCCTATAGGTAAAGGATAGAAAGGAATATGCCTACGTGCTGGAATGTTCAGAACTGATGAGAAAAATATGGTCAGACATACAGAAAGGGCCTTTCTTTATACCAAAACAAGTAGGGGTCTCTTCTCCCTAGGGAGGAATCAAAATTGCAAGCATAAGGAAAAGTCTGACTATTTGGAAACGCCCTGTATAGGGTATATAATGAGATGCTACCTAGCATTCGGGAGATCTTCTCACAAAGAGGATCTCGGCTTTGTTTCTCTCCGAAATAAAGTCTATCTTCTGGAAACAAAACCCAGAGACTGTGTGATTCCTCAGATCCATGGCAGAAAAAAATACACTACACCTCTAGGTGGTAATCAGTTGACAGCTCCGCCCCTCTCTTCACCCGAGTGTCCAAGACTTATGGCCGATTTATATAGTTATTTAGATTATTTTGTGCAGCCTATGTAGTTAATTAGCATAGTTGTTAGTGTAACGTTAGTATTGTTAAAAGCATAGTTAGTTAGTAGCATAGTATTGCAGTTAGGATAGCTTCAAGTTAGCATAGATTTATCTGTATTTAGTGCAGTGGTCAGGATGGTACGTAGGTGTAGTGTTGCTGGTTGCAACAGCACTGCTGGACTGCAAAGTTTTCCAACAGACTTGAAAATTAGGCGCCACTACGGTTGCATGCACTCGGCCTGGAAGACCGCGAGTTCCCGCCTAGCATCGTTGGATGCCGATCGCGATGCGGGAGATAAGACTGCCATTTGAGCCAGCACTTTTCAAATATTGCCAGTGGGTGGAGTCAGGCTCTGACCAGGGGTTTAGTTACACTTTAAGTCATGATGTTAGGACTGCTGGTTCCAGGTCCAAGCCTCTACTCATTTCACTTGAGAATACTCAGGAGCATTTATTAACACTATTTCATTAATATTACGTATTTAAGATAATTGTAATTTGCTGTGCACACTACAGTCTCCGTGCTCACAGTGTCTCAGACACTAATATTTTAGCTGAATAAGTTTGTTGTTTTTGTGAGGGTGTCTGGCAGAGCATTAGGTCCCAGAAGTGGTGAAGGATGATGTCAGACATAACATACAGATATTCTTAATGGAAAGCTTGTATGGACAACAGCGTTGTTTTCCAAAACAATATCAAATTGATAGGGGAATATTTATGCCATCTACATCAGAGGGAACTTGTTGCTTTGGCAAGAGGCAGGCAGTACTGAAACACCGTCTGAGCTGTTATAGTACACCCCCAAAACAAATTCAAGACATTTTAAAAGAGCATAATAGGA
The DNA here is from genome assembly GCF_003368295.1 of Carassius auratus. Taxonomy (NCBI): domain Eukaryota; kingdom Metazoa; phylum Chordata; class Actinopteri; order Cypriniformes; family Cyprinidae; genus Carassius; species Carassius auratus. The sequence continues at coordinate 13,792,950 of NC_039274.1, forward strand.
CCCCTTTAACCACTCCTATCCAACCAGATATTGAAGTTAGAAATCCCTGTATCATGACCACTAATTAACATACTTTGTCAGTAAGATACTGTAAAAGTGGGTTTTGTTCAAAGTTGCTGTGATCCATCCACATAGATCTTTGATTTGAATATTTTTTGGTAACTAAATATTGCCCGCTAAAAAGTAACTAGTAACTTGTACTCTGAGTATTTTTTGAGAGGAGTACTTTTTACTTTTACTTAAGTACTGTTTTGACAGCAGTACTTTTACTTGTAATTGAGTATTTTTTCATCAATGTAACAGTACTTGTACTCAAGTCCACTTGTATATCAAGTCCACTTTACAGGGCACTTATTACGGTCGAATAAGAAGAAACGCTTGAATGCTGCTGCCTGAAAAAGAGACTGAAGTAAAAGTGTCTAATGTCACTATCTGGTGAAAGAACTGGCGGATCTCCACCAAATTCGGGAGATCCATTCAGCTCAAGGAGCACTCTCAAACACCACACTCTGCTCATCGGCATGATTGGCTAGATAGGTTAACCTCCCCGTACCTCCCGAACCCCTTGGCCTTATGATGCGGTTATGGTCTCATTCGACAGAGGGCTTCAAGTCTTACACTCAGTTCACATTACAGAGGTTTCCTTAAGATGAAGGGGTCCCCCAAATTTGGTGAGGATTTGCCGTGCTTCAGTGGTATACCATAGACTACACTAAGCTTTAAAACTTTTCATCCAGGTCACCAGTAGCAAACAATCGAGAACCCTCTGCTGGAAAAAAATATAAATAATTACACCATTTCAAGCATCTTATCTGCGTTATATGTTGTGTAAAAAATATATTATAATATCGGCAGCACATCCGCCAATGATGATATGTCAGAGACGAAATGGTCAAAAATATCAGCTAAACGATATGTTGGTAAGGCTCTAATTGAAGCAAGTCTGATTTCTGTTAAAGACAGATAAAGATAAGGAGATAAACTAAATTTGCTCATCCAATTAGAATGTGTTTACAGACAACTGTGTGGCCTGTATCCAAGTGTCAGGATGTGCACATGACAAGTTGGTTTTGCTCCTGAACACACACCTAAATCCCCAATACTTATATGACCTTTTTCTCTGCCAGCTTTATCGTCATGGTGACAGATCTCCAGTCATGGCATATCCAGCTGATCCCTATAAGGAGAGTGACTGGCCCCAGGGTTTTGGACAGCTCTCTCGGGTACAGTATGCAAACACACACACACACACACACACACTCACACACTCACACACATGCCTTATGCTATTTGTTTTAACTGGTTAGTCATCATCTCACATTCAGATGATTCCTCACAAAAACAATTTATTTCTTAATGTGTCCAACTATTTAAGTTAGTGCTAAATTACTGAATGCACCTTTAAGGACTTAATACAATTCTTTTTGTATAAGATTTAGTAGGAGGCTGTTTTTATTACTTCAACTCAATCTTCTGATCACTCCAGGAGGGAATGAAGCAACACTTCGAACTGGGTCAGTTTTTAAAGAAACGCTACACGGGATTCCTGAGTGAGAGCTATGACCGGCATGAGGTTACTGTCTCTCTAAATTATTGTTCAAATATGTTCAATAAACTTTAAAAGATTTATCTGACTTATGTGTTTACATAAAAGTAATCCTGTCTTTGTGCCATAGATATTTATCAGAAGTACAGACGCCGATCGGACTCTAATGAGTGCAGAAGCAAACCTGGCTGGCATGTTCCCACCTAATGGTTCTGAGATGTTTAATCCAGATTTGAAATGGCAACCAATACCTGTCCACACTGTCCCAGAGGACCAAGATAAGGTAATACATCACAATGAAGTTCTCACTTTACTTTTCAATTTTTTTTTGCACACTGAAACTTGGCCCTGACCTCTCTTCAGTGATGAAGTCAAATCTGCACAGAAGCAGCATCAATAAGTGTCTCTGTATGTTTAAAATCAGTTTCCATTGCTACACAATCTGCTTTCAGTGTGTTTTTCTTTTTTCTTTTCAGCTGCTCTCCTTCCCTCTGAAAGACTGTCCACGTTACTCACAGTTAAGGAATGAGACTGAAAAAACAAACATTTTTCTTAACATGACTGAAACCTACAAGGTGAGTCCACCATGTGAAAATTACAATTAATAATTAAACTAATAACATTGTTACCTTAGATTTTAAAAAGTATAATGAATCCCTACATCCTTGTTTTGTTTGGGTAAATATCATGTAAATGGATCAAATGTAAATCGTTTTGTTGATTTTGTGAATATGTATTGTCAGATGGCAGAAAACTTATGCTCCTCAGTCAAAGTATTTACAGTTTTAGTGCAATTTTTTCATTATATATTTTAAATCTTGCTCCCTGTTTTTACAATGTAACTTACAATGTTAGCATGTGTATCTTGAAAAAAAACCCCACTAGATTATGATCATTCATTGTGATGTCATTATGTTTTATGCAGGGCTTTTTGGAGATGGTGAGAAATAGAACAGGACTGGAGAAACCCAACATTGGAAATATTTGGAGTTTGTATGACACATTGTTCTGTGAGGTGAGTTTCACCTGGTATTTATGCGCACACATGCACTCATGGCTATATCTAGGATTAAAAAACTCAGTCAATCTCACTTGCTAAGTATCGTCTATAGGAATGAATGAATGATATATTGAACTTTTTTTTTTTTTACTCACTCACTATCAAGTGCAGATTTAGGACTCCAGAAGAACAAATTGCATTTATTTCCTCCATAGAATAATTTATTTTAAATGATAATCATTAAAGACCTACTGTGAGCTACAAAGTTTCCTGCCTACACTCTCAAAATATTTTAATATTTGTGTGTGTATGAGTGTGTGTGTATATATATATATATATATATATATATATATATATATATATATATATATATATATATATATATATATCCATTACTGTTTTATTTGATTGTTATTAGGCATTTAAAAATATCAGAGGAGGCTCGTATTTATACAAACACATTTACTTGGGAGTCATGACAGTCGTTCACAAGTTTGATGGCTTGTGGGTAAAACAATTCCCCCGTCTGTGTGGACACATTCATGATATTATGAGGCTTTGCGGTAAATGTCTTGCAATAATGGCCATACCACAAACTGAATCACCATTACTTAATTTTATATCAGACTGATCTCATGCTCAGAATAAATTAAATCCTAATGCTCAGACAGACACCATGAACTGTGTCAGATCAGAAAATCTTCTCTCTCCACCTCTTCTCGTTATTCTCCTTCCCCAGGCAAAGCATGGGATGCGACCACCTGATTGGGTTACTCCAAGTGTGATGGAGACGCTAAAGGTCTTAAACAACTTTGGTTATCAGATTTTGTTTGGAGTCTACAAGAAAAAAGAGAAGTGCAGACTTCAGGGAGGTGAGAGCTTTTTCTTTTCAAATTAATTTCAAATAAACCTACAATTATGCAAATTAATATATGTAGCGGCCCCTCGGATATATTGATCAAGATGCAGAGAGTTTCAAATGGGTGTCAATTTATTTCTTCCTCTCAATGAGCACCATGCACAATGAACACCATGAAAACTACAGAATAAACAGAAATACAAATTTCTTCTATGTAGTTTCACAAATAATTTGCACATAAATCATGTACACATATTAATCATGTTTACACCCAATACAAATTATTTTAACAAATGACCAATATGAAATGTGTTTTTATTTAAAGGGGGGGTGAAATGCTATTTCATGCATACTGAGTTTTTTACACTGTAAAAGAGTTGGATTCCCATGCTAAACATGGACAAAGTTTCAAAAATTAAGTTGTACGTTTGAAGGAGTATTTTTGTTCCCAAAATACTTCTTCCGGTTTGTCTCAAGTTTCGGAAAGTTTTTTTCGAGTATGGCTCTGTGTGACGTTAGATGGAGCGGAATTTCCTTATATGGGTCCTGAGGCACTTCTGCCGGAAGAGCGCGCGCTCCCGTATAGCAGAGCACTGAGAGCACAACAGGCATTCACTGATCAGAGCGATTCACTGATCAGAGCGAGAGCGTCGCGAAAAGTCACAAAAGAAGTGTGTTTTTGGTTGCCAGGGCAAGACAACCCTGCACAGATTACCAAAAAAAAAAAAACAGCATTAAGGGACCAGTGGATGGAGTTTATTTTTACAGAGCATCAACGGAGTTGTGCAAGTGTTTTTGTTTGTTCCCTGCATTTTGAAGATGCTGGTTCACAAGGCCCAGTTTGACGACGGATTTGCATATCGTTTATTTCTTAAGGATGATGCAATCCCAAGGAAAAAGGGTCACGATCGTGTGTTGGAACCGCAGGCAGTGAGTAAAACTGCTTCAAATATCTCTGCCTCCTTGTTAGTGCGTCACCTCCCATGCCGGAGACCCGGGTTCGAGCCCCGCTCGGAGCAAGTCGTTGCTGCTGCTTTTGTTCAGTTTCAGCCTCTGGATCTGATTCTGGATCATAAATAAACGACTGAATCTGACTGTAAGCAATGGTTTGTTTTGGATGATGGTTTTCCCCTCACGGTAATGTCACAGCTTCCACATGCTCTCAACGCAAAAGCCTATTCGCGCTCGTGATTCTTTAGCTCCGCCTACACGTCACGCCTCCAGCCGGTTGGGTTTTTCCGGGAAAAATCGGTACAGACTATCTTTCTCTTATGAATATAATAAAACTAAAGACTTTTTGGAGTTATGAAGGATGCAGTACTACTCTGTATGTACTCAAGATTAACATTATATTGAGTGAAAACGAGCATTTCACCCCCCCTTTAACTCCTGTGACTCAGTGAGCAGTTTCTTGGCTTCCTCGACTGTTGGAACACTGACTGACAATGACTGTCATTAACATAAAAGGTTTTCTCTATGAATGTTGATGCTAGTGGATAGGTAACTTAGTGTTGGCGTGCCAGATGTTTCAAGCCAAAGTTGGCACATCCTGGAGACGAGGCGGCTCCAAAGAGATGAACCGGCACCCTGTAGTCCTGTGGTACCTTCTCTAAATCTCCACCTTTCCACCAGAGGAATTTCAGATAATTCCGGTATTCAGGAGTGACAGAGAACTGATAAAACATTCTTTCGATATCAAAGATGAAGCATCTCATAATGGAACTGTATGAAATTAACATCGTTCTGGGACACAGATTTATCTTCATAAGTTCTCTCTGTGAAGTCTGATTCTAGGGGTTTTAGAACATCTGTCGTCAATGGAATTGGCAGTTCTTTTACTGTGAGACGATGCACAGAGCTCTGACTTCCTTGTCTGTCTAGGTGAGGATTTGATGAGCCTATGATACTCCATCCTAGTTTTTATCTCTGTGCAAACGGTTGATTTTTGTCCCCAATGATAATCTCAAGAGGAGTTAATGCTGCTGGACAGTCATATCTTCTTCTAAGACAAACGTTGAGTCACTCTGTGTGTCCAGTATTGCGTACGTAAGTACTTCTCTGTGTGGCTCTTGTATTGAAGACACAAGGACTGGGACGATACTTGAGGTAGCTGAAAAACTTTGTGTTGATGCATGAGATACGACATTGTGAGTTTCCAAGCTTGCATGGTTTTCTGTGGAAGTGGAGCTATTCGTTGTTGTTTCCACAGGTCTTTGTTTCCTGTCATCGTGCGAGCAGGTTGGGTGACGACGGTTGCATATGTTGCATGTGTGTCGTCTCTGGCAATCTTTGGTCATGTGACCCTTCCTCAAGCACCCAAAGCAGAGCCGATTTTCACAGATGAATGCCTTTTTATCTTCACTACTCTTTGCTGTGAAGGTGGGACACTTGGTGATGTTATGAGCTTCACTTTTAAAGATGAAGCAAGGTGATTTTGGTTTACTGCCATTTGTTTCTTGTTTCTCCTGAGCGAAACTCTTTGTTTGTGTATTTGTGTTGAGAGCTTTGGCTTTCTTTGGTGATCTTTCATTTGTGGCCCTGAAGTTCATCAACAATGTAGAAACAATAGGGTTACAGGCTATCCGTGCATCTTTGCTCAGGAAATTTATGAAGCATGCAAGATCTAGATAGCTTCCGGATGTGTCAAGTTCCTCCACAACAACTCGACTCCACTTGCGCACGATACATTCTCGTAGTTTTTCTGAGCAACTTGTGATTTTCCTCACAATTGTTAAGGATAGCTAGTCCTTTGACGTGGGGCATCGCCTCAATGCAGCCTTGGAGGAAGTCAGCAAACTATTGTAGTGCTAGTGGATATTGTAGTGCTACCGCGCCTACATTGGAAATAACGAAAATGAGTGCGCAAAAGAAGTGACATGTGAACGGCCCCTTAACCTGCTGGAAGTAGCCATCAGAAGATGGGTGCACATTAAAATTCTTAATTTTACCATGGTTGCTGCACAACCGGTTTGAAGTTCTGCGTGACTGCCGCTAGAGGGAGAAATGCGACAATCATGTCCTAATGTCATGTGCAGTGGAAAGGGGGCTTTTGGCTTTACATCGCATGTGATCTACTCGTACAGTGTGAGTTGGTACCTTTCCAAAATCGCACTGAAATCGCACAGTGTTCGTTCGGCTTAAGGCATTACTAATCAATTTTCAGTAATATTTTTTTGCGGTACATGTTCAGTAACGCTTGTGTTACAATACACTTTCAGCACAAAATGTTATTTAGTTTTATTTCTCTTTCTATCCACGTTTTTTTCCTGACGTAAAAATGGGCACCGCCATTTGTAAATTAAATGGGTTAAGCTTCCGGTCTCATTTGCATCCAGCTATTTTTAGCTGTACAAACCAGTTCGATATTGACAATTGATGTGTCCTATAATATTATTTTAATCTGTTATCTTAATAAAGAACACTGGTTTGTAATTCAAACGGTTTTATTGTTTACTGCACCTTGTTAGTCTCCTCGTTATTTACCTATGGCTGCGAATTAAACGGAAGTCTCACCCATAGGCTTACTTCCGCATTGAGCAAAAGGTGGATAGGTATGTTCAAAGTAGTGATGGGAAGTTCGGATCATTTTACCGACTCGGACTTTTGAGTCTCGTTCAGCAAAATGAAGGAATCTTTTTTCGAGTCATTTCGTTCATTTTAGCAAAATGTTATTAAAATATTAAGTGCTACCTCCCCAACACATCTAGTACTTCTGCAAACGTTGATCACACAACAAACAATACAAAAATAAAATGCTATAAGATACAGAAAAAAATATTCATTCTTTACCTGGGTCTTCAGTCTGTGATTAGCTCATCTCACCTCTTACCTGACAAGAAGTCTTCGGGTTTAAGTCATTCCTTAATAACGTGACAGCCCCATACGCAAAACCAACGCGGTCTTGAGCCGGAAAGAGAATTGATTAGTTAATCTCATGAGTCTTTCGGGTCTCGGGTCGAGTTTGACTCGTTCCTTAATCACGTGACAGCCCCATACGCAAAACTAACGCAGTCTTGAGCCGGAAAGAGAATTGATTAGTTCATCTCATGAGTCTTTCGGGTCTCGGGTCAAGTTTGACTCGTTCCTTAATCACGTGACAGCCCCATACGCAAAACTAACGCAGTCTTGAGCCGGAAAGAGAATTGATTAGTTCATCTCATGAGTCTTTCCGGGTCTCGGGTCGAGTTTGACTCGTTCCTTAATCACGTGACAGCCCCATACGCAAAACTAACGCAGTCTTGAGCCAGAAAGAGAATTGATTAGTTCATCTCATGAGTCTTTCGGGTCTCGGGTCGAGTTTGACTCGTTCCTTAATCACGTGACAGCCCCATACGCAAAACTAACGCAGTCTTGAGCCGGAAAGAGAATTGATTAGTTCATCTCATGAGTCTTTCGGGTCTCGGGTGTCGGGTCGAGTTTGACTCGTTCCTTAATCACGTGACAGACCCATGCGCCATTTCTGACATTTCTGTCACTGTGTTTTTGTTACTGTTTGTTGAGGATCTATGGTTTGTTATTATTTTATAAATAAATAAAACTCTGTTACAAATAACATATTGATTAATTTGTCTTCTTGACTGTCTATCGGTAAATAAACACTAGGCTATATAATAATATAATAATCCAAGTTTACAATAAAAAGTATTTATAGACTAGTTTGTTCATTTTTACTCCAATTTTGAGTTTGCTGGTATAATAATTGCTTTTCCTAGGCAGACTTGACATATTGGTATAATTTATGTATAAGAAGATTTCTCAAAAAAGGACATAATGACATACATTAAAAGCAAATAACATTTTGAATTTGAATTATTAATGTTAGTTTAAGACATTAAGGTTATGATAACTTCAGCTTTACTAGTTTTAACCCAGCTCAGAGTGAGGAGTTTCAGATCCTGGTGCACTGCCAGTGAAGGGGCCATGTTTTGGGAAGACTTTGACGAGAGGGTAGCAAGTTTGAGGCCTTCTGCTACCTCTTCTAAGACCTCAGATGCTATGATGGAGATGCGGGCCAACCTTGCAGAGCCACTCTGCCTGGTGGAGGAGATGTTCACCAGTATACAAAAGCCTTTCTGAAGTCACAAAGACAAGACTTTGCATTGTGTCCACATCCGTGCCATCTGAATTTTTTTTTCTAAAACTGGGCAGATTATCTCAGATAGAAGAACTCAAAGACTCAGCCCATCCACGGTCAGGGAGCTTGTTTTTTTTTTTTATTAAAATGCAAACATGAATAAAAAGCAAGTCCTAAAAATATAGCCACAGTGTGTTTTTTATTTTAAAGCTTATTTATTTTTATTTATTTAGAAAAAGACTAGCTTGTTGTGCAATATTTTTGTTGTGGTGATTTTAAAGGTAATTTGTTATTGTTATAAGGCTCCGTAGCTTTAGTATCTCTTAATTTTCATTTATTTTTTATTCAAATGGTTTAAAATTATTTTGGGAATAGTTATCCTCTTTGATATAAAGTTTTATATTGGCACATAAGTGTTATTTATTTTAAAACGCATTCATTTAAAATTATTATGTAAAAAAAGCAAAGCTTGTTGGCCATATTTAGTTTTTCTTTTTTTTTATATTGTACTTTTAAAGTTCATCTGTTAAGGTTATTAGACCCTGTGGCTTTGTTATCTTTTAATTTTTATTTAATTTTTAATTATTTACATTTTTATTATTTTAATTTATTTTGGAATAGTTGTCCTCTTTGTTACAAAGCTTTTCTGACACAAAAATAAACAATAAACAACAATTTAAAAGTATGTACACAGTGTTTTTTAATGTTTATAAAGTGTCATATGTCACAAAAGTATGGTTTACACAGACAATCTGATTTAATAACTGCACAACTAAACAAAAACAAACAAACAAACAGACAGAAAAAGATCAACATTTTAAGCATAACCAACTCTTTATTTCCACATTCAGTGTTATGGAAAAGTACCACCAAGACAGAAATTAAAAGCAACAATTTGAAACCAGAAATGCATCACGTTACCGTAAGAGTAAATAATACTAATAATAAATAGGTACTACGCACCCATTTTGTAAGGAAAGTTGTAAATTAACTAATTACTCTAGCCAATGTTGTCACATCACGGGACAAAAGAATGAAAAACCCAAAGAACCGAAAGATGAACTATTCAATTCTCTGCATTCTTTTACTGTATATGGTTTAAGCGTATGGGTCTGTCATGTGATTAAGGAATGACTCGACCCGAAGACTCATGAGATGAACTAATCAATTCTCTTTCCGGCTCATATTGCATTGGGTTTAGTGTATTGGGCTGTCACGTGATTAAGGAACGAGTCAAAAACCCGATAGACCCGAACTATGAACTAATCAATTCTCTTTCCGGCTCAGACTGCATTGGGTAAGCGTATGGGGCTGTCACGTGATTGAGGAACGAGTCAAAAACCCGATAGACCTGAACTATGAACTAATCAATTCTCTTTCCGGCTCAAGACTGCATTGACTGACAGGTGAATTACTACGACTAGAACAGAACCTATGGAATAATGCGCATGCGCGACTGAACGAATCACTCCCCGAGACGACTCGTTCTTCCCGAGTCACATTAAAGATTCGTTCAAAATGAACGAATCGTTCAAGAACGACACATCATAGGGATGGGGATACCACATTTTATCCATGCGATACGATACCGATACTTTTTGTTACAATTTTAACGATACTGATACCGATACTGCTTATAATTTTAAAAGTGTATGTGATTTTTCTAAATAATCTTAATATATATATATATTAATATCAGTGGTGTCAAAAGTATTGGCATTCATTACTCAAGTAGAAGTATAGATACTAGGGTTTAAAAAGACTTTTGTAGAAGTTGAAGTATCAACTCAAGCTTTTTACTCAAGTAAAAGTGTAAAAGTACTGGTTTAAAAAACTACTTAAAGTATAAAAGTAAAAGTAATGTAAGGAAAAAAAATGCCATTAAGAACAAAAGCTTGGGCCGTGCCACAAGGGCCTATTGTGCACTACCCCACCTCCTCAAAAAAAAAATTTTCTAAAGGCCATAATGACTATAATGTTATATTAAAATGTTCATGTTGAAAAATTTGGGAGGCACTAGGCTACCTGTTTCAGCCACATATATGCCCATTGAAAATGAACTCATTTTAGTACAATGCAAATACATTAAAGAGCTAGAGATATGATGACTAGTTGCCAATAAGTATTGTTATGGTGCAAAAAGTCAAACTTCAGAGGCATGTCATCAATAACCTTGAATGGAATGTAAATGTACATCCAAGCTTAGCTGCAGGACTCTGTGAGGGCAATGGACAAGAACATTGGTGCAGGCTAAAAACAATTACTCTTGTGTGGTTGACTATTTACAATAAACATTATAGTGCTGTCAAAATGAATGATTAATCTAAGTGATTATTCAAAAACTAAAAATGAAAAATAACTCATAATCCTGATACCTTCTTGACTGATAGCTTCTTGTATTCGGTACATACGTCTGCTATGTCCAGTGTTCGGAGGGTAACGAGTTACAAAGTTGATATAGAGCTTCACAGTCCCACCCACAGCCCAAGAGAGCTCTGGTGCCGGAAGTAAATTTCCCATTCATTTCTCCCATTCACTTTCGGAAAAATCTGTATCTAAAGAGTTTTAGAGCATGTGTGAGGATAACCAGCTACGGCTGAACTCATAAGCATATAACATATCATTTCAAGTGAAAAAATTAAGACAAAATCCCAAAAAAGTCAAAGGTACAAGACTGTGTACATATTTTCATTTCGAGCGCAGGAACTACTCATCAGTGGTGTCAAAAGTATTGGCATTCATTACTCAAGTAGAAGTATAGATACTAGGGTTTAAAAAGACTTTTGTAGAAGTTGAAGTATCAACTCAAGCTTTTTACTCAAGTAAAAGTGTAAAAGTACTGGTTTAAAAAACTACTTAAAGTATAAAAGTAAAAGTAATGTAAGGGAAAAAAATGCCATTAAGAACAAAAGCATGGGCCGTGCCACAAGGGCCTATTGTGCACTACCCCACCTCCTCAAAAAAATTTTTTTCTAAAGGCCATAATGACTATAATGTTATATTAAAATGTTCATGTTGAAAAATTTGGGAGGCACTAGGCTACCTGTTTCAGCCACATATGCCGCGTTTCCACCGACATTACCAGGAACTTTTCTCCCAGGAACTTTTCTCCCAGGAACTTTTTTGTCCCCCCAGACCCGTTGCCTTCTGCGTTTCCACCGCGGTCTAAAGTACCGGGAAGATTATGCTAATTTGTCCGGTGACGTAGTATTGCGTGCGACTGCTTCTTCTTGTCAGGTACAGACCGTAATCATTCTTGCGCGACAGAAAAGGTAGAATGGATGAGATCCAAGGAGTGCTGCTTCTGCTCATGTTGTATTGGTTTACTCAAGAAATGATGAACCAAACGGCAGAAAAAAGACGAGCACTGATAGTAAAGCGTATCCAGAAAGCTCGTAATGCTCGATACAAAACGAGACAACGTGTCTTATCAGCAATTGCCGACATCGACCGTGAGATGGCTGGGACTAACGCGCGACATCGAGCAGAAAGAACAAGATTGGTAAGAAATAATTAAATCGAATTTATCCAGAGTTGTGACTAATGTTATTATAGATTTCGTGAACTTATTTTTGCCACTTTTGTGTGTTCTAGATTTGCGAGTACTATCGAATACGTCGCGTTGCGCCATCAGTTTGGGTACACAATAGAACAACTGCGTGGTGGGACAGCGTGGTTTCGACTTTCACCGAGGCCCAGTGGATAAAGAATTTCCGGATGTCTAAAGATACTTTTATGTACCCCTGTCGTCGATTGCAACCTCAACTGGAGAGACAAGACACAAACTACAGACTTTGTATAACCATCGAAAAAAGAATCGCCATTGCACTGTGGAAACTAGCAACCAACTCCGAGTACAGAAGCATCTCTCATTTATTTGGAATTGGAGTTGCTACTGTGTGTCGATGTGTTCATGATTTTTGCTCCGCTGTCGAGAAAGTACTCATGCCAGAAGTTATTAAATTACCGAAAAGTTAAAAGAAATGGCTACATATTTTGAACGCAGATGGGGGTTGCCACAGTGTGTAGGTGCAATTGATGGGTCACATATCCCCATTCTTGGACCTGAGGACTACCACACAGAGTACTTCAACCGAAAGGGCTGGCATTCGATCATCCTGCAGGCTGTTGTAGATGGAAGGGGACTTTTTTGGAATGTTTTTGTTGGAGCACCAGGCAGCCTGCATGATGCCAGAGTGCTGCGTTTGTCAGGTTTGTGGGGACTAGTTGATAGGGGTTTGTTACTACCTGATGTAACAAAAAACATTTGTGGACATGATGTGGGATACTTTGTCCTTGGTGATGCAGCTTATCCTTTGAAGAGCTGGCTGATGAAACCTTTTACTGACAACGGACAACTGACACCCCAAAAAATTGTGTACAATCAAAAAACAAGCAGAGCCAGGGTGGTGGTGGAGAATGCTTTTGGCAGACTAAAAGGAAGATGGAGGTGTTTGCTAAAAAGAAATGACTGCAGTACGCACAAGGTCAAATCCCTGGTGATAGCATGTTGTGTTCTGCATAACCTTTGTGAAATGAATGGTGATGAGTTCAGGGAAGAATGGGTGACAGGTGCATTAAACCAGCCTGATGGTGCTCAGTCAGCCACTGTAGAGGCTGAGGGACTAGATGCACGCACAGCTCTAATGCAGTTTTTGACGACAACATAGTAAGCTGCAGTATCACTGCAATGTAATGTGAACAGCTGTGATGTGCCTTGTGTTCATGCTGATAAACCTGTAATACAACATTGCAACAAAAGCAGTGTACAACTTTCTTCTAATAAATTCAATTTACTAAAACTGAAGTGCATTATCATTGTAATATGAGTCTGTAATGTGTGTTTGATTGTAACTATAAATACACAGCTTATTAGTTTTTAATGGATTAATTTAATGGATAAACTGCAAGTCAGTACTTAGTCACAGCATTATGGGTATTACTAGTATTAGGGAATTCAAGTAGTATCTCCTTTTACATATTGTATGTGTAATGTATTATGTGTTACATGTTTTAACTTCTAACCAAAACATTTAAAAAGTTTTAATAATGAATTTAAAAAAATTAATAATGATTGAAAAAAAAAGACACGGGAAAACAAGTCACACTTCAAACTTTATTTTACATTAGTAATTGGGACAAAAGTAAAATATAAAATGTACAAATAGAAATAAAATTTTGGAAAAATTAAATAATAATGTGCAAATGTATTTTAGAACCTGACCAATAACAGGCAGCAGCCCAGCCAAAGAAAAAAACTTAACTGCAGTAATTCCAATGGTATATAAAGTACAGTAGTCATCATTTGACGTGGATCAAAAGTGCAGAGTTGACTTTATAAGAAGATTCTAGGACCACTTACATTACAGATTTTGATCCACTACAAATGTTGACTACTATATATCTACTCCCAACAGTGCAAAGAAACATTTATACACACACACACATATATATATATAATATATTTTTTATATATATGTGTGTGCAGGCGTGCAAAGACAAAGGTTTAAAGTGCAAACGAGAATCTGTTCAGTCAAGTGGCTACTTTTTGAAAGACTGTACAAACTCTCCAAGAACAGACAGAAACCCAGCCTGAAAGTCTCTCTGTTGGTGCCTGCTTTCTCTAGCTTCTGACTGGAGGAATGCCAACTCTTGCCTCCTCATCTCTCTCTCCTCAGCCTGGCTCTCGAGTAACAGCTTCATGTACTCGTCTCGCTGTTCTTGTCCACGCTGCAGGACGGCTCGATTAGCATCTTCCATCTCTCGCAATGCATCAAGGAAGTCACTATCCCTTTTCCTCTTGCCTACAGTGAAATAAAAATAGTCAACATGTGGTAATAAACACACAGTCCACCCTGACATAAAGGGAATCATCAAAAATTATTCAATGGATTATTTTTTCTGAAAAAACTTCCTTTTAAACCATTCGTGTTGGCCCATCATGTTCCATATTTTAATGTTTGATCATGGGCAATCTTAGTTTTAAATATCAAATAAACACAATGTCACAAAACCATTAACATTTCCATGAGGTCAGTTTTGAAGAAAAGTTATGTTTTTGGACAAACGTGGGTAATACCTTGGCGTGTGTGTGATTCAGCGGGACAATTGAGACGAGGGCTACTGGTGATTGCAGGGGAAAACACGCTGACCTCTGTTGCCTGCAATTCACTCGGCCCACTCGATTCGTCTGGAGAAACATAGTGTAAAAAAAGTTAGATTGATTTATCACTACAACGACTTTAAGACGATATCATTTAGATGTGATATATACATATATTTGTATTTACCTTCAACCCACTGTTCGTCGGATTCCGGCATGGCTTCCAACAATGCAGTAGCGGAGTCCGACGTCACCGCTGCACCAGAAAATGATGGTCTGTGTCCTAGTAACGCGTCTAGGCGGTCAAACCACTTCTGTTGTTGTGATCCTTTATTTTCTTATAATCTTGCTTAAGTTTTTTCAACTTCTCTCGGCATTGTTTTCCTGTGTGCACTATCCCGAGCTCGCATAGCCGACTCGACATTCTCAAGTACACCTTTTCATTGCGGGTCGCCGTTTCCAGTTCCCGCTGGATGTCCTCTTCTGAAAATACGCTTAATAAAGCCTGCACCTCCTCGTCTGTCCAACGATCGTATTTTTTATTAGATTCCATTGTTGAATGTTCGCACCGCAACAAATGTTTGAAAATGGCGCATGGAACTTTCTGCTGCCTGGAGTCGACCAATGAAATGCGGCGTGAATCCGACCAATCAGCGTGTTCAGCGCCTAGTCCCACCCCCGAAAGTTCCTGAACTTTGAAAAAGTACCACCTCGCAAGCAGGGACTTTCTGGGGGGCATTTTTTTACCCGGAACTTTTATTTAGTTCCTGGTTCCTGCGGTGGAAACACACCAAGTACCGGACCAAGTCCCTAGTTCCTGGGTAAAGTTCCTGCGGTGGAAACGCGGCTATATATGCCCATTGAAAATGAACTCATTTTAGTACAATGCAAATACATTAAAGAGCTAGAGATATGATGACTAGTTGCCAATAAGTATTGTTATGGTGCAAAAAGTCAAACTTCAGAGGCATGTCATCAATAACCTTGAATGGAATGTAAATGTACATCCAAGCTTAGCTGCAGGACTCTGTGAGGGCAATGGACAAGAACATTGGTGCAGGCTAAAAACAATTACTCTTGTGTGGTTGACTATTTACAATAAACATTATAGTGCTGTCAAAATGAATGATTAATCTAAGTGATTATTCAAAAACTAAAAATGAAAAATAACTCATAATCCTGATACCTTCTTGACTGATAGCTTCTTGTATTCGGTACATACGTCTGCTATGTCCAGTGTTCGGAGGGTAACGAGTTACAAAGTTGATATAGAGCTTCACAGTCCCACCCACAGCCCAAGAGAGCTCTGGTGCCGGAAGTAAATTTCCCATTCATTTCTCCCATTCACTTTCGGAAAAATCCGTATCTAAAGAGTTTTAGAGCATGTGTGAGGATAACCAGCTACGGCTGAACTCATAAGCATATAACATATCATTTCAAGTGAAAAAATTAAGACAAAATCCCAAAAAAGTCAAAGGTACAAGACTGTGTACATATTTTCATTTCGAGCGCAGGAACTACTCATCCCATAAACCACCGCGCCCCATTGAATTCGTCTGAAGCCACAACTGCGAACGAGGCAACAAGCCTTTTGAGCAACATCCAAATCTGATGACGGCCGCTCGCGCGAACTTTTTCCTCCAGTGAATTTTATTTTATACAGTGAATGTGCAGTAATAGCAGTTTTTTCAGTATTAATCGTGTAAATAAATAGTGTTTTATATATGTATTGTGTATTGATTTTTATTTTATCATCGTGTATTTTATATTGTGTGCGTGTGTGAAAGTGGTTAACGATAACATCAGCAATGGTGCAGTGCTTTGTATCTGACTGCAATCACTGCTCAGTTGTCAACACATGTCGTTGCCATTACACAAATGTTCAGTA
This sequence comes from Carassius auratus, assembly GCF_003368295.1. Taxonomy (NCBI): domain Eukaryota; kingdom Metazoa; phylum Chordata; class Actinopteri; order Cypriniformes; family Cyprinidae; genus Carassius; species Carassius auratus. Next base: position 13,809,420 of record NC_039274.1, read on the forward strand.
AATGCACAAAAAGGTATGTCTAGGCTAAATATTGTTTTGACAGTGGCATTATAAAATGCTTGATATGACTCATTTCAATAGGAGGCTACAGTAGCCTAGCTAAAGTGGACGATAATGCTAACTAAAGTTACCAACCTCCCTGCAAAACTCTCAATGGCAGCCAAGGAGATCATGATTGCACTGATAAGTCTACCGTGCAAAAACGCAATACAGGTTTTTATTTTATTTTATTTTTTTATTAATGATCTTCAGTCTTCACGGACCTTCGAGGGGTTTAACCAGACGGTTATACGAGCTCCACCAATCAGATGCATCACTGTGGGATTGTGGGATTGTTCAGGATTGTGGGTAATGAAGTACTTAGCCAAGACATAGCGAATAAAAGGCATTTACATCAAAACAAGGTTAGTGCCCCCATGATCTTTTTACGTTTATATGAGCATATACTGTTGCTTAGTACAGCCGTAGCTGGTTTTAAGTCTACCATGTATGGTTACGTTTTAATGGCTTACACCCCAAATGTCAATGCAGAAATTGCATTGAATTTTTAGTTCCGGCACCAGCTGTGGGTGGGACTGTGATGCTCTATAGCCTAGATATCACAACATTGTCATTTGCGTCATTAATCGCAAACGATAATTTATTAAAACGTCTCACTACCCAACTACCTACAGTAGCTTAATTTGTGGAGGACGAAGAGAAAGCACCCATTTGGCAAATGAGCCAGTAATGAGAAATAAATAATAACTTTTAAGTAGGGTCCAGTGCCTTTTCGATACTCTTAAAATGGTACTGGCGCCTCAACGTGCCTGAACCGATACTTAAAAAAAAAAAAAAGAACTACAAAAAAAACTATGGATAACATTAAAGAACATTACAAATATTTAAAATAAATCCATAGCTTTCACCTTGGATGCTCTCATTTCCCAAGTTGTGCTTCCCTTAATCTAAGGCTAATAAATGTATTTCACAATCTGGGTCATTATTTAATACAAAAGTACACATAATGTTTCTACTGTATCTCTGTCACTCACTCTGATATTTAGTTAAGATGAGTGCTGTCTGTCACTGTCTTAAATCAGTTCTGTGAATTACTGTATGGTCATTCTTTATAAAGTAGCAACAATCTCGTTTTTAAAATACAGTACTGTGCAAAAGTCTTATGGAAAAGAAAGAATAGTGTTTTCACCCCAAAAAAAGGGTTTTAAGCCAGTTATTTATATCTTTTGCTGCAATGTGTCAGTAGGACAGTAGTTTGCCATTAATTTTAATAATAATCTAGTGCGATTTTGAATGCACAAGCAGTTTGACGATGGCAAAATGAATGTTTGGAATTGTAAACTGATATTTTATACTGACAGTGACACTCTACAGCAAAATATATAAATAACTGGCCGAACACCATTCTTTTAAGTGAAAATACTGCCTAAGACTTTTGCACAGTAGTGTATGTACGTATGATTAAATGAAGTATATTTAAATAAGTGTAAGGAAACAGCTGTTTCGTGATTAGCGGTCACAAGCGAAAACTTTACACTAGATGAGAAACCGACTGATCGTGACCTTTTGTAAACTGTATTTATGACAAAGAACTTCACAGATACAGATATTCTAACAATCTATCGGTAAACACACACCTTGTGTCCTCTGTCTCTGTTTGAGCTCGCGCTGCTCCACCGTGGTCGGCGGATTGAAGAGCGCGCTGAAAGACGGGAGGAGACCGGACTGACGCCGGTTTCATTTGAAATTTAAGCGGACTGACTCTGAGGCGATCGGATACTACTGGTTCCAACCTACTTTTAAGAAATATATTTTTTGATAAACGAACCCAAAACTGTCTATGCAGTGTGATGTGACTTGTGTCATGTGCAGGTGTGATGGATCGCGTATGGACCAGGGTGTCGGAATGGTATATGTGTATACTTCTCATCCAACCACAATCAAATTCACTCCATCCTGATGGCGCGATTTATCTGGATAGGGTTTTTTTCTTTCTCTCTCTCTGAACGATAACAATCCGGTGTGAAATAGCAGTAACGAAGCTATTTTTTTAAATGTAAGGAGTAGAAAGTACAGATACTTGCGTGAAAATGTAAGGAGTAGAAGTAAAAAGTCGGCTGAAAAATAATTACTCAAGTAAAGTATAGATACCCCAAATTTCTACTTAAGTACAGTAACGAAGTATTTGTACTTCGTTACTTGACACCTCTGATTAATATATATATATTAATATATATATATATATATATATATATATATATATATATATATATATATATATATATATATATGTATGTATGTATGTATACATTTATAAGTACATTTGCAGTTACCATGGCTACAAGAACGATTATTTGTGGTGTTATTGTTAAATAATTTTCATAAGGGAACCTGAAAAAAAAACTAAACAAAAAAACAACTTTCACAGGAATGTGCCTGAAAGTGATAAATGGGCCTCATTTTCACCTAAATGTTTTATAATTTATTTTAATATATATTTAAAATGTTTAAGGTGTGCATTGTAGCTGACACCTAAATGAACACATTACAATTGTTTTATGACTGCAAGTCTTTCTCCTCGAATTCTATTGAGCTTCAAATTTGTGTTTGAGCCCATGTGGAAAAAGTAGCACAATTTACATATGATTTACAGTTTATTTTAATAAATATCAAACATTTAATTCAATTGTGCATTATAGCTGACACCTACATGAACAATTACAGTTGTTTTTATGACTGTAAGTCATTCTCCTCAAATGCTACTGACGTTAGAAATGTTGGTATGTATACCAATATCGCGTGTAACTTTAGAGACGATCCCTAAATTTGAGACTCTCGAACGTCCCAGCGTCCAGCCAACTTCATTTTTTCATAGTTTTCTTTTCTCTGCACCGGATTGGTGATGTCCTTTACCCAGGCATAGATGTCCATTCATCAATTATGAACATTCAGCCGCAAACATCAGCTGCGAGCGGTTGCGAGAATGGTGCAGGTTTTTTTTTTTTTTTTTTATTTTTTTTTTTTTTTTTGTGCAACTGGGATGGTGCCCTACGCAGACTGCGTTTTTTTGCGTTTAGGGAGTGGCGGTACTGCTGTCATCTTTCACGCAAGTCGCGACCGTGCATGCCGAGTTGTGATGGTGAATGGCACATTGCACTGCGCGCAGCCGCAGACCAATCGGTGTTAACGTCATACCACCGCGTCCGCGAATGTCGCAGCAGAAGTCGGACTCATCAGACCAGGCAACGCTTCCCTATCATAGGTCACTTCGATGCTGCGGTGACGTCACCACGTATGGGAACACCTCCGGTGTGACGAATGTCTGAAGCCCTATACCATCCCGCCAATCCTATTGGCCAAATGGCGCATAGCACCACCCTACGCATGCGCACGCATGATATACCTGGGTGCAGCGCGCCATTTCGCTCAGATTTCATTCCTTCAGGAATAGCGAATCATCTGTGCCCTATCATCTCGCGTTCTCCAGCGATCTCTTCGAGCAGTGTTAACTCCTCTTCGCGGACGCGATGAGTTTTCGCAAATGCAAGGAGCCATGTACCAGGTACATCACGGCGGGGGACACTCATGACAGGTGCGTAGTATGTCTTGGTTTACATCACGCACAGGCGGCGCTTAGCGGCCTTTCTTCCTGTCCCCATTGTGATGGCCTGCGGCTCAGAGTACTGCGCTCTAGGGTGGAAGTATTCTCTAATGTCGCCCTCGAGTCTAACCCCCGTCAGGTCACCTCTGCGACTGCCGAGGCACCGCACGAGGCGAGGGCCTGGGGTGACACGTGCAACATGGACTTCGTGGACAGCGCAGCGCTGGAATATTCTCCACATCGCTCGCTCTCCCCTACCCTGCTGCAGAATAAAACTTATACTGAGCCTGTCGTCTTCTCTAATGAGGATTTACTTCCCACACCGGAGGCATGCGCCGCCATCTCCTTCGGTTGTGGACGCTATGACGACGATGTTTTATCCACCGCGGCCTCGGGGTCTGAGGACTTCGCGACCGACACTAGCCCTCTTCCTCCTAGCGGACAGGAGAGGCGTGTTTCCCCCTCCTACAGTGAGCTGTTGGATGTGGTTTCTCGTGCGGTGGGTAAATTGGGGCTAGACTGGGAGGTTGACAAGGCCAAGGCCCAACCTTCTTCTAAGCTGGACGACCGTTTTCTAACTAGTCGGACACCTACACAGCCCCGGAGGCCTTTACCTTTTTTCCCGGACCTCCACCAGGAGGTTTCGAGGTCCTGGAAACAGCCGTTTTCGGCGCGGATCACTAATGCTGCGGCCGCAGATTTCGCCACCGTTTCTGATATGGCGAACCATGGCTACACTATGATGCCCCCGGTGGAAGAGACTCTCGCCGAACACCTTGCGCCTAGTTCGGCCGCGGCATGGAAGTCTCGCCCCCTTCTTCCTTCGAAGGCGTGTCGAGTCACGTCTAGTTTGGTGGGTAAATCCTACATGGCGGCTGGTCAAGCGGCTGCTTCACTCCACTCTATGGCGGTCCTTCAGGCCTACCAAGCGGAGTTATTGAAGGAATTGGATGAAGGTGAGGGCATCACACCGGAGGCAGTGAAAGAACTTCGCAGAGCTACGGATTTGGCGCTACGTGCTACCAAACATACCGCTCGTGCAGTAGGCCGTACTATGGCCGGTTTGATTTCGGTTGAGCGCCACCTCTGGCTTAATCTCACCGATATTAAGGAGAAGGATAAATCTTTCCTTATGGATGCCCCTGTCTCCAGGGATGGGTTGTTCGGTGAGGCTGTCATGTCAGTAGTGGAGAAGTTCAGGGCAGCGAAACAGCAATCAGCCGCTTTCCGCCAGCTGATTCCCCGCAGACCCAGGGAGGTTGAACGCCGGCAAGCGCCCGCGCGTTCTCGCTCAACCTCCTCTCACCGCCAGCGAGCAGCCTCTCGAGAGGAACCCACACCTATGGCGCCTCCTCGTAAGGATTGGGGCCCTAGGGTTTTTCCTCCGGCGCACCAGCGTCAACGTAAACGATTGAACCTGACCTCGACGGCTAAAGCCTCTCGTTCTCGGGTACCGAATAGCAGCTCCTGATCTTTTTGCTGCTTGCCAGGGACTGTGCCCTCCGCTAGAGAGCGCTGTCGGACCGCTTTCACGCATCCTACACTCTCATTGCAGTCCCCATGCTCAAACATTGGCTGTCTCGCCGCAAACAGCACCTCGAGCAGCATTGGATCGAGCTGTAATGACAGACGCTCCCTCAGACACTCTGCGCAATCCTGCTTTCGGAGTTCGAGGGACGACTCAAGGACCCTACACAAACGGCCCGTTTATGACGGCTCGCGCAGCCGCCGCTTTTTCGCTAGCGGCAGAGCCCGATGTTCCATCTGTTGGCCTAATTCCTGCCGTGGACACGTTTCAGGATTATACTCAACGGAACGCAACGACTCTGGCGCATACGCTTCCCCGGTGCACGAACACCACAGGTTTTTCGTGTCCGGTCATTTTAACGCGTATGACAGCGTTGCAGGGAGCGGAAGTTTTGAAACCGCTAATATTGTTTCGGGCCGCGTGGGAACGCTTGCCCGGCATTTCTCAATGGGTGTTATGCACGGTTTGTCACGGATACACCATTCAGTTTCGGAAAGGCCCGCCTCCTTTCCGCGGAATTCTTTCCACTACGGTGAAGTCTACGGAAATGGCGGTGCTGCGACAGGAAATGTCAGCTCTGCTGAGCAAAGGGGCTATAGAAGAAGTACACCCCTCTCAGATGGAGACAGGTTTTTACAGCCGTTATTTCGTGGTACCGAAAAAAGACGGCGGATTACGGCCCATTCTGGATTTACGCCGTCTGAATCTTGCACTCAGACCGAGCAAATTCAAGATGTTGACGGTGAAATCTATTCTGTCTCAGATCCGACCAAACGATTGGTTTATTACGATCGATCTGAAGGATGCGTATTTCCATATTCAGATCGTCAAGAGACACAGGAAGTTCCTCAGATTCGCTTTAGAGGGCAAAGCGTATCAGTACCGAGTTCTTCCCTTTGGCTTGGCTTTAGCGCCCCGTACTTTCTCAAAATGCATGGACGCAGCTCTGGCCCCGTTGCGGCTCCAGGGCGTTCGTGTGTTGAATTATTTGGACGATTGGCTGGTGCTAGCGCAATCGCGGACTCAAGCACACTCTCACCGAGATCTTGTGCTGAATCATTTAAACAGCCTGGGCTTACGAACAAATTTCAAGAAAAGTGTTTTAACTCCCTCTCAACGGATAACTTTTCTGGGAATAGATCTGGACTCTCGCGCGATGACAGCGAAGCTTTCTCTCCCGCGCGCTCAGTCGATTGCGTCATGCGTGCGGCACTTCAAAGCGGGTCGCACGGTGACTGTGAGATTGTGCCTCAGGCTCTTGGGTCTAATGGCAGCAGCATCCCCCGTGATTCGTCTGGGATTGCTTCAAATGCGCCCCTTTCAGTGGTGGACAAAAAGGCGGAATATTTCACCCCGTTGTCTCCCGCATCGCACGATTTCGGTGACACGGCGGTGTGTGATGTCGCTAAAATTTTGGATGTCAACCGAATTTCTCCTGTCAGGAGTTCGACTGGGAATGTATGCTTTCCGAGAGACTGTCACGACGGACGCGTCTTTGACTGGTTGGGGAGCTGTGTGTCGAGGGCGACCAGCCCACGGAGTATGGACAGCGGCTCAGCGCGGCTGGCACATAAACAGACTGGAATTACTGGCAGTTTTTCTGGCTCTCCAGTATTTCACGGATCTGCTGATCGGCCGTCATGTGCTGCTCAGATCAGACAACACAGCGGTTGTGTCTTATCTGAACCATCAAGGAGGATTGCACTCTCGCCCCCTGTGCAGGCTGGCGAGGCATGTATGTCCCGGTCTTTCTGTTGAAACCACTGAGACTATATTGAATTCTAGAGCAGCTTCTACGAGACGCTTATATGCTTTCAAGTGGAGACCGTTTACAGCCTGGTGTGGCAATCATAATGTGGATCCAGTTTACTGCCCAGTGGCTTCAGTGCTGGAGTTCCTCCAGGAGCGTTTTTCGGATGGCGTTACACCAGCCACTTTAAAGGTTTACGTGGCAGCCATTTCAGCTTACCACGAATACATAGGCGGTGCCTCTGTGGGGCGTCATCCATTAGTTTCTCGTTTCATACAGGGTGCGCGACGGCTGAGGCCTTTCCGCCCTGTGCGAGTTCCTTCATGGGATTTATCCATTGTGTTGCTAGGTTTATCAGGGCATCCGTTTGAGCCCTTGGAGACCGTATCGGATAAATTCCTGACACTGAAGACACTTCTTCTCATGGCTTTATCCTCCCTCAAGAGAGTTGGGGATTTACAGGCTCTTTCTGCATACACCCTCATGCATGGAATTTGCACCGGGCTCTGTGAAGGTGCTGCTGCGGCCCAGGCCTAACTATGTTCCTAAGATCGCATCTAACCCCTTTCGCTTTCAGCAAGTGGTTCTGGAAGCTTTTTCACCTGCTGAGGCTGGGTCAGGAGATCTAAGTCTTTGCCCTGTGAGAGCTTTAAAGACTTATGTGGATCGTACAGCCCCTTGGCGTGAATCTGACCAGCTGTTTGTCTGCTTTGGACATAAAAGTAAGGGCCATGCGGTTACAAAGCAGCGCATGTCCCATTGGCTGGTGGAGGCAATTTCTTTGGCCTATGAGGCGCGCGGACTCGCTTCGCCCTTAGGAATTAAGGCTCATTCCACTCGAGCTGTAGCTTCTTCTCAAGCTTTTCTCAGTGGCTCTTCTATGGATGATATCTGTGCTGCGGCAGGATGGTCCTCACCGAGCACTTTTATCAAGTCCTACAGTCTGGATGTGAGGATGGCCCCTGGCTCCCGGGTTCTCTCCGCTTGAGCAGATGCTTCCTCGGATCTCAGTTATCAGGTACGTCAGGCGTTTTGGTATATCGTTCCCATACGTGGTGACGTCACCGCAGCATCGAAGTGACCTATGATAGGGAACATCTCGGTTACGTATGTAACCTTGGTTCCCTGAATAGGGAACGAGATGCTGCGGTTCTGGCCGTTCCGTACCTTGATAATTCTTCATCTTCAGTCATGAAATCTGAGCGAAATGGCGCGCTGCACCCAGGTATATCATGCGTGCGCATGCGTAGGGTGGTGCTATGCGCCATTTGGCCAATAGGATTGGCGGGATGGTATAGGGCTTCAGACATTCGTCACACCGGAGGTGTTCCCATACGTGGTGACGTCACCGCAGCATCTCGTTCCCTATTCAGGGAACCAAGGTTACATACGTAACCGAGATGTTCTGACCCTTTGACATCAACAAGGCATTTTTGTCCTAACAACTGCCGCTCATGGATATTTTCTCTATTTTAGACCATTCTCTGTAAACCCTAGAGATGGTTGTACATGTAAATCCCAGTAGATCAGCAGTTTCTGAAATACCCAGACCAGCCCGTCTGGCACCAACAACCATTCCAGTTTCCAAGTCACTCAAATCCCCTTTCTTCCCAATTCTGATGCTTAGTTTGAACTTCACCACATCTAGATGCCAAAATTCACCTTGCTACCATGTGATTGGCTGATAAGCAATTTGTGTTACCAAGCAATTAAACAGATGTACCTAATAAAGTGGCCGGTGAGAACAACAACAGCAAAAAAATTAACTAAATGAATAAAACAATAATAATAACCAAAAGCCAGATACAAACATAATATGAGGTTAAACAGAGAGTAGTTTTTGACATTTAAAAAATAAGAGAGGATTCTTGACAGAGCATTTTGATAGTTACACTCTGACACTTTCATGCACATGAATGCAAATCAGTTTTGTAGGAGTAGAGGGAGAGGCTGCACCCTGAAAAGGTGTGCAGTTATAGTGCAGTAAAATGTCAATGTAAAGAAACAGTGGACAGACCATTCTACATTCAAACTGAAATACACAAGTGCAGTACTGTGATCCTGTGACACTTTATTGTGCTAAAACTGCACTTTTGCTTTCATTTACAGGCCTGCTGTTAGGTCAGATTATTAAGAATCTGTCAAATGCTGCAGTACTGGACTCTAAACAGGAAGTGAAGATGATGGTATACTCAGCTGTAAGTCAATTTAAATGTGACTTAAATGACACTTAAATGAGACATCAGGAGACCAAAACACCCAAACTTCAATTTCTACAGTCAATAGCCTACTAAAAAAGAAAGAAAGAAAAATAAAATAAATGTTTCCTCTTTAGAGTAAGCAGTTCATGTAATGTTCTCCCATGTAACCCTTTCTTCACTAGCATGACACAACAGTTGTAGCCCTGCAGGAAGCTCTGAATGTCTTTAATGGCCTGCAGCCACCTTATGCATCGTGTCATCTAATTGAACTTCACCAGGAAGAGAACGGGTAACTGTGTGTCAGAACTGTGTTTTTTAAATCCATGTTTCAAGTAGACACGCTTTGGTCAACCAAAATATACCTTTGCGTTGCTCTTTCAGGATGTTTACAGTGGAGATGTCTTATCGCAATGACACTAATGTGTCTGAACCTTACCCTGTGTCTTTACCGGGCTGTTCCCAGCGCTGCTCCCTACAGGACTTTGTGAAACTCACACGTGAAGTCATACCACAAGACAGGGATAAAGAGTGTCAGATAAGGAAGGAAGCCACAGACAAAGGTAATCACAATCTTTTATGTTAATAAATGCTGTTTATTGTTTATATTTTTAAAACACTCTTTTTTTGTGCAAACATAAACTGTAAATTATGGATATTTCATTATTTATTGATATTTATAATGCAATTTATTATTTAGTAGTTCCATATGACAAAAGATATTTTAAAATATCTTTCAAAATATAAATGGCCTACCATATTGCTTTAAATAGATTTTTCTATCAATTTTAGTTACTTAGATTTTTATGGTTTTCTCTCATATATGTATAGAGGTCATCATTGTGCTGATTGTGTATGGATGTCTTTTTTTCCCTCCTGGTTCTGCTGCTGTTTGGGTCTCAAAGGGTGGGCCACCCTAAAAATGAGTTTTGTCACTCCTAAACAGATTATGTGAGCAGATAGCAAAATAAAGTGAAATTGACATGACATTCAAAGTGCATACACATACCATGAACACACACCCAGAGCAGTGGGCAGCCATTTATGCTGCGGCACCTGGGGTGCAGTTGGGGGTTCGGTGCCTTGTCTGCCTACATCTCGAACCCACAACCTTACGGTTAGGAGTAGGGCTGCAGCTTTCGATTCTTTTTTTAATCGATTAATCTAGCACTTAATCGATCAATTAATCGGGTAGATTTTTTTGTGTGTTTTTAAACAACCAAAACAAAATAATGCATAACGAAAATGATGTGGCTGTAAAATGATCAAGCATTTGGCTTTTATTTCTAAAAAAAAAAACAGGTATTGATTCCAACTCCAACATTTGGCTCCAAAACTAAGCCTATTTATTGCAATTTTTATAGATTATGCGGGGGACCAGGGGGACGTGTCCCCCCCACTTTTAATATCACGGAAATTCGTCCCCCGCACTTTTTCGTTCAAGTGTGCTCACATAGAGGTTTTCAAGAGCTGGTGTGAATAAATATATATTTAAACTCAAAGAGACAAATAGTCTGCACATGATCTGATATTTTATTATGACCCAGAATACAGAGGGCTACTGAGAATACAGCGTGATGGTCATCACAGAGCGCTAAACTCTCCTGCAGTGTGTTTCATTCATACTCGAAGCCAGAGGGCACTCTTGCGCAGAAAGTCATACCAGGAAATTCCTAATATGGGCAAAAGCATCCAGCTATCACTGTATGAAAACAGTTTTAGCACAGGATAAAATAAAAAAAAGGCCCAGACACTTTTGGAAACAAGACGATATTAAACATACGATTGCAACTATATATGGTTTTTCAAGTCATTTCCAGCAGGTGATAAGTAAAGTATGAACAAGTCAGTACAAATTGACAAGCATGTATTACAGAATATAAACTATTCTGCCTTATGTGATAAAAAAATTTTTTGTACTATATAAACAAATCATTATTATTTGTTATTGTCCAGCAGTTATAGATTCCTAAGCCAATTAAAAGTTAGAAATTTGAGAAAAATTAAAGTTGCCTATAGCATCCACTATCAGTCAACAGTTTTTGAACAGTAAGCTTGTTAATATTTTTTAAAGAAGTCTCTTCTGTTCACCAAGCCTGCATTTATTTGATCCAAAGTACAGCAAAACAGAAAAATTGTGAAATATTTTTACTAGCCTATTTAAATTAACTGTTTTCTATTTGAAGGAGTTGCTTGGCTGGAACCAGTAAAGAGTGGTGCTACTTCAGCTATGCTTTACAAAGTATAGAACAAGGAATAAAAATCTGAATCCATGCATTTGTTTCCTGCTTACATGTTCACCGGTCATATCCGATCTGTGCCACATGAGAGGAAAAAATTTGAATTGAGTCACTTGAACTATGCAGTGTAAATGGGGCCTAAGTTGCACTGGACTATAAATCGCATTTATTTAGAACCAAGAACAAAGAGAGAACCAGTGGTCGAGTAGTTTTACTTCGTTACTGTACTTAAGTAAATTTTTCAAGTATCTGTACTTTACTTGAGTAGTTTTATTTTGAGTAACTTTTACTTTTACTTCACTACATTCCAAAGCATAAAATCGTACTTTTAACTTCACTACATTTCATAAAACATATCGTTACTCCCTATATATATCACGTGCTCCGACACGCAGAAGCGGTGTCTGATTCATCATGAACAAACTGAGTATTTTCAAAATAAACGTTTTCGAATTTGAATGACCCGATTACAGCCTAATGTGTATGGATTGCAGCTGTTCTGGAGTCGACCACTCATGATTCAAATGAACCGTTTAGTGCGAGTCTCCAGAAGTAAGAACTGGGAGATCTTGCGTGTGCGTCTGATGTTGCTAAAAGTAAGTTATTAATGTTGAAATTTTGGATTTATTATTGTAACTGAAAAATCATATTTAGGTCAAATTTGTCTGTTGTTTAGGAACTAAATCCATTGTAAAGAGTGATCTATTTATGCCCACTGAAATGTTCGATTGCAGACGATGCAGACACATCAATTTTAGGTAAAAAAAATAAAAAAATAAACACAGATTAAATACAGTTAACGTTACTCATGCATGTTCAAATTCCCCGCTGCCGTAATGTTTGAGCTCCACCTGTTAGTCCTTATCAGCCTTTGAGAGGAAGAGAGAGAACAAAGAGACAAAGCAAATACACAAAACAGACACTGGGACATAACACTATACTTTAAATCCTTTAGTTTAAATGTGGTCCCATGAATAGCTTTTATATGGTTCTGTTGTGTTTTTTTTTTATTCTAGAGTCGCACCTAGGTACAAGTCGTATCAGTCCAAAAATACATCATGACTAGGAAAAAATCATATATAAGCCACATTGGACAATAAATCGCATTTATTTAGAACCAAGAACCAAGAGAAAACATTACAGTCTACAGCCGCCAGAGGGCGTTCTATGTTTTCAGTGTAGACCACAGGAGCACTGAGCAGCATAGAGCGCCCTCTCACGGCTGTAGATGGTAATGTTTTCTCTTGGTTCATGTCAAATTAATTTTGATAAATAAGGCTGCATTTACACTGCAGGTCTTGATGCCCAAATCCGATTTTCTGACTATATCCAATTTTTTTCACGACCCGCTTAAATCATCTTTTAAAAGTGTCCCGTATCCGATTTTAGCTTTTACACTATACTCTGCTGAAACTACCAAACATAGACGTGACCCGGAAAAGAAAGAAAAACAGCACGAAATACAATGGATGCAGATGCAAATAAAATTATAAAGTGTTTTGCTTTCCACAATATTTTGAAAAGTCATCAAAAAAATCAGCAAAACATTGGTCTCGTACGGCGGAGAAAAAAGAGGAGCCCTTGTTGCAGCCTGGGTGAATTTCGGGCCTATAATAAGTCTATAATAGTGTGAGTCTCCAGAAGTAAGAACTGGGAGATCTTGCGCGTGCGTCTGATGTTGCTAAAAGTAAGTTATTAATGTTGAAATTTTGGATTAATTATTGTACCTGAAAATCATATTTAGGTCAAATTTGTCTGTTGTTTAGGAACTAAATCCATTGTAAAGAGTGATCTATTTAAGCCCACTGAAATGTTCGAGTGCAGACGATGCAAACACATAAATTTTAGGTAAAAAAAACCAACAAAAAAATAAACACAGATTATTAGCTGATGCTAACTGTCTAGCTAACAAGCTTGCTGGTGCTAACTTGAGGTAATTTTTATAAATAATGTCCAATATTTTTATTCAACCACCTATATATATATATATATATATATATATATATATATATATATATATATATATATATATATATATATATATATATATATATATATTATATTACATCTGGGGAGAAAAGAAAGGATGTGATGTTTAGAACATGGAAACTACAGTAATTATCAAAGTGGGAAGAGATGCACCCCGTTTGGCCAGGGGTGTTTTTACACCACAGACAAGATTTGAGAAGGAAAAAATCATTATGAAAATATAATTATATTTTCATTAAAATGTTCTTCCTAACTTCAGGCCTTATTATCATGTCATATATAACTGTGATGTTCTGTAAAACAACAAACTTTAAAATACTTTGTTCTTACTGGTGAAAATCAGATGGTCTCTGTTTTCTCTCCGGTACATCACAGTGTAAACTTCACAGTTAACATCAATCTCATCAACATAGTCCATATCAACAACAAAAATATATCTTGACTCCATATAGTGGTTATTTTGGAAAAAATCCCAGAAATTTTGAGCAGTAGGATTATAAAAAATATGGGCTAATATTCGGTTGTTAAGTGATGACGTAAGAAGCGCTGTTTCCGGGTCCAAGCCTCAACTCACTTCACTTGAGAATACGACCTCAGCAGCCGTTTATGAGCACTGTTTATTCATATTAATCATTTAAGCTAAACACTTTCAAACTTACGGTTTACACTACAGTCTCCCTGCTCACAGCGTCCCAAACACAAATAATTTTTTAATATTTTTTTTCTGGCTATCTGGGACTTCGGTATGGAGTTAAAGGTTAAGATTATAACTTTTTCGCTAATATTCTATCACATTGTGAGTTTATATTAGCACCTTTTGTTGTTTTCTCGTGGTAACTGATAGAGCGTTTGGACCCGGAAGCGCTGCTACGTGACGTCAGACTTAACAAGCGAATAAAATTAAATTAAGTAGCCTAAATAAAATTACAAATATCTATCTTTCAGTACTTTTTTACTTAAGTACATAACAAATCGAGTACTTTTGTACTTTCACTTGAGTAAAATAGAAAAATTAGTACTTTTACTTTTACTGGAGTAATATTTTACTATATGTATCTGTACTTTTACTCAAGTACTTGATTTGTGTACTTCGTCCACCACTGGAGAAAACATTACCATCTACTGCCGTGAGAGGGCACTCTATGTTTTCAGTGTAGACCACAGGAGCACTGAGTAGCATATAGCGCCATCTCGTGTACTGTTTTCTCTTGGTTCATTTCTCTCGGTTCATGTTAAATTAATTTAGCTAAATATGTCGCAGGACCAGCCAAACTATGAAAAAAAGTGTGACTTATAGTCTGGAAAATACGGTAAATGTTACCTTAAATATATATATATATATTAATGCTATGGTCAGGAGCTGCTGCTGGAGAGGATATACTGGAAGAAGGTGGCACAAAAGAAGAGGAAGAGCAAAACAGAGAGGCAGAAGGCAGCATTAGACAACCATCCCCAGAAGGACCTGATGGTATGCCCATTGTCAGCAATATTATCATGATTCTTCATTTTGGTTAGGTCATATTTAAACTACAACGAATACAAATGAGGTTTATTTTATTGATGTAAAATGTCATACTTGCATTGTCCCTCATAACTGGTTTTACGTGAAAAGCCTAGTTGCAAACAGCCGACCCCCACCCCTTGCAACCCCAGTAATCAAATTCTAGACACTCCCCTGGTAAGGGGCAACAGTAAGTCACCCTTAAACCTATTTGTTCATTAGTGTGAATAGAAATGCATAAAAAATAAATAAATAAACAAATCAGTGTTGTAAAACCTATTTCCAAGGGTGAGTTGTTGATCTAATGATTTTTCTTAAAAGCAATTTATCTGTTAACATTTAGGAGTTTGATGTTAAAATATTAATGAACAAATTCATTACATAAATTATGTTTTTTTTTCAACACAGGTGCCAAGTTACCATCCGAATGCTGTTCTTATACTTTTAGGAGAAATATCCCCATTACTACAATTGACTCCTACATAGAGACAAGCGTGGAATGCCCCAAACCTGGAGTCATGTGAGTTTTAATTGATCATATTCATAATAATTCTAACAGTAAAAATCTATTATACTGTGTTTGTAAGATTTCTGTGTGGAGTAACTGATCTTTTCCTTCTACCAGTTTTGCCATCAAGGCGGGTCTTCGTATCTGCATGGATCCTCAGCTGAGCTGGGTGAAGAGTGCCATGAAAGCAGTCGATGAGCGTGATCTATACAAAAAAAATGAACATCGTGGTCATCCGTTGTTTTAACCCAACAAGTTGGGTTATTTGTTTAACCCAGCATGCTGGGTTGCTTTTATGATTTAAAATTACTATACTGCTGAACCCAAATTGAGCTAGAAATTAAACCTACAAACCTTGTTCATTTTAAAATCCCTTTTACACACACACAGAATGACTATCAAAATGTAAATATTAATTTAAAGAAAACAGTCAAAAGTAACATGCATGTAAGAAGAAATGCAGAAAAGTATGAAGCATTTGTTGAATATATCTTAAGATCAAATGTAACGTTTGTGGTAAATTTTGTCATATACTTTTTTTTTCTTCAAAAAAGCTATTACCGTAATTCCTCAAATAAAAGACAGGGCCTTATTTACCTGAACTGCAGAAGGTAACAGGCTTTTATTGGAGGCAGGCCTTTATTTCTAATTCCATCTGTTTGATAAGTAATTGTTTTGAATAAACCGCTTTAAACTAAAAGCGATAGTGGTCCAGTGGACAGAGATCATAACATTAGCACAGAATCAGTTCAGAATCAGTCACCAAAAGAATCAGTTCGGTTCACACCATAGGTTCAGACGCGCTCTGTGTCATTCTGCTCCACGCTGAATCACGCATGCGCAGTACCCTCAGCTCCTCGGTTCTCGAATTGGACGCGTCCGACAGAAACAATTCTCGGTTCAGTGTACTGATGATCTGAAAACCGATGCAACCGTTTCTTGACTCAAGAACGAGAACCGCTCTGGCAGTGGGCGTGTTCGTTCGTTATTTGCCCCTGATGATTATCCACACAAATTTACCCCCGGCCTTTATTTAAGACTAGCCTTTATTTGTCTGTGTTGACTACGCCCCCGGCCACTATCAGAGGCCCAGCATTTATTTGACTACCGGTTTTTATTTGAGGAATTACGGTATACAATAATTGCAAACTTAGTTAATAGTTCTTTACAAAACTATTCTGGCATGACAGTAAATAAACCACAACATTAACACTGATGTTATAACATTTATCAGAAACGTGTGAAAGAATGTGAGCATGTTTATGAATGACAGAGTAAACTCCATTTCTACTAAACAACGCAGAAAAGGCATTTAACATTTTGTTTTACAAATTATACACCTACAGTTTGTTTCATAGTCCATGAAAATAGATCAGGCATCTCTGCCAATTTTCATGATCTCTTTAGCATAACTGATAGTCATGAAGAAGCCCCATCAGCACAGCATGTGACATCTTCCTCATCCAGGGCAGCGTCCTCCTTTAAAACCACCGCTGCATCAGTTTAGGGGAAAGGACATTCTCTTCTTTGACCAGCATTCATCCCAGTCAACACCTGTTCTTCATCAGTGGCCTAAAAAGAGAAACCCATTTGAAAAAAGAAAACTTTTAATAAAACATTTTCAGATAGAGGTGTATTCACATCAGTAAGGATAGGTAAATAGTCTGTTTTATAATTTCAACACTTTGTGTGGTTGTTTAATGTCTCTGTCCATCACAGCGCTCAAGAATGCTATAATGGAAGCACTAGTGTGAGGGCATGTCATATTGTATAAATAAATATTGTTTTCAGAACAAGGATAATCCTAACAAGGATATATATCATATGCAATATAATTATGTTGTAAATTGCAATATAATATGCAAACAATACTTTTAACAATTTTAACAATCACTTCATCAGCCTCACAATAAATAGGCTATATTACATAACACCATTTGCTTTAGGAAACTAACAGTTAGCTTACATCTTACATCACATCTTACATCTTACATCACGAAAAAGATAATGAATTAACATGTAAATGTTAATAGCCCTCTCTTAAAACCTAAAAAAAAATGTTATATTTTAAAATAAGTAAATATGACATAAGCCACTATAAGCTCTATTGGGAATATTTCCACCTACCATGGTGTCGTCCGATGTTAATGTGACGTGCATGTTATCTTTCATATCCACGTTCCCAACCCAGCACCAAAATTGTGTTAAAACCATAGACTGTATAAAAACAACCCAACGTCCCAAAGGAACACATTTTTGTTTCTTAAGTGAAGTATTAGCTCAGTAAATCTCTTTCTGTAATGCTCTGATATTCTTTTCATTATTATCATGTAAAGCATCATGTCAAGTAACTGCATGTTCTGATCCATTAAGTGCTAAAAGAATTGTTTTACATTTAACTACTGTTAATTTTACTGCAAAATAACATGTAAACAGACAACAATCACCCTGTTCTTAGGAGGATTACAGGGACAATTTATGATTGTATTATTTTAATGTAGGCTGAAGAAAGAAATGTGCTTTTGTTTGATTCTGTATAACAGCAGTTATAGATGTTCTTAAGTCTAATAAAAAGGAATACAAAACGATGATGAAGTTTGTTGTAAAATAATTTCTCTCTTATACTGTACCTCAGCAACAACGGCATAGGAGAGCTTACCAAGACAAGATCAAAGCATTTCTGGTTAAAAACAACAGAAAAAAAGGCAATAAATTGTGACAGAAAAAAATTAACAGGCAGCAAATTAAATTAAGGCAATATATTAACTGAATTTTTATATTAAATAGTTATTTATATGTACATATGTTCATGTTATCAGTTCCGGTGTTCAACCTTTTCTGTGTTCATAAAATTAAAATGTCCTATTTTGCACTCAAGAACACATAATTGAAATTAGTGAGGATAGTATTCAGTACAGCATATACAACACACCACAGACAATAAGTGTTGTGTGACTAAAAAAAGAAAAAAAAAGAAAACAAAAACAAGGAGAAACTGTTTGGTATGGAGTTCCAGTATTTGGGATTCCAAAATAATTGTATTGTTGCTTTTATTTTTTTTTTTGTCTGAAATCTTTTCAACCAAAAAAATCTATTACTAATTTGCACATAGATTCCATAAGCCAATATGGTCTACATTGGCAATACCACGATGCACAAGTTAAAACAGATACAGCTTTTTTTTTTTTTCACATGAAGTATTAATAAATTACCTTTCAAAGCAAGATTACTCAAAGTACTACTACTAATAAGTTGTATTTATGCTAATCTACAGGTTAGGTTGTAAATGATATTCATGCATGGTACTAAGAGAATCTTGTCTGTTGATGTGTTTTAAAGTTCCAAAAAAGTAAAAACCATGACCACTTGATTATTAAAACATGAAAGATTTTTCAACATCAATTGCCCACTGGGAATTCCGACAGTGTCCATATGTTTCTCATTGGGACAAATGAAGATTCGAGTCCGTGTATCTTGAGCCACTGAAACAGAGACGAGACATCACACAGAGGATCTTGTAATATGGGCAAGATCATATAAATTATATTGGCTCCTTTTTTGTTTTTGGCTCTTCGTTATGCCCAGCCCTTCATGTTCCAATCTAAATTACATCAGAACATAAAAAAAACAATACAAATTATAATAACATTAAAGCCCATTAAAAAATAAAATTACATTTTGATTGTGTTTTAACTTGTTTTACAACTGAAACATAAGCTTAGTAAATTTCTTCCTGTGATGATAATTTTTTTTTTGTTATTGTGGAATCATGACAAATATCTACAGGTTTCCTTTTTGAGTTTGTTGTATCTTTAATCTTCTGCATTAAATGTCAATACCTTTTCTAACTGTACCTTTACTGTAGAAGAATGCAGTAAACTTGTTTTAACTGATAGTGTCATGATTCCTATACAACAACTTACTTATTATCTTTAAGCAGTATTAGTACCATATTTGTTATTTTGCCACATTATTTGAATCATCTGAATCATAATTTCTATATCGATTAAAGCAACTCTTAAATTGTTTTTGTTCTAGTTTATAATTGTTTTATATTACACACTTAATTCCAATTATATATATATATATATATATATATATATATATATATATATATATATATATATATATATATATATATATATATATAAATTACATTACAAAAAAATTACAAATGAATATTCCTATGAATATTTTTGTTAAATTCTTGTACGGCAATAAAGGCAAGGTTAATCAAATGGCCAAACAAAATCTAAAATAAATTCTTCTGTCTGTCTTCTGCTGTTAATGCAACACTTTAAAGTATTTACATTTAATAAAATTAATTAACCTAAAAATAATGACATGCAATTTCTCAAAAGTAACCAACGTTTAGCTCATGAAACACCTAAACTATTTTGTGTCTGTACTGGAGTGCGTGCTTGTTGCCATGGTCATCCACAGCGAGAGCCAATCGCAAGCATCCGCTGTGAACTTATTAATATTAATGAGACGCAGCGGCGTGACCGGAGATACTCCACTGCGCATGCCCAGCCCCGCGCCACTGCTGCTTCCAACAACAAGCGGTAGTAAGCAATATGGCCGACCTAGGGAAGAAGTACTGCGTGAACTGTCTTGCAGATGTTACGAATTTGCGGATTCGCTGTGCCGAATGCCAAGATATTGAACTCTGTCCGGAGTGCTTCTCTGCAGGTGCTGAAATCGGCAACCATAGGCGATGGCACGGCTATCAGCAAGTTGACGGCGGGCGCTTCTCGCTCTGGGGTCCCGAGGCAGAGGGAGGATGGACCAGCAGGGAAGAGCAGTCGCTGCTCGATGCCATCGAGCAATATGGATTTGGTAACTGGGTACGATTCTCAAATGAGTCTATATCGATGCGGCTTTAATAAAATTATTTTGCATTGCAACACGTGCACATCAACACAAAATGGTCATGTTGATTCAGCAACAAATGATGCATAGCTGACTTAACTAACTTAGAGAAAATAGTTTGTTAGGAATCAACCAGATCCCCTAGGTGTGTGTGGTGCATATTGTCTTGAAGGATTATTTAACCCAAAAATGTATTTCAATTTTGGTCATTAATAACAGCTGCAGAGTATAGAGTTTCCACAGAGAGAACAAACTGTGCTTTGCACTATTACTGAAAGCACTGCCTTTGTTATTCATTAATATTTGCATAGCTTATTTGCATTAATATAACGTATTAAGACATTACATACATGTTTGAGTCTGTAACTTTAATATTATTATGACCTGTATGTTAAAAGCTTCACCCAATTATGAAAATTCTGTCATCATTTACTCTCCCTCTTTTTCTTCCAAATCCATAAGACTTTCTTTAATCTTCGAGACACAAAATGAATAATTTTTTTTATAAAAGCTGATGAGATTTCTGTCCCTCAATTGAAAGACAAAAAACTTTCAAAATCTTCATAAAGACATTTTAAAGCTAGTAAACATGAATCAAGAGGTTTAATCCACGTCTTCTCAGGAGACAGAGTTGCCATCTTCATTTGTGTTTTCATTGTGTTTGTAACGACATTAGGGTGGGTAAATGACAGAAATTAATTTCTGGATGAACTAACTCTGTATCCTTGTTCATTTCTGTGTGTTAGGAGGATATGGCAGCCCACGTGGGTGCCTCACGCACCCCTCAGGAGGTCATGGACCATTATGTGAGCATGTATATCCATGGGAATCTGGGCAAAGCCTGCATCCCTGACAGCATCCCCAACCGTGTGACAGACCACACCTGTCCCAGTGGAGGTCCGCTGTCTCCTAGTTTGACTACCCCTTTGCCTCCTCTAGACATATCTGTGGCAGAGCAGCAACAGCTTGGATATATGCCGCTCCGTGATGACTACGAGATCGAATACGACCAAGAGGCAGAGAAACTCATCAGTGGCCTGTCTGTGAACTACGACGATGAAGATATCGAGATCGAGATGAAACGAGCCCATGTGGACATGTACGTGCGGAAGCTGCGTGAGCGCCAGCGACGGAAAAACATCGCTCGTGATTACAATTTAGTGCCAGCCTTTCTGGGACGGGACAAAAAGGATAAAGAGCGAGAACGACCAGGTGGAACAGGAGGGGTTGGGGGCGTAGGTGGAGCTGTAGGATTGGGAGGTGGTACCTCCATTATTCCGACAGGGTCACTGGGCTCCTCTTCAACCGCAACGCCAAAACGCAAAATCACCAAGGAAGAGAAAGAGCAACGGACAAAACTCCGTGCACTCTGCCAGTTCATGCCACAACGTGAGTTTGAAGAATTCTTTGATAACATACACAAAGAGCGCATGCTGCGGGTGAAAGTTCGGGAGCTTCAGCGTTATCGGCGGAATGGCATCACAAGACTCGACGAGTCGGCCGAGTATGAGGCAGCACGCCACAAACGGGAAAAACGGAAAGAAAATAAAAGCATTGCTGGCTCAAAGAGAGGTAGCAGTGGTGGAGGAGGAGCGACCGGGTTTGGAGGAGGAGTTGGAGCAGGAGGTGGGCTTGGAGGAGGTGGAGGAGTCAGTGCCATCAAAGAGGAAGGGAAGGACAGTGAGTTCTCCGCCATTGAGAAACTGTCTGGCTTTGAGCTGCTTTCTGATCGGGAAAAGGTACTGTGCAACTCTATGAACCTAAGTCCCACACGCTATCTGACTGTCAAGACTATCATCATCAAAGATCACTTACAGAAAAGGCAGGGCATTCCCTCGAAAAGCCGCCTACCCAGCTACCTGGACAAGATGCTGAAAAAACGGATTCTGAATTTCCTGTCGGAGAGCGGCTGGATATCCCGAGAAGCCTCGTAACCACACTGTCCAAAGATTTGGCTGTAAGAATAATGACTGTAAACATATTTTTCTACCGTTTTATATTGCATCTCAGAAAAGCCTGTGAAAACAAAATGACTGTAGGTGCCACACTACTGGATGTGGGCCTTCAGTCAGTCTAACATGTCTGTTTTCGGTCTCAGATCTTCTCATAGGAACATAAACATGGTTATAGAAGGTACTAAATCAGTAACAATAGGAAACTTTCCATAAGTTGTCCTTTGTAATATGTCAGAGTATACAACAATAACCCATTGCCCCACGTTAAAATGCCTGTTGAATGTTTCCTGCCAATAGAGAATGAATAGAGTGTTTAATGTTGGACAGAGCAGATCTTTAAAATGGGTTCAGTGTTTCTTGTTTGGTAATAAGGAAACTAGGTCAGGTTGCCAAAAGTCTAACGTACTTGTGTTCTAACCTGAATTTGCCGGTTTCAGTTGGATTTATTTGGTTTTGTCAATTGTGGGAATGTTGAGTCACATGAGGCATGCTCCATACTATCTAAATGTCTGAAGTTCATGTTTGATGATTATTATTTGTTGGAGTTGACCTTTGTGAGGTTATGTTACATTGAGCATGTTTCAGAGGCTCAAGTTAAATGGCGAATACCCCGATTATATAAAGTATTAGTTTGATATCATTCTTATTTGTTGGGTAATGGGAGGGAAAAAAAGTCAACACAGCATCAAGGGTTCTCATGTCAACATGTTCACAGTTTATAAGCTGAGACTGTATGTTATAAATGCATACTACAGTTTTTTAATTTTCAAATGACAAAAATCTTCATGCAATACCAAATCTTAGATTACAACGGAGACATATTTTTCCATGATTTTTAATGTTATTATTGACTGATTGAGTCTACCCCAAAGCTGTAGAAGGCTAAGAAAAGCACTGTTCACAGAGGCCAATATAGTTTTGAAATGTTTAATATATTAAGAGTCAAATAGAATTGAAAGGCACAGTATCATTTTTTTGTTTGTTTTTGTATACAATAATGGAAACAACTGTGTTAAGTGTGAATCTGTTGTAAAGGACAAGGTGGTGGTCCTCATCTGCTTTTATACAATAGTTTTTGCCCAAGAGATTGGTACATATAAAGTCCCATAAACAGTCATTCATTACTGAGTATGCTTATGTTCTGTGCCTTGAAGCATATTTGCCCTGGTTGATGCTTTTTATTCCTTTCCTTTTCCTTGAAATTAATATTATATTTTAATATTAACTTGTACCACATCAAAAATGTACAAAGATTAAGGTTTATTTTAGATGTTATTTTGGCTTGATTGTTTTTCTTCAGATTTCTATGGTAGCTGTAACTGCCCCACACAAAAATATTTGTTATGACTAAAGCCATTAAAAGGAAATGGGCACAGTTGTGCTCGGAGAGAAACTCATTCAAGACATATATGTAGGATATTGGCTGTGTGACCGTTTGATAAAAACTGGATGTAGGCATTAAAGAAACGGTTATATCTCATGAAACTTGGTCTAATGAAATTATGAAGCAAATATGAAGGGGTCTTTTCTTTTTCCACTGTGTTCTTTCGCTGCCTTTTTATTTCATTTGTATAAAGGTGCTTACATTTTTAGAAAGGGTTAGTTTGCAGGTTATGCTTTATGGTTGAAGGAAACCCGATCACTGGTTAAAGTACCCAAGCCATTATTCAAGACTAGTTTAATCAACCAACATTACATTGTTTTTGAGGAAAAATTTACCAATTATTAGGGTAAATATTTACACTTTAAAAATCATTCAATATGCTATTTTAGAGAATATAAATATTTTCACAAAGTAAAAACCAATTTTAAAGTAAATGTGAGCAGAGATATGAGAATTACCATGACGTCACAAAAAGACACTATTGCAAGTTAATTTTTAAAAACAATGTGAAATTTCAAAAGGTTTTTCTTTTTGCTTCATTGTGCCATGTATGTCCTCTGGTAAAATAGTCAATTTGGGAATTATCATATTTGTCAAAATGTTGAGTATGTGGAAAGTATTTTATTGCATATGTCATGTTATTTCCTACTTTGTATTAAAGTGTTGAAATATAACCTTTTTGTCTGTTATTAAGAAAATAACATTCCACCTAAAATGACCAACAAACCTATGGAAGGTGTAATAATGACACCATTTAAAAGGAGGTAAATTCTTTATTTGACAGTTGTCTGCTTGTTCACATAGATGGAAACATTTAATCCAATACCTTTTTAAATTTGACGTTAATATTTTTAATATAATTCTATTCATATTTCAACCACAATTTCTAAGGACTGATCTTTCAAGGGGCCTTCAATGCTTCTTCTTTTCCCAAGATCTCCACAAAAGCCACATCAGTAGTTATTACAATCAGTGGACTAACGTGTGATGTTTCATCAGGTTTGCACACTAGGAGACTAATGGTGAAAGTTAGAGAAACAACTGCCAGTAGGCAGATTATTGTAAAATTATGCATTTTATTTTTGGATAAAATGTTACTCTCCAATCCTGTAAAGAAGACTTAATTGTTCTCTCATACAAACTGAAAAACTGCATAACACGGACAACAAAAGTGGAATTTACCAACTGCTGTCACAGACATCACCAAACCTGTAACATTCTTCAGTGAAATAATTAATGTAAGAGCAAATAAGCATGATAAGAAAAGATGTTCAACAATTTAATATGCTGCAGTGTTCCTTTAAAAGCTTTAGATTATTCAAAAGCTTCCGTTTCTCAGAAAGTCTCAGAAGTCCCTGGAAAGGTGATGATCCTCCAGAGAATACTGATGCATCCAGTCAAAGGTTCTGTGACTCTTCTACTGTACCTCATACATGCTCAACTCTTGTTTTTTTTTTGTTTTGTTTTTTACTGAATTATTAAATCACAAAGTTTAGTCTGGGATTGTCCTTCAGTTGTCAATATATTGGATTTCACCTCTCGGAGGCACAAAAAAAACAAAAAAACAGTGGAGCTTAAGACCAGCTAACTTACAGAAATCAATCAGTTGACCCGGCCATAAACCCATCAAAGTGTGTAAGACAAGTTAGGGGGCTTTGACTACACCCACCAGAGCTGGCCGTAGAGTACGACCATGCAGCTTGTAGCCTACTTTAGTAACTACAGCTATGGTACCTGCCTCCTTGCCCTCCACAGGTGCGTGAAAGACAGCCTCATGCTCATAAGGGTCAAACTTCTGACCATCAGGGTTAAGCTTAACAAGGCCGTGTTTTTGGAAGACCTTTTGGATCTGCACCTCAGTCATTACAAGGCCATCATAGAGATTCTTCAGGTGTGGATTCGCAGTAGATATTTCAGTTTTTGGTACGCTTTCTGTTGCCTTCTCCAAGATGTCAGCCACCTCCAAGAGATCTTTACAGAAGCCCTGGATTCCTGAGAAAAGAGATGGGAGTTACATTTTTTTATAAACTGACCAGAAATGTTGGTTCACAAAAACTGCTTATAAAAGAATTCTAATAGCTTACCATAAAGCTTAGCATCATCAATCATCTTTTGACTCCTTTGCCTAAGGTTCTCAGTGTCTGCTAGCGCTCGCTTGTATTTATCCTTCAGCAAAAGACGATTAACAAAAAGATCAGACAATGAACTACAAACAGCATGCTGAATCTTCAAATCCATATTCTATTTAAACTGCTCCCCTCAACAAAGATAAAAGAAAAACACATATTTGACAAATGACAAAACCTCATTAACTATTTGCAATGATTTTCTTTTCTTAAATACCTGCAATCATTTGAATAAAGAACTCAGCAGATTTTATTGTATTGGAATATTACAAGGAATAATGACAATATTTTTGGAGTTTCTGTAATAAGTAATCTGAATGCTTCACATGTAAAGAAATGACTAGGCTGCTGTTAGAGACTCAAACTCACATCCCGAGCGAGGCAAGGAAATCTTCTGAACATCACTAATCTGAAACACGAACTTCTTAATAAATAGAATAATTTTTGTAAACAAATATGAATAAAAATGGATAAAAGTGTCCTCAGTGTAGGGTAATCTTGCATAGCCAGACCTTCAGTCTGATGGCTGAAGGTCTGGAATCCATAGCAGCTTTCATTGGCCAAGGCCCAGCCATGAGACTGTTTGACCATTGTCAAACAACCAATCACAGTTCGTTTCCTTCAGCGTGACATTTCGGGTTGTGGAAATGTCACCACAAAAACAGACCGGTGTGGAGATTCTATGCCGCAAACGTTACATTTTTCACATACTTAATGAAAATCCAGCATTTCGTTTATCCTGATAAGTGCTTGTCGTCACAGTTGTAAACACAATGGCTTTCTTTCGTAAGGGGGTTTGGCGCCACGGTATCTTTGTTTCCAGATGTAACATTAAAGAACGCGACACACACGTCTCGCGGAAATCCTGTAGAATTCAACCAATCCAATGACGACTTCAACACTCCTGAAGTGTTACCACTTTTGTGTGCCATATGCATCAGAAGTTTACCCAACGGTCCGTGGGCGTGACATGTATGTGTAGGGAAACTAAAAGAGCTGTGGTGTCCTTGAAATACAAGGGCAACTGAAGGTCAGGATGTGCGGTGGAAATAAAAACTTCTATTGTCAGATTTCATGTAAATTTACATCTACAACAGATGCTAAGAATACAGCAATACCGTAACATCTTTTAGCTGTTCTTCCAGTTGTGTCTTTTCTTCTATGAAGGCTTTCTCAGCTGCACTGGGCTCTGGTTTCTGAGTCACATTCTCTTCTTCAGTCCCAGGCACTGAGCTTTTCTGTTGGGCTGCCGTGCAAAGGAGGCGTGGAGTCGCCCTGAGAGAAGTTAAAAGATGAGAATATTCACCAACAGATCCCTTGCATTACAGGTTAAATAAAAATTTTATTACATTTATGCATTTAGCAGACACTTTTATCCAAAGCGACTTACAGTGCATTCAGGTTATCAATTTTAACCTATCATGTGTTACCGGAGAATCGAACCCCCAACCTTAAGCTTGATAGCGCAATGCTCTACTAATTGAGCTACAGGAACGGTTATATAAATATATATTTTATTTCATGCTGACTGTAACAGAAATTGTCATGGTGAAGCAAGTATGTAAAAACCAGTAAAAAAATTTAAAAAAGTTCTATAATAGACTACGGTAGTTAATTTAAAATAACTGCTTCTTTATGGGTAACAGTCATATCTGAATGGGTGATGTAAGTTTTACTTTTGAGCATGTAAAGAATTTAACCTTAAACTGGTTAATTTTATTGTAGAATATATATGACAGGGCATTCTAGATACCTTGACATATGCAACTGGTTAAGAGATAGTCTACACCTATCATGAAGTGAAATAGTGGCAGTACAACTAGTATAGACTTCAGTAAGTGTTTTAACACTAGCAGGCGTTGGAAACAAGTCTTTCATTGCCATGCCAACTTGTGGAAACTATTTTTAAAGGCTTAAAGAGATTAAAACTAAAATCCTGAACTCAATGGAAAAACGTTCTGTATGTAACATACAATTATAAATGACAGACCTTAAAGAAAACAAAAACTGAGAAGCAACTGTAATCCCATGTAACTAAACGTATCTGACAGGACAAAAAGACAATAATGTCTAAACACTGTGACGTGAAGGTAATATCACTGAGGGTCCTTTAGCATCAAACATTCATTAGTGTAAAGCCCACGCAACGGAAAGATAATTCATTTTTGCAAAATATTTAACGTTACCCAAGCATGGACATCATCTACACACGATAACAGTGCTACGAAAACTTACCTTACTAGTGAAGGGGACGCTATGATAGAAGAGGTCTGTCTGATCGCACGCACACACCAGGTCGCCATCGTCCCACAGTGTCCACGCTGAGAGACCTGCAGAGTGGAGTGTCTCGTTCAACCAATCGCAGCTCCTGTTCTTACATGCTTGCCTTACACGACCAATCCTCGGTGTAGTCAAAACTGACGTAATTCTGTAGTTTGGTTGAGAGGAAGGTCGAAACATTCTGCACGTGACAAGGGACCGCGTCGTGTTCCTTGGCCGACTGAAGGTTACCTCACACTTTTATTACTCAACAACACCGAGCCTTTACTTCACTCCCAGTCCATCAATTCAGGAAACACACATGAATACATTTAAAACCTGCTGTCGAAATTGCATTAAATCTGTATTGGAAGACTCGTATTTTATCGTGGATAGTGTAAATAATTCAAATGTAGATGCAGACATGTAACCTTAAGTTAACAGAAATTCTTAGTGGTCAGACTTAATGACATGAGTGATGGAAATTCTAAAACAACAACAACATCTAATTGTATATTTACATCATGTATATGTTTAATTATAAAAAATATTATTATTTTTTTTAACTTAATCAGTTGTCAATATTTAGAATTAAAGTAGATGTTTTTGTGAATTTTCTTTCATGTTTTAAAGCAGACAAATGACATTGTTTACTCTTTAAATTTAGGCCAGTAATCCTCTGATTCTCAGTCAGCCTTGTCTGACTCTTGGATAAATCATCTGAGAGATTAAGGTCATGAAATCCTAACTTGTGTCCTGATTTATGTTTACAAACAGTTTCTGCTTGCATAAGGAAGATTTCACGTCTTTGTCATGCCTCACGTTTGACCTGATAACCCTTTCTAGGTCAAAATGTTGTCTAGGGGTGCTCCGATCGTTAATGCGCATCTCGTCAGTAAAGCCGGTTCTCTAATCAGCGGTTAATTCTATCAGGCGCGTGATTTCACATAGAGCAGCTGTTACTAAACAGAGCCGTTGTTAACTGAGAAGATGCGCCAATAAACGCTGAAAATGAAGTGGATTTGCGCATCTTCTCTATTAACAATGGCTCTGTGTATTAACAGCTGCTCTATGTGAAATCACTAACCGCTGATTAGAGAACCGGCTTTACTGACGAGATGCGCATTAACAATCGGCTGATCGTGATCGGAGCACCCCTAATGTTGACATCAAATATGAATGGTTAGCACTGTGCCAGTGTAAAACAAATAAATAAAATAAAACACCTTCTACATGCATAGCCACCTTACTGCATGTTTGATGGGATATGCATATATTATTTTGGAATTCCAATTTGTATTTCCAGCTTAATGTTAGACTTTGGGTTGGTAGTCTTGTCTTTTGACTTGTATTCTTGTGTTTTGTAGGTTAGCACTCTTTCTGAATTTGTGGAAAGATTTTATACATACATGCAATATACAAATTTACAGGTGCATATCAATAAATTAGAATGTTGTGGAAAAGTTCATTTCAGTAATTCAACTTAAATTGAGAAAATTGTTTATTAAATAATTTCATTGCACAAAGACTGAATTAGTTTAAGTTTTTGGTTCTTTTAATTGTAATGATTTTGGCCCACATTTAACAAAAACTCACCAATTCACCATCTCAACAAATTAGAATACTTCATAAGACCAAGAAAAAAAAAAAAAATTGTGAATTGTTGGCCTTCTAGAAAGTATGTTGATTTACTGTACATGTACTCAATACTTGGCTCCTTTTGCTTTAATTATTGCCTCACTTCGGCGTGGCATGGAGGTGATCAGTTTGTGGCACTGCTAAGGTGGTATGGAAGCCCAGGATTCTTTGACTGTGGCTTTCAGCTCATCTGTATTTTTAAGTCTATTGTTTCTCATTTTCGTATAGATTCTCTATGAGGTTCAGATCTGGTGAGTTTGCTGGCCAGTCAAGGACACCAACACCATGGTCATTTAACCAACTTTTGGTGCTTTTGGCAGTGTGGGCAGATGCCAAATCTTAAAAAAAAAGTGACTTAAAAAAAAAAAACCCAGAGTGGACCAACACCAGCAGATGACATTAGACCCCAAATCATCACAGACTATGGAAACTCAACACTGGATTCAAACAATTTAGGCTATGATCTTCTTTAGTGTAAATGATGTGACATACACCCAAGTATATTGACCCATACTCAGAATTCGTGCTCTGCATTAAACCCATCGAAAGTGCGCACACACAGCAGTGAACACACATGCGGTGGAGTGGGCAGCCATTTATGCTGCAGTACCCGGGTTCGGTGCCTTGCTCAAGAGAACCTAATTCATGATATTGCCAGCACAAGACTCAAACCCACAACCCTGGGGTCAGGAGTCAAACTCTCTAACCACTAGGCCTTCAGACTCTAGGAGCTTGGTTTCCAAATGAAATACAAAACTTGCTCTCATCTGAAAAGAGGACTTTGGACCACCGGGCTACAGTCCAGTTCTTCTTCTCCTTAGCCCAGGTAAGACGCCTCTGATGTTGTATGTGGTTCAGGGGTGGCTTAGCAAGAGGAATAAGACAACTGTAGCCAAATTCCTTGACACATCTGTATGCCTTGACCCCAGCTTCAGTCCATTCCTTGTGAAGTTCACTCAAATTCTTGAACTGATTTGGCTTGACAATCCTCATAAGGCTGCGGTTCTCTCGGTTGGTTGTTCATCTTTTTCTTCCACACTTTTTCCTTCCACTCAACTTTCTGTTAATATGCTTGGATACAGCACTCTGTGAACAGCAGCTTCTTCGGCAATGAATGTTTGTGGCTTACCCTCCTTGTGAAGGGTGTCAATGAGTGTCTTCTGAACCACTGTCAGATCAGCAGTCTTCCCCATGATTGTGTAGCCCAGTGAAACAAACTAAGAAACCATTTTGGAGGCTTAAGAAACCTTTGCAGGTGTGCTGATTTGATTAGCTGATTGGCATGTGACCTTATTCTAATTTGTTGAGATCGTGAATTGGTGGGTTTTTATTAAATTTGAGCCAAAATCATTACAATTAAAAGAACTGCAGACATAAACTAGTTCAGTCTGTGTGCATTGAATTTATTTAATACACAAGTTTCACAATTTGAGTTGAATTACTGAAATGAATTTTTCCAGAACATTCTAATTCATTGAGATGCACCTGTATACAGTTGCAATGAAAATTATTAAACACCACAGATACTGCAGTACTTTACAAATACAAGCTTCTCTGAAGATCCATGATTTTATCAAAATTGCATCAATAACATTTTACTGACATATTATAAGTAATAATGTCAGTATTTTTAGAGTGGGGTTTTGTGTTTTGTTTGTAGTACTCAATCTCCTGTGGATGCGGAGCTTGGGCCAGGACTGATTGCCAGTGTGATGGACCCACCATTGATGTCAGTGAGAGCAGCTGGCATCCCCAGGTCCTCAGCACAGGCCGGAAGTCATTCATTTTCAATGTGAGCCGGCATCGAGAAACTGCGCGGCGCGACTAGGCAATTAAGAGTGTCGAGGATAGTTGAAATCAGTTTAACTTTATGGTTATGTCAGCATTCTGTCACCAATGGAGTTTCGGTTCCTTGCCACTGTCGCCTCTGGTTGCTTTGTTGTGGTCACTTCATCTACAGCGATATCGTTGACTTGATTGAAAATAAATGCACAGACACTATTTAAACTGAACAGAGATGGCATTAATGATGAACTGCCTTTAACTGTCAATTTGCATTATTGACACACTGTTTTCCTAATGAATGTTGTTCAGTTGCTTTGACGCAATGTTTTTTGTTTAAAGCGCTATATAAATAAAGGTGACTGGACTTGACTTTGACCTGGTGGTCTCCTGTGCCATTGCATGATGGCTCTGGCCTTTCACTGTTCCACAAGTCTGCCATTACTCCATGGTCCAGACCTTCCACTATACACAAATGACTGCACTTCAAAGAACCCTCTCTCAAGCTACTGGAATTTTCAGACAACACCACACTCATCTGCCTCATTCAGGATGGTGACAAGGCTGCTTACAGAATGGAGATTAAAGAACCGGCTGTCTGGTCCAGTCTTCACAACTTGGAGCTCAACATGCTCAAAACAGTGGATATGGTAGTGGACTTCAGGAGGAACCCCCTTGCTCTCCCCCCACTCACCATCATGGACAGTACTGTAACAACCGTGGAGTCATTCAGATTCCTGTGCAATAACATCTCTCAGGACCTGAAGTGGGACATTCGCATAGACTCCATTGAGAAAAAGGCCCAGCAGAAGTTTTACTTTCTTTGACAGCTGAGGAGCCACAGGAGCTGCTGTAAATGTTCTACTCTGCCATCATTGAATCCGTCCTCTGCAATATTAACTGTCTGATTCAGCTCAGCTACCAAATCTGACCTCAGAAGACTACGTCTGATAGTCTGGACTGCTGAGCAAATCATGGGTACAACCCTCCCTACCCTCCAAGAACTGCAGTCGTCTAGAATGAGCAAAAGGGCTAGCAAAATCACTCTGGACCCCTCACGTCCATAATACTCCCACTTCTAATTGTTGCCATCTGGCCAGACACAGAAGCAGTTTCTTCCCTCAGGTAATCCATTTTATGAACACTTGACAGTAAACATGAACACACAACACTGTTATACATTTATTTAACACATACTTATTTACATTTCAACCTGTACATAAATTGTCCATTTTGTATATAGTGTTTTTGCTATTTTGCACATTGTCTACTTTGTATATATGTATATTATTATGTGTCTTGTCACAGTCATTATGTCACAATGTGGAGCTTCTGTCACTAAAACAAATTCCTTGTATGTGTAAGCATACCTGGAAATAAAGATCATTCTGATTCAGATTATATTTTGACTTCTTGTGAATAAACTGCCCTTGGGTTCTCACTTCAACTTGTCTTCAGTGGACCATTTGTTACAGTAATGTAATAATAATAATTAATAATTCATTACATTTATATAGCACTTTTCTAGGCACTCAAAGTGCTTACATAGTCAGGGGGTATCTCCTCATCCACCACCAGTGTGCAGCATCCACCTGGATGATGCGACGGCAGCCATAGTGGTGGAGAGGAGACAGAATGATGAAGCCAATCAGCAGATATTGGGATTGTTAGGAGGCCATGATGGTCGGAGGCCAATGGGCAAATTTAGCCAGGATGCCGAGGTCACACCTCTACTCTTTTCGAAAGACATCCTGGGATTTTTAATGACAACAGAGAGTCAGGACCTCGGTTTAATGTCTCATCCGAAGGACGGTGCTTGTTGACAGTATAGTGTCCCCATCACTACACTTGGGCACTAGGACCCACACAGACCTCAGGGTGAGCACCCCCTGCTGCCCTCACTAGCACCTCTTCCAGCAGCAACCTAGTTTTCTCAGGAGGTCTCCCATACAGGTATCGACCAGGCTCAGCCCTGCTTAGCTTCAATGGGCAACCGTCTTGGGCTCCAGGGTGATATGGCTGCCAGCTAAAATATGTAATATTTTAGAGTTATAGAATTTTTTTTAATAACACCGCAATGTCATAATTATTCAATCCCTATTCAATATTGTTTTCAAGTCACTTTTTTTTGTATGGTGGGGAACAAAATCTTAAAACAATGAAGCCTTTAGAAATTCTAATGAAAAACTGATTTAGCTGTTACACATACATAAATTTTGCCCATGCATGTGCTGACATGAGTAGCTGATATGCAAATTCAACAGAGCTCTCAAAAGCTTTAGAATAAATAGTTACATTAAATTAAAAAGTCTAAGGCTACATGAAGATTTTCAACAAGACATTAAAAGTTCCTAGAGACACAACTGGCAGCTTAAAATGTGTTGTACAAGAATCCTTTGAGGTTGCTGAAGAAAAAGCACAACATCGTAATATATAATTGATTAGAGCAACTGCAAAAAACCTGCAATGTACTGCCAAAGACTTGCAGAGTATAAGAAGAACACTACAAGCATGGCCTTCATGTTGGTGCATCTTGCCAAATGTCAATCTTGACCAAAGAACATCATAAAAGCCCATTTAAGTCTCCAGATTTAACTCTCATTGAAAACATTTGGTTGATTTTGAAGAAAGCAGTGGTAAAGTGAAAACCAAAGATTTTCAGTGATCTGAAAGCTTTTTCCAGTGAAGTATGAGCCAAGACTGCAGTAGAGAGGTGACATAGGTGGTGTTTATTAGTGGTTTTAAAGAATAAAAGATTCTGCACAAAATGTGACTTTTGGGGGTTGAATCATTTGAACAATAAATGTTTCGAGCCAGTTTGAAATGAAATTGAAATTTCTCCCACAGTGAACCAGTTAGTAACAGGCCATAATCCAACAACCACCATAGCCCTTGAGGACCATAACGGGCGATTATGGTTTTTAATGGTTCATTTAGGCCATAACAGAAAAAGTCAATCAACATGAAGTCCGGGAGATCAGAGAGGTGAGCAATGTCCAGAAAGTCTTGAATGTGGTCCTTGAGGGAACGCATTCCTTGACAGAGGTGAACTAACCTGAGTTCTGGGTCCAATGGTTGGACTGAGACGCTCGATAAAGCTGCTGGATCCGGGTGAGGCTCAGTATTCTGTAATGTGGGGAGGCATGACAACAAAGTGGAGGAGTCACATGCAAGGCTTTATTAGAAGCATAGTCAGACAGGCAGGGTCAAACACCAGCAAACAGATATAATCAAGGGCAGACAAAAGTAATTCAATAAAGAGGAAAGGGTCAGGGAAGGCAACAAACAATCAGAAACACGGCAAGATAAGATAACAAAAACCAAGGAAATGCTAAAGGCTAACAATACTGAGCCCTAAATTAATGGACTTAACCAGGCTATAAATAGGGTGAGACTGATGGAGGTAACAAGACACAGGTGGATGCAATAAGTGATGAGTCCGGCAAAGGATTATGGGAAATGCAGTCTGGGTAGAGTGGCAAGTGTCAGAGGTGGAGTGCACTCTGGTTGAGTTCATGGGCACTCCAGCTGGAGATCGTGACAGTTGTATGGTCTTCAGTTGGGGAGAAAGAGTGGAAAGATTTAGCGCATGCAGATATTATCGTTTTTAAATGCACAGATATTAAATTGTCTATTCAGCAACAAATTAACTTAATACCATTTTTGAAACATGAAACATGAAACAACAGCATGCCTTCTTTAAAGAAGTTATTGAAGATATGTTCTTATTTCTTTTCACAATTGTAATTGGGAAACTACAACTTCAAAATTATCTGATGGCAACTGTGGAGAAAAATTATTATAATACAAGAATATAATACAAGAATAAATGCTTATTTCCTTTGACTTGGTTTCTTTTAATAAATCCGTGTTTGTTCATTTAATTTTATTTTTAACATGCATTGTAATCATGGTTTATAGGCCTATTAGACAGAGCAACCATAATAATATGGAGGACATTTAGCTATCATCTGTAGTTAGTATGCTTCTGTCACGTGACTGCTGTTAAGGAGACGAAGGCATGATGAATATTATAAAGACCAATCCTTTTAATGGTAATCCACATGAAGAAGATGGTCTAACACACAAATCAAGGTAATAAACTAGACACACCTGAACCAAAATACTTAATGAACAGGAGACAGAAACTAGGTCACACAGAACACATAGCGACGGGGTGGATCCGGAGGGCCAAGGCGGAGCAGATGTCTCCGGCGACCGAGGCGGAGGCGGGACTCCTGAAGGCCACGGTGGAGTCGGAGTGACAGTGGACCAAGTTGGAGCAGGAGAGAAGAAGGAGCCTGACAGAGCCTTAGGAATGAGTTGTAGCCAGAGGAGTGGAGTCCCGAGTCAGCAGATCCTCCAGCCATGAGGCTGATGGAGACTGGCATACCCGTGGCGATCCCTTCACACAAACCCTCCACACAAATGGTGGGCTGAGGGTGAGTAGAGGGGCTTCCAGGATGCAGCAGTGGTAGTGGGGCTGAGGCAGGGGTGACAGGAGGAGGCAGGAGAGGGTGGGTGGGTCTGTGGGCTAATCCAGACAGGTAGAGGGTTTTAGGGACGGTGTGTGCCATCCATGACAAAGAAGTTCAGATGAAGGTGGGAGAAGATAGGGCATGTCTGCATATATATTCAAAAAAAGTCCATTGAGCTAGGCTCATCCTCAGCCATGGTGCAGTGGCTGGAACTTCCCTCCGCACTCTCGCTGTCCATGGCACTCTCCTTCGTAGCAAGTACTGTAGCCGGCTCTCACACCTGCTCTGATATCGATTGAGGCTCTGGCTCTGAGGCAATCCTCAGCTCGATCGTTCTATCTGGCGATGGATCATCGGTTGTGAAAGGCTTTGGCTCTCCATCATTGGTGTGCTCAGGCTTATACTCTGCACTGCAGGGTGATGGTGGACTGGACTCTGGGTCTGGCTGGTTCTGGATTGGGGCTAGATGCTTTCCAGACACCGGATGATTTCCTCCCTCTAGCACAGGCCGATGGTGTCTGCGAGGTCAACGGGCCGATGGGGATTTGCCCTGATCCAGGACAGTGAGTTCAGTGTTGCATCGTCAGAATCTGTTAAAATGGCGAGCTGGCTAAACTCAACAGCATTGTCCAAAATGGGAAGGTTTTGATGCGCTAGGATGATGAATAGGACGGTGAATACCATAACTTAAAATAAAAACTGACAAAAACGGAAAACAAAACAAGGGGGAGATGGTGCTTACTTATTCTTTGTGGTTCAGTATTCAAAGGCATGACAAAGATTATAACAACAAATCTTTTAATGGTAATCCACACAAAGAAGAGGGTCTAACACACAGGGTAACATCAACAACACAGGACAACAAACAGTGAACAGAACACAACTTAATTAGGTTGGCAAATGAAAATAATTAAATAGACACACCTGAAGCAAAAGACTTGATCAACTGGAGACAGAAACTAAGTCACACAGAGCACATGGGGAAAGAAAACACAACAATCAGTTCAAGGGTGTGACAGCTTCCAGATATAGTCCTGATTATTTACACTAGCCAAGAAAAATGTCCAAGACAGTATGTGCTTTCTTAAAGTTGAAAACTAGCCTATAAATTAAAAGAGATTAATTTAATGTAACAGTACTTAAAAATCCAATATTCAATCAGTTCCTTTTTTTCTTTATTAGAGGTGTTTTAGTACAAACACGTACAAATCATTCACTTGACTAAGTTCGCCACTAGGTGGCAGGCGAATACGGCTCTTCGGTCTCAGCTGTCTACTATAAAGCACATGAGCTGGATCTGTTGAAGCTCTGCTTCCCCACCCTCTTCCCCTCTCTCTCCCTTTCTCTCTCTCCCTCCCTCTTACATTAGAGCTTCCCATCTTTCGATTGCATCGCACACGCTTTGACAGTGTTAAATGAAGGCGCTCATCATGGCAGTTTTGGCGCACCTGTACCTAGCTGTGGTTTTCGCTTGCGCGTGGATGTCACTGTTCGGACCGATTTCATGTCACACCGGCGTTATAAACCAGAGAGACGTACTGGACCGAGGGCTTGACATCCGCGGTGGGCATGCCAATGGCAGAGATGAAGCGATTATCTCAGCGCACAGCCGCGGAGATTACAACGGGGACCCCGGCGGACCGGTCATGGGAGTTCCCCGAGTCCGGAGGGCATCGACTCCGGAGAAAGTCTCTCTACTCAGCAGCTCTTTCGTCCTTAAAGGGGATGCCACCCACAACCAGGCAATGGTCCACTGGACGGGTGAAAATAGCAGCGTGAGTACCCCCCTCCCCATATCCTGTCAAGTCCTGTCATGAGGTGCGTAGATGCGCTGAGAATTCATTTCGGCTTGAGAAACAGGTCAGGTAGACTAATGAAGCGTCATGAGCTGATGGGCGCGTGTTTAGACAGCAAGTAGATGCATAACGACCAGCTTTCATCTTCACACAGAACACATCTGCTGTGTATCGAGAGGTTTAGGTTCAGTGTTTACCTAACCATCCTGCATGTAAAGTGAGCCAGAATGACATTTGATGCCGAAACGCATTTATACACAGTGTACTGTGCACCTGTACACGCCTAGGAAACAGAAGTTCACTGCAAGTCATTGTTAGTATACACCTGGGTCAAGCACAATTTAAAGTTTGACTGTGTTTACCTGGGCTTGCTGAATCATAAACGATACAATGAAAACCTATCAAACGAACGAGCGCGAGCGGCGCGTATGCGCTCTGAACAAACGCGCGCTTGTTTGTGTGATGGTAGTTTGCTGAATTGTATCTGGAGGAGACAGCTCTCATTTTCAAAGCTGCCAAAACAACTCATGAGCTGTTTACACAAGATGCAAGCGCCTTGAATAAAACCTGCGTTTTAATATCTGTTGAAGTATGATGCTTGCAGGTCACGCTTCTGTGCTCGGCTTCATTTGCCTAATGGCAAAAGTTTTAGGAATGAGAAAATATATTGCTCAGAATCTTACATAATTTGTCAAGTTTAAGTAGCAACTTTGTCTCAGATGTTTTTCCTAACATTTTTGACGTACAGTAAGAGTTTAAAAAACGCGTATGGGATCAGTTTGAAGTTTTTGAGAATTGTAACCTGACTTGTAATTGCAGTCTTTCAAAGTTCTTTGCACAATTTAAGACATTGGTGAACGTCTTATCAAACTCTAGAAGAGTTACATGTGTTTTTTTTTTCCAAAATAAATATGTGAAAAACTGTAGTTGATCTGTAGAAGATGCTAATTAAAAAAAATATTACAGAGATATAATTTCTGATTATTAATGACTTTGCTTTGGGAATCTCATGTTATAACCATAATTAATAATACTAATAATTTTTATCTGAAAGTTTTACAACGCTATTGAAACCTGATGCTCTGTACTTTCCCAAAAGATCTAGAAAAATGCAAACAAAAACTTCATTTTTAGAGGCATGGATAATGTTTGAGTGTATTGGAGATGTAAATCTGTGTGGACTGTGTTCTTGTTGCTTCTTTCAATTACTTAAGGGCTTTAAGCAGTAGTTGTGTGAATTATGCAGGACCTGGCTGCTATGTCAGATGTTCTGCAGTGAGGAGAGCTGTAACCTCAATTGAGCCGAGCAATCGACCCGGGTTATTATTGTTAACTGAAAGTAAAACCATAAAAAATGTAATTAAGTGAATAAAATATAAACTGAAATTTAATAAAAACTATATAAACATTAGAAAAAAAAAAAACAATAAAACATTAAACTGAATCATCAGTGAACTGAATTTAGCTGGAAAAAATACCTCTTTGTTGTTGTCTTCTTGCACTATTGACTAACTATTTTGCTGTTGGACACTGTAAAGCTGCTTTGACACAACCAGTTTTGTATAAGGCTCTATACAAATACAGGTGACTTGACTTGACACGAAAACAAGAATGAAAAAATAAACTTGAAAATATTCACAAAAACTGTAATGGAATATCAATTATACTAAAATAACACTGCAACCGACAGACACACAAAAAAGATGCACAGAGATCAACAAGCATACCACTGCGTATTTGGTCATTTGCCAGCTTTGCTGAGAGGATTTTAACAGAAGCACAGCCATTCTTGAAGATTTCTGCCCATTTCATATCCACTCCAGATTTTAATTCATAACAGGGTTACTTTGGCATCTGGGGATTGTTCAAAATAGACTGATCTCAGTGCCATGTGGGAAAGATGAACTTTCCAGAATTATGGGTAACTAGAAGGAACTGGCGACGTGTTAAAAGCTTTCTGTACTGTGAGACTGTTTATGGGAACTCTTCTTGAAATTGCCTTCAACCTGTGACATAACTGCTGAATTTGCCTACATGAAAATATTATAAAGCCAGCCCAGCACAGACGTGTGTATGGATTTCAATTATTTTTGCAGTTATCTGCTGTTGAAATAGGAGCATGCAGAATCCATGTTCAATATCAGTTGATTAATGGGCATTCTACATGTTTCATTATAGCCCAACCTTTGGAGAGAGGCAAATATTTGCTGTGCTTTAAGTGATGTGTAGAATAGATTCAAAAGAAAGGAAATACAACCCATCATTATTCCAGTACCTGCATTAGGCTCCAGTCCTGGAGAATGATACTAGACTCTTGACGTAATTCCAGCATAAGAGCCTTTCAACGTGCTGAACAGGTGCTTTTTGTGTTTTCCGTTTTTCTCTGTTGTTCAGCCTCACTTTCTCTGGGGAGTGTGACCATCTTGATTCATTTATTTTGCCCTCCTGCACTTCTGATGACAAAACTTTTTTCTGTTAATATGAGGAGATATAGTCATCTATCTGGTGTTTAGCAGCAGTCTCTGCTGTTGTTTGTGTTTGCAGCATTGTCAGAAACCATCCATCTGTTTGCCTGCTGATAGCTGTGTTTAGTTAAGACAGAGAGAGAGAAAGGACACAGAAAACTAAGATATTGGATTTGAAAAAGTCAGATAAAGATAGATAGACAGACTGTATTTATTCCCAAAATGATATACAGAAAATAAAAAGGAGTCCAAGGGAGCAATGGTAGAATGATTGCATACAGTTTCATTTAGCTCACAGTGCATGCATGTTGTTCTTTTGCCTTCATGCTATTAGAAAATCTGATAAAATGAAAGACACGTGGCTCATTGATATTTCCAAGGCAGTCCAGAAATGCCACCACCGTGTGCGCTTCTCTCCTGAGTCATCAATTTCTTGTTTTCCAAAGCCTGGAAGCCTGAAGAAAATTATAAACGCAACACATTTGTTTTTGCCCCCATTTTTCATGAGCTGAACAATTGCACAGGTATGCCTTAGGCTGGCCACAATAAAAGGCCACTCTAAAATGTGCAGTTTTATCACACAGCACAATGCAAGTTTTGAGGGAGTGTGCAATTGGCATGCTGACTGCAAGAATGTCCAACAGAGCTGTTGCCCGTAAATTGAAT
This sequence comes from Carassius auratus, assembly GCF_003368295.1. Classification (NCBI taxonomy): domain Eukaryota; kingdom Metazoa; phylum Chordata; class Actinopteri; order Cypriniformes; family Cyprinidae; genus Carassius; species Carassius auratus. The sequence continues at coordinate 13,850,156 of NC_039274.1, forward strand.
GTTCATTTCTCAACCATAAGCCGCCTCCAAAGGCGTTTCAGAGAATTTGGCAGTACATCCAACTGACTTCACAACCGCAGACCACGTGTAACAACACTAGCCCAGGACCTCCACATCCTAGATTGTCTGAAACCAGCCACACAGCTGCTCCAACAATCAGTTTGCATAACCAAAGAATTTCTGCACAAACTGTCAGAAACCGTCTCAGGGAAGCTCATCTGCATGCTTGTCATCCTCATCGGGGTCTGTGCCTGCAGTTTGCCATCATAACTGACTTGAGTGGACATTTGATGGCATCTGACACTTTGAAGAGGTGTTTTCTTCACGGATTAATCCTGTTTTTCACTGTACATGGGAGATGGCAGACAGTGTGTATGGCATCGTTTGGGTGAGTGGTTTGCATCAGCCAACGTTGTGGATCGAGTGGCCCATGGTGGCGGTTGGGTTATGGTATGGGCAGGCATATGTTATGGATAATGAACACAGGTGCATTTTATTGATGGCATTTTGAATGCACAGAGATACCACGATGAGATCCTGAGGCCCATTGTTGTTCCATTTATCCACGAACATCACCTCATGTTGCAGCACGATAATGCACGGCCCCATGCCATGTTGCAAGGATCTGTACACAGTTCACTGAGGCTGAAAACATCCCAGTTCTTGCATGGCCAGCATACTCACCAGACCTGTCACCCATTGAGCATGTTTGGGATGCTCTGGATCGGTGTATATGACAGCGTGTTCCAGTTCCTGCCAAATTCAATTTACATGCTGTATATATATATATACAGTAAGATTGGACACACCTTCTCATTCAAAGAGTGATGACTATGAAAATTGTAGATTCACATTGAAGGCATCAAAACTATGAATTAACACATGTGGAATTATATATGGAATTATATACATAACAAAAAAGATTGAAACAACTGAAAAAATGTCATATTGTAGGTTCTTCAAAGTAGCCACCTTTTGCTTTGATTACTGCTTTGCACACTCTTGGCTTTCTCTTGATGAGCTTCAAGAGGTAGTCACCTGAAATGGTCTTCCAACAGTCTTGAAGGAGTTCCCCGAGAGATGCTTAGCACTTGTTGGCCCTTTTGCCTTCAGTCTGCGGTCCAGCTCACCCTTAAACCATCTCGATTGGGTTCAGGTCCGGTGACTGTGGAGGCCAGGTCATATATACATAATTAATATATATATAAGAAGTTGCTATTATTATACAAGGCATGTCTGCAGTATTTCACTGTCTTTGACACGTCCTCCTGAAGGCTTACTTCATGAAATAAGCATTCATTCATGGTTCATACACTTAACAAACAGTTAATTTGGCCCCTCCTATTGCATGGGCAAAATTGTTAGCACGTTTTGTCTGTCTGAATCAATATTCCCTAGTTGTTTCTGAATGTTTCTGTTTTGCAATGAGTCAGAATTGGCTTGCAAACATGTGGACAAAAGTGTTTTCCATACACATTTTATAAAGCCTTTCCAAATCCAGTTTTCCAATTCCAATCTTCTTTCAAATATCTGTACTAATTACTGGCATGCCATTGGTGGTTTTGCTCTTTTCAGTACTGAGACTTTAGTTTCTCTACTTCTATTAGCCCAACTTATTAGAGGCTTGCTTGTGGTCCTTTTCCCTTCCGCTCCCAATGAGGATTTCTTCCTTTGTTTCCTGGGAGACCTCATCAGAATCTGGAGGGAAAGCTCAGGCGAAGAGTTCATGTGCAGCATGCAGAATTGGTTTTATGCATTGGTCTTAGACCTGCATATGTCATATTGCTCCTCCAGTAGTGTTTTTGAAGGACTAGTTACCCCTAACTGAAAATGTTTACATAATTTACCCAGTGTTGTATTCTTTTATTTCTTCCACAAAAAACTAAATAAGACACACAATATGAGTCATAGAGCGAAAGTAGTTTGTGATTTATGTTGGAAGGAGGATTGGACTGATACTCTGAAGCTCTGGCACTTGGATGGCTATGCACAAGACAACAAATAAACAGCCTAAGATGATGATTGTTAGGGCTTTATGTAATTCTGAGCTCTCAGATTGACATCCGTGGTTGAAACATAAAAGTAAGGAGTTATTCGTGGAGAAATATGTGCAGACAATATGTCATGACTAAGTGTCATTCTGAAATAAAGGCAATGCATTTTGAAATTGATGTATTTATAAACCACCATAAAAATTTGCTTTACTTTGTACAGATTTGAATTATTTACACTATCATCTACGGTTGTAATAAAAGCAGACATAATCCATGTTCAATATTAATTTAATTGATTGAGCAAATGAGAAGATCTCAACATCAACATGAGATTTCTGTGTGTGAAGACAGAGGTTCTAATTGTGTTTTGGTATAGATCAATTTTAGTTTGAGAAAACAAATTCATAAATGTTGAGAGGGTAACTTTTTGTGTGATTCAAGTGTTTGTCTGTCAGCACCATATCAGAGCAGATCTTTCCAGCTGACATTTATGAGCTCAAGTATTGGATTTTGGCTTAGAAACATGACACATGTGGAATATACAACAGGTGCCTTTAAATTCACCTCACAGTTCTGAACGGTGCTGAATATCAAACTACAAAAATAAGCAATGGCATATTTTTCATAGTAATAGTTTTTCAACCTTAATATCCCATAAAGCACCATAAGGATATCATAAAAGCAGTCTTTTTAATGTATGCACTTTAGGCTAAACTCAAGTTTGAAGCTATACGATAACTTTGTGTGTGGAACAGACTGAAAGTTAAGCCATTATTTACTGACAATCTTCACTAGACGGGACCTCTCAAATCCTCCTTCTACGGAAAGCAGCTCAGACATTCTGCCAATGATCTCTTTTCATATTTCACAAAAGACAAAAACAATATAGAGGATTAGAACAACACGAGAAAAGATGAGACAATTATGACAAAGCTTGAATTGTAGGGAGAACTATTCCTTTAATAAACCACTCAACTATGAACTTATTAAACCTACAGCTGTCAGATGTGTTCATCAGTCTAGATCTATATCACTTTGACTGAGAATTGCTCCTGTCTACAGTACATAAGAGTTAATAAAATACAAATTCACAAGACCACCAGCCTTTTGTTTTCAGCAGTCACACAAAATTGAAAAATAGCAGAACAAATGCCTGTTGTTTTGAAGTGACTATAGCTGGTATAAGTAGCTATTTGTTACAGGAAGATCTTACAGACAACATAATTTGGTTTGTTGGCTATAGTTGTTAAAATGTTTTCATCTCTTTATTCTGTATGTGTTTTTCTATATATACGCACACCTCCTAATCAGTCTGTGCCAATTCATGCAGTGACTCATGTTGATTGCATGCACACACTGTAAAAAAATAAAAAAATAAAAAAATAACCAACCTTAAAAGTATTACATTAAACTATGATTACTGGACTATGTTTTACAAGAAAATACTGTTTTGTTTTTTTTTACTTCAAGATTTCATGTTTAAAAAAGTTAAGTGGAATTACAGTGTGTAGAAAGGGCAGAAAAACAGAACTTAAGGAAGCTTTGTGAGAATGAAATTCCTAGTATTCTATAAAATATTAATTCAGTGGTGCTGAAAAAGTTATATCAGAGAAAAAAACTCTTCTAGTAAACAGAAAAGTTTAAGAGCCAAGGACATTTCTGTCCTTTCTTTGTCAGCTGCGTTGGCACTCGTTCATCATTTCACCTTTTCTTTCCATGGACAGTTTGTGCACTAATCGATCTCTGAGAATTCAAAAGTTGTGTGTTACATTACTCTGAGAGCATGTTGATAGAGCTCATTGTTCTAATAGCACAGTTTTATCTTAGGCGGCAGTGAACTACTGGTAATAAGACATCTTCATTGCTTAAGTCTCTTAAACCCTAAACGGACCACATAGGGAAAATTGCAGTGAGAATGAAATAATTGGTATGATGTTACTGAAGCATGTTTTCAATGTTAGAGTGGATCTATTTCATGATGAATCCTGTATATATTCTCTCTTCTCTCTCTCTTAATCAGCGTGACAGTGTGCCTTAATGAAGTCTGTACGTCTGTGCCTAATGACTCTCTGTCCTCTTCTCTCTAACCTTCAGCTCATACACAAACAATATAAAGGATGATGTCTTTCATATGTCATTTTCAGCAGGACTGACAAGTACCATGATGAAGGCTCCATGAGCTCTATCAATTTTAATTACAGAGGCACTCAGATAGTTATTGGGATCGTTCAGGTCAGCCAGGATGGCAATAAAAACTCGCCCACGGGATGTCAGTCACTATATATACCTCATACTTTTTAATCTCGGTCATTTTAAATCATAATATGAATTGAATATAGACTGCATGCTTGATTAATTGCCTACTGTCTGAATTTGAAAAGGGAGAGTTGTAAAGAATAATGCATGAATACCAAATTGACCCCCAAAGGACACCAAAACACAATCTTTGCAGCTTCTTTTCCATTCTGATGTTCTCTTAACCTCTTGTCCAGGTTTCATCTGGAATATTCTAGCTGTTATATAATAACTGGAGGAATTTTTTTTATTTCACTTTCTCTGAGAGCAAAGAGTGTCATGATTGAGGCATCTGGTAATTTGACATTAAACCTCATTTTTCATACACTTTCTTACTGAAAATAGTATGCTATAAGAAAGAAATCTGTAAAAAAAAAAAAAAGACAGAAAAAAAGGATAATATCCTGCAGAAAATTACCTGTACCTTTTCTGCTAAGTTTACAGACATGTGCTTCCACTCTGAAACTCAATACAATTCAATACGTAATTCAACAAACAGGTAAAAACCATGTGAAAAATCTGATAATTCCTTTATAGTATTTCATTTTTAAGGACTTTTCTTAGAGTGAAGATGCTCAGCAGTCTAGTTTTTCAATTACTGAACTTGTGATTAATTGTGTTCAAGAGTGAAATATTGTTATTTCAGTCATCTTCGTTTAAAAATGTGAATGTCCTTACACTGGCTAAATGGGATCAGAGACATTATATCTGCACACTAACGTGCAGTCTCAAACCAGCAAGGGAATAGGATGAGTGTTGATCTTTAGGAAATAACAATACACTGCCATTGTAAAGCAGAGAAAGACTGCTGAACTCCCATGATGCACTTGTCACACTCTGCATTCATCCTACCTCTTCTGAAGGACAAACAGTATATCTGTGCTAGGCTGTATTTATGATTTGATGAGCATAGAGTTTTAAGGTCTATACGTGATTTGAGCTATAATCACAATTATCATTATGTCTGTTATCATCTGACTGGTATAACCTGAGCTACTTTGAGCTAAACTTGAGAAACAATTACGGTAGCTCAAAAATAACTATGATACTAAAATGTAACTGTACAGTTATATTATTTATAATATAAATTTAAAGGACTTACAAATGTTTACATTACCAAAGCTATTTTCTATATGCCATTAATTGTATGTTTCATCATAATCCCAAATGTAAAAGTAACTATGAATACTAATAAGTAGAACAAAACTGTATATATCTTTCAAAGATCTGTTGCCACTAACATGGCAAATCTGTATCAGCCTGGTGTCTTTTGTAGCTTTAGCCTTGTTTTCAGGAGATCTGGTGAACCTTTACTGCCGTAAAATTGTGTAGAAGCCAGTCAATCAGATACGAGCTTGCCAGATCGAGAAAATGCCTGCCAGTTTTGTGTGCAATATCAGACGGTCGGTCCTGAACGAACTGTGGGCGGTCTGTGGATGTACCGTCTGAGGCTGAGAAGAGTACTACAGTAACATTTGGATTGTTCTGAGCACTAGCATTGACTAACATGTAGATATTTTGTTTTTCTGGCATAAGAACAAAGAAGATAATTATCATTGTGTATGTGTTAAATGAGAGACACTATTTTCTATTATAAACCTTTTAGTTCTTTTCACCTCACTAAAATCTATTTTCCAGTGTTATATCTTTGAGCACATTTTTATTTAAGATCTCATCTATTGTATTTTGCAAACTCAAGTGGTGTTTTGTATTATAAGCAAGAAAAAAATAATAATTTGCCTATGAATAGGTGATTGATTTTGATATGCTTAATGTATCTGCTAGGGCTAAGCGATTTGGCAAAATTTTTAATTTCGATTTATTTTCAGAACGTTTGACTTGACTCTATTTTTAAGATTTTGAACAAGTCAACTTGAAATTGTAACTACAGCATGATTCAAATAACTTTTTTTCTTTATTAACCCTTTAGTTAAAAAAAAAAATCTATTATTTCCAAGTGCAGCACAACATGATGTAAATGTTAAACAATTCACTTGTTAAATATCTTTACAAAAAAGATGCATGAACTACAATTACATCTTGTACAAACTTGTCTTATACATATTATATGTTCAGAAATAATACAAGGAAAATGCTTTAAAAAAATCTCAAAATTCAAGGTAATCAAAATGACCACCAGTACTCTAATATTAACCTTAAATGTGCTGTAAAAACAATGCAAATGCATGATGCAAACATGAAATATCAGACATACATACAACAAAATATATTGGTAGTTCTGTACAGGTTTTTATTAGACTGTGCTGCTTTTCCTTTGTTTTTTCCTGTGTAACCATGGACGCGTTTGACTTGCGCTCACGTCTCTTGCAGCATGAAGTGGTTTACTAAAAACACGCTCAACTTAAAAAAAGTTCAACCCCCATTTTCCTGCATTTTTCCTATTCCACTGACCACTTTGCAACTTTGTCAACACAAAAGCGTATTCTGTGTGAAAGGTTTTTAGTGATACATTCTACTTATGGTCCTTCACCGAGTGTGTCACACGTGAGCGATTGATCACGTACGCCGACATGTGTTTTGGATCATTCTTTTCTCTTTACTGTTAACATTGGCACATTGTCAAAGTGTCTAATTCTAATGTGATTCCTCGATTATAATAATAATAATAATAATAATAATAATAATAATAATAATGGCAAAACATTAAATTTGAATTAATCGATAAAATTTGAAAATTCACCCAGCCCTAGGTTGTTCATCATATTGAGAGTGTTATACACAGAGCAGGATAGTGGCAAAAATACCAATGACCAGCTGCTTGCACAGAGAGGTCAAGACCCTGGAACACACACACACACACACACACACACACCGTTGTGCCGTGTACCATTATGCTCCATAATTTCACAGCCATATGGCTCATGTTCTCAAGTCTTAGTATTGCCTATTGAAATGTACTGTCATATGTGTCATTGCACATTTAGCTGTTATCATTATATATTGTGAAATGCTAAATATAATCACCCACAGAACTGACTGTTTTGTGTGTATGTGAGAATCTGATGGACACAATCTGTCTGTCTGTGAAGTGAATCTCATAGTCCTGCTCTACCCCCCACAAAGCCACCAAACGCGCTTCACTCCATATCCTCCATATATGTGTCTGCTATTTTTATCTGTTTTGTATGGAAGCTTATTTCTGCCTCAGGATAAAAAATAAAAAAGGTAACTGGAATTTTTCATCTAACAATTCTGCCTTTTTTCACACAGTTCTGGCCTTTATGTGAGATATAAATACAGAATTGCAAACTCCAAATTAATTTGATCATTTTATATGTATATATATTTTTGATCTAGAATAATCTCACTGTGATCTTGAAATGAATCTAGATTAATCTAGATTAAAATGGCTCATTCGAATTCTGTCAAAGGCATTCAGAATATATGTGTTACCCAAATAAAATTGACAAACAGTAAGTCTTTGAGAAAGGGTTTATCAAGCTAGGTGGTGCATTAGAAAAGAATTTCATCTCCTGTTTCCAAAATACATCACAAAGTGCTTGAAAAAGCTGTAAACTAATTCCATATTTAATTCCATACCTTACGCTTGTTTCACACATACTCTGTCTGCAGTGCGTATGCATTGCATATTTTTTTACGCACCCATGTTAACGGATTCTTGTTGTGTTCCAGGAGCGTTGCATCTGCTGCAGTGCAGCGATTGTTTACGTACCGAGTAGCGAACTGCAAACACGTCCTGTTTGAAAGCACATAGAGTCCGTGCTGCACCACATACGTAACACACACGGGGCCCTATTTTAACGATCTGAAACGCAAGTGTCAAAGCGCGAAGCGCAAGTAAGTTTGTGGCCGGGTCTCGGCGCTGTTGCTATTTTCCCGGCGGGATAAATGGCTCTTGTGCCCGGCGCAAATCTAAAATGGGTTGGTCTGAAGTAGCTTCATTATTCATAGGTGTGGTTTGGGCGTAACGTGAAATAAACCAATCAGAGCGTCATCCAACATTCCCTTTAAAAGCAGGTGCGCAAGTTCCATTATGGATTGCTATTATTATGGCGTATTTACCAGGCGCTCGCCAGGAGCGGTTCACAGCCGAGGAGACTGATGTTCTTGTAAGAGCAGTGAAAGACAGAGAAGTTGTGTTGTATGGCGATGGGAGAAACCCACCCAAAATAGCGTCGGTTAAACAGGCGTGGGAGGAAATAGCCACAATTGTTTCATCGATTTTTTTTCCTGGTTCTTGACGGACAAACCAATTTGTCAGATGTCCTTATATACATATATGACCTCAAACAGGTCTGATCCTTAATTACTACAATTAGCCTGAATAATTTGTAAGATAGATTTATGCCTATTTTTTCACATCTTCGTGGCACACCACAATGATTTCCGTCATCTCATGTGTTAATATTTTTTTAGTGTAACAATTTATGATTTGCAAAAATAACTGTTGCATCTGTGTAGATTACATGAGCAAGTGTATGCGCGTTGTGCACGCTATACATTATGGTCAAGCATGCGCCCTTAAAATAGCATAATGAACAACGCGCAACGCGCCACTGACTTTAGAATAGGTTTTTTCTGGTCAGTGGCACAATTGTTTAATGGAACAGCAAAATAGCACCAGGGATTGTTTGCGCCGGAACACGCCTCCTTTTTTGCGCTGAACCGCCCAGGGAGCGCAAGTTCATTCACTAGTTTAGCGACGTGCTTCTGTGGAGGGAAAAGCGCGCTTTGCGCAGGTGCAAAATAGGAATGACACATGCGTCGGTGTACAAAGTCAATTGCGCTGGGTGCAAGATAGGGCCCAAGGACTGCATACGCACTGCAGACGGAGTATGTGTGAAACAGGCGTGAGCAGGGCCATAGCTGGGGTCAGCGGGAACCCGGTGAAGGTTGTACCAGTGGGCCCTGTTTGAAATTGTTTAATTTGTATGTTTGTTTATTTTTATTTATTTGTGCTATTTACACATTGTTTAAGTTTTTTTCCAGTTTGTTGGTGTCAAGGTACAGAAACCAAATAATTAAATGTAAAATAGCACTGGATAGTCTTCAATGTAAAAATGAATTATACAATCAAACCTACATTTATTCAGACACCTTCAACATTTCTCACATTATTACAGTTTTGCTATATATATCAAAAAATATATCTGGTGTCTGAATAATTTTTGGTTCGACTGTTAAAACTACTAAGTAATTCAGTCAAGCAGTGAGTGATTTTCATTTTCATTTTCTTGGATTAACATTACAGCAGCCAGTCGCTAAATTAGGCGCGGTCACTTTAAGAGACGATGAACGCATCCAATATAATACACATCCCATTTTTTTCCTCAACTGTTTACTTTCACTTTAGAAATAACTGACAGTTTGTTCGAGCATAATTTCCAAGGTGGATATTTTGACATATTTTGTATGTATTTGTCGGCACAAGAGCAAAATAAGCAAATTCGGTGTTGAAGTGTTTTGAGACGCCCTTTTTCTGCGTGAGCCCTGAACACCAGAACACCGCGAGTACTGAATTGGGCTCTTTCACATCTTTTTGTTTGTTCAAACTGCGATTTGTATTTGTTCGTTCAGGTGCAGGAGGGACTTCGAGGAGAACTTCGCAGAAGAGAGCTCGGTTCAGTGTCACTCTCCGTGATTCGCGGCTCTCTCTCTCTCTCTCTCGTGCGCACCGAACACAGCGCGCGAGTAACCAGCTACTCTGTTCAGCTTTTCCGCGTCTTGTTTTTGGATGCTTTAATGTTTAAATTGACAAGCGGTAAGGCTTAAAAACACGTGAAAAAGATAAGCTTTCGTGACGATGCCCAGCAGTGGCCCGTCAACTGTCCTGAGCATCTTTTTAGGCTGGCCTCCCAAACCAACTTTGAGAATAGATTAATGGCGATATGTTTTTTATTGCCCGATAAGAGTCTCATGTTAACGCCGATAACGGTCCACCACTAATATATATATATATATATATATATATATATATATATATATATATATATATATATATATATATATATATATACTTGTACTCTATTTGTGGCACCATAAATATGCAAATTCTTTCTCTGCCAGCAGGATGCACTTAGAGCGGGAGATATAGAGGTTTCCCTGGTAACAGATGTACACAAAGCTCACAAATGCTCCTTTATCAGACATCACATGCAAAATAAAATGAAAATGACATCCAAACTTTCTGAAGACAGTCATTTTCTTTCAGAAAACGTTTATTTAATGAAGTCAAAGCCTTTTGGAAAATGTATGGGAAACACTAACTGCTCTCTCTGTTTTTTTTGCCTGGTCAGTCTCTGCTTGTTTTGGTTTGAATTCAGTGCTCACTTCTTCTACATTTGTAAAACTCAACTCAGATTGAATATGACTGAAGAGGGAGGCTTTTGGGTTTGGTTGTATAATCTCTTGTCTTGATCAGTTGTTGGGTTGTGGTCAAGAGGACAGCTTGTCACAGATCCAGTACATCTCTCATCTCTCTACAGCAGACACATTTATATATAGCTACAACATACAGAGCTGACTGGGAATATAACATGGCTAATTCAATCAATGGAAAAGAAGGACAAGCTTCTTTCTCTCTGACTTTGTCTCCCTTGTGGGGGTTTTCCCGTTTCAGTGTTACTTTTGCTAGTGAGCATTTTGAGATCTGTCTTTTCTGCTTGGGTTAAATTGGTCAAATCAAACACTATAACATCAAATGAGGTAGCCTACAGTATGTGCAAAAGAATGTATTTTCAAAATTGTTTAGTCAATGGATTGTCTGAATGGTTAATCGACGACTCTATCTTAAGGAATCCTTGTATAATTAGGCTGTTTTCAATCAAATCCGAATTCTTAGGGGGAGATTTATGGAAGGCACATTCTTGCATTCAAAAACAGCTAGACAGACTGCAACAGGATGGAATAAAATTGGCATAATGAATGGAATAGGAATGGAATCATTTTGGTACTTTGAAACAGCATTTCAGATGGCACAAGATGCTCAAAAACATTGTAAATTAGGACATGGTTTCCACAGACATCTGTCTGTTTGTATGAAATATAAAACTGCAAATGAGAATTTTTTTAAAATGTATAAAAGCTCAAATTAAAGCTCTACCACTAAAAATACAGAAGATAATATATATATAGTTCAAAACCTGTTTAAAATAATATCTAAAGTATATGCATATGGCTGTAACGGTGATGCTTTATAGAGATTAAGGATCAATTTTAGACTCTTAGAAGATGCTTGAAGTTTTCTGAGAAGGTTTTAAACCAAAAGAGATATTTTTGAAGTATTTTGAAGTCATGAATAATTTGCATGAATAATTTGTCATCAATTTCATGAATCACAGCCTCTTAAAGGCCATAGTTCTATTGTTAACTTCACTTTTAATAAAGTGTGTGCTGATCCTTGTGCCTTGAACTTGCTGTAAAAGCAGTCTTGCCCTCAAAATACAGCAACATCAATTAACATCAAAAAATAATAATAATAATAAAGTACAAAGATTGTGAAACAAAAGATTTTGAGTTATTACTTTGGAGCATAGGAAATGATTTTTATGATTTGTGTGAGTTTATAACTGCCAGGGATGGTTATCTGGTTATCTTAGTATGGTGTCATTTCTTGCATGTTTTTCCTCTCATATTTTAGAGATTAGCCTTCTTTGATACTTCAGACAGTGAAAGCTCAGCATGTTTCTGAGCCATTGGCAGCAGAAGCAGTTTTCCTGTGAAAGAGAGATGCACAAAGAGCTGTGCTTGTCTGATGCAGCAGAATGACCTGGGAGAGGGTTATTGTGCGGCCCACAGCAGGACCTCTGTAATGTTATATTTCTGTTCAGTGATGGAGATATGTGACTGTGTACTGAAGTGATGAAATGTTTGAAAGAGACAGAAAAGAAAAACCTGCTCACTCAAACTTGTATACTGGGATGATCATGTCATAACTAATAAATGGTGACTATCAGTGGAATCAGTAGAAATCATAAAAACATTCAAACTAAAGACACAAAAACAATTTTTAACGAGAGACATGACTGATCATGTCTGATGAAATCTTACTACATTAAGGGTTTTGCTGCATGAATCCAACTGAACCGAATGTACTTACATTTTTTTTTATTATAGTTTTGTTTCATTAAGTAATATATATATATACTTAACCATAACCATAACCTTTACTTAATGTAACAAAGCAAAAATGAAAAATTTCATTTTAATAACAACTTAATTGTAAAAAAAAGTAATATTTATTTCAGCAGCTAAAAGCTTAATTACATCAATTGCTAGAATCAACCATACAATGCTACACAAATAGCTTTAAATATCTACGTATGCAGGCAAGAATTAGGAATCAAGAATACTGCTCTTCGTGTGTGTGTGTGTGTGTGTGTGTGTGTGTGTGTGTGTACTGCTCAAGGGTCCTTTCTATCCACGACTGGTAGAAGCTGGAGAAAGGCCCTCAGCTTTCTATACTGCTGTCTTCGCGTGACTGATTCCCCCTGCAGCAGCACAGGGAGACATTTTTCTCTTCCTCTTAGCTTGTTCTTTTTTACTGTTTTTTTTTTCTCTTTCTCTTTCTCTTTCCTTTTCTTTTTATTTCTATTTTAGTGTATTTCTGTGCTTAATTGTCTTTTTTGCTTATTGTTTTGTTTTAGTGAAATGTATTGTTTTGGTTTAGTCCCTTTTCTAGCAATATTCTCCTGCTCTCCATATTTTAGTCATTGGTGTCTGGTGTTCTCACTGAATCTTATCCTCCGTCATTCACTGGGATGGACAAATGAAGTTTTCTTTCCCTGGAACCATTCTATTTTTCATTCCCATTCACACACAGACACACACATATTCTTCCTCCACTCTCCAATTTCTCATTTTTCTCTGCCTTTTTCTCTTTCTTATTTTCTATTCAACTCCCTCTCTCCATTTTGTTACAACAGTCTGAGGAGAACCACAAAAATCCTGAAAGATACTTTTCTTCCACTTATTTTATTCCTCCAGGCAGTGGAATTTACAATAAATCTCTCTCTGTGTTGCTGCACTGCGTTGGCTGTGTTAATCTCCTTTCAGTCTCCCTTTTCTCTTTTCCCACCCTGATCCCATGATCACAGTGATGTTCCAAGTCTTAAGTGGAGCTGAGTGCTCATGTAATCAAATTCCCCCTGGTTTACCACATCACTGCGGTTACAGTCATATGTATTAGTTCATGACCTTTGACCCCACCTTGGATTTGGGACAGTCAAATTTCAGCTCTGACCTTCTGAGGAGAGAAGTAACTTCTGTTCTGTTAGAAATAAGTGTGAACATGTTAATTGTGTGCATATTTAAAATGAATAATTTATATTAAATTTGGCCTATGGTCAAAAGTAGTTCAAAATTCTCCTCAACATTTGTATTCATTTAATGCACTGGAAGAACTTGCCTTAGGATTGTGGACCATTTTATTGCACATTCACAGTCCCAGCAGCTGGAAAGGAGTGGAAACTGATTGATGGAGTAGGACATTGTAATCATTGAGGATTGTTGGAAGGTTGAGCTTGATACTAGTCAGTCTCTGTACATCACAGACTGAACTGAGCCGTTGCACAAACACTGACTCTTTCCTTTTTGGAGGTTCTGTGTTCAGTAGGTAGTTAATTCATTAGTTGAGTTTGATTTCTTGAGAACCCTTATTGTGACAGTTGCTTTTGACTGTTTATGGATCACTAGTGTTTGATTTGTGATTCTAACTCTAATAATGAACTTTGCATGTGGACTCAACATCCTTATATATATAGAAAAATATATATATTTAAAAACAAATGAACAGTATTGATGTATTGCAGTAAAAACCCACTTCCATGTTTGCAAGAATCGCTTTCAGGAATTGCTAGATATTTACTTTCCAAATGATTCAATTACCGCAGTGCAGAATCCCAATGCAAACTGTAGCATCTGTTTCACTGGCCCATTGAAGTAAATTGGAAATCTTGCAATTTCCTCCAGTTCCCATCCAGAACTAATGTTTTATATGGAAGCATTTGGATCTTCCCTTGAAATACAAGATTTAAAAAGTTGTTGAGAGAATTAGGTAAATATTCTGAACTTTCATCGCATCCTAATAAATATGTGTATTGCATTACCATAATGATGCCAGAGGAAGCTCCAGAACTTATCAATGAACTGAGGATTTATCTGTTGCCAAGAATACATGTGTATGAGAAGGGCACTAAGCCATGATGAAAGAGGGAGATCTCTTCAACCAATGCTGCACAAAGTACTCACTTCTTGAACAGACTAACCAGCTTAAATGGGAGATCAAAAGAACAACATCTTTGGCTTAATCACATATCATTATGTAACTATTCATCTATTACTAACAAATCAGCATTATGTTCATCTTAAACTAGTATGGGAATGTAGCCATCTAGATCAACAATGCCAAAGACAATTATCTAAGTTTCCCACTTTACTGTTAATCATGCTACAGTTTGGAAGGCTGTTGCATCTGTCACCTTCAAAAAGTGCCCTTTAAGCTCACTTTTTTTTTTTACGATGGTTCCCTTTTTAGGATCTTCTTGATGTGTGCTAACCCTGTAAGCACTGTAATTAGTGTGGCTGACCCCAGGGTCACCAGAAGCAGGCCTGTGTTGATAGCACCTGGGCAGGTACCTGAGGACACTCCATCAGCACCCTTTCAGCTTTCATGGAGCATTGCTCTTGATGAGAGAGGGGGATGGATTGTGAGCATTTTACCGCCACTCATATTGAGGGTCAGTGTGCTTTGCCAGGACTGTTAGAGTTGGAATTTTGATCTAGTCTTGCCAAATGAACACTAAATGCCCCTTTTAGGGGACGTAATTCCTTTCCTTGGCAATACCTTTGGCACATTGCCTAGTGCACCCTGCCCTTCAACTTCTATATAGTGAATTCATGAATTTCTGTAATGTATTGAGGCCAGTGTGATGTTAGGATGCTCAGGGAGTTCAGCCATTTTTTGTTAGAGTTTTGTCAAGTAAGGTGGAATGTACCGTTAAACTAAAGTTAATAAAACAGGTTTTCCTGACCTCTCCACTACTAGAGATGCTGAGTAGTTCTAGTTTTTGACACTATGCCTGTGAAGGGACATTTTCAGAATGTAAAGCATTTCCATTTGGCTTTGAATAGAGTGTGAAATGCCAGGCACCTCTCGGGCTGAGAATAGCTGAGTGTTTGACGTCAAGCACGGCTTCACATGTAGAAATGGATAAACAAAAAAAGTGCTTTCGAGAAATTTACTCATCTAATCTTTACTGTGACATTCTATTCTTGGCATGCATTGAGGATGTGAAGAGCAAAAGGTGTGTAGCTGGATACTTTTCTTGGTGCAAAACATTAACACAGATATCTAATATATCTATACTACCATTCAAAGTTTTTTTTTTGTTTTTTAAAGAAGTCACTTAAACATTTTTACATTTTTGACAGAAGTCTCTTAAGGCTGCATTTATTCCATTTAAAATACAGCAAAAAAAAAAAAAAGGTAATAGTGTGAAATATTGTTACAATGTACATAGAACAGTATATTTTTTAATATATTAATTTATATATTTATAAAAAAAAAATATTCTTATGATGCAAAGCTGAATTTTTAGAAGCCATTACTTCAGTGTCACATGATCATTCAAAAACCTTTCTCAACATTTCTTATAATTATTAATATTTTATTATTTAGTTCAGTTCTGTGTTGGTTCAGTTGTCCGGTGTCGTCATTGTGTTTGGATTGATGCTCTGTATTGCATTTTCAGAATTTAAGACTGTGACTTTAATCTTCTTACATTTATTATTCTAAAATCATTCAAATATGTAATTAATTTTAATGAGCCATTTAATGCTTCTGCAATGTATCTGGTGTAGATCGCCTCTTCTTGATTGTCCACATTTGTAATACTTAGAAGATAGTTCACAGAACCACAAATCACACATTGTGTGTATTTTCAGTTAGAAGCTCATTGGTATGATGGGCACTAGACATCGGAAAAACAGGAATACAAATTGTGCTCACTTAGAACCTGTGGTGCAGACCGGTCATTCACACTCTGATTGGTTGTCATTGTGATTGCATGGTCTTGTGAATACCTGTGGAGTGGTTAGTCATCCACAGTTTGCTATAACAAAGAATAGGTAAAAACTCTACAACTTTGATATGGGAAATGAGAAACAGATGGAGGCCAAGGAAAAAAAAGATGAAAAAAAAAATCTCTAGAATGCAAATTGCTGTGCTGCGTCTTTAGAGCAGAGAATGACCTGTCACTGTGGAAACTGAACGAATATGATAATAGCCATTAAAGGAAACATCTGTCTTCCTAATGGTAAATCACCACTAAATGTAACTCTCTAACGCTGTAATTGAAAAACTCATGCAACTGGATCAGGAGCTGTTCTTCTCCCGCAAGGTGGTATTTACTGTACACTTGCTTGTGTATTTTACTCCTAAAATCTAATCATGAAATGACCAAGAATTATATGTGGCTTTTATGTGGCCAAGTATGAGTGGAATATGTGTACCCAATTAGATAGTGATCACTGGGCTACTTAAGGACCAATAACACTAACATTTGAGCTTTAATTACTCACTGCCCTTAGTGGGGACATATCATCAGGTTTATGGAGCTAATTAACAGACTAATTAGTTAGCTTAGGATAAATAAATGCACCTTGGAGTTACAGAGGAGCTTCTCCAACCTCCACTGTGCTCCATGACCTCCCATCCTCTGAAAAGCTTTGTACTACTGTTCAAACGTTTAGGGTCAGTAACGCAGAACCTGATTTTACCAAGCGAGACATGTTCCTGGGACAACATCTTTGTTGACCCTGGAACAACATTGTGATTAACCAATCAGATTTGAAGAACAAGTTTATAGATTTTGTGAAGTTTACGCTTACAATCACTGTTAGGTGTCATCTATCATTTCCTCTGATTTTAAAGATCACTCATGGTTAAGGTTAGGTTTAGTTGTAAGGATATGGTCAAGATTACATTTTATGAGTAAAATGTTGTTCCAGGGTCAACAAAATATGTTGACCTATGAACACATCAAACTCAGCAAAATCAGGACATGCGTCAATAATGAAAAAAAATGACATTTTTGTAAACACAGGAATAAACTTCATTTTAAAATATACTTACCAAATAGAAAATTTTAAATTTTAAACAAATAAATAAACAAAGCAGCAATTGTCTTTTTCCTGATCATTTTAATGTTTAAACACCTGTTTATGTGTGGATATGTGGCTGTGGATTAGTGTGTGTTTAGTTCTTAAGGTAATAGAGAGAGTTTCAGAAAGGTGTAAAACTCACCTTCCTTCACACACAGAGATTGTTAGAAAGTCTGATAATCTACTGCTGAAATCTACTAGACAAAGACTCTCTGGCTATCTTCTCATTTGATGGGGGATTAAGACACACACACACACACACACACACACACACACACGTGTGTGTGGGCCATGTGGCATCTGGCTATATTAGATAAGGCTCCAGCAATCTCTTTCTTTCTTTTTGTCCCCTAAATACCATATTGGCACAATTGTTTACATTATATTTGTCATGCCATTTGACATGACTTATAAACCCCACTGAGTCTGGAATTCTCTGGTTTGAGTCTCGGTCCGGCAAATACCATGACTGAGGTGGCCTTGAGCAAGGCACTGAACCCCCATCTGCTCCCCGGGCGCCGCAGCATAAATGGCTGCCCACTGCTCTGGGTGTGTGTTCAGTGTGTGTGTTCACTGCTGTGTGTGTGCACTTTGGATGGGTTAACAGAGCACGAGTTCTGAGAATGGGTCACCATACTTAGCTGAATGTCATGTCACTAATCTTGCTTAGAAACATGCTTTAGTGCTGTAACAGTGACATCATCTAGAAATGTGTATCTAATTTGTCTGTATGTCCACAGATGTTAGCATGTTTTGGCAGTATACAGCTTTTTTTTTGCTTAGTCAGAGAAGGTCCAGTCTGCACGATGAGATGAGATGAGATGAGAGTCAGCGTGTGTTATTACCTGTGTCAGCCACAGCTTTCAGCAGTGTTGGTCAATAGTGTCGTTAAAAATAGTGAAGTTCAAATAGTTAACTCTCCAGATGAATGCATCACTGTTTCTGAAATAAGTTAGCTTTTCAGAAGCAAAGATATATTATTGATCAAGGCAGCACATGTTTGAGTGAGATATGCATGTTTGAGCCATACATAAAAATTGTTATGCTTTCATTATTACAGTGTTTTTGAATGGATAGTTGCTCTGTCTAGCTGCTTAGATTGCTTTCCATAGATATGACAAGTAACATCATAAAAATCTAAATTGTTTGTCATTTTTATTAAGTTCACACAATTGGTTGAAGTGATGTTAAACAACTTCATAGCTGTTTTTTAATAGCCCATTGGAAACTAAGTGTTCAGCAGTTCCGTGATGTGTGAGTTTTATAATCAACCAGTTGTTACCTTTTTTATTTGATTGTTAATTTAAAAACCACTATAATTATGTTGCTACAGCTCTCTTGATAATACAGTATATCTAAATGAAACTATATGATACATGCAATAATAATAAAATGATTTGAAATTAATTCATCCTTATAAATAATCAGCATTATTAATAGAATGTAAATTGGCATAGCTTTCAAGTTCATTTATTGGACAATCCATCACAAGCTATTTGTTCTTGGCAAACCACCTCTGTTGTAGAAATCCTTTGTAAGGCCACAGAAGAGCAGTGAAATCTCCCTGTAGGTTCTGATTCATTTTCATTTAGCTCACATACACTTCTTTCTGTTTATCATATCATATCTGTATGATATGATATGTTATGATATGACATGATATGATATATGTGTCTGAACAGGCATTTTTACAGAGGAAGCATTGATTCAAAAAGTTACAATGACTATTTTCTAGAATAATCTGCACACTCCTTTCTTTTGAAGAACTCTTTAGCAATACTTACTGTGCTGTGTTATAGATAACTAATAGTATTTTATTATGCATGATTCAATATAGAATAGTTTTTTCCAAACTCCTAGTCAATAATGTGAGCAGCTTGTGTCCACCCATAATCAGCTATTGAAACAAGATCCTTCTTCATTCCAGAGCATTCGTTTTTTCCCTTTAGAGTATTTAGAGCACTATAGAAATACAAGCTGCATTGTAGCAGTCAGAAATTCCACCAAAACTCAGGTTTCCTTTTCCAAAACTTTTCCATATCTTCAATCATAGGACCACCTTCTCATAAGGTGGCCGCTGGTATATGCTAGGAATAAAGAGCAATAATGTCTCCCCATTGTGGTGAAACTATTTATTTATTTATTGATATAGAAGAATCTTTTCAGACAACTCCTAGAACTCCTAGTACCTTCTGCTACTGTTCAAAAGTTTGGAGCTGTTTATTTATTTATTTGTATTGTTTTTGAAAGAAGTCTCTTAAGCTTATCAAAAATAAGTATACTTTAAGTTAATTTTTTATTATTAAGTTTATTTAGTATACTTAAAGGTGCCATCTGTCATGTCTGGCAAAAAAATCAAGTCATACTCCACATTCCATACCAGATGGGGGCAGTATGCCTCGATAAAGTGAATTGGTCTACTCTAGAGTAACAAACGAGAAACGGCATTGTCTCTATAATCCGCCCCTACCTTCACAACAACCCTAGAGCCATAGCCGAAGCCTAAGAGGACGTTTTGCCTCCACAGGAACGTTGGGTGATGTCAAGTGATTTTGAAACATGACATCTTCATGCTACTCCCCTTCAATTTTACCAGTTTTGTTCATATTACATTTTGAGTTGTATTTACACATTATTTGAATTCAATTAATTTGACAGACAGCATTCTGTCAACATCATTGGTCAACATCAGACAGCTGATGTTGACCAAGCTAGCGCCAACCAACGTAACCAGAGCTGCCAACTCTCAAGCATTCACCATGAGACACACGCAATTGACTCTTTTCACACGCTTTCACGCCACACATCAATTTTCTCACGCACAGAAAAACCACGAAGCAAAGAGGACACGGAGACCAACAGACTAGACAGAGCAGGTTAGTTATGATATAAAAAATGGGTAAGTTATAGCTAGCTAATTATCAAACGCAGCTACGGTTAGCCATCGCTAACATTAGTACGTTTATCGAACAGCCTTCGATACTTTTCTATGTTATAACTTCCCGAAAAAAATACACAAACATATAAAACAAACTTATAGCGAAATACTAACAGCATCTTACTTACCAATCAAAAAGAAATGTTTCAAGTTCGGAGTCGAACCTCATTTCTTTCAGGTCCATCAGTTGGCCGAAACTGGTATTATGACACCTGTCGGGCCGGGGCTAGTAATGCTAATGCCAATTAAGGTTGATGATCAATTTTTGCACATGGCACCTTTAAGTAAAGCTCAAGTATAATTTTAAGTATACTTTATGTAAGTTTACAAATATCAGTGTACTTGTAAGTGTACTATTTCAATACTTTTTAGGACTAAATTGGCTTTGTATACTTTAAGTATATCAGTAGTAAACCTTTAGTACACAACTAGTTTAAACATATGTTTTTAGTTTGTACTGCAGCTATACTAAAAGTGAACTTATAGGTATACTGATAGTTTACTAATTAAATGTAGCATTTTTAGTACACTTGAAGTATGGTCTCAGTAAACTGCTTGTTTAGTAGTTTTATACTGCAAGTATACTCGTATGTTCTCTTTAAGTGCTTGTATTTAAAAACATTTTATTCCAGCATCATGCATTCTTTAAAAAAACAAAAAAACAATCCAATCCAAAACTCTCTCCATAGACTTTCTATTGCAGGACTGCCTCCTGATTCATAACAAAAAACAGAGCAATGCCTAAAAGCTGCTGTGTGACAAGGTGTACAGCAAAAAAAAGCAAAATGTACTTATGTACTTATGTCTTATGTACTATATATATATATATATATATATATATATATATATATATATATATATATATATATATATATGTATATGTCTTGTTTAAATCTGCATTTTGATTGACGGTCCGTCATGAGCCGCAGATGTCATGTGAAGTCTGTGTGACTAATCTATCTGTTAATAGTTTATAGTTTATTTTACCTTTAATAGACACCGTGGATTCCACGAGCTAGTGTAAGTTTCTGCATTGTCATGATGAAGAGTGTGCAAATGATGTATGTGTGTCAGATTTTCACTGTTTTCACTTTAATGAACACACATGAATAACTGCATTTGACCTTCAAAAGAGCTGCTGACAGATTCATCTCTGTCTCGCTCTCCTGTCATGCTCACACACATTTACTGAGGCTTGACACATTTTACTTGTCACAAGCTTTACTGATCGAGGGAGACTAATTACTGTTTGAATGTATTATAACTCTAGTCATTTTTATTTTTATTCATATTCTTCTTCTTATTATTATTTATACAACCATAACTTTTCAGTAAGATACATATGGCACAAGGGAATGTAACTTTTTGTTGTCACTTCCTTACCCAAATGTATTTTCTACATTTCAACATTATATATGAAGGCTTATACTATCAGGGGCTGAATGAGTGTCATCGACTGGTGGTCATACAGCTGCTCCAGACAAGTTGAGCCATGCTCACGTGGGAGACTCGATTTCATCCTTTCTGATCCCATTACCCCTCTTTCCCCACCATAAATCAGTGTTTTTCTCTGTTGTATCCTAGACTAATAATTCAGTTCATGAAGCTAGCACAGCAACAAAGCTGGAGTGTTTTCATTTCTTGAAAGGTTTTGCTGGAACAGACCAATGTCATTTTTAAGTTATGCACATTTTGGGTGTAGCCAAATAGCCCCTCATTCTTTGAGACGTGCTGATAAGAGAATATTGAGTTCATGCTAAAACCTTAGTTATTGCACAAAAGAGGCCTAAATTACATTTGATTATGTTAAGTGTTTCAAAAGTAAAGGCTTCAGATGAATCTGGTGAATTGAGAGTACAAGCATTCAGTGCTCATTAGCAAGAAACAGTCAGAAATAAAAGCAATGTGGCTATGGCTCCACAAACACACACACGCACACGTTTGTTTTTGTGAAAAGTGTGGACATCCCATAGGTGTAATGGTTTTTATACTGTACAAACTGTATATCCTATGGCCCTACACCAACCCTACCCCTAACCCTCACAGGACACTTTGTGCATTTTTACTTCCTCAAAAAAAACTAATTCTGCATGGTTTATAAGTGTTTTGTAAAATGGGGACATGGGTTATGTCCTCATAAGTCACCCTCTCCTGTAATACCTGTGTCATACCCATGTCATTATACAGAGTTGAGTCCTGATATGTCACTCAAACAAAAGCACACACACACACACATTTTTAAAGTTCATGATTTTCATGGAATACATTTTATTTTATTAGAGCTGTATCTGAATTAGCGAAAATATTTTTATTAAGATAACTAAAACAACGCTGATCATTGATAGACATTATGAATAAGAACATTATGAACATTGTGATTAAGGATGATTTCTCTGTGTAAAGACACAGTTACAGTAAGACAGCAGGCTCTTTGCTCGTGTTACTGACAGCCCACCTCAGACTCCATAAATACCACAGGGAAACCCCCAGCACTCTTCTATCTCACACCTGAAGCCCCTATGTGGCCCCCTTTAACAGACACTAATGAGAACATCATTAATCAAGGCCAAAACAAACATCTCTGAGCTCTTGCACTATGAGGAAATCAATAAAGGGCTACACTACACTCTTGCTTAATTAGGCTGTCGGGAACAGGGATAAAGACACCCAGTACACAGGCCTCTGGAGGTAATAAAGGGTGAGGGGGGTTCTTCTTCTAGCCTAGATACTGTATGCATGTGGTGAGGTTGAGAGGATAACTGTGTCACTCCTATTTAAGACCCAGCTTTGTGAAGAAATGAAGCACTAACAGTCCCAACCTGCTGCTGTTGATGAAATCTTGCCTCCCGGCACACTAACCGATAAAGATTAGAAGACGGTGGTCAATTTAATGAAACGCCTGAAACATTTCTCTGTCACATTATTCCCTGTCACGTTTTGATAGCAAATCAGCATGAAGCTAATAAGAGAGGAATGCAAAAATAATAATAATAATAAAGTAAATTTAATGTTCATGGATATATTCTAGAAGTTTGAATAACTTTACCTGCACTCTAAAATGTTGTAAAACATCTCCAGTTTGGCCGGTGAGAGGTGGAGTGTGAATCAGTGCTTATGTCAGGATCTGCTACTGCAGCCAACACATTGTATATTGCTGTGATCAATTTTAATATGTCATAGTTTCCTCCACTGGGGCCTTCTCTCATTGTGTGGGCTGGGGTTAAAACTGTGCTTTAGTGCGCCCCTGTCGTACCAGGTAAAGCATTATAATCAGATGAATTGGGAAGCATTTTATTGTAACGCTGCTCTAATAATATATTACTTTGTGTTTCATATTTTGGCCCTTTTTACCCCTTGTGTAGATTAGATTTTCTTTATTGATCTGGAGCACTCAGAGCTTCCTGCAGGGTCTAGAGACAGAGTTATGCTTGAGACAGACTTCATAAAATATTTGCTGAATGTCTGATGCTGTAGGGGAAAGATAAGTTTTGACCTCATGAATCACTGAAGTACCAAATAAATGACATATGCACAAGGTTTACTAAAGTATGTTTTAAAAAAGACAATTATCAAAGCAGAGAATTGTGATTTCCTTTTGTGCAGTCTTTTATCATTTAAAAAAATACAGAAACGCCTGATTTTATGATATTATTGGCACATTCCACGAATATAAATTGTGTCGCATGACTTCAAAGGTTTTGTTCTAAGACTTGTTGTTAGCAATGTTGATGAACTGTATAATATATCTAGCACGAAAATTAAATTTAAAATACAAAACTGTCTATCCATCCATCCATAAATTCTTTTGTGAGGTTGTGAATCCCACCAAAAATTATTAAACAAATAAAACATTGCAGGTGCTAATTTTGAAAGTACATTTTATCTGTAACACTGGAGATCTTTATTAGTAAGCTGTGTTTGTCTTTGTATTCTTTAAACAAATCCTGAATTCGAAGCATCTCAACAACGCTGGGAATGATTTGAATTACTGAAATGAATTAATTTGAATTACTGAAATCACTGCATTTCTAAAAGTTGTATTATGTAAAATGATTCTTTTTGTTTTGTAGAAATGCTGAAATCCTCAGATTCCAACAGTCTTTTTGAAGAGAACAGGGAGAAAGTGCATTATTGTGATATCAGCAGTTATGATTATTAGGGTCTCATTAGGTTAACTGTCCATTGACCTCTGACCTCCCTGACAGTGAAAGATTAATGCGAATATGCAGTAGTTTTCACCATTTTTGACCTGTCCTTCACCTCCTTTGTGTCTCATTCCACCTCCTCTTAAACTACGCTCCTCTTTTCCCTCTGCTGGGTCGGAACATTTTATTTTTCACATTATCTTTTCTTTCGGTGTTTTATTACAGTTTCTCCTGCTCCACAGGACTAAAATGCACCTACTGATATGGCTTTCAGAAGATCTTCAATTATATCTTTGTTCTTTGTGTAAAAATCAATTATGCATGTGACAGTATGCAATCACAGTCTTGATGAAGCCGATGAATTATGCACGCTCATCTAATTAAATCTTTCTCTACTTTCATCTTTTCTAGCCCACTTTATCTTGGTTTATTCCAATCTCTTGAGATCTTTTTTTGCTCTTTATCATCCTGTGGCTGGATCTTTTGTTTATTATAGTTAGATATCTTGCATGGGCATCTATTTTGTCTTGAAATTAATTAGAGAAAATAATTGTTGGGCTCAATGCAAGCCTAGTCTTATTTAACAGTAACATAAGCAGAAAGAAAGTCCCTAGAGAAATTAGCTCCTTGACAGTTATAATTATATCATACATTTATTAGAAATCTTAAAGGATGTCAAAAAGTAGCAGGTTCACATAAGGTGAATGACAGAGTACAAGAGTTGTGTGGAAGCACTTTGAAAGCATCGATCAAACAAAATAAGTGAATTTGTGTGTCAGAAACTTTACTCTCTCCATTACTGGACAATAAATTGTTTGTGCATTTTAATTACTTAACGCCTGATTTGCATATCATTGTGGTGATTCTGATGACTTTATTAATTTTACTGTATTCAGCTGTCGTTTCTCCATTAAGTTAGCCTGTATGCCCATGATATATTGCCTTAGCTAAACTTGAGCTAACTTATTACATGGTAGCTCATGAGTCAGGGATGTTAGTAAGACAAATTAACTATGCCTTTTGTCTTTTGAAAAATTAGCTGTAAATTGGAGGCACAGGTAGCTTATTCTTTTGTTCATCACCACTCTCCTCCACACCGAGACAAACACAACTGGAAAGGGAGGGAGGGCTTCACTTCTGCTGCTGTGCTGATCAGTGTGTGCTACTGTGCTTCGCGGAGGGGAGAAAGGCATCGAAACTCGACAGAGCCTCAACATTCCTCGACCTGACCTGATATTTAGACTTCTTATTTGTTTGACAGGGAAAGCAATGTACAAACAGAAACACACACATGCACACATATATACATATATTAATGATGATAATAATAAAAAAGCCCCCCAGAGAAAAAGGGCACTTTATCTCGACGAAGAAAAAGGGCAGGTGTTCAAGCCCCTCTTTGATGTCTATGTGTGCACATGCCTGTATATTTATATCTTTTGTAAAAAAAATTATTCGGTATAAATCATTATTTCATTTTTAATCTGCCATTCCACCTTTTCATTTTTTTAAATTTATTTAATTCAATTATTTTTGCACATGCCTCACACTCCTTTATACTTTCATTTTCATTTGTCCTCAATAAACATTGCTCTTAAAACTATTTGTTTCCCTGACACTCCTATTTCACTTCCATCTCTGCATTTCTCTACCTCTGTGTATTGCATACTGTATGATCCATTTTATACAGCTGTTTTTTTTTTTCATGTGTGTTGCTATTTAGTATTTTAGTTATTCTACTTGTCTGTTCCCTTGTAATTTTAGTTACTTTTAATTTAAACGTTGCATAAAGAAAGCATGCCATAAATAAAGAGTAACACACACATAAGAAAGAAAGTTACAGTATTGATACAAACTTCATCAAATATGAGATAATATAAAATAGCATCTCTAAAGAATGTAATTATTCAGCTCGTATATTCGTTTTGTGATCCCGATGTGATGTTTTCTCTCTTTATCACACTTACACACAAATATTTCCCTCTTGCTTGTGATCCACACAATAGGAGCTTTTATCAGTGCAGCCTGTGTTGACAAAACTCCTGTTCCTTCAGCTCACCTACAGCTGCTATTGACCTCTGTTAAATGGATTCTCACACTGGAAGTGCAGTGTTGTGTGATGTCCAATTGTGTAACAAATTGGTTGGAGTCAGTAAAAGATTAGATTTTCCCTTCATGGCATCTGGATAGAAATGCTGATAAATATTGACTGTAGTCTTTGTCTCCTGTGCTGGAAGCTGATCTGAGATAGTGGTTTAAAAGGGCTTTGCATGGCTCATTTCATTATTATCAAATGATTATTCTGCAGATACTTACATTTCTGAGGTAGGCCCCGAAATGAGTAAACCTCTCAGGGAACAACTGTAAAAAAAGGAAATCTGCTGTAGATATAAGCAGAATGTCCACTGCAAAACATGGTCCAAGTATGAAATACGGTCTTTAAAAAGTTATCCACCCAACGTTTTAAAGGGCTTGTGCAGCTTGAGAGCCAGATGGAGGGAATTCAATAAAGAATATGGACCTTCTCTGTAAATCATTAATAATGTGGAAACTATCACATTTACAGGCCAACAACAGTCCCACAGGATGCGATCACTCCCTTCACCGGCACCCATCCACAAAGTTAACCAAAATTATTAGGCAATACTTCATAAATGGCACATATGTGATAAGCTCTTTCTTCTTGCACACATCATTTACAAGCACTTTTTTATACAAAAGATACTTATACAAGATAAAATTGTTTGACAGATCAACTGAAACAAATCCAACTATTATGAATCTGTCTATTTCTGGACAAACAGCGTCACACACAATATTTATTTATTTTTGTGGCCACAATTTTTGGTTCTGGCCAAGAATTTCTATTTCAGTGCATTACTAATTATGTCCGTAAAATCTTATAGGATGAGCTGCATTCAAAAGTGCTGATGAATGCACATCTGTGACTAGACATTCGAAATGAATTTGCCAAATGTCTATTTGATTTGGCAACTGTCTATACATCTACACAGTTAGTCTATGAACTGTTTTACTCTGTAAGAGTGTATGCTTCATTCACGCCATGTCGTAATTAATTACTGTGATTTCCAGATGACAACATGTGACACTCCACTTGGAGCTGTTCACACCCTTCTACTCTGAACTATTGCACTAAATGCCTAAACAGAATGAATCTGAGGTGCTCAGGTTGTTGGGGTACTTGTTGTAGCTCTCTGGAAACTTTATACGAGGAGATGAACACACCTTTAGCTCCATCCCTAATCAAACACACCCGAACCAGCTAATCAAGGTCTTACTAGGCATGCTAGAAACTTCCAGGCAGGTGTGTTAAGGTAAGTTGGAGCTAAACTCTGGAGGACACCGGCCCACCAGGAGTTTGGTAACCCCTGGTTTAGGAGAAACCCTTGACCCATGGAAACAACACTGTGACTTATTTTTTCAGCCTACATCTTTAAATCAGATGTAGAATATAGTCATTATTTTGTCTTTTAGAACACAGTGTATTTTATTACACTGTGTGTCACCACTAGACACTTAAGGGAAAAAGCACAACAGCGATTTGTTTTTAATTTTAAACTACTTCCAGCTAGCCTGCAATTTCTTTACTTACCTATATAGGCTAGTGACAATGCCCCTGAATTTTCGAGATACCCCTACCGGAGGTAGAACTAAACCCAACAATGTTTTTCCTCATCTCTAAGGTCTCCCATATATGAAATGGATTCTTGGCTAAAAATATTTTACTGCTAAGATTGTTAAATTAACAGATATTGTTATACACCACAAAACCAATAAAGGACTAAAATATAGCCTGTCCGTATGGGAGTTAAGGCATATAAACTAATGCAGATCAATCACACAAGCTCTGAGAGCTTTGAAACTTGACATGTTTGTAGTCAGGAAGTTGATTTAACTACTAGAAAAGACTGGATGTGAATATCTTGATGTATGGAATAAATAGAGACATGTAAACACATATCTAAAATAAGCGGACATGCACAAATTCAATATCTATGCAGAATGTTTTCATTTACTTTGTGCTTGCTTTGCCTGGCATTATCATAGAAACACATATGATGGCTTGTTGGAAAGGTGGGGTTGTGCTGAATCCAGCAATACCAAATATGTAAATATATGATAAAAGAGAAGTGTTCTGTCACTCAATGTATGATGTGTCCAAAATGAATGAAAATGGAACACTGACATAATTGAGTCCAAACCCATTCATTATCAGTGGTGAGAAGAATGTTGAGAAATTCAAATATAAGAGACATCAAAAAATATTTAATATGGCACCTTGTACTATATGGAAACAAAGATTGAAATCGAAAGATAACACCTTACCATAGCACAAACAGGAGACCAGGAGTTTTAACTTAATGAACTTTTTAATAAAACTATAACTTAACTTCACACAATACAACTTAAATTACTGTCTTAAATAAAACAAATGGCAATCTAACTAAAGAAACAAACACTCTTCGGGGAAATGAGCCCTGTCTTCTCAGGCTGTTTAGTTTATTTTCTAGCAGCAACCATTTGGAACATCAACTGCTTTTGGTAACCATTGGAGAAGGGTCTGGCTGCAGACTTGCAATCACTTTCACTTGCAATCAACACAAATCGTGCATGTTGCCACTGGAGACAAGACGCTGTGGTTGTGATTAAACGATTAAAACTAATTTAGTACTATAACGTACAGGGTCCTGCAAGAAAAAGACAAGCACAGACCTTGGCCACAGAACATCAGAATATGAATGCAATGAACAAAGTCTTTCGTTACGCGTTTTCCTCCTGTAGAAAAAAACTAACACTTAATATGGCATAATGTATTCAGACACATTAAGTTCAATTAAAAGATCAAATTCGATATATAGTTATTATTCAATGTACTGCAAGTCAAGCAGATGGCTATGAACACAATGTGCAAACTTTGTCCTCCCATACAACATAATGCTTAATGTGGCCTAATAACAGACTAAGATGATAAAGACAATTCAGTAGGCCTAGGCTATATGTCTTGTTGTTGACTCTAAGTATATACAGACCAGCAAATATGAACGGGCATTATGCATTAAGTGATTTTAAAGGATCAACTCCGTTAATCACCACCACAGCGTCTTGTCTCCATTGGCAACATGCACGATTTGTATTGATTGCAAGTGATGTCACAGGTAGCAGAGAGTTCAAGTAGCAATTGCAAGTGACATTGTAATTTAGTTTCTTTTTTCTTGTCTTCACAACCTGACTTTATAAAATGTTGGGGAAATTCAAACGAAAAGTAATAAAAAAAATAAAATAAAGACTGCAAGTGATGTCACTAGCGGAAGTGCAAATGTCTGAGTGTGCAAGTCTGAGAGTGCAAGTACAAGCCTGCAGCCAGACCCTCTTGAAACATTTTGGGGTCAACCCCCCATGATGTTACAACTGCAGCACACCACTCATCCACATTGTCATCAGTGACAAAGTGGGTCATATTTGGACAGTCAGGGCAAGAGCAAAACCCTGTGCAGGTCAAGCCCACAGAAAGACACTGGCATTTGGTGGCATCAGTGCAGTTTCCATCTTTACAGTAGAGGTGGGTGAGGTCTCTAACTCCTTTAGGTGCTGGTGCCTTCTGGAACATCACAGATTAAATGCAGCCACCTTCTCTGAGCCTCCATCCTCTACCAACTGGGATCCAGAGAAGAGGTTTGGCCAGGTGGCTGTGATGCCACACTGCTGTTTGGTACATGGCTCTCAGCACATGTTGCTGGAAGCCATCTTCTGTTGGGGGTAGATTTGCTGCTGACACCTCAGCTCATCCAGGTTGGTGCAAGGATGCCCATCTTGGTGCCTCTTCTTTGTCTTTCAAGATCTTTGATTGAGTGTTGGTGGTCATATCTATCAAAAACTATAACGACACAGCTGTTACCTTCCTTTCCCATTAAAGTTGCGATCTTTTTCCAGACACACTCACCCAGGTCATTGTACGTTTGAAAGGCTGAATCATTGAGCATTTGAAGAAGATCCATGCCATCAATGATATATGCTGATGGTTCTTTTACACTTGGCAGCTGCTGTTGTCTTCTTTATGCTTCCATCATCAAAAAACAAAGAGGGTGGGACAAAATCATGTTTAATCTGAGATACGAGATTTTTATGACTTGGGAGCGGGGAGATACGAGGTTATGCACTCATTGATAAGAATGATACAGACACAGACGTTGCTGCTGCCAGCAGTGTTCATCAAAGTCTGCGGTCGTGTCGAGCCTTTTGACAAGAGATAAGGCTTTAAGGGGTAACTAAACCCCTGGTCAGAGCCTGACTCCACCCACTGGCAATATTTGAAAAATGCTGAAAAGTGGGCAGAGCACAGCGGAGATAAAGGGGACAAACCAAGGGCAGGGCTGAGCCGGTGGGGCGTGAACCTGAGACCCTCAGTGACAGATTAATTGACAGCTGCTGTTAGAGTCGCTAAAATGGAGAGTGACTCTAGTGACGCAAGTAGTTTTGCAACAGGGCGTTCATTTGAAGTAGAGGACTTTTCTCCCCCACCTTCACCTGAAGTGGAGGATGTCGAGGTGTCTGAGGACACAGGGCCAGGGCCTGAGCCATATCAATTCAAGCCACTGGCTCAAACTGCGGTCTTAACTCCCGGATTCTGATAGGCATCCGATGATGCTAGCGAAGCAGCCGTGCAAGAGAGAATGGGCCAGTCTCCGAGTAAGGCACTGCGTCGCTTTTCAGCGTGAGCTGTGTGGAGCATTACAGCTGTGTGGAGCATTACCGAAGCATTACAGCTATGGATTTTTAACAAAACAAGCCTACTCAAATGTATCTAACCTAACGATTTTCATTCGTTATTGTAAGAAATGAAAAAGAGTTATGCAAAGATAGGCTTACTTGGCGCCAGTAGACAGACCTTTTTTCTCCCATAAATAAAACCTGTTAGCCTACTTGGGGCATTTTACATGCACAGTGCCAACTTTGTGTCAGTAAAATAATAATAAAAACAATAATTTAATGCTGGTATCCAAAACATTTAATTCAATACAAGTAGAATTAGAAATTAGATACATTTTAAAACTTCAATGCACATGTATAATAAGCCTAGTAATAATAACCCTAGTACTATCGATCATAACATACTTCTACAGAGACTGGAAAACTGGGTTGGGCTGGGTCTGGGATGGTACTCAAATGGTTCAGGTCATACTTAGAAGGGAGAGGCTATTATGTAGGTCTATTAGAGCATAAGTCTAAGTGGACGTCCATGACATGTGGAGTGCCACAAGGGTCAATTCTTGCACCACTCTTGTTTAGCCTGTATATGCCTCCACTAAGTCAAATAATGAGAAAGAACCAAATTGCCTATCACAGCTATGCTGATGATACCCAGATTTACCTAGCCATATCTCCAAATTACTACAGCCCAATAGGAGGATCAAGTGATTCCAACGATATCGTTTCTTTATCGTTATAGTTATGGTGTGGACTCTGCTATTCTTTAATATTGAGAACGATTTTTAGAACTATATCTTTATCGTTATCTTTATAGTTATCGTGCTTGGTGTGAACGGGCCTTTAGCGGGCAAAATCCTCAATATATAAGCACTTTAACAACTGAAGACCGGAGGAGGTATGGAGAGAAGCTTAAAATTTGTATTGGTGACAAAATCGAAGCTATTCAAAGCCCATATGAGATCTGGGATGACAAAAAACGTTGGTCCGACTCGTCCGTGTCTTGGCCACGAATCTGCTGGGGAGACATTTATTCTTATTTAATAGAAACCCCTGGACCCTTCACTCATGAAAGATTAAAGGCTTTCAAAAGTCTGAAGGCCTATGATTATTTTGTTTCTCGAAAAGTTGGGCCAGTCTTTTCTGCCAAGCAGAAAGCAGTGATCGTGCTAAAAGCAGAGGTTAGACCTGGCCAAGGAGAGTCACAGCATGATTCGCATCTCCCGTGGGTGATCGCCAAAGAGAAATAATCACTGCTCACTGCGACTGCAAATCCGGGTAAGTCTTCATTGATCAGTGTTCTTATTTACTTATTTATTTACTGAAAATGTAGTGACTGTTGTACCAATTCAATTGTGTTCAGTGTGAGACTTTCAATGGCGTCTGTACTAATGGTGAAAAATTGTATATCACAGCTTACACATTTCTCCTTCTTTCAAATCCAGTCTTGGAGAAACATGCAGTCGTGTAGCAGCTTTAATGTTTAAAGTAGAAGCAGCTGTCAGGATAGGACTTACAAATGCTGCATGTACTAGTGAGGCTTGCAGCAAAGCACAGCTACAGAATGATGTGAGGAACATAGTCTGGGTGCTGTGGATTGCGGTTTGGGACACCTGAATCAGAAAGCGAAAACATATGACTCGGTTGATTTGACTCAGTTTTATTTATTTTTATTCAATCTTCTATAAATACATAGTCACTAAGACTTACCATGAACAAAATGTGCCTCACAAACTCGATCAGAAGCTGCAGGCTTTCTTCGGAGCGTCCAGGTTCAATCGCCTAATTGCACGCAACCATTTCTTTCATTTTTCGATATCCTTTTCGGAGGGAATTCGAAAAAACTTTTTATCAGGCCCCCAACTAACTGTACAATCGACCACACAGCAAGAGTGAACCATCCTCTTCTCTAAATCCTCCTCCAAACGTGCAAAACAATCAAATTACAGGTATCTAGCGGTGTTTCCTGCCACACGATTCCCATGATGCAACGCGACAAACATAAACAATGACGTCACAAAAGATCCGCCTATTGACTCCCTCTGCCAATGCATTGATAAAATTAATAGTTGGATGTGCCAGAGCTTTCTTCAGCTAAACAAGGAAAAAACTGAAGTCATTGCATTTGGAAACAAACATGAAGTGTTCAAGGTGAATGCATACCTTGACTCTAGTGGTCAAACAACTAAAAATCATGTCAGGAATCTTGGTGTGATGTAGTTCTGAGTTTCAGTAGTCATGTCAAAGCAGTAGCTAAATCAGCATACTATCATCTCAAAAACATTGCAAGAATTAGAGGTTTTGTTTCCAGCCAAGACTTGGAGAAACTTGTTCATGCCTTTATCACCAGCAGGGTGGACTATTGTAATGGGCTCCTCACTGGCCTTCCCAAAAAGACCATTAGACAGCTGCAGCTCATCCAGAACACTGCTGCCAGGATTCTGACTAGAACCAGAAAATCTGAGCATATCACACCAGTCCTCAGGTCCTTACACTGGCTTCCAGTTAAATATAGGATTGATTTTAAAGTACTTTTACTCGTATATAAGTCACTAAATGACCTAGGACCGAATTATATTGCAGATATGTTCACTGAATATAAACCTAACAGAGCACTCAGATCACTAGGATCAAGTCAGTTAGAAATACCAAGGGTTCACACGAAACAAGGGGAGTCCTCCTTTAGTTACTATGCTGCCTGCAGTTGGAATCAGCTTCCAGAAGAGATCAGATGTGCTAAAACACTAGTCACATTTAAATCTAGACTCAAAACTCATCTGTTTAGCTGTGCATTTGTTGAATGAGCACTGTGCAATGTCCGAACTGATTGCACTATATTTTCACTTTTTTTTTTTATGTAAAATCATTTTCCAACTGTTTTTAAATTCATTTTAGTTTAGTTTTTTTTATCATTTTAAAAGTTTTAAAATTGCTTGTCTTTATTTTTATTATTTTTCTTCATGATTATTTTACTTTATTTTATGTAAAGCACTTTGAATTACCATTGTGTATGAAATGTGCTATATAAATAAACTTTCCTTGCCTTGCCTAGTAATAAGTAGACATTTAAAATACATCAATAACTGATATCATAGTTTAAAACAGATAAAATCAGAGTTAAGGCTTGCTTTATGTGTTGCTCGATGAGGATTTCTCAGTCGTTGCAACTTTAAATCCTGAGGACACAAAATGCCGTGGAACCTCCTGCCGCGGAGTGAAGAAGAGGTGGAGTTACGAGGATTCTCAGACAGTTGAAGTGTCCAATGGAGTTAAGAGATTTGCTCTCAATCTATTTTCAACACTTTAGATTGTTTACCACGTGGGGTTTGACCAATAGCATTGAATTGTGAAAAAATATGAAATAGACAAAATTTGGACATGCAAGGATTCTGCCTGTCAGTGACGATATTTTAATAAAGGTGTTCCATTCCAATGTTAACCTGATTCTATTGGATCTGTGGTTCATATGAATTGTATAGTATACTGTGCATTATGAAATGTATCATTATTAAATGTATCATAAATATAGATCAGCACTTGCCTAATGTAAGTTACTTTGCAGTAACCATGAATTTGTCAACATTCTTCTCACCACTGAGGCTATTTTGTCCAGCGTTCTTTCATTTTGGACACCTCATACATTGAGTGACAGAACACTTCTCTTTTATTATATATTTACATATTAATAATTTAAGTTCTATTGTGTGAAGTTAAGTTATAGTTTTATTAAAAAGTTCATTAAGTTAAAACTCCTGGTCTCCTGTTTGTGCTATGGTAAGGTGTTATCTTTTGATTTCAATCTTTGTTTCCATATAGTACAAGGTGCCATATTAAATATTTTTTGATGTCTCTTATATTTGAATTTCTCAACATTCTCATCACCACTGATAATGAATGGGTTTGGACTCAATTATGTCAGTGTTCCATTTTCATTCATTTTGGACACATCATACATTGAGTGACAGAACACTTCTCTTTTATCATATATTTACATATTTAGTATTGCTGGATTCAGCACAACCCCACCTTTCCAACAAGCCATCATATGTGTTTCTATGATAATGCCAGGCAAAGCAAGCACAAAGTAAATGAAAACATTCTGCATAGATATTGAATTTGTGCATGTCCGCTTATTTTAGATATGTGTTTACATGTCTCTATTTATTCCATACATCAAGATATTCACATCCAGTCTTTTCTAGTAGTTAAATCAACTTCCTGACTACAAACATGTCAAGTTTCAAAGCTCTCAGAGCTTGTGTGATTGATCTGCATTAGTTTATATGCCTTAACTCCCATACGGACAGGCTATATTTTAGTCCTTTATTGGTTTTGTGGTGTATAACAATATCTGTTAATTTAACAATCTTAGCAGTAAAATATTTTTAGCCAAGAATCCATTTCATATATGGGAGACCTTAGAGATGAGGAAAAACATTGTTGGGTTTAGTTCTACCTCCGGTAGGGGTATCTCGAAAACTAAAGCACTTTTTGACCATTTGTCACTAGCCTATATATGGATTACATTTTTCTCCTGGGTTTATTTTATTTTATTTATTGGCTTTGTTGTAATATGTAATGTTCCTTGTACACTTGTCATTTTATATTTTGATGATAACTGTCCAGTTGAATGTGTATATGTGCAGTACATCCTATATAGAGAGAGAAAAAAAGTCCTATTTAAAGATGGGCTGCTGTAGCTGTGTGAGTGCATCTCGCTGATGTATTATGCTCTGACATAGACTGTACACTGTAATGCACAATATATACAACACACTGAGTGCTACTCGTTTGGACGTCCTCATTATGACTCTCCCTGAGGCCATTTCTCTCTGTAAAAGCCCTGTAATAATGTCTTCTCTCCTCTGGCGTCATATAACAGATTATGGTTGTGTTGACGTGAATTGCCATGGGAACTTTTCACCTCACTGACCCAAGATTAATCATCATTATCTGTGGAAAGTAAACACTGACTAAGAAACACAATACAGAGCTTCCTAGTTATGTAACCTTGCAGACCATTACATGCGATTTTAGTTTTGTTTTCTGTCATGATCGGGTGATGGAAGAAAGTTTATAGACTTGAAACGATCCCTCAGTTCATTATGCGGTGCCATCAAAAGGAAAATATGTGAGTTCGTCATCAAATAATTCTCAAATCTGGTTACATCCCATGAAAGCAATTGCATTTGGGAATGAATATTTATTAAACCAGCCATTAATCAAATTTCTTTTCAGACCTGACACCTTTACTGTGTGTGCCATCCGTCCGCTTTAGAGGATGGAAAGAGTGCTTGAGGATGCGATTTCAGCAAGATGCCTCTCAGAAAGGTTTAGCGAAAGAATCAACGAGAGGCTCTCTTTTCATTCACCCCTGCATGATAAACGCTGTGTAGATATAGATATAAACATTCAGTCTGTGAGATACACACAGTGTTTGTGTGATATGCTCTCATTACAGTCGTGTCATTAAAGTTCACTGAGTAATTCAATGTGTTCTGCTTTTCAAATGAGAATCATTATGTAAGGCCTTTGGATGGCCAAGCTCTCACCCTCTGTCTGTTTTTCTGCCCCTCTTTCTCATTTGTTCACTTGCTCATTCATTTACTCACTCAGCTGGAGTTTCTCTTCTTTCTTTATCTGTCACTCTCTCTCTCTCTCTGTCTCTCTTGTGCCCTCTGCTATTTCATCTGTTGAAGTAATATGTTCTTTCTCACAACAATTATGTTTGTGACGTACAGTACTTATAAGAGTTTGGATCAGTGGAGGGAAATAACTGAAGAAACTGTGAAGTTTTATCAGTTTTGTACTGTTGCTGCCTGTTTGTCCTGGGTTTCAAGTCAAATACGCTACTGTTCTAAAGTTTGGAGTTGGTAAGCTTTTCTAATGTTTTTGAAAGTCTTATGTTCACCAAGGTTGCATTTATTTGATAGAAAATATACAGTAAAATCAAAAACATTGTGAAATGTGATTGCAACTTAAAATAACTGTTCTCTATTTGAATATTTTTGTACAAAAATATGATTTCATTCTTTGATTCAAAGCTGAATTTTCAGCAGCTATTACTCCAGTGTCACAAGATCCTTCTGAAATCTTTCTAATTGACTTATTTATTGCTCAAGAAACATTTATTATTATCATCAACACTAAAAATAGTCGCGTTGCTTTATATTTTAGTGGGAATGGTAACATTTTTCATGATTCTTTAATATTTAAGAGTTTATAAGATTTTTTTTTATATTTAAAATAAAAATGGTTACACTTTAGTATAAGAACCAATTCTCACTATTAACTAGTTGCGTATTATTAGCATACATAATAAATGCTGTTTATTAGTACTTATAAAGCACATATTCTGCATGACCATATTCTACAGTATGTACATCTCTAATCCTAACCAATACCTAAACTTAACAACTGCCTTACTAACTATTAATAAGCAGCAAATTCTGAGTTTATTGAAAAGTCAAAATTAATGGTTTTTTTTTTTTTATAGTGAGAATTGGACTTTAAAATAAGGTGTGACCATAAAAATATTTTGTAACATTAGAAATGTCTGTACTGTCACTTTGAATAAATTCAATGTGTATTTGCAGAATGAAAATGTTGCATTTTTAAAAGTAAAAAAAAAAAAAAAAAAATGTCACTGAGCTCAAACTTTTGAATGATAGTGTATACAATAATTCATTTTGGGGATATTTTGATTTCATGGATCCCTTTGGATTCTCTCAACCCTTTACAAATCAAAGTGATCTCAATCAAACCTCTGCTGACTCATTTGCACGCATGGTGTTTATGTTGTGCCTGTAGTCCATAAGACTAAAATATCTACTTTTTTCTCCTTTATAGCTGATAACTATCAGACTCAGACCTTTGCTTATTTTAGCTCTGACAGCACTTCTCTGTTTGTTGCTTTTTTGATAAGGTCAGCTCTGCTTGGCTCTGGGGCTCCTGCGATGGGTGTCAGCAATAGCTGAAGCATTGTTTTGGCTTTAAGTCATGCAACCGTCTGATGGCATGGGGTTTGTTCTTTTTAGAAGTTTGTTAAACTAAGTTACACTCAAGACTCAAGTTTGTTACTGGGGTGGTCTGTAAAGTTAGATCCAGTTTTATTTCATGGTAAATGTGATGATTTTGCAAGGTGGTGTTGTTACTAGGGGAAGTAAAGCATAGCTGTTCCATGTGCTCTTGTATTAACAGATTATGTCAGAGTATTTTTATTATATAACATCTTGTAAACAAAAAGGGTTATGCTGTAATTTATTTACTTTTTGGCTTTGAGAAATGGAAAGAGACAGGTGACGTTAACATCTGTGTTTTGAATATGATGGCAGTGATCCGATTTATTTATTATTATTTATTTATTTTTTGCTGTATTCACCACTCTTATTTTTTTCCACTTTGTTGTAAGACTGGCAAGGCAATCAGGTATCAGAGATGGTAACAGCCATTATGAAAGTCTTTCAATTTTTCCATGAACTTCTGATCCCTGTGGTTCTTCATCCTAATGGCACTCAAGTAAATTGTTGTGGAGTGTAGTCTGCTCAGCATGTAAGAGGACTGATTCACCTGACAAATAATACAAGCAGTTTCACCTGAGAGCAACTGAAAGCTGTTTTACCTGAGATCATTCTCTTTTACCATAGAGAAATGAGTAACTTTAAGTACCTATAAAATGAAAGATGGACATTACCTTGTTCAGTCACACAGACACACACAGCCAAGAGATCTGACTCAGTTCAAAGCTGGTATTTGGTCTTGCTTGGGTCTCTTTTCTTTTAAGATTTGTTCTGTTTATACAAAGGCTGGCCACCTTGAAACATTCTAGAAACAGACAAAACTGGGTGGTCACATGTTTACAAGTATTGCTTGCCAGTAAACATAGCAGATACTCTCCAGCCAGTGAAAACAAATATCTATCGCCATTTCTTTTTCCGTACCATATGTTATAGAGGCTATGATAGGAGATAATATAAGGTTATAATGAGAACAAGAAAAGGAACCTGAAACTCTCTAGCTTGAGGAATAGAAGAAAGTTTAAGGTACAGTTCACTCAAACATTTACTCAGCCTCGTGTTGTTCAACCCCTCTTTGATTTTGTTTCTTCTGTGGAACATAAAAGAAGATATTTTGAAAAGTGTCTTGTTTTTTTTTTTGGTCCATATAATAAAATTCAAAGTGGTGCAATAATCTATTATGAATGTGGTTAAATACAGCTGGCTGTGGAACAGGTTAGATATAATTAGTTAAATTAATGAGATTGGTTTACATACAAATGTCAGGAAATTGAATCGTTTGGAAGCAGAAATAACACAGTTCCATACTCCAGTCGATAGGTGGCAGTACTGCACATTGACATGTCTAAGGCAGCATTGAAATGCACCTGCAAATTCAAAAGCAGCGCCAGAAAAAGCATTATCCTTGCCATTTGCATGGGAGAGGCCTGGATCATGACCTGTTTGAAAGGAAAGTTACATCTATACTCATTGTAGATAATTTGACAGATTTTAGGGTATATGCATGTATTATTAGTGCTGTTGATATCCTATTTTACTAATATCAATGCACAGACAATCGTTTAGTCCACTAAATAGCTAACTTGTACATGGTGCTGATTAGGGCTGGATTTTAATCATTTAGCTCATTTCTGAGTTGACAAAACTTACAATTTCTTTGTGAAGGTAACTAGAGGTTACTATAAAAACTTGAGTATTGGTAACTGTTTTACAAGTTAAGATCTTAGTTCAGTTAACTTAAAGATTTAAGTACATAGAATTCAAAAGGATTTTCTTAACAGCTTGTTTACTACAGTTCATCTGAGAAGTACAGTACTAGCGAATGCACAGCTGCTACAGTGGCCATCCAGAATTACAAAGAAACATCAAATTAATACATTTACATTTTGAAGTACAGTTTCATCAGAATTTTCTTCTATATTTCAAAATCAGTCCAAAAATCCTAAAATTGCACTGGTTTAAATATTTTTTTTTTTTGTATACACCATCTGGCCAAAAAAGGTCACCGTCTGGATTTAAATAAGCAAATACTTGTGTTATTATGATTGGATCAAGATTGCAGTGATCGGCATGTTTCTGGCATGTTGTATGTTTGGCAACAAGTCTTTTAAACGTAACCGATACAGTGCTTCGCTTTTTATTGTCGGAAGACATACCAATGTACATATTCCAGGATGACAATGTCAAGATGCACCAAGCTCAAACTGTGAAAGATCGCCCAACACAGAGTCCTTAACTGAACCCCAGTGAAAGTCTTTGGGATGTGTTGGAGTTGATTTTACACTGCCTGTCCAAAAACACTCAAATTATATTGGAACGCCTTTAGCTTTCATTCCATTGTGTTTTCATTGAGGGATTATTTCAACAAGTTCTTGCAACATAACAACATTCATTTCCATCAAGAGTTGCATTCATTTTTGGCTGAGGTATTGACAATGGGAGAGTCGAACCACTCTGTAAAGTTGACTCAGTACATCCTAACGTCAATAGGGTTAAGCTCCGGACTCTGTGGTGGATAATTCATGTGTGAACACGATTCCTCATGCTCAATGAACCACTGTTTCACAAACTGAGCCTGATGAATTTTGTTTTTGTCATATGATTGTCGATTGTCACCAAATACATGGGTACACTTCCGACATGGTTGTTTAAGAAATAAAAAGCTACACACTGCATCGGCTGAGTTAAAACTTTTGTTGAGAAACATACACTGCAATAATGATCACATCCAATACTTTTTTAGTAATTACTTATTTAAATCCAAATGGTTTTTTTTTTTTTTTTTTTTTGGAAAAGGCAGTGTATGTTTGAATGATGTATCTAAAATGTATCTAAAATGTCAGAGTTTGCAAACAATGTTAACATCTCTGAACATCACACTGTGACTGCCATTGGGACACAGCTCATTCACTTTCTATCTTCCAGGACTTTTGAAGTGCAGAGACGTTTCAGAAAATCCTCATTAATCTAAAAATTGAGGTGACTTGTTGCAAACTTTTGTACTTGAGTCATTTTAAATGTTAAAAGTGATAGGAAAATTTTAGGGATGAGAGGACAGCAGGGAGATGCTTTACTCTTGGGAGTCAGTGCATAGTTTAATGGAGCGAAGATGCCAAAAATTACTTGATTCAATTAGCCATGAGAGCATTAGGCTGAGCTTCAGAGATCTCTCTATACTCAACATGTTTACATTGCTCTCCTGTAAACCTTGTGTAGTCAGCATTTTCAACCTGTCCCTCACCCAAGCAACTGTGCCAACATGTTTTAAGTCCACATCCATTGTGCCAGTACCGAAACACTCCTCCCCAACGTGCCTGAATGACTATCGCCCCGTAGCACTCACACCCATCATTATGAAGTGCTTCGAGCGACTGGTCCT
Organism: Carassius auratus; assembly: GCF_003368295.1. Classification (NCBI taxonomy): domain Eukaryota; kingdom Metazoa; phylum Chordata; class Actinopteri; order Cypriniformes; family Cyprinidae; genus Carassius; species Carassius auratus. Next base: position 13,891,792 of record NC_039274.1, read on the forward strand.
AGCACACCTCAAAGACTGCCTCCCACCCACACTGGACCCACACCAATTTGCCTACCGCAGAAATAGGAGCACAGAGGATGCAGTATGCACAGTGCTGCACTCTGCACTCACACACCTGGACAATAACAACACGTACGTTAGGATGTTGTTTGTTGACTTCAGTTCAGCATTTAACACCGTCATTCCCTCCAAGCTGACCACAAAACTTGGAGACCTGGACATCAACACCTCCCTCTGCAACTGGATCATGGACTTTCTGACCAACAGGCCTCAGCATGTTCGGTCAGGTCACACCCACTCCACCACCATCACACTTAATACTGGCGTACCACAGGGCTGTGTGCTGAGCCCATTCCTCTACTCCCTTTACACCCACGACTGCAAGCCTGTGCATGGATCCAACTCCATCATTAAGTTTGCAGATGACACCACGGTGATTGGCCTCATCAGTGACAACGATGAGACTGCCTACAGGGAAGAGGTACAGCACCTGGCCACATGGTGCGCTGACAATAACCTGCTCCTTAACACCAATAAGACCAAGGAGCTCATTGTGGACTTCAGGAAGAAGAATGGAAGCACGCATGACCCCATCCACATTAACGGGCTGGCTGTTGAACGTGTCTCCAGCTTCAAGTTCCTGGGAACCACCATCTCGGAGGAACTGTCCTGGGCCACAAACACCTCCAGCCTGGTCAAGAAGGCTCACCAGCGCCTTTTCTTCCTCAGGACACTGAAGAAGAACCAGCTGTCTTCATCCATCCTGGTTAACTTCTACCGGTGTGCGATCGAGAGCATCCTGACTAGTTGCATCACAGTCTGGTATGGGAACTGCTCAGTGGCTGACCGCAAGGCACTGCAGAGGGTGGTGAAAACTGCCCAGCGCATCACAGGGACACCACTTCCTGCTCTTGAGGACATCCAGAGGAAACGCTGTCTACGTCGAGCTCGCAGCATTCTGAAGGACTCCTCTCACCCTGACCACGGACTGTTTAACCCCCTGCCCTCCGGGAGGCGTTTCAGGAGCCTCCGGACAAGGACCACAAGATTCAGGAACAGCTTTTTCCCTAAAGCTGTCTCCTTGCTGAACTCTGCCCTCTGACACCCCTAAACACCCCCCACACCACACATAGACTCCTCCCCCTCTTCAACACTCTGACTGATTTATTTATTTATTCACAACAAGCAAAAACAGTAACTTATTACCTGCACTACTGTCTGTTCATCCAGGAACACTGTATAATCCATTTGCACATTGTAATATTTTCTATGCACTTTACTGTCCATTGCAATACTGTAAATTATGTTCATAGTTCTGCCTATAGTGTACATACACTTTTACATAATCCATCTGTATAGTATGTTCATAGTACACCTATCTGTATATCGTGCATATAGTATTTAATATCTGTAAATTATGTCCATAATACTTACCTGTATAGTTATTGTACATATTATAGACCTTTATTCTGTACTTACTGCTTATTGCACTTCTGGTTAGATGCTAACTGCATTTCGTTGCCTTGTACCTACATGTGCAGTGACAATAAAGTTGAATCTAATCTTGAATCTAATCTAATCATATCCCTCTTAATTACTCTCTCATCAGATGGATTCCTTTCTAGTTGTCAGGGTAATTTCCCCTAATCCAGATAAAGCTCACACTGAAGCAATAGTTTCATATATGCATGGCCAATCTAGACTTCTTGAGACGGCACCAGCCCACATCAAAGAAGACTCTGAGGCAATGGTTTTTGCTTCGTTTGGAAAAGATTAGCGGTTAAAGCAAACATTGTGTGTGTTTACAACAGAGGGTTTGTGTTTTCACATCTCATGTCATCTGAAGCTGTTGGCTTCTCTTTTAAATAAATCTGAATAAATGAGTAGCCTATTTTTTTTATTACATCATATTTCATAAAATTCAAAATGTGTCTGTACGTTTTTTGTTATTATATTTTTTTATTTAGTACGGACCATGTTGATGTCAACATGAAACATTAGCATATTGACCCCCCACTTTAAAAATATATATATTTAATTGGTCTGAATGAAAATATAAATTCATTTTTTGCCACTAGGTGCCACTTTTGGAGCTGTAAAAATAGCGGTTTCCATGGTTATGCTGTACACAAATGACAAATTAATGATCTTAAGGCAGTTGGAACCACAGTCACCAAGCAAAACATTGGTAACAAACCACTCAACAATGGACTGAAATCATGCAGTGCCGCAAGGTCCCCCTGCTAATGAAGACACATGTACAGTACAGGCCCGGTTAAAGTTTGCCAATGAACATCTTAATGATTCAGAGAAGGCTTGGGAGAAAGTGCTTTGAACAAAATGTAGGTCTTTGGCATTAACTTGACTCGTCGGGTCTGGAGGGAGAGAATTGCTGACTATGACCCCAAGAACACCATCCCTACAGTCAAGCACAGAGGTGGAAATATTATGCTTTGGGGCTGTTTTTCTGCTAAGGGTACAGGACAACTCCACCGCATTGAGGGGTAAATGGACGGGGCCATGTACTGTGAAATCTTGGACGAGAACCTCCTTCCCTCAGCCAGAACTCTGAAGATCGTGTCTTTCAGCATGACAATGACCCGAAACACACCGCCAGGGCCAGAGGAGTGGCTCAAGAAGAAGCACATTAAGGTCATGGAGTGGCCTAGCCAGTCTCCAGAACTCAATCCTATAGAAAATCTGTGGAGGGAGATGAAACTTTGAGTTGCCAAACGACAGACAAGAAACCTTAAAGGGGGGGTGAAATGCTCGTTTTCACTCAATATCCTGTTAATCTTGAGTACCTATAGAGTAGTACTGCATCCTTCATAACTCCAAAAAGTCTTTAGTTTTATTATATTCATAAGAGAAAGATAGTCTGTACCGTTTTTTCCCGGAAAAACACGACCGGCTGGAGGCGTGACGTGTGGGCGGAGCTAAAGAATCACGAGCGCCAGTAGGATTTTGAGTTGAGAGCGTTTGGAAGCTGTGACATTACCGTGAGGAAAAAACCATCATCCAAAACAAACCATGGCTAACAGTCAGATTCAGCGTATATTTATGATCCAGAATCAGATCCAGAGGCTGAAATTGAACAAGAACAGCATCAGCAACAACGTCTCTATGTGGTATGTATTGAAACTGTATATATTTGCTTAGCGGTTTTGGAAAATTACTAAGTTCCATTTTATGTCGTCTTTTTTTTTTTTAGCTGTACATGTGGAAAGTGCAGTTTGATGACAACATCGCATGTTGTTTACATGATGTGCTCACACGCCGATAGCTAAGTTAACAACACAGAGATATTTGAAGCAGTTTTACTCACCGCCTGCGGTTCCAACATACGATCGTGACCCTTTTTCGTTGGGACTGCATTATCCTTAAGAAATAAACGATACACAAATCCGTCATCAAACTGGACCTTGTTTGTAAAACAAGCATCTAAAAATAAACTCCATCCACTGGTCCCTTAATGCTGTTTTTTTGGTAATCTGTGCAGGGTTGTCTTGCCCTGGCAACCAAAAATACACTTCTTTTGTGACATTTTGCGACGCTCTCGCTCTGATCAGTGAAGTCTGTTTTGCTCTCTCTGCTCTGCTATACGGGAGCGCGCGCTCTTCCGGCAGAAGTGCCCTCAGGACCCATATAAGGAAATTCCGTCTAAATTCCATCTAACGTCACACAGAGCCATACTCGAAAAAAACTTTCCGAAACTTGTGACAAACCGGTGCCGTCTCAAGAAGTGTATTTTTGGAACAACTCTTTAACTCTCCAACTCTTTAACAGTGTAAAAAACTCAGTATGCATGAAATAGCATTTCACCCCCCCCCCTTTAAGGATTTAGAGAGAACCTGTAAAGTTGATGGACCAAAATCCCTCCTGAGGAGTTTGCAAACCTGGTGACCAACTACAAAAAAAACATCTTCTGTGCTTGCCAACAAGGGTTTTTGCACCAAGTACAAAGTCATGGTTTGCTTGTGGATTAAATACTTATTTCACTCACTCAAATGCAAATAATATTTTTAACCATTATATAATGTTTTTATTTTTATTTTTTATTTTTTTTGTGGTTGGTATTCTGTCTCTAAACGTTAAAATAACCCTACCATTAAATTACAGACCCTTAATTTTTTAAGCGGGCAAAATTACAAAATCAGCAGGGGTCAAAGAAATATTTTCCCCACTGTACACACACACTTTTCTGTGCCAGGTCTCTGTTAGGACCACCCTGGATAGAAAAGGTGTCACGGTGCAGGGTGCCGTCTCAGCTTCCCCTGTGGTCTGTGTTCTCCTGTCTGTTCAGTAGCTCGTGGTCTGGGCAATCAGCGCTGATCATGGCGGGGTTGTGAAGATCACGAGCTGATTCTTCCCCACCTGTCGCTCGTTCCCCCACTCCTTTATATGTCTCTGCTTTTCTGTCTGTGGTCGTGAGTAGATTGTTTTTTCTTTGCCCATGTTTTGCATGATTCTCAGTATCAGTCTCACCTTCTGTTCTTTTGTCAAAGGATCCGTAATTCGGAGATCCGGCAGTGCGAGTGGTCCGCAGTGTGCCGGCCAGCTCGGTGATCTCTGTGTGCGCCAGAGCATTTCATTATAGTTTATGTTATTTTGTGTTTTGTGGCGAGAATAAAGATTCTCCTTTTCTTTACTCTGCATCTGAGTCCTCTGTCCAGTACGCACCCTGACAAAAGGTTTAATTACTGTAATAGATATAATATCTTTTTTAAGACTGAAATTACTTCTAAATGTATCTGATTGAATCTTAAAACCTGCAGCATTACAGATTAATGTGTTTACTACTATTATTTATTCTTTTTTAGTATTAAGTGAATATGTATTGCTATTATATTTCTGTCCTCTTTTGTCTTTCTTGTCCAGGTCCCACTCACAATTGCTACCCCACAGGTTTATGTTTCTTTGACCTTTAATGATAACTGATTCATTCCAGTCATTATTTTTGAATTTATATGTTTAACTGAAACGTGGGGATCTGCAAACATTTTTTTATTGCTTCAGTGGAGAGTGCAGCTTTATGCGGTCCACCTTAAGGGGTCTCAGATTCCACAGTTTTTTATGACAGCCAGTTTCAAAGCCTAAACAAAGAGTGCAAAACCAGTGTGAAGTATGAACCTTTAGTAGATATGCATAATGTATTCATTTCAATTCGATCCTCATCCTTAATATCTTAAATAAAAGTTATCTGTTCTCTGTTCACTTCACACAAGTACACAAATAAATGAAGATGGATAACATAGCCAATCTTGTCAGGAAGAGGCTTCAGGCTCTGAATGCTGATAATGAGACAGGACACTTTCAGTGGAAGAATGATATTGGGATCGTGTCAAATTTAAAGAATGTCAAAAAGAAATACAGATGGAAATGTCTCATCAAAGAGGAATTATTGCCTTGCAGAGGCAATAATCTACAAAAGCAAAAGAGAGTTGTGGGTGGGGGTGGATATAAACAGAATAATGTAGATATATGGGAAATTATTACAACATAAAGAGTTGCTTGAGAGAATTACTGTGTTGCAAAGGTGACAGCTGTTATGGCAGTAATAACAGCTGTGTCCACTATGGGCTTCTCTCACTGTTTCTGGCTGAGGAAAGCCTCCACTGTCAGCAGGCCAGGAGGCCTTGCCAGATCTTCTATCTGCAGAGTTCATTATAAGCATATCTTTCCTCTTTGTTCATCAATGCACCGTTGTAGGCCATTCAATCACGTCTCAAACATACAAGCACACAACACTCACAGTTAGACACCCTGTGCTTTCACTTTAGTTTTTTGATTTTGCCCACAGATTTTACAGTCTGGCTGGATTTACAGGGAGTGATGGGAATAAATCATTGGGAGGAAACAAACAGCTGGACAGTGGGTCTGTGGTCCTTCCCTGCATTCCCTGCATCAGCTGTTTTTATGTGTCACTCACATGCCGGGTGTTTATTGCCAATCTGTTCTTAGAAAACAGATTGTGTCGAAATAGAACAACATACACTACCGGTGTCTGTAATATTTTCTTTGTCTTTGAAATAAGTATTTTATGCTAACCAAGGCTGTATTTATTTGATGTAAAAAAAAAAAACAACAACAAAAAAACTGTAAAACAGTATTATTGTGAAATATTACAAACTGTATTTGTCATTTTAAAATGTAATTGATTCCAAAGCTGAATTTTATCTACGTCGAAAACAGTTTACATTTTTTGTGGAAACCGTGATACATTTTATTTTTTCAATAATTATTTAATTAATATAAAGTTCAAAAGAACAGCTTTTTAAATATAATTGTATGACATTGTAAATATCTTAACTGTCTCACTATTATTTTCATTTTAAATATTAGTCTTTGCTGGAAAAAATACTAATACATGCAAAAAAAGAAAAAAAAGATAAAAAAATCCAGCAAGAATGAGCATACACACTGTAAAAACTGATTTTTTGAACGTGTAAATAAAGATAGCATCAGTTAAGTAAATTTTACAAACAAATACTATTTTGCCTTTTTATTTCAAAATATCACGTTTAATTCAATAAGCTACTTGAGGTTTAATTTTTATTTATTTTACTTTAATACATAAGTAAATTCAAATGGAACTGGCTAAGTAGAAATGAAAGTTAAAAAACGTATATTTTAATTGGAGCCGTTTGTTATGTTTACAAGGATTCTTTAAGTAAAAAAGTTGTGTGTGGTGTACCAAGTTTTGAGGTCTCTGTGTTCATTTGGCTATTAAATTTTTGTGTGGCATACTTTTTTGAGTGGGCATACTATCTTAAAAAGATAACAGCCTGTCTACATGCTTACTTGCATGTTTGCAAGTGAACCACATACTGTAATAGCATGGTGGTTTTCCAGTGTTACCTTGTTAAAGTAAATTGTATAAACTCACAGATTTTATTTAATTCAATGTATGAGTTTTACTTAAAATATGTGAGTGCAAAATTTGCAAAAGAAAGACTAATCTGTACACTTTTTTACAGTGATAAGCATAACATAATGTAATATTTACAAATAAAGAGTCAACAAAATTAACTGGGAATTTCTTAACTTAAAAATGTCTAATTAAACCTACTAATAATTATGTTTAGGGTTTTACTTGGAAAATTATGTTAATTTACTAGCCTTTTCTGAGTGAAAAAACTTTTCCACCGGGGGTTTTTCCACAAGGTTTTTTCAAGTAAATCCTACTCCACATTTTTCAGTACAGAGTGGATGCTACACAGCGAAGCTTTCTCAGACTATCCCTTAGGACATAAAACCACAGTTTGCTGTTTATTTGTATTTATCCTGTGCTTTTTAAAAACCAATATACAATAAAGTTTTAACTTTATTTTAAGTTTTAACCCAAAACTTCACTCCACTGGATTATGGGTAATCAGCCGGGGATAGATTAGCATCTGACACATTTTAAACTGGAGTACTGTCCAGTTAATGCAGAGGAAAATAAATTAGACGTTTATCACGTATCCTCATTCTATCCAGTCAGTCGTTTATTTCAGAGACACTAGACAGTCATTTAAATTATGAATGGCTTTCTGTGTATCTTTTTCTGTGTGTGTGGTCCCACTGCATCAGAAAGGTTAGCTGAGGGATTGTGCATTATTTACGAAGTGATTCATTTTCTTTGTCTGGCTTTATAAGAGTGACTTTCAGCATAGACTCAGTGAATTATTCCCTCTCTATCACTTGATTTACTGCTTTTTAAAGAAACGTTCATTGGAATGCCTGATTGTGAACTGAAGTCAGTGCTCTGTGCAGTCACAGTTCACATGTGGTATGTTTGCCATGATGGGTTTTTCAGTGATGCCTCTTGTGGCATCGTGTTTGTCCATTCACGTCTCGTCACAGGCTGGTTGACTTTTTCCTAATAAATGTCACCAACTCGCTGAGAAATGACATTCTCCCAAAGCTACAAATAGAGAACTTTTTCTCAGCACTTTTTTAGACATAATTTCACAAATTTCAGGTAAACTGTGCACTTTTTCGAAGGCTTGCTGAAAAATGCACTGACAGATTTTTCGAGCAGCCTGAGAAAAAATGACTGGAATTATACAGTACATTTCTGTATCCTCTTTTCTCTTTGGGTTTTGAAGCACTTCAGGCATGAGAGAATGAAACATGCAACATAGCCAGTACCCAGTAGGAGGAGAAAACACAACCGCAGACAGACATGTGGAGGTCAGGCGGTTCATCAGTGGCCCCCCTTGTGTCCTACTTGAATGCATCCCTAAAGAAACTCAGTTTATTTGGAGAGTCTCCTTTCAACAAAGTTAGAATCTATTCAGATGTCTGCCTGAATTTCAGGGGCTGTAAACAATACAAAACAACATCAACATATCGTGAAAATCATTTGTGAACTGTAATATCCTCTATAAATGTTGTCAGTGAGAACAATAATTGCTTCCATAATTTATATTTCATTATTTGATTAGTGTCTAATGCACCTGCACTCTGTCTCGTCAACTAATTAGATTTATAGTGTCTATAAAAGACGTCCTGCAGAAGCCTTATGTGAAGGCGCTGTACAGTACTTGCTGTCTTTTAGGCAAATTGCAGTCCTTCCCAGCATGTGATGTACTGAAGATATTTCTAGACTAAGATTTAGATGTAGTTAAACCCAGTTTGCCAAGCTGATATTCTGGGATGAGGGCCAGTATGTTGGTATAAATGCACTGGCACAGCTCTTTTTCTCCTAAGGTTTCCGATAGAGAGTCTGTCTGTTGCCGTGCGGTGGACTGATTGATGTCTACTGTACCTATCCTCTGTCTAACAGCATTACTCATGGTTTCCCCCCAGCAGTACTATGACCCCTTGTCTCACAACAGTACAGATGGAGAGACAAACTGTAGACCTGCCTTTTCTTTAGTTGACATCATTTTTTGCCACTGAAGGGAAAAACCTTTCGACTAGCGGATTAATGATTTAAGCGTAAAGGCTTCTGTGACGCAGTTGAGAAAGGATACAAGAGGCACTTTTACACTTTTCCTATCTTGGCAAGCCACATCTGTGTGTGTAATGCTTGAGGCATTTATCTGCTTTTATGCAGGACAGCGATGGTGACAAATCCCAGGGATCTCTGCTGAGGTTTGAGAAAACGCTTCAGTCTCTCTGTTATCCTTTATTGAAGTTATGCGCTGTTAAGCATATTTTAAGCATATTCTAACACCTCAAGTAGTGTGTATAGAAGAGAACTGTATTTACAGTAATACTTTTTCGACTTTGTGCAGTTAACATGTGTCTCACCCCTTAACATGTGTCCTATGTAATTAAGGAGGTGTGTTCTATACCCCTTCCAAACCTTTCCAAAGCCTTCCTAAAGACCCAAGCATTAGAAGCACATGGCTGAAGTTTATTTTTAATGATGTGCCTGATCTTTTATTTTGAATGTGTGCAATAATCTTAAACTTGGATGTGTATCACAGTATGAAAAAAAAGAAAATATCTCTTTCTACTTCTGTTTCATTGCAACTAATGGGGAATATATATATATATATATATATATATATATATATATATATATATATATATATATATATATATATATATATATAAATATAATTGGGGAATATATATATTGGGGAATATATATATATATATATATATATATATATATATATATATATATATATATATTCCCCAATTTTTACATTTCTATTTTATTATTATTATTATTATTATTATTATTATTATTTGTCATTTAACAGACCCTGAAAATTAATCTTTTAACATTGGTAGCCTATTAAATCGTGTTTTTAAAGTGATAAGAAGTATCCAAAAAGGAATGTCCATTTTTTCAATCTGTACGTTATAATGTTGCTAAGGGTTATAATGTTGCTTTATAATGATACATAAATCAATTAATGCATTTAAAATGATTGATTATTTTTGTCTCAAAATACTAGAAGTTGAATATCAGCCAGAAATTTTTAATGAGTGCATATTATTTTGTTCTAGACACTTATGATGACAAGATTTACTCAGTATCAGGTTCTTCTTGTCCTCAGTGCTGATTTTAACCTGGTTCTGCTCTCACTTCCTCCTTTGAAAGCAGATAAACTGAGGGCCTGTATATTAAGGAAGTCTTTGCTTCCCTTCACTCTCAGCTGATGTCAGCTTTGTTATTGCTCAAAGTAAATGATGTGAAGATTATTCTCTGCATGCTGATGTCAGTAATGAGTTCAGTGGGCTTTGCTCTAAGCTGTTGATCATCAGTTGTTATTTTCCTCAGACTGTATTTGCATGTTGTCAGTGAGTGAAAAGCTTGCTCCCAGTGGTCCATTAGCGTTGTCCTGCAGACAGCTGGGTGCAAACAGACTCTTTCCAAAGGCCACCATCTGACGCCTGTGCGGGGACACTCGGCCCCCTGGGTGGACTGAGAAAACTCTTTGCTGTGTAGCCTGATGCCAAAATGCATTGTGGACAGCTAATATGTTTGATTAGGTTCAGCATAATTAGTTCAAAAGGTATTGTCAAAATGGTGTCTGTACTGATGAATAGGGAAGATTTGCAGTTGTTTGCGATCACAATGTGGTATTTATTTGGAGAAGCACAAATGTTTCTGTCTTCTTGAATGATAAATTCATGTTTGATAAATGTTTTATTCATCCCCATGTATGTGAAGCCTTTAAAAATCATAAGTGGAAAAAGATACTTGGTTATTCTTCCAGATACAGCTGTGTTTGCAGTTAAAGTAAGCCTCCTTTTCTTCAGTATTCCCAGAGAGAAAGGTTCTTTAAATTAGTTACAGATCGCATCTGGTAAATAGTTATGTTCTTGACAAATTATGGCATGAATAGCCAAGAGGATGTTTGGTAATGGCTGATGCCTGAGATGCTTTTCAGATTTGTTTTGATGGAAGTTGATGAAAGACAAAGTGAAGGACAACGATAGAGAGAGGAAAGGAACATAATATGTGGAGTAATAAAACGCAGAAAGGAGACTTGTTTTCAACAATTTTGATAATGATCAGATGGCTTGCTTTTGCTCAAATCAGAAACGGAAAACAAAACAAACGAGACGGTGCTGATTCATATGCACTATTTGTAGAATTACAGTCAACTAGAAAGACAAAACTTTTGATTTGATTAGTTTATCTAATTCTCTCTTATAGGCTAATGTTTAAAAGTTTTGGCTCAGCATGGATACTAAGGTTTGGTTTAATAAGGAATAAAGAATTGATTGTAAGTGTCAGAAAAGTCATGTAGAATGTTACAATAGGTTTCTTTTCCAATAAACACTGTCCTTCTTGTCATTTCTCTTTTTTTTTACTTAAATGTCTGTGTGTGTAATAACAGTTTCCACAAAAATATTAAGTGTTGTTTTTGCGTTTTCATCATTAAGAAATGTTTCTTGAGCACCAAATCAGTAATAATAATCAATAATAATCTTATTATTAGAATAATTTCTGATGGATCGTGAGACTGAAGACTGGAGTAATGACTGCTGACAATTCAGAAGTATCATCACATGAATAAATACATTATAAAATATAGTGAAATACAAAACAGTTATTTAAATTGTAATAATAGCCTATTTCACAATATCAGTTTTTAATGTATTTTGATCAAATAAATGCAGCCTTTGTGACTTCTTTCAGAAAGATATAAAAAATCTTAACAACTTGTAGAATGGTACAGTGAATAACAGTGTGTGGGAATTTATTTTTATTTTATCATTAATTATGAATGTGGAAATCTTAAACTTATATCACTCAGTGTTTAGAGCAGCTGATCTGTATATATATATATATGAAAAAAAAAACACATTGAAATAAATAATTTATTAGAACAAAACATATTTGGCCCTTTTTTTTAATTGTAAGAAATAAAGCACATTGTATACTGAATCCTTGATATATATATGCCATGAATCACTGTTAAAGGTTAAAATAGCTTTTCAGCCACAAACAACCTCCAAACCTTTGCTTTTTTGCTCACACCTTTCTGTTTTTAGCACTTCTGTTGTCTACAGAGGGAGGGACAAGCTCAGGGCAATAACCGTATCAGCCGATTCCCCAAGCAAAGCCCAAGACTGGCCCGGTCCACACGCTTCCTGACACATTCTAATACTGGCCTGTCAATCACCCTGCCAAGGCCCTGAATCTCTCTGACCCTTTTCGTGGCGCTGCTTTTCCACTGGGCTTTGCTGTCAGAGACCCAGTCTGTGAGGCAGCAGAGAAAGATAAAGGAGACACAGACAGAAGTCATCCCCCTTCACTCACACACTACTGTTTTGTTACTGCAAACTCAGGCGTCCTACTTACATGAATAAAAGATAGGAGAGACTTTAAGGATACAACCCACCCTGGCTTTTATACCTCAACCAGATAGACAAGAGGAAGGCATCATTGTGTGTGTGTGTGTGTGTGTTCTCTATTCGACATGTGTTTTAATGTGTTCAATGCTTAAAAAAGCATTTACCATCCATTACACGAACTTGGACTGAAACCAGTTTTATAGAGATACAGTACAGTGCATTTAATTGTAAAAATACTTCATGGTAAGTAGAGTCACATGGCAGAAAGATTCTTGTGGTGGAGCTGCAGTACATTTCATCATATGTACAGTATTGTGTTGATTGAAGTTATTACTGGCAGCCTAATCAGCAAGATAGCTGTTTTTTTTTTTTTTGCTTTTGCAAAAATGCCATAACACAGAGAAATACATACATAAACCCTACAACATAAATTGTAATTACCAAGATGTTACTTTGTGCATTTTCAGACCTATTGCAGCTGTCTGTGCATTGTTCCTGTTTGGATTAAATTACTATAATGCAACTGATGAATGTTGAAGAAAGCTGCTGAAGAAACATTTGTGTTGTGTTGTGTTGCTTATTGAATGTGTGATTTTTATTGTTTTATGCAGGAAAAAAAAACTCATAAAGAAAAATGTATAAAATAAATGAACTGTATGTTCATCATTGCTATAGCAACAGCTTTCAGTGCAGTCAGTCTTAAAGATCCAAAAAAGAAAGAAACAGAGTAGTTATTAGCAGAAGCTAGGGAGATGTTGGCCATCAAGAGTTGATGACTGTCAAATAAAGTTAGTGTATGCTGTCTGACACCAAACACATCATGCTTCTGTGTAAGTCTAAAGAACTCAACTCTTGCAGTGATGTCTCTCTGCTGGATTTAGAGAACATTTTCTCAGAAAATTTCTCCCAGACTGAAAAGTTCTTATAAATGCAATGTTGCTACAGATATGAGATCCTACAAGAGAGAGGTGGATTGAGTGTTGTGTTCTCAATGTGTTTGATTTGCTTCATCTCACACACATTTTCAATGGGATTTTTGGACACCACTGCATTTTTTATATAATTGTAAAGACAAATTGTGTATATGTATGTATAAATATAATAATTTGTATTTAATGACACTTTTTTTGTCTTCGTAGGTCATCCTCATTCTCACTAAATATTACCATGCAGACTCCAACAAAGTTCTTGAGAGTTCCCTTTGGAGGTAAGTGACAGAAGATTTCTTTTAAAATTAAAATTATAAAATAAAATGTTATAATTTCTTTAGATTGGACTTAATCTGATCTTCAGCTAAGACTAAAGAAACTCCCACTCAGTTATGTGAATATGTGGGTTTCCTAACTATAAAAGATCTAGTATGCTAATTAAATTTGTATTCACTGCAGTGATTTTTTTTTTTTTGAAGGGCTGAAATTATTCAAGAAAGATGAACATCATGATATATAAATATGGTATACAACTGTGTCTGTGATTTCTTGCTTTTAGCAGATGTTACCGTTTTAAAAGGTTACATATTGGATTAAATAGTTATAAAAATTTAAATATAGAATGGATGATTAAATTGAAACAAGATGCATATTGAATTAACCGAGTGAGAGAGAAAGAAATAGGAAAAGATTGAGTGCAGCAAAAGGGGCCAGTCGCATAGACTGAATTTTTGCTTTGAAAAAAAAAAAAAAACACGAGATGCAGGCAGTAGAAATTGAAAAACCTCAATGTCTTGAGACAGTTTTTTTTTTTTTCTAAAGTTGAACTTAATTTCATTTGAGTGTTGTGCTGAGAATGCTGCAGCATGCATGGGAAACTGTGGAAAACTAGCGCAATGGAATGGAAAAAAACGTGCTCTGTGTGAACAGCTTCTGAAGCTCTGAAGAGGGAAAGAGAGATGCCAGTGAGGGCTGGAGTCTCATCTGATGGCCTTTAACACCCTTGTCCAAGAAGACAGAGCTCAGGTAAAGAGGAAGAGCATAAGAGGAGAATCCAAGAGCAGATGCCAGTGAAAAGAGAGTAAATGTAGATGACTGAGGTCTACTGTACCTTTATTCGGTTCAAAACATTCAAACTGACCATCAGCAGGTCACAACTGACCCTCCCAACAGGCTAAGACTGTCTGTGACCTAGGGAAAAGGTCTCTTTTGGAAAGAAAACAGGGTTGTAAGAAGTAAAAACATTCCATTGTTCAAACCATGCAAATTTACCATCTAAGAAGCAGGAGTTCATGTAGAGAGCATAGAAATGACCATTGTTTATTCCTGGATCTTTCTCTTGTGTTGGTTTCTGCCATCCTCTTGGGTGTGATAAGCGTCTCTGCAGCGAACTTAGAGATGACTTCATCAAGACTGCTGAAGACTTTCCCGGACCATGGGCTAATTGCCTCACACTATCCACTATTAGCAACTTACCCTGACCGTTAATGACTGCCAGTTAGGTCTTTGTTTGTTTTGCTTTGTTTGGAGCTTTGTAGACCTTTCTGGGTTAGGCAGAGTTAGGCTTAATGACCAGTCTATCATGAGAGAAACGTATTATTTATTGTGGGGTTTAAAGATTGAGGCCACTGAAGTGTGAAAAGAAGATGGAGCTAAAAATATAGTGCCGCATATGGAATAATTGATGCCATGTTTGTTCCAATGCTCTCATTAGCCTGTCTGTGTGAGGTTGATATGAGGGTGGCATTAATTTAACATTGGGGCTCAGAATATATCAGTTGCACAGCTGCCTAATGACCAGGTGGAATGCTAAACACTGTCTTTTTCCCCGCTAGAGCTTCGCCATTTAACGGACCCAATGTTACATGCGGGCAAACAGAAATGTGCACTAGAGGAGCTGAAAAGAGATTATATTTTGAAAGAAAGGGAACAGGGCTGTACTTGACTTTTGTTTGGGCAGGTAGGGAACCGTTGTGGCCATCTGGATATTTCTTTATGGCAGAAAGGCAAAAATGAACAGCTTCATGCTCTTTTTTCATTTCGTTATTTGAGTCGTAAGGATAACATATTCCTTGTCCCACCTATCGAGGGCTGTATTTGACTCACTTGAGTTGCACTTGCTGCTTGTAAGGAACAGTTGGTAAGAACGCTCATGCCTCTCATGCAAGAAAATGTTTCACTAACACAGATGGCTTTCCTAAAAAAAAATCAGTGTTCTAGAATAAATGAATCGAATTAGTAAAATTTTCTCTTACTTTATTCATGATATTCATAGAGCCGCCGAATCCCAGACTTCAAAGTCCAGTCCGTCATTAACCAGACAGACAGTCTTTCTCTACAAGTCATTCAATGAATTATGTAGAGTCTTCCGTGTTGATGTTTTAATTGTTGTTGTTCAACTTATAAATTATGCACTGATATTATGATGGAGCGGTCTAAATTCTAAGACACAGGGAGCAGATAAATCAAATTAAACTGGAGATTCAAGTTCAGCTGAGGCCATGAGGCATTTTATTTGTCGGTTAATGTTGAACATTATCTGCATCATGGCAGAAAAGTGTGTGAAATTCTTTTGGTGGTTTACTGAGGAAGTAGCTTAAGGTACAGGCTTTGTTCATTTGAATCAATTAGAACAAATATTATGTCAATGTCTGACCATTATTGTACTGTGTTATTTGGACAGGAAATGAAAGAAGTTTCTGGCAGGGCTGTTGATGGAAGATAAACAAATACAATTTTGATTAAACCGATAATAATAAATAACATATATCACTTTGCTGAGTAAACCACCAAATACAGATATTAAATTATTATGACAAATGATTAAAATATGACAAAATTAAAATATTTTCATAGCCAATAATGACATTTTATTATATTATTATATATTTGTTTGTTTGTTTTAAATAACGTAAGGGTGAGTAAATTATGTAAGAATTTTCATTTTTGGAAGAACTGTACCTGTATAAAAGATAACAGTTTATCAGATAACAGTTATTGGTTCTCCCCCAACTCCACCTCCTACACCTCTTTTTCGCACTAAGTGCAAATAGCCAGCCTTGTTGGCTGAAGCGGTTTACACTAACTCCGCCCACCAATGTGTGATCCGGCTGGTCAACGCTGCAAAAGACAACCACCGTTTGTCAGCTCCAGTCTCACAGATGCTAAAACATGTGACGCATTCAATTTGAAGCGATCGACCTGGGTCCGAATCCACCTTTTGGCAAACTTTTTCAAATTTCAGATCACATCAGAAAAGCATTTATTTTTAATGAAAATTAAGAATATAATCAAAAAGCTGAAAATAAACTAATGGGTAGGGTTAGGATAGGTGTAGGGGGTGCTTTATTGTTACAATAAAGTGCCATTAATTTAATAATTTGAATTAAAATTACAATTTACACTAAATAAGTTAATATTGTATACTATTTTACAATGTACTACAATACTGAGGTGTAGATAATTGCCACATCATTTTTTGCAATAAGTAGTAACATTTTAAAATAGTGCAAATCTATAGCTACAGTATATGCACTTAGTATACACTAAATAGCATATCACCAAAAATGCTGCTATTTGCACTCAAAGTAAATACCAGCTATTGCTTTTTGCACTGAGTGTAATCTATCACTAAGAAAATAAATTACACTTAGTGTAAATAGCCACTGCCTTTTTTTAATGATCAGTCTGCATGTACATGCAAAATCTAAGGTTGTACTTCAAGCTTGAATTTCTCAGATGGTAGAAAAATTCCCTTTTGCAGAAGTTATGTGTTGGGAACATGAATAATGGTGTAGATTTTTTTGTTTTGTTATCACATTATTATTTTTCAATAATTAATCACACCACATTGAGTGTCGACAGCATTAGTTTCTGGACATATTCATGATACATGATTGTATCTTAAATGTTCATGGCCATGAGAAGGTCTGGGGTTCTTACATAATGTAAGTATACTAAAATATGAAATATAGTATACCACTATACTGAATCTGGGCAGTCAGGGTAAATACAAATAAATACATCAAAGCTGATATGGAGATACCTAGAGAGACACCATAATAATTAAGCACCTTAATAATTCTTGATGGTACTAGCAGTTAGCATCTAAAACTAATTTAGTATCTAAAAATATACATATATTCCATTAAATTTCACATACAGTATTGTTCAAAATAATAGCAGTACAATGTGACTAACCAGAATAATCAAGGTTTTTAGTATATTTTTTATTGCTACGTGGCAAACAAGTTACCAGTAGGTTCAGTAGATTGTCAGAAAACAAACAAGACCCAGCATTCATTATATCACGCTCTTAAGGCTGTGCAATTGGGCAATTAGTTGAAAGGGGTGTGTTCAAAAAAATAGCAGTGCCTACCTTTGACTGTACAAACTCAAAACTATTTTGTACAAACATTTTTTTTTTTTTCTGGGATTTAGCAATCCTGTGAATCACTAAACTAATATTTAGTTGTATGACCACAGTTTTTTAAAACTGCTTGACATCTGTGTGGCATGGAGTCAACCAACTTGTGGCACCTCTCAGCTGTTATTCCACTCCATGATTCTTTAACAACATTCCACAATTCATTCACATTTCTTGGTTTTGCTTCAGAAACAGCATTTTTGATATCACCCCACAAGTTCTCAATTGGATTAAGGTCTGGAGATTGGGCTGGCCACTCCATAACATTAATTTTGTTGGTTTGGAACCAAGACTTTGCCCGTTTACTAGTGGGTTTTGGGTCATTGTCTTGTTGAAACAACCATTTCAAGGGCATGTCCTCTTCAGCATAGGGCAACATGACCTCTTCAAGTATTTTAACATATGCAAACTGATCCATGATCCCTGGTATGCGATAAATAGGCCCAACACCATAGTAGGAGAAACATGCCCATATCATGATGCTTGCACCTCCATGCTTCACTGTCTTCACTGTGTACTGTGGCTTGAATTCAGAGTTTGGGGGTCGTCTCACAAACTGCCTGTGGCCCTTGGACCCAAAAAGAACAATTTTATTCTCATCAGTCCACAAAATGTTCCTCCATTTCTCTTTAGGCCAGTTGATGTGTTCTTTGGCAAATTGTAACCTCTTCTGCATATGCCTTTTTTTTAAAAGAGGGACTTTGCGGGGGATTCTTGAAAATAGATTAGCTTCACACAGACGTCTTCTAACTGTCACAGTACTTACAGGTAACTCCAGACTGTCTTTGATCATCCTGGAGGTGATCATTGGCTGAGCCTTTGCCATTCTGGTTATTCTTCTATCCATTTTGATGGTTGTCTTCCGTTTTCTTCCACGTCTCTCTGGTTTTGCTCTCCATTTTAAGGCATTGGAGATCATTTTAGCTGAACAGCCTATCATTTTTTGCACCTCTTTATAGGTTTTCCCCTCTCTAATCAACTTTTTAATCAAAGTACGCTGTTCTTCTGAACAATGTCTTGAACGACCCATTTTCCTCAGCTTTCAAATGCATGTTCAACAAGTGTTGGCTTCATCCTTAAATAGGGGCCACCTGATTCACACCTGTTTCTTCACAAAATTGATGACCTCAGTGATTGAATGCCACACTGCTATTTTTTTGAACACATCCCTTTCAACGAATTCAACTAATTGCCCAATTGCACAGCCTTAAGAGCGTGCATATCATGAATGCTGGGTCTCATTTGTTTTCTGAGAATCTACTGAACCTACTGGTAACTTGTTTGCCACGTAGCAATAAAAAAATATACGAAAAACCTTGATTATTCTGGTTAGTCACATTGTACTGCTATTATTTTGAACAATACTGTATGGTTTTGCACTCTGTGGCACGATTACCAGCAGGATATACGGGCAGGTTGGGGTGGAGGACAGATTCTGGAGGAATTGACAGAAAGAGTGAGGCAAGCAACTGTTCACATTGCAAAGTGACACTTCATTTTGCTGATGTCGTCTTACCTTAGCATTTTATTTTTGCTACCAATCCTCTAAAGCTTTTATTTTTACCTCGCTCTGTTTGTTTCTATGCTACTGCTATTTATTTGTTATTATTGACCTTTATGTCAGTAGAGAGAGGGTGAGAACACAGTAAGTTCCAGTGATCACTGAATATGTGATTATGTGTGTGTTTCCTCTTAGGTTCAAGTTAAATTCCCTATAGAGCAAAAGAGATATTTATGACAGCGGTGAACTCTCGAGGTTCGACCAAAAATGCATGTTTCAGTGTCAGTGATCTTAGATTTAACTCTGTTTACATGTAATATATATTTTTTCGAATCCACCACAGTCATTCTACATATGTTATTAATATATATCTAAATTATCCCAGTCTGAAGTGGGAAAACTACTCTCTTTTGAACTTGACTTAAGTACAGAGTCTGCAGCTAAATGAGTGTTTCTCAACCAGCAGCCCACGGCTGGCGAGCTCTCACTTGTGTTCTCTAATTTTAACCATTTAGCATTGATGGTGTTTCATCTTTGCCTGCATTTCCACCAGTGCACATGTACGAGCTGATGATAGTAACATTTTTTTCATACTTTTGCATTGTAAAAGTATCATTTGTAAAATATATCCTTTTTTAAATTATAAACTGACAGAAATAACAAATAAGCACCAATTATTTCAATGGTATGCACTTCATCAACAGTCAGTCTAATAAAAAGCTATCGGTACGTGTCTGTTTGGAGCACGATTTTTGTGCCATCAAGCAATTCAGGTGATCCAAATACTGAATTCACCAACTGCAGTGTCAGCATTGTTTCATTCATTAGTTTTGCAGAATTTCCCTTTTCTGTGAGGGACTTCACCTCATCTTCAGTTATAGATGTGAGAGGACAGCTAACAAAATGAGATCACTTTGGAATCCTTTCATATGTTGTCAAAAGGTCACCCAAGCTTGGTAAATGATCCGATTTAGACTTCAGACTTTGTGAAAGTGTTTCCAGTTTGGTGCACCATATGCAACAGATGTTAAGCAGTTGGAGCGGGTGGTCTATGGGCATGACTTTTATCTCATATCTCAGACTAATATATCATTATTTTTTAACAGTCCAAGGAAGGACACATTTTATAAAATCTTTTTCTTTATTTTTTACCTGCCATCATACCCTTGAGTCCCCCTGAGGAGATTAATGCTACATTCCCACAGCATCATAAAATGGTTGCATGTCCTGATAAATGCGGTTTTGCTCACACACAGTTGAGTTAGTGTCAGTAATGATGATTGCTTTATATATATATATTCAGTGCACAGTAAGTGTTGTCTGAACAAAACCTAACTAGACAGCTAGCTGTTTCAGTTGGACTGAAAGTCTTCATCTCCATCTACAGTTACAGACATTATTCACAGGTACTGTGAGAACAGAAATTGGGTTTGTCATTAATGGTTCATGCAGACAATATTTCGAGGTCCTCCTGTAAGCGGTTTATGAAGAGGACAATTTAAGATTCACAACTGTTGTCAGACTCCGCTGGACTGTACATGGCTCTGTTAAACTGAAAGAAAGTTGCCTGATTTGAAAACACCTTTGTTTTATAGTGTAGTTTATGATGATAAGAATATGCACTTCTTCAAAATATGAATACATATGATTTCTTTCAAGCTTGTCAAAGAACCAGTGGAGCCAGTGGATGTATACAGTATAAATGACTACTTCTCAGAGTCTGTTTAGCAAACTCCCAGTCGAGCTGAAGCTGATTGTGCAGTTTTGAAAGCACAGACGCAGGCGGCATGAATACATTCTGATGTGTTTACCTGGAGTGCACCACAAATAACATGAGTGTGCGCACAGAGACAGACAAGGAGCTGTTGTGCACGGAGACGCAGGAGTACACCCACATTCACACACTGGAAGCGGAGCAGCACTTCCAGTCACACCTTTCAAATGCATTTTGTGTTTAATACTCTCTCACACTTGTCTTGTGCAGATGGGATTTATAATTCATGTGTTCTTCACACATCTTTTGAACTGCTGAAGAAGGATTGCCAAGCCCCCATCATGCCTCACTAACACACACACACACACACACACTTCTCAAGGGGATTCACTCCTCCATAATACATGAAGAGATTCTCCAGCATCCCATCAGCCCCCACCCCTCTGACCCCCTGTGCCTCCGACAAGTGTAATTAAGGGTCCTTGGGGGAGGAAGAGGGAACAAAAGGAAATCACTTTAGACAATGCCTCCCAAGGCCACCAGTCTTTTTAAAGAGACTTTAAAAACTGATTTTAGTATCCCAATATCCCAGCTGTTTATGCCTTTACTTTATACTTTTTTCTTCTATTTATTTCTACCTTTCTTTACTTGGATCTATCACAGCTGCTGCTTCTCTCCATCTCTCCGTGTGTTTGTTCATTCAGTCACCCGTCACTCAGCCCACACAAAATCAGCACAGAAAGCTCTGCAGATTTCCACAGAATAGGAACGTCTGTCATTCACAAAGATCTAGACATCTTCCCGCCTCTTCCACGTTTGTTTTTAAAAGGTTTTGGCTATTTTGATTATCACTAGGTGTGTTATACTGTCCGGTCAGCTTAACACATTTTACCACGAGTTTTAAAACGATGGCAAAAAAGTCAGCAACAGATTCGGTTGAAATGTTGATGATGAAGACTTTCACCAAGGTTGCATTTATTTGTTCAAAACCCCAGTCTAAACAGTATTGTTGTGAAATATTTGTACAATTTCAATATCTTTTAAAATGTCATTTATTTCTGTAATAGCAAAACTGAATTTTCACCAGCCACTACTTTAGTAAAGTCTAACATGATTAGAATTGATTCTAAAATGATGATTGAGGGCTCAGTAAATATTTTTTACTGTCATCAATGTTGAAAAAAGTTGTGCTTCTTAAGATTTGCTTGGAAATGTTTAAAAAGTTTAAAAGTAAAAAAGTTTTAAAGGTTGTTTTTTTTTCAGAACTTTTTCCTGTTTAACAAAAAAGAGAAAAATTGATTAAACATTTTATTTTAAAGACAAAAAATGAAACATTTTTTAGTCTTATACACCTAACAGTACCTACCTACCATCATAAGTGATAATTGTATTTGGGGTTCCCAAATTGCCATTGAAAAGTTTAAAAACCCTTGCTTTAGGTTATAATCCTGTCAATCGTTCTGTCATGACTTTCTCCATGACTGAGATTTCCTCTTCAGTTTGTAAACTCTGTACTCTTTATAAGAATCTTTCACTTTCCCTTCCTCACTGCCTCTGAGTTGTTAAATAGTTAATCGTGCTCTGGCTCTTCTCCTGCATGTATATTGTAATGTTATGGGTGCATCACACTGGTTTTCCTGCAGAATCTGAGAGAAAAATAAGATCTGTAAGAATAACATAAACTATAGTTCAGTATCTGTAAGGGAGTTTTTTTGTTTGTTTTTTTTTCCTTTGAGGACCCGAACCAATGACCTCGAGCCAGAGGCCCTCTTTGTCCCTTTCTTACACAAGCACATTCACACATAAAAAGAAGAAAACATGTAGAAGGCTTGAAAATGCGGCTGAGCGGAAAAGGAGAAAACAGTCCGGGGAGGCAAAATATTCAAGTTGCCGTTCTCCACAGATCATCCTAGATAGTCTTTTCTCGAGAATCGAAATGTGAACTGACATGCTTTCTGGCACACTGTATCTAACCTTCCCATGTCTGTGTGGTTGTGAGTGAGAGTCAGAAGAGCTTGAA
Source organism: Carassius auratus (assembly GCF_003368295.1). Taxonomy (NCBI): domain Eukaryota; kingdom Metazoa; phylum Chordata; class Actinopteri; order Cypriniformes; family Cyprinidae; genus Carassius; species Carassius auratus. The sequence goes on from NC_039274.1 coordinate 13,914,634, forward strand.
GCAGCTGTAATGAGGGAAGGTGATGATGGTGCCGTTCACAGTGACTCTATTTACACCCCAGAACTGCTAATGATGATAGTGAAGGCGAAGAAACAGACACAAACTGAGAGTCAAATGCATATGCATGTACATGCAAAGTAATTAATTGTAATTTCTATATTTTTTGTTGTACATTTTTGTGTCCATGTAACAGCTTTTGCTATGATTTGTGCAGTATAATCGTGTTCATTATAGCAGTAAAGCTTCTTTGAGTTCTGAGGAAGACTTAAAATCTATAGAGATGGTTAGAAAGATATTAAGTAAATCACCTCAGACATACACAGCTAACTGGAAAGACGAATTCAACGGCTAGTGCCCAGCTGCTTTCTTGCACAATTCAAGCGGTTTTGCATTTCCTACATAAAGGCTGCTGACTCATAAATACTTTCATCCACTCTGCTGTTTCTGTGGCAGTGAAAACTACAGGGTGTGGGATATGATAGACAGACACAGAGAGTCTGCTAGATTGTTGTATGAGACAGAGAGAGAGACACATATGATCTGATCTGATGAAATGCCAGTTGAATTATTGTTCAATGTGTAGGTGTGAAACATGTTTAGAAATGATTTTTTTTATAATTTGGAAATGCCCCCCCCCCCCCCCAAAAGATTTTCTGGGGCATTTTGAACTTAACTGTGGATTTTTTTTCGTATGATATTATAAAGACATGCAATATGGCATTTAGATACTTAAGATGAATTAAATAAATTCTTAATCGGATAAATTATGGACAGTTCAGAAAAAAAAAAAAAAGTTTTCCACAATTAATATTTAGCAAGACACTGTCTACCATCTTAGTTAAATTATTATTCTTTAATTTATTCTTTAATGCCGTCTTTTGAGCTTTGGGCAGTGATTGTTTCAAATTCTTACTCCAGCGTTTTATTAATTTTTTCATTCCTACATATTCAGCAACTGATCTGACCGCTAGTCAGTATGGTAAAATGCACTAAACTTGTAACTAGAACAATGGAACATAGCAAATGTAATATTTTAATAATAATATAACCCTTAAAAAAATATGAATTCACTATGGGGTTATTTTTCGTCCCTCATCTGAAATATCCGGTGGTTTCTTTGTTCCTTCCATTGGCATTTTTTGCCCAGATCCCTGGTCTGTTTCTGACCCCGGTGTAAATATCATCTAACTGAATGGCTGTGTGAGCAAATGCACTGCTTTGAATATCTGTGACAATCTGAATGTATGTGTGTGGGATTGCTTAGTCTGTTGTCAAAATCGTCCCTAGAAGTGAGGTGAATCAATGATTCATAAATAAATACCCTGTAATCGGTATTATTAATTAGCTTTGTATGAAAATTATAAAATTGTATGGTTTATACTCCTTTAGATAAGTGTGTGTGTGTGTGTGTGTGTGTGTGTGTGTGTGTGTGTGTGTGTGTGTGTGTGTGTGTGTAAAAAAGGACAAAAGAGAGAAGGAAAGACATGTAAATCTGGAATGTGAATGGTTTTTGAACGAGCTGAATGGAGTCAAACGCGTCACCATCTGGAGAGAGTTTCACATTTCTGTGGACATTCCTTCAGTGACGAAAAACAGACTCAAACTAAATTACAGACAGCTGCTGCTCTGAGAAACACATAAAGGAAAAGTGAAAAAACAAGTGTCCCCATGCATTTGTTCTTCATTTGCGTTTGCAGAAACTGTGAATGGATTCAGAGCTCAAAAAACAATGGCTCTTCTCTTTCCCCACACGTTTTCCTATTTACCCTCTTCAGTTAAAGTGCTTGGCTCGTCACCAGCTGGATTTCACCCTCTCATTTTGTTGCTGAAGTGAGGCTGAAGTTCCGGACCTCACAGCTCAGGGGCTAAACGGTGCTGACAGAGCCTCTGTAATAACAGGACACTCGGGAGTTGTAGTTCTCCTGTCTCTCACCCTGTAGCAGCTGAAATTATCTATAGGTTTGTGCAGGTTAAGTATTATTAAGCAAAATCATAAAAATGTTTCTGGCAGGTGGTTAAGAGAAGATCTTTCAGACATGTCTTTGTGGTGTAGACATGTGTCTACAGCTGCTTAGATATGCATATGCACACACTGTTATTTCTTTTCATCAATACCCACTGATTTTTGCCTTCCCTCTCCTCAAGACGTGAATAATACATTCCTTCATTTCCTCGGCCCACTTTCTGACCACACGCATGCTCACCGCTGACCGTAACAATTCATTTCATACCAGATCACTTAGCTCTCACCACAGACCATGTTTCTGTAGTGCAAATGTCTTACAATATTCAAAAAGCCTGTTATCTTAAACTGTTTAAAAACTATCTCATGAAGTGCCCTGCCTTCTGTCGTTTATTTTGGGGCCGTGTTGTGTGCTGATTTGAGTGGTCTCACACAGATCCTGCTTTGAATCAAAGCTCTTGCACACACAGACACAGACTAATGCTCAAGAGTGAGTATTCAGCACGTTTCAGATGTGAGTTTACCATGGTGCTGTAGGCTCAGTGGGGAGCACTGAGGATATACAGTCACACAAAAACAGACTATCCAGCTCCATTCTCCAACAGACAGCCTGCTGTGTGTGTGTGTGTGTGTCTCTGTGTGTGTTTTTGGCAAAGGTGCTTGGCAGACAAGCCCATCAATGCTGTGAAAGTGTTTGCCAGGCTTTTATCAAACACCTCTGCTGGAGCTCATTGATTCAGCCCGGCAGGGTGGTCAACCAAAAGAAATCCTTGGTTTAACTTCAGTGCATGTGCTGTGTTGGTCTCTTGTATAAGGACCTTCGGTCACTAGTTTTTGATTAAAATGAACAATGTAATATTGTATTCAATCTGGCTTGAGATACAAAGCTGAACAACAAATGTGATTATAATTAGATCTTTTTTTCTCTCTCTCTGCGAGAACTTTTTGAGAAAAACAAAAACGATGATAGGAGTTGAGAGTGTGAAGAGACCTTGTTGTGCTGCTGAGCACAGTGTACTTGGACAGCAGCCTAGCTTCAGGCACAGACGCAGAGAGCTCACTTTGCTGTGATCTCATTCTCTCACTCCCTCTCCTGCTTTCTTTAAGACCAACACCTACACACACAATAAGATGGAGGCTAGTGTAATCAAAAAGGGCAAACTCATGATGTGTAAATGTGGCATACAATAACACATGCAGCAGCAGTTAGCAACTTGTTTATACAGGGTCCTTCAAAAATTTGAGCATTTAAGTCATACTAATATATACAAAATATCCAGTGACATCTATACAAGTGATTTTATTTTATTATATTTTTAAAAATAATACATCCAAATTATTTTGATATTTGTATTCATAATTCAAAGACATTTTTAATTAGGACTTGGGTTTTTGTAGTGGCTCAAAGCGCCAGCTTTGCTAGTGAATTGCTAGTGAATTTGCATGTATTTATAACATCTCATTTGTATTTTCTGTCCGATTTGCTTGTTAGATTTATTTATTTTTTATGATGTTTTCATACAAATCTAATCGTATGCTAATTTCGTAAAATATGTTTTTCATGTAAACAGGACTGGATATTAATGTTCAAAAGAGATTATTTGGCCACTGTTACCCATGCAGTATATGAGCTCAATTTGACTAATTATACTGTGAACACTGCATGATTAACTAAATAACATCAGTAATGAGCCACAGCCTATACAGTTGAAATGAAGTAGAAAACAAAAAACATTTTAAAAAAGTAAAAAGAGATTATTGTATCTATTATCTATCTATTATTTCTTGGAGAAAACACTTTCTCATTACTCAGCCGCAATACCATAGAGCTTTTCTTCTGTTTCTTATAGCAATTCTGGCTCCAATTCTGTGAACATCTTGATTGGTTTGGGACCAAACAAGAATAACGGTGTGGATAAACTCTCATGATCCTTTACAATTTCATTCCAAGCCCCAGGGCATGAAGAGATAAAAGGAGATGGGGAAGGAAATGGAGATTTTGGGAGAAAAACACACCGAAAGCATTGAAGAGGGTTCTTAATTAAAGCAAAAGTGGCCAACAAAGATGCTGTCATACTTTTCCAAGCCTTTGGCCACCTCCCCTTCTCACTTATTCCCTTTCACACACTCTGGAAGCTCTTGAGTAACAGGGGAATAAACAGTCCTGCCGAAGTTCAGAAGTATAGGAAGTCCTTGAGAGTGCCAAGTGTGCTGCAATCTCGCTAGCTGGTTGCTGTAAATGTGCTGGCTCTCTGAAAAGCAGTCAGTTTGGGCCTAACATGGAAATCATGTTGTCCAAACCATGAATGAACACCAGGAAGGCATGCATTCATTAATGCTTTTATATCTCCTGAATGCTCTTGAGGAGTTTTTAAGATGCACAATGTACAATCTAGGCAGAAGGAAACTGAAGTCATATTGCATGTAAAACTTTCGCAACTTCCAGCTGGTATTTTTTATTTCTGGGCACACATTTGCTAAGACTTTATTGTCAATTCTGCAGCCTGCTCTATGTCCCCCTAGACCTCAGGAATATTTGGTGTAGCCGGTCTCATCAAGCGCTCTGTGCTGCTGTTGGATGATTCAGTTTGTCTGGGTGTACATGGCAAGGTAAACCAATGAAGATCTTAATAGCTCAACTACAGACAGACAGACAGGTTCAGACACTGAGTTCCAGCATCACAAATAGTTTCGGCACCCAAGAAGGAAAGAAAGACAGACCACATGATTACAGAGTTACCCATCCAGAAAACAATCAGGCTTCCATTTCTGCATAACAGGCCCATCACATAATGTGGTTAATGTTGTAACACATGTGGGCACATTAAGTTAATTAGTCCTTAAACTGTAAGATGATTCAATCGTCCCGAGCTGTAATGGCACGTAGAGGGAGAGAACAGATTGACTGTATCTGTCTCCTGTGCTCGTTTGATAGTGTTGTTGATGACAGCGAGGATTTGAAGTGATTCTTTTAATATGATCATGACTGATAAGATGTGAGATATCGTAATTTAATGTATAGTAGGGTATTTATGCTCATTATGTCCAAAATGCAGCTTTGTAGACAAAAGCTAAATGAGTGGTTTTCTGATACTTCAGGTATTGTCTCCACTTGTATCCATCTCTTTGGTGCTCAAACTTTCTCTAAGAATGTCAAAATAGAAATGTGTGCAAAATATTCAATTACATAAAGAAAAGCTGTAGCATTTCAGAATAATTTTTATTTGTAGATTATTTATACATAAATATTCAACTATTATTTTACCCATAAAGGATCATTCTGTTATCATTTACTCACTATCATCTCATTTAGACGTCTATGATTATTTATAAAAAATTTTGTCCATAAAATGAACTTCAGCGGGGTCCTATTTGTTTTAAACTCATTGACTTTCATTGAATGGACAAAAAAGGGATTTTTTTTAACCTTCTTGAGTAAGGTGAACTATTATTTTAATTGTAGATTATCATTATTGTTATTATTATTATTGTGCAATAATATAATGTTAGTACACATTGACAGTCATTACTATTAATAAAAACATGAATTCACAGATGGTTGTAGTGTATTCAGTATGCATTACATAAAGGACCAGACTGTGTTCTACACCCACAGCATCAAACATGTTATTCTCTTATTATTATTATTAAAATATTTATATCATCCAAAGAAGAGCCCTCAGTCCATGTGACTCTATATTTAATCATCATTTCCAGACTCTGTACGAGCACACTCAGCAAACAGACCGCACACTAGCATAGCGCTAATCCTCTCAGCAGATAGCTTTGTTATGTCCTGCTGGGTGCTGTGAGGAGGCCGGCGATTGAGGCCGAAGTGTTGCTGTTGACCACTGCGTCCCAGTGGGGCTGTTTTAATTGAGTAAGTGATCCCTGCTGGCTCAGAGTGTGTCTGATGGCATTACTTATCATCATATAGTGTATGCTAGGTATGCTGTGAGTCCAGTTCTGGCCCATTTAACTGTTCTGTCATTTCTGTAATCCCTGTTTTACTTTGACTTGTACAGTATTTCAGCATTGAAAGCATTAGTTCATCTTAAAATGAAAATGATGTCATCATTTAATAACCCTCATATAATTCCAGACCTGTACTTTGTGAAACAATGTGTCAGCTTTATGCAGGGCAAAAAAGTTAATAAAGACAGATTTTCCTGAAGTGTACTAATAGTGATGAATCTTCGATCGCAGAAATTGTTACAGCGGATTTTATTTGTGTAAGATTTTACTGATGTATTGTTTTGAAAACTAGAAACTGATAAAGACTAATTTTAACCTGCTACTTATTGAATTTGTCTCTCGACTGTTTGCTGACTTTGGCAGCATTTTGGCAGGCTGTTGAAAAATTACATTTAAAAGATTTAAAGTACCCAAGTGCCAATTACAGTGAATTGTGTTAAATATAAATCAATATATGCCATGTTAGATCAGAGAAACAGTGAGAGAAAGAGAGAGAGAGAATAGAGTTGAAGTCGAGAAACTGGATATGTGCCAACATGTGTGAGCTCCCACTGCTGTGTGGGGAATATGATATTTGGGTAGCTTAAGTAGGAGGTGTCATATTAAAGTGAGACATATGGCTTAAGGCTTTTGCTTATAAACCTTGGAGTTAATTGAGAATTCATAAAAACAGTAAGAAATTTCAATAAGAGTAATTGGAGAGCTTGAGGGGGGACCATCCTTAGACTCTTTAGCACATATTATACATATCACTTCATAAAAGAGACTTTTTAAACGTAATTCTTAATGGCCCTCATGGGGCTATAAGTGTATTCTCACAGGGCACACATTTGCCTTTTTAATATGTTAATCCATGAAAAAACAAGAAAACACAGGCAATGGTTATAGGTTAATGTGATTACAGTTTTTTATCTATTAGTCGTGAAGTGTTCAGTTATTATAAGTGCATTTCTGAAAAGGCATAGTAAAAGTAAAAAGGCATAGTTGACATTTACTGTATATCACTTTAAAAGTAGAAAAAAAAACATGTAGATATGTAAAACATTTATATTCTGACAATGAATAATGTAGTGAAATCTCACACTTGAACATCCTGAAATTAAGAAACGGAGCAAAAGTAGAATTCCATTTCAGTGACAGGAAATGAATGGGCTTTTCCATAATTTACCCCTCAGGCCATCTGGCCTTGGGAATTTGTTAGATTTCATCTCTGCGAGGCAAACAGCAATCTAACTCTGTGTTCGTATGGTGTATTAATATATGAGAACCCAGTGGCTGATCTGCAAACATTACACAAGACTGACTGGAGTCAGTGGTAAATAAAGCATCATCCTGATCTATATTATTCTGTATATATTCTTTCCTTCCCATAAGTCCACACAGAATATGCACTCCTAAGAACAGGAACACCCACACAGTGCTGTACACATCCCCCGGCCTTGACATGTTCCTTCATTAAATATTGTGACTAATTTGAATTTAATGCTTTTAGCTACCAATATAATAGTTCTCAGCTTTAATTAACACAACTTACCATTCCACGCATGAAAGTCTGCTGATTCTGCCTGGACTTGTTTCACATCAACAGATTCAAACTCTACAATGTCAGTTTAGCTGTTTCAGTAAAAGTTCTTTTGACTCATTTCCTGAAAAAAGATATATATATATATATATATATATATATATATATATATATATATATATATATATTCTTTTTTTTCTGAACATCTTATCAATAACTTTTCCAGAAACAGATGTATAATCCTAAAACTTGTCAACACCAGGAATTTGGATGACCTTTTACTGATCATAACTAATTTGAATGAATCTAAGTTTAATATTTTATATGATAAATTTTTAGTATTTTTTTATGTCTCCAGTATTACATTCACAGCCTAGATTTGTAGACCTTCTGCACAAACAGATTTATGTCAGTGAGTGTGAAGCGACCTGCAGTGAATACATAAACGCTAATACAATTCAGCGAAAGGGAATGTCGTTCAAGACCTGCATGACTTTATTCTGTAGAAACAGTAAGGTAGAAGAACATATTTTGGAGAATGTTGCTAACCAAACAGTTTTGGCGATCATTGACTTCCACTGTGTGTACAGAAAAACACAGAAATTTCTCAAAATATATTTTCTTATGTTAACAGAAAAAAAATAAGTACATACTTGTCTACATGTCACGTAACTTTCATTTTCAACTAGCCCTTTAATGCCAGAGAGAAACAGAGACACATGCAAATGTATATTTACACAGTAGTTTGTCCATATCATGTCCATAATGTCAAACTCACTGATTTCCTAACACTTAGACAACTATTTAAGTTTTGCTTGTTTGTATGGAAAAATATGTTGGGATTTGCACCATTACAAATCTTTTCCTACCAGTGTTTAACACAGGCTAATTTGTCTTTTTCCTGTGCCAGCGAGTACACGTCTGTTCTCTGTTCACTTGTATTAAATCAGGTCACACATGAACTTCACTTTCTTCTTGCTTATCCTGGCTCACCGTGTGCTGTGCTTTGAGATTGATCAAATCTGACCTGATTTCCCAAGGGTAGTGTGGCACACAGTTTAAGAAGCATCTGATGGGTTTCCAAAACACTGCTCAAATGGACAGGAACAGCAGAGAGGGTGTAAACGGGTGACTTGACACATCATGCTTATGTTTACAGTATATTAAAGTCAATTGTCAAGACTGTTTTAGATTTTTGTGTCATGCTACATATTTACATATTTAATATATATATATATATATATATATATATATATATATATATACACACATATATACACATATATATATATATATACTTATATATAAAAAGTTATTTCTCTCATCTCCAACATTAACATTCAAAATCTTGTTATATCTCAGTATGTATAAGCTGATTTATGTCAATGAGCCGCAGTGAATACATAAATAATAATTGTATTAAATGTGCCAACGTTGTGCCAAAGTTCACCTAAAAATTTTAATTCTGTCATCATTTACTATCCCTCATGTTGTTCCAAAACTAAATGACTTCCTTCTGTGGAACATAAACAAAGACATTTTGAAGAATGGTTGCAAGCAAAAAAAAAAACAAATGTTTCACATAAGAAAGCCATACAGGGTTTTGGAATGGCATTAAAGCAAGTAAATTATTATTCGGAAATGTTGTAACTTTGATTTGAAATGGTCATAAGTGCTTTGCTTCACTTACGCTCGTATTTATTGGTTTGTGAAAAGGAATAAGGTTTTTGCAAGTTAAATCACCTCCATATTAAAATCATTGCATCTAGGAGATCTTCTCACTAATACAATAGAGTGAATATAAAGTGTTTGTGTGTGACCTTCCTGTCACCCCTGGGCTAAACATAATCCAACCTGACACCTAAATGTGTGTGGGACTTCTAATGGATGTCTTGCTTTGCTTTGACTGTTAGCTAACAGACACCCCCAGGGACCGGAGACAGACACACACACACACACACACACACACACACACACACACACACACTCATATGCGGTAGAGTGGAGCTGAAGTCTGCAGATTTTTCTTGTGGATATTGTTGAGGTAATTTTTTTGGAGAAAGAAACCTTGTACAGATGACATCTAAATCAATGTCTGACTTCAAAGCAATTTAATACTGCAATTTGTACTTAAAGTGACCTACCCAAGTGTTCCTAAATTACTATACAGCATGAATCATAAGTGCCATCTTAAAATATATATTTCAGTTAAGTCTTCTTTTTTTGTCTTTGTCATAAATTTGAGAGTGCAGTTTGAGTTGAATTTGAGTTAAAGGACACAAATATAAAGCACAGAGTAGTCTTGAGTCCTGAAAAAATTATTCTTATATGACTTTTAATGAATCAGTCTAAAAGACTCAGGATTTCATCATGGTGGTTTCTGAATTAGCATCTGACCCATTTACCGAACTACAAATTAACTTTTTTTATTATTATTATTTAAGGGCAGTATTTGCAAATGCAGCTGATTTTCAAACAGGTTTTTTTTCAGTTGAGTGAGAAATGTTACCATGCTATGTGTACTTAATGTTAATTAACTTCAATTGTGATGAAGTTAAAACAATTACAATTTTACAAAAACAGCTGTAAGAAACACTAGATCTTCTAACACTATAGACATTTTACAGGATCTAAGTCAAAGCCATTTTCCTTTCATGTTTACTTTGTTACAGATCAATGTAATTCATAGCAGCTTTAAATCTTGTGTTGTGTTGTGAATCAGGGTAAAACATGGCTCTTTTGAGGAAGGATCAAAAAAATATTGCAAGTGAAATAGATCACTCCTCTTTCCTAGACAGGGACTATGCGTTTCAATTATGCTAAGTGGACTACAGCTTAGATTACCTGTCTCTTGTGTTAGCTCACCCTGAGAGAGATTCATTCAATTAGATGGAGGTGTGTAGATGGTTCACAAAAGCTCCTCTCGGACAAGTTGTCAAGTTTCTTAGGCCCTGTCCACACGGAGACTGAGCTTACCCCAATCCGATCTTTTTTTTTCCTCGTCTCAAGAAATATCCGCGTCCACACAAAACCACAAAATGATGTAGTATACATGCCAGACCAGTATGTGGCGCTGTAATTCTGCCACAGAGATACACTAAAAACAGAGAAGAAGACTTGGACTATGCTCATAAACCTTGTGCGTGGTACACAAACGAACATGGAACAATACATTTATTAATCAGTGTTAATGTTAGTTAATAAAAAGACAATCGTTCAGTGTTTGTTCATGTTTTTGTTGCTGTTACATGGCGTAGAGGTGTCTGACTAGGGGCGAGACGTGGGCTGATGACGTCATCGTTTCAGAAAATATACGGATTAGCCGTCCAGACGAAAACGCAAAGACGGCATTTTCAAATTTATCCACTCTGGGATCCGGTTTCAAAAAATAGCGGTTTCACCTTATTGAAATGCCGGATCCGTGTGGACGAAACGCCTATCCGATAAAGAATTTGTGCGTATTCACAGAAACGCGTCTCTGTGTGGACGGGGCCCTAGTCCCTGCTAACCTCCGACCCTCACTAATACATTGATTACCTCAATGAGACTTTAGATTTGTATCTGATTAATATCATTAATGGTTAGAAATGTGTCTCTTATTTATTTTATTTTTTTAGGACCATGCACTCTCAGAAAAAAGGTACAAAAGCTGTCACTAGGGCGGTATCTTTTCAAAAAAGTTTTAGGTACTTTTAGGTACTAATATGTACACTTACATATTTTAGGTACTTACATGAATCTTTAAGGTACCAGTATGGACCCAGTATGGAAGTTGTGCCTTTTGAAAAGGTAACGCCCCAGTGACAGCTTTTGTACTTTTTTTTGCATGAGACCAAAAAGGAACACAGTGTACAAAGGATTTGAATTAATCTGTAACCTTTGTATAAAACAATAGAAGTCTACAGTATGTCCTCATTTAAATAGTAAATGTGTGTGTATTTCTTTGTTTGTTTATTTGAGTGTGTGTGTGTGTGTGTTTGTTTAGTTAATATGAAATTTTGACAAGAGTCCCTAGGGGATGAACAGATGTACTTGTCTCTGAACTAACAGCCTGTTGACAATGTGCAGTGTCTGGTCACATGTGGGTTCTGTCAGAGAGAACACACACACACACACAACACAGACCTTGTAAAGACACCCTCTTTGGCCCTTAATTGGATTGTTTTTGGTCTTCAGTGTTGTATGATGTGTGTGTGTGTGAGAGAGAGAGAGAGAGAGTCAGAGATGCTCTAATTGGGTGAATTGTGGCTTGTGTATGACGAATGTAGTCAGTACACAGCAAGTGTTTCTGTCTTTCTCACTCTCTCCTCCACGCTGATACCAGAGAGTCTTATTGGAGTAATAATGTTCATTTTATTCTTTCATTCCTATATCTAGTTTTCTTTTGCTTTGTTAGTGTATGGTGTTTCCACATAAAAATAAGCTCACATCAAATGATGGCACGTTTGGTGATGGACCAAAAACTGTTTTATCTCATTCGCATACACAGCACAGAAACACCAGCTGTCGACAAATTTATACATTATGAGTCCAGTATAAAAGCAAGTGTGCTTTTAATTCAATTACAGAAATGAGTTGCCTTTTTAAATCACACCAAATAAATTTCACACTTATGAAAGACAAGCTTGTGACAGAATGAAGTTTTCAGTCCAACTATGCTTTCAGCAATCTCTGTTTTCAAAATGGGCAGCGCTGTAAAATGTTAATGGATGCCATGATGCACGGTAGCTAATGGATGGCTACAAGAAGCTGCTGGGCTGTTTTAAAGGGCACATTTCTTGAGTGTTTTGTGGACACATGGTGTGATATAACAGGGCAGATGTGAAGACCATGTCATTTCAGTTCATTGGTCAGTCATCATCACATTTACAATATTTATACTTATCTAATTTATTCAGCATCAAAATGTCAGAGACATAAGATTACACGGTTATCTGTCATATATTATATGAATTGTCTTTGAGACCATGGGAAAGGGGCAGCGAGATATCAGATGTATTATGGTTGTATTGGATTTGTACATGAAGCATTTGCGATTTCATATTTCTGTGTTGATCCCATTGGAATAGTGTGCTTTAAGATTACGCTGTATTAATGAGCAGTTTCTTTGAGCCGGTTTATGTTTTGCTCTGTTTCTATCAAAGCTTGTTTGAAACCGAGCTCTATAAGCTTAGTTCCCATTAAGTGTTGGCGTTTTCCCTCTCAGATTAGATCAATTGTGAGGAGTGTTATGGATGACTCATTGTGGATTCCTCAGGCAAACAGAAAGATTTGTGTCAGTGTACTTCCTTGTAAACAATTATTAAGTAAACAAACAAAGAATGCAGTCAAACACACACACACACACACACACACATAGTTGGTATAAAATAACTCTTGCCTTAAAAGCATCCGTCTAACCAAAACACTCTCTTTGTCAGAAAAGCTTTGACTCACTGTTAACTGTTTTCCCGTCTGTCACTGAACCTGCCATTTCTCCTTTATTTGAACGATTACTTGCCAGCTGTCCGGTGATGTCATGTTGGGGAGTTTTGCCTAGCGATATGACCCTTGAACCTAGCAGCAAACAAATTGTCTTTCAGATCTTCCATCGAGGGTCAAAGGTCAATTAGCATCTAGAAGATAAGGGAACCAGAGATTTAGTCAGTTGGAGAGAGATTGTGCAGTAGGGGATGTTAAAGGTTATATGGTAGCTGATAATAGAAGAATTATGTTGTATTTCAGAACAAGAGTTTACCTGACCAGATCACTAGCATCTTATAGGGAAGTTTTTCTCAGCTGGTGGGTCGTGACCCAAAAGTGGGTGTACTTTCAAAGAAAAAACAACAAAAAGTGTTAACCAAAAACAACAAATGTTTTGGCATTTGATAACTGACTGGAATATGTTTAAGCAGGCTGCCACATAGTGGCCAGGACCAGCAGACTGAAGGACAGCTTCATCCATCAGGCTGTCAGGAAGCTGAACTCGCTTGCTCCCGAAATTGCCACCCACCACCCACTTTTAATTCTCTGTATGTATGTACTGTACATGTGGAAGAATTGACAATAGAGCAGACTTGACTTGACTTGACTTCTTCCTCCACAACTCATCATAGGTGCTGTGGAGGAATTCTGCAAGCTGAGGGTTGGCTGCTCATTGAGCAGGAGGGCTATCAGTGTACAGAGAACCTTGAGTTTCATCTCCTCATAATGAGGACAGTTAGGCTCGACAATTTCGTCTTCCATGTGGCTGCTGCCCAGGCAAAAGACGCACCAGCCATGTCCGACTGGGAGCTCGATGGGTCTCGCACAGGCATTGCAAGGCTTGATTGACATCATTGATCTCACTGGAATGAGAGAATAATCCATTTCTGTGATGAATCCACGGCAAGAAAGGCTTCTAACTTGCAGTATGAAGGAGAAATATTCTTTGGAAATGGCACAAAGTGACGCATTATATAGGGGGCAGTTCCGCTCCCACATTCATGTGATTAAACGCCCATTGGCTATTGCAATGCAGCATTATTCAATCAGGCTTAAGCATTTCTATGAGAAAGGTGTTTTCCAAATGTGGGAAATCCCCTACTCATTAAAAAGCTACGTTCATTACAGTAGTGAACATCATGAACATGATAAACAACATGAACATGATAACCACCAGACAGACATGACCTCAACATATATATAACAAACAACAAAGTGCTCATTCTGAAATCTGAAAAAAAGATTTATGCTTTGTATACACATATACCTTTTTAAAGTTTAGAACGCGATGAGCAACCCAGTCATATATAGATCAGTGGTGTCAACCTTTTTTATTTTTATAAATCGTTCATTTTATTGGATGCAATATGAACTGATTTGTTACATGTATATAAGCTCAGAGGACAATATGTAAAAAAAAAATATAAGTAATATTAAAAAATATATATATTACAACGCAAGTGTTTGTATATTTTCATGTTCATGTAAAATATATTGGTTTGTGTAACTATAAATTTATGCTGAAGCAGGCTTTAAATATGTCTGCTTTATTGACCAATATCTCTGTAATATAATAGATCTGTAGCCAACCTGTCAAAAACTGACCATGGATCAATATATCATGTAATTTCATAGTTACTGGTTTGATTTTGTAATGATTTGTCTTAAAGTCAGAGTAGGTCATTAAAATTAATAAGCACATAGAATTACATATTCCTTAACACACATTGTATCTGTAGTGTATATATATGTATATATACATACATTTACATGTTTATTATTTATTATTTATATCTAATGCAGGAATAAGAAAAGTATTGAGAAAGTGAGAGAGAGAGAATAGAAATAAAATTTATCAGCGGTGTTCTGAATTTTCAGCCTGGTCCCAGCTGTCCTCGTGAGGGTGTCATTTAGATAAATGCTCCCAATTACAGCACTGCTGCCCTATCTTTTTCGGAGAGTGTGTGCCTGAGGGTGTTTCTACACAATATTAGAAATCATACTACATTCTCAAAAAATAAATAAATAAAGGTTTTTTAAAGGCATCAGTGGCTCCATGACGAACCTTTAACATCCATGGAACCTTTCCAATTTATTTTTTGAACTATTAAAATGTTCTTTGCACATAAGAAAAAAAAGTTTATTTGAGAAATATTAATTGTAAGGTTTTCTATCTGTGAAAACACCTTTTTGGAAGCTTTATTTCTAAGAGTGCAGCATGATTTTTGTTTCAGAATGTTTATGTGACTGCTTTGGATGTGTCCGTATCTAACCAGATTGTTTAATAGCTGCACAAGTCAGAATTATCTCTGTGTTCCCAGCCTCACGTTGGCAGCTGACCAGGCCCTCTTTACAACACTGAGTGTTATGTCATGTTTCTTTCTGATTCTGCTCTGCTGTTTGGAGAAAATAACCTGTGTGGCAAATGCTGTTTTTGTTTGTTTGTTGCTGTTTTTTAACTTAGCTTGAATGTTGCTATGCTATTTATAGAGTAGCGGTGAGGTAATGCCCTTTGGGAGAGTTGTAGGGTGGATGGTAGTGTTTGGTTTGAGAAAGATGTCAGAGCTAATCAAAACAGACATGGTGAGTCATTGTAACTTTCCTGAACATAGGGATTCATCAAAACTTCTCGTTTCTCTCTCTACTGGTTCTCTCCAAATGATCTCTTCTTTTAGTTAACTGGTAGGTAACCTTGCCCTACCAACTCAGTATACTCAGATGTGCAGTGTAGGTATGTGGACTGGCTTACTTCTCCTCGGTTTTTAAACAATGAAAGAAATTTATAGGCAAACTACTCCTTTAAACGATTTCTCAAAACAAAACAAAAAAAAGTTTATGCATTGACCAAAATAATGGCACTAATATATAATCTTAAAATACAGATTATCGAAAAGCCATAATATAAACATTCCCTTTGTGGAATTGATGTTCCTTGAAATAGTCATATATATGAGTTATAAAGTCTCAAGACCTATTCCTGCTCTCTGTGCAGTAAAAAACTTTATGATAGCCTAAGTGGGAAGGCATTAGTGAGAATTAATTGCCCTCGTGCAGTGTAATATGAGGGGTGTACATTAATCAGCAGCGGCCTAATAACTACCAAATACATTTCAGGCATCTCTGAATGGAGTGGCCATTTCATTGAGTTTTTATCAAAAACTTTATTGAAAAATGTGATAGGATTTCTTATTTCAAATGCATCTATTAATCTGCTACTGTTTGTTCTGTATCATCAGGTTAGCAGTTATTTTATTTTGTTCTTAATTCTGTTTAATTCAGTACACCTCACATCCTTTTACAGTAGCTGAGAAGTCATGGCCTAGTGGTTAGAGAGATTGACTCCTAACCCTACGGTTGTGGGTTTGAGTCTCGGTCCGGCAATTCCACGACTGAGGTGCCCTTGAGCAAGGCACCGAACCCCCTCCGGGCGCCGCAGCATAAATGGCTGCCCACTGCTCAGGGTGTGTGTTTACTGCTGTGTGTGTGCACTTCGGATGGGTTAAATGCAGAGCATGAATTCTGAGTACGGGTCACCATACTTGGCTGTATGTCACGTCACTTTTTTTTTTTTTTTTTTACGTTTATGATGTGTTAAGGCCCATTCACAACAAGAATGATAACTATAAAGATAACTATATTAGTGTCCACAGCAATGGACAATATCTGTTTATTATGAGCACATAATTGCCCTCTGCTTTAAATTCTCGAGCTTGTTATAGCAAGATTGATTCTGATTGGCTGTCAATGTTTTTATCGTTCATCAGCTGAAAAAAAATATCATTCTTAAAGTGATTTCAACGATTTCGTTTCTCTGTCACTTAATCATTATAGCTATAGTGTGGACTCTGCTATTCTTTAACAATTTTTATAACTACGTATTGTAGCATATCAGACCCGAACCAGACAAATTAAAGAGTCAATCAGGACCATGGTTGAAACATGAGCCAAATTCCTCGGAAAGGCAACAGGATGTTGTAAATCATTCCTAGTGCCACAAGTCAGAAGAAAGATAACCAACCAACTCGTTCACAGAACAGCTTTCAACATTAACACTATTAGAACAATTATTGACAATTTCAATTCGGAGAAGAGATTGTCAAATTTGGGGCAAGTAATCAAGATTGGTGGTCAAAGAGATGCAGATCCGACCATCACATGTGAACCCATGAGAGTAAACAAGATCCTTGGATTGACTTCCCCCCACCTAGCAGAACCAGACTGAAATGCCTGAGGGACCTTTTAACCTCTGGTCTCCACAGAACATCCTTATGTTGTCAGAGAATGGCACAGGATCTGTCTTTTATAGATGTAGATGGACCAAAATGAACTCAATTATAAATGAATACTTATTCACTTATTCATACTTACTTATAAATGAATATCAGTCCATTGCTTATCTCCATATTCATTATATGTAACCCACACATTTGACTATCATGTTTATAATCACTTATTGTGTATGTCTTTTAATAACTATTGGATAGCTTAAGGATTCATATTCATGTTTAGTATTTATGTGTTTGTATTTGGTTGCTTGAAACGTTTCTGACCATCAGTTATTTGTCAAATTTATCATATTCTTGTGATAGGAATCATTTACAAAATTATACCCTGAAAGGGTGGGAAAATTCGGACCACATGCTTGATAAGATAACATGATTTATGATACCCCAAGCAAAGACAATATCTAATTGGTCAATACAACATTTGAGGTGTGGCCAAAAGGCCAGTTTAAATACTCAGGACACCATCAAATTCTGCTTTTAGTGTTTGCTTTTAGTCATGCTTTTAGTCATCACTGCTAGCGTTCCTTGAGCTCTGTTCCAGCGTGCGTCGACCTGCACACCAGCTGCTATGTAGCCACGATGAGAAGAAACGCCACCTACTTTCAAATTTTACTTCTGTTCTTTTACTTTAGTTTCTTTTTTTTTTTTTGTTTGAGAGTTTCGTGTTCTGAGTTAAGTTTTGTAACGCCGTGTCTCCGAGTCTGACCTCGAGTGCCCGTTCAACTTAAACGCCCAACGACGGGTTTCCCAAGACGTCACTTTAATGACTACTGAACTTCCAGCCAATCAACAACCTCGGGGAGCCCCCTCTTCAACAACAACAAAGGGAACCCCTTTTACAAAGGAAACGCAAGTACCTCCAGTCTCTGATCTATACTGGTTTATCTAATATAATTTTAACCTCATAGAGGAACTCAGTGCGAGGGTTAATTAAGTGATTGATGGCTGTTCATGTCCATGCAATTTCACGTATTGCTGTAAACTTGGGATTCCTCATTTTCATTCTCTTAAACTAATTACTCTAACTTTCTATATTCCTGCAACTTGTGTGAATGAGTGAGTGTGTGCATTTATGTGTTAGATTAGTTTATATGTCTTACATTTATCTAAAAAGCCTTATTCATATTGAAAAAAGAAGTATCTTGTGTTTTCTGCTTACAAGTTAATGTCTTAAACTTCCAATCTGTAATGCTGAGTCAGAGACGTTATGATCCATAAGCAGCTTTATTTCAATAATCCACAGAGTAAACAGAAACAGGTCAATCAGGGGCGTTAGATACCACGTAGACAAATCACAATCATACACCTTGACAGAGCGTAGAATCAGGGCTGGCGGCTGGCAGGCAGAGGCGAGAGAACAAGGCAGAGGTTGATAAGGCAGGCGGCAGAGAATCAGAGTCCAATAATCAGTCCAGGTCATACACGGAAGATCCAACAGTGGGAAAACGCTCGGTAATGTCTTCATGGGCAAAACAAGACTTCGCGTTTGAGTGAACAGGGAGAGTTCCTTAAATAGGGGATGAAGATGAGCGACACCTGTGCAGGTAATCAGCCCCAGGTACGGGGTGTATGGGAAATGGAGTTTGAAGAAGGTTAATACTCGGGTGACGGTTCCCTCTGGTGGTGATCGGAGGGAGCCACAGAGGCTGTGTTTGTGACAGAGCCCTCCCCCTGCGAGCGGCTCCTGACGCGATGAGGTAATCGTCGCCGGGGTCTTCCTCGGGGTCTAGGAGCGGGTCTGTCTGGGTGATTTTGATGGAAGTCCGTGATGAGAGTGGGATCCAGTATATCATCAGCATTGACCCAGGACCTTTCCTCAGGACCGTACCCCTCCCAATCGACCAGATACTGTAGGACTCGGCCCCGGCGACGTGAATTCAGGATTTCGTGAACCTGATAGGCCTCCTGGCCATCGATGATGAGGGGAGGCGCTCTCTGGTCACCAGCCTCCTCTAGGTTCTCCGCTCCTCTCGGTCCACCAGCGGGCTTGAGCAAGGAAACATGGAAAGTGGGTGAGATACGGTAATGAGATGGGAGAGATAGTCTAAATGATACTGGGGTGATTTGACGGAGGATTTTGAAAGGACCCACGTACCTGGGACTAAGTTTCTTGGATGGTAGTCTGAGGCGAAGATCCCGTGTGGACAGCCAAACCCATTGTCCGGGCTGGTAATCCGGAGGAGCTCTGCGGTGTCGATTGGCCTGATCTCTGGTCCGACGAACTGCTCGGAGAAGGTGAACATGAGCGCTGTTCCAGGTCTCCTCACAGCGTCTCAGCCAAGCATCAACTGCAGGTAATTCGGATGGTTCGCCAGACCATGGGAAGAGAGGAGGTTGAAATCCTAAGATGCATTGGAAGGGAGTCATGCCAGTGGAAGGTTTCTGAAGGGAGTTTTGTGCGTATTCGGCCAAGAGAAGGAAGCGACTACAATCATTTTGATTCTGGTTGCAGTAGGATCGAAGGAAACGGGAGAGTTCTTGGTTAAGACGTTCGACCTGTCCGTTGGATTGTGGGTGGTAACCTGATGTGAGACTAACATTGATGCCCAACTGTTGGCAGAATGCCGACCATACTCTGGAGGTAAACTGGGGACCCCTATCGGAGACAATGTCCTCCGGGAGGCCATAGAACCGGAACACATTTTCACAAAGTGCCTCTGCTGTTTCGAAGGCAGTTGGAAGTTTGGGTAATGGGATGAAGCGGCAGGCCTTGGAGAAGCGGTCGATCACAGATAGAATTGTGGTTTTGCCCTGCGAGAGAGGCAGATCAGTAACAAAGTCGATGGCTATGTGGGACCAAGGACGTTGAGGAACGGGTAACGGGTGAAGAAGACCAGCGGGTAATTGATGGGATGATTTGTTAGTGTTGCAAGTGATACAGTTTCTAATGTAATTGATGGAGTCTGCTTGCATTGAGGGCCACCAGAAGCGGTTAGATAGGAGCTGGACGGTGGCGGTTATACCGGGGTGTCCTGAGCTTGGGGTAGAGTGGACCTGATGTAGTACTCGTTGTCTCAGTGTTTGAGGGACGAATGTGCGATTCTGGGGAGTCTCAGGAGGTGGAGGTTCGATGCGTTGGGCCTCAATGATCTCAGTCATAATGTCCCATTGGATGGGTCCAAGAATGATCGTGGGAGGAATGATGGGTTCGTGGTCTGGAGTCTTGTCGTTGGTTTCGTAGAGACGAGAGAGTGCATCTGCTTTGGTATTCTGGGAACCCGGACGATAAGTGACTTGAAAATTAAATCTTGTGAAGAAGAGCGACCACCTGGCCTGTCTGTGATTCAAGCGTTTGGCTGACCGCAGGTATTCAAGGTTGCGGTGATCCGTGAGGACTGTGAAGGTGTGTTTAGCCCCCTCTAACCAGTGCCTCCATTCCTCGAATGCTGCTTTCATAGCAAGGAGCTCGCGATCTCCAACATCATAATTCCTCTCGGCTGCGTTTAGTTTCCGAGAATAAAAGGCACATGGGTATAATTTCGGTGGATCTCCCTGACGTTGTGAGAGTACAGCCCCGAGACCTGAACTTGAAGCGTCTACTTCCACAATGAACTCCTGCTCTGGATCAGGATGATGTAAGATGGGCGCTGTGGTGAATCTATCCTTTAGGGCCTGGAAGGCGTTGAGGGCGGCGGAGGACCAGTGGAGACGCTGAGAGCCCTTCTTAACCATAGAAGTCATTGGTGCTGCGATGGAGCTGAAGTTGCGGATGAACCTTCTATAGAAGTTAGCGAAACCCAGGAAGCGTTGTAGTTCCTTGAGAGTCTGGGGTAGGGGCCAGTTGACTACAGCGCGAACCTTCCCCTCCTCCATGGCTACTCCTCCAGCGCTGATTACGTAACCCAGGAAGGAGATAGTCTGCTTGTGGAACTCACATTTCTCCAGTTTAGCATACAGTTGGTGCTGGATTAGGCGTTGGAGGACGGATTTGACCTGTTTCACATGTTCTGTATATGTTTCGGAGTAGATGAGGATATCGTCTATGTAGACTATGACCCAACGATTCAACATGTCCCTGAATATGTCGTTCACAAAGGCTTGAAACACGGAAGGACTGTTGGAAAGGCCGAACGGCATGACCCGGTATTCGTAGTGCCCAGTGGTGGTTGAAAAGGCCGTCTTCCACTCATCCCCTTCTCGAATTCGGATCAGGTTGTAGGCGCTTCGGAGGTCCAACTTCGTGAAATACTTTGCTCGGCGTAGTTGCTCTAGAGCCGCTGGGACGAGTGGCAAGGGATATCGGTACTTCACCGTAACGTCGTTGAGGCCACGGTAATCTATACAAGGGCGGAGGCCTCCGTCCTTCTTTTTCACGAAGAAGAATCCTGCAGAAGCTGGTGAAGTGGAAGGTCGGATGAATCCCTTGGCTAATTCCTCCTCAATATATTCCTTCATGGCTGTGGCTTCGGGTTGAGATAACGGAAATACTCGGCCCTTGGGTGGTTGAGCGCCTGGCATTAGTTCAATGGCGCAATCGCCTGGTCGATGAGGGGGTAGCTGCGCAGCCTTGGTTTTACTGAAAGCCTCCTGGAGATCGTCATACTCTGGAGGCAGTGGAGAGGCCGATGGGGAAGTATGAGTGATCGTGGGTCGGGTGCAGGAATGGAGACAATGTTCTTTGCAATAATCTGACCATTGTGATATCTGTTTCGTGGACCAGGTGATGATTGGATTGTGTTTTTCCAGCCAGGGCAATCCTAAGATGATGGGGTTATGAGGAGATTGGAAGCTGTAGAGGTGGATCTTTTCAGAATGGAGAGCCCCGACGGTGAGTTCTAACTCCTCCGTGATGGTTTGGATGCGACCGGAGCCCAGTGGTCGTCCATCTAGAGCTGCCACTGCCAAGTGAGAGGTACACGGGATACAAGGGATGTTATGAGTCTCCATGAAAGTGGTATCAATAAAATTTCCCGCAGCTCCGGAATCAATCAAAGCCCTCACCTCGATGCTAACTCCCTTTACATATAACCTGACTGGTCTCTCTAACATGGAAGAAGATTTAGAGGGATAGCTCACCGCAGCTGAATGTCACGGCGGTCGAGTGGGGCATGAAGCCCGTAGATGTCCAGCCAAGCCACAGTATAAACACAGGTTGTGCTGTCGCCTGCGTGACCTTTCCTCCTCGCTTAATCGGGTAACTCCGATTTGCATGGGTTCTGGATCCGGGCTTGAGCTGTTGATCGGGGTGAATGATGAAGTTCGGTAACGGGGCTGACGTGCCCGAATCAGATTGTCTATCTTGATGGACAGATCGATGAGTTGTTCGAGGGTTTTGCCTTCGTCTCGGCAGGCTAGTTCGGTCTGCAGCTCAGCATCCAGTCCCCTCCTGAAGTGCAGGCGTAAAGGGTCGTCTGGCCAGCCAGTTTGTGCAGCTAGGGTGCGGAATGAGAGGGCATAATCTGCGGCCGATCTTCCTCCTTGACGGAGTGTGATAAGCTGTTCACCAACCTCCTTTCCTCCCGCGGGGTGTTCGAAAACCTCTCTGAATCAGAGTAGAAATGCTGAAAAGGTGGTGAAAACTGATCGATCACCGTTCCAGATGGCTGTGGCCCACTCTAGTGCTCTCTCCGTGAGCAAAGAACACACAAACGAAATTCGGCTGTCCTCTGTGGGATATAACGAGGGCTGCTGGTTAACGAACATCGAACATTGTAATAGGAACCCCTTGCATCTGGCGGGTGATCCATCAAATTTTTCTGGGAACGCCAAGCGCGGGTTTACTGAAGCGGGAGGTGTGGCCATGGCGGCGGCCATTTGCTGAGGTTGAGGTGCTGCTGGAATGCTTCCCTCCGGGGTTTGCAGGCGGAGTGATTGGAGGGTTCGGATCATTTCTTCAGTGAGAGAGGTGAGTCGAATCAGCTGCTGCTGATGTGCTGTCAGCGCCGCGGCTTGAGCGGATACTTCTGCCGTGATCTGGAAAAAAGCCGCTGGATCAATATCTGGCGAAGTCTTCTGTAACGCTGAGTCAGAGACGTTATGATCCATAAGCAGCTTTATTTCAATAATCCACAGAGTAAACAGAAACAGGTCAATCAGGGGCGTTAGATACCACGTAGACAAATCACAATCATACACCTTGACAGAGCGTAGAATCAGGGCTGGCGGCTGGCAGGCAGAGGCGAGAGAACAAGGCAGAGGTTGATAAGGCAGGCGGCAGAGAATCAGAGTCCAATAATCAGTCCAGGTCATACACGGAAGATCCAACAGTGGGAAAACGCTCGGTAATGTCTGCATGGGCAAAACAAGACTTCGCGTTTGAGTGAACAGGGAGAGTTCCTTAAATAGGGGATGAAGATGAGCGACACCTGTGCAGGTAATCAGCCCCAGGTACGGGGTGTATGGGAAATGGAGTTTGAAGAAGGTTAATACTCGGGTGACGGTTCCCTCTGGTGGTGATCGGAGGGAGCCACAGAGGCTGTGTTTGTGACACAATCTTGTTACTGTGCTAATTAATAGTGTTTTCACTATACTTTGGATATTAATATCCAGCGCAGATTTGATGTTAAACATCTCGTTCAGTGATTCGCAGGGCGTCTCAGTGATCAGCCGTGAAACAGTGATTCTGTTCAAATTCCCTTTAAAATCTTAAATGATTCCCTTTGAGCTAAATTGACCTGTTTCCCTTACAGTGTCTTTATCATTATTTTAATAATTATTGTTCTTGGTGTGCAGGCCTTTAGACTTTGCAAAGATCACTGTGATTTTCCCTGAAAAGATCTATATCTAATTTGACCACAACCCTTTTCTTATTGTATTTAGGTCACTATTATGTTTTTTTTTTTTTTTTAATTCAGACATGCTTTCATATTCTCTGCTACTGAACCTTTATTTTTGGCTGTGTTTTCTCTCGCAAGTCTTCTTGTTCGTGCAGAGAATTTTGATAGACAACCTTTACTAAACTGAGTGGTTTGGTTTTGCTTCCACTGTCTGATATTTGAGCCAAAAGAACCCACTGGGACATTCACACACTTGGAATTTATGTTTTCCTAATTACAGCATTTGTTGTGTTTATATTTATTAACTCATTTGGTATTCTCTTTAGTATTCATTTCAGTCGTTGAAACTTTTAACTGTGGGGCTTTCAGCCAGAAAATGCTTTTAATGATTCAAAGGTAGAAGCCAATTGTGAGGAGGTTGCATAATTTCACATGTTTTTCTGTTTTGTTTTATCTGCTTGTCATATTTCCCTTTTTCATTTTTTGTTAAGAATATCATAAAACAATTTCATATTAAAATAATGAATATTTGATTTAGTGCTTAGGAACAGATAAAACAGCAAGCTGTATACAGTATATTTGCATTTCATTAAAACCATTCACCACCATTCAGCTTGTTTCTTAAATGCAGAAGGACTAAAATCAGGGGATAGGGGATATTTGCACTGTGGCACAGAAGTACCTTGTACTGTTGTAGCACTGGAGTAAACACTTCACAGATCCTCTTGAGCGCTGATACTTGGTTCTTCATGACCTACTTCAACCTATTTGTGTGTCTTAATGGTGTGCCGGGTATTTAAAACTGACACAAATATGAGTCAGCAAAGACCTTGGATCATATTCAATGTTTTGTTCTTTAAGAATTCTTGAATGAGTAATTAATTAGTTGCTGAATGAACCGTAGTTCCTTCTGTAGTTCTGTAGCATGTTGAAGTTGTGTAAAAGTTCAAGAAATGAGACATAAATGTTATTTGCCAGTATTTTGGATGCTCTCCAATGGGCAGAAATTAATTACTCTTCCAGTTACAAGATTTACTAATTTATATATTTGGATTTACACATTGACCTTTTTTAATGTCATTGATGTTAACAGTTGTTTGTGCAAATGAAAAACATTCACTCAATCTTTCACACTTTTGTTCACAATGTCCTTGAAACTAAGTGTGACCATTTACATCTATGCATTTGGTAGGCACTTTTAGAAACACTTAATGGGCATGTCCCACAAGGTATACATACTGTAATACAGATGCTTATGAATGTGTCATGCCACAACCAGCGAGGACCTCAATGTAGACTTTTAACAAGGAGCGCAATCTTTGTGCATACGACCACTGATAGTCCAGTCTCCTGCTGATTAATCTGGTTAAACTAACTCTACCTACCTTCTTGTTTCAACCTGCTGGACAAACAACAACTCTTCTTTTCCCACTTAATGCTGGTGTGACTTATCTCAATCAACCAACACTGTATTTGTTCACTAAGACCAGAGAAGAACTGGATCTCTGACTGAGAGCTTTTTTTCTGTTACTGTCACCTGATGGATTTTTGGTTCTTTGCCACCATTGTCTGGGTTATAATATGCACTTAATATTCATTAACCAAAATATTATTAGTCACTTAGTCACAGAAAAAAAAATACACAGGAAGTGGTAAGGTCACGCAGTCCATGACGGACAGATCATCAATGGCTGGATTTTGTGGTAATACAGTAGCCTACATCCAAACGCTCACCTATCATTAATCAACCTCAAATAAGGCTTATCATTTGAAATATGTAAGTAGTAGTAATTTTACATGGCCACTCAATCTAATGTTAACCTAGAAATATGTGCGCTGTTCAAGTATCTGTGAAAAGTGTGAAAGCTGAACAGTAGCACTGACAGATGGAGGTGCAGTCAGTTATTCATACAGATAAAAGTATTAAATCTATTGAATATGTAAAGCCTCTACGTTTATTTTTGGGCACTCACAATAACAACAAAACATTGTGCTTTTGTAAAATAATGAAATCAAGTCAAGTCACCTTTATTTATTTAGTGCTTTTAAGATTATGTCAAAGCACTTTACAGTATTAAATAGGAAAATAGTGCGTCAGTAATGCAAAATGACAATATCAAACACTCAAATTTCAGTTAAAGGCAGTTCAGTGTTGTCATCATTAAGCTCAGTTCAATTTAAATAGTATCTGTGCATCAAGTCGACGATATTGACTGAAATGTTACTCCCCTTGCTATACTGTGATACGTGTCCCAGTCAGAACACCAGCCGACAAGACAAAAACAATATAACCCATTACAAAAGAGCCATTTGTTGCATCCAGTGGAGACATAATTACAGATTATAATGACTTATACTGTACATGTCTGCAATTGTGATTGGAGAAAAGACAAACAGCAAGCACTACTCCACTGCTCAAAACTCGCATTTGAATCATCAGTGGCAAATATATAAACATACTTACAGACTGTGTTTCAGAACAGCATGCATTGTAGTCTTCTCTCCCAGGAGAGTTTTTTGCTATTGCAGCAGTTAGAGTTCCATACGTGCTGGATATATAGATCAGGGTCGCTAAAGACCCGAATATGTCAGAATGATTGGCGAAACATTCATGCATTTAAGGGTAAAAGGCACATTATCATGATTTAAAAGTTTTATTTAAAAATGTGCGATTAGTCGACTAATGCTAAAAATTAACGACTACTAGTCGACCAGAGAAATCTTTAGTCGAGGGCAGCCCTATCAGAAATATTATCGATATGCATGAACTGAATTAGCCTGGATAATGACACTGTTGTCTTCTGAACAGCTGCTTTATAGCTAAGTCACACCTTGCAGCATCAACACTGTTTTTGAACTGAATTGAATCAAAATTCAATTGACTAAAGCTGAATAACAAATTATATTGCTGTCTTCTTTAGAACTGCTTATAAATTCATTGAATTTATTTTGAAATAGACTAACTTTACTCTGTTATTGAACTGAACTGAACCAACACTAAACTGAGCTGAACTGTATGATGACTATTTTCTTTTTAGAACTGCTTAAAGCACAGTTTGATCTGGCTATTTTCTTATTTGTTACTGTGAAGCTGCAGTCTATATAAAGCTCTATAGAAATAAAGTTACATGATTTGACTTTACTTGACTGTCATCAGTTAATGCATTCCCTGGGAGCCATACTTATGACCTTGATGCTGTTAGCACCATGCTGTAGTGTTTGAGCTGAAATAATTGCTATCCTTCTATAGATTTTCAAAGGTGGGGAAAATGTTTTTTTTTACTGATTTAAGATTGTTTACTTTTATTTACATAGTAGATTTGGAAGTCCTGTAGTTCCAGGATTATCACAAACAGATTTGAGCGGATTCACCAAGTATATTTAGGAAAAATATGTTTTATGGACATTGAATATGTGATCTCAGTTGAAGAATGATGCCAAAGGGTGATCAAAAAATACAAATGAACTTGATTTAGAGTATTGAATCTAGATACATGTATAGTTGTCAAGTATACATATATGATGACTTGACTAAAACTATAAAAACAACTCACAATAGTTTAATGTTGCTACAGTTAACCAACATAATTATTTGTCTTTATTTTCATCATATGTATTGCAGTTAATGGATACCAAACATTTTCATATGTGACATATCATGTTAGTAGCAGATCTCTGGAGGAGAGTGCAGTGGTTTTACAAGAGGAAACAATGAGGATGCAATAATAGAAAAGTTAAACAACAAAAATAATTTCACCTTAGTAGTACAAATAACAAAGAGCATGCCATTGTCAGATCACCAGGAAAAGAGAAATTGCCTGTTTAAAATGCAGGGAGACTATAAAAGGTGCCGGTCATGGCTCATGTCTAGTTTTTGGAAGACCTGTCAGAGGGCTGTCCTAATTCTGTGTTTCTAGTGGTGGTCTGAAGGATTTTACACAAGCACAGAAATCAAGTATGCTTGTCAAAGTTTGTGTTAGTTTCATTAGAGATCCATCAGCATGCAAAAAAGAACAGTCAAGGACAAGGACATTTACATGTGCAATGCTTTGAAAAATAACATGCATATTCTTTGATGCGTAAATGTGTTTTCGGTCTTACTATTTCCTCCAGCGCTTCCCTCCAAATACACAGGCTGTTCTCATACCTTGAACCATGTTTTAATGTGACAGTGAATGGCTGCATGGAGTATGACTCATGATCCCAAATGAATACAGGAAGTCACAATGTTTTCTGTTCATTTCCAATCTTGGAAACAGTTCACTTTCCCTAATGGCAAGAATTTGATTTATTCTGAGGTTTAGATTTCCCTCAAAACTAATTTGACTTTATGCTAGCTTTATGCATCATCAAGGGCTGTGAAGGATACGCCATTATCAGTAGATTGGCTGATGATGTTGATGGCAAGATATTTTATGCCTAATACATTTCCATTGTCTTGAAATGCACCTTGTTTACCTTTTCTGTTGATAAAAGAAATGCGGACTTTTATTCAGCAAAGAAGCATTGAAAAGTCTCGACTACGCAGGGTAACCCTAATCACAGCATGAGTATATGAAGGCAATGCATACCAGCTTTTTTTACTGGTGGCCTGGCCGCTTAGCAGTGGTACAGCAACCGTGGTGACGTGACGTGACGTCTCCATTCCCTCATTCAGGGACAAGGGTTGCCATATGTAACAGAGATGTTCTCTTTCATTTGGTCACTCTCAATGTCACGTTAGCGACCGACGAAGTAGGATCCCTACCAAAATGCCATGGGTGCTGCCCCTTCCAGTGCCCAGTGCGAGCCACCTGTGACACCTATTTGGTGTATGCCGGGGCTTGGAACAAGTAGTTCCACTCACCATTATCAAAGATTGGACAACACTTGGAAAATGTACCCGTTCCACTTGGAACTGGGACAGAAGCCCAATCCTTCCCGAAGGAGTTTTTAGAAAGCAAATACACATATAGCATCAATTTAGGTGTACAGCATATGGAGAAATTGGAGGTGATTGTAACCCTCTTGGAAGGCAGAAGTCTGCTAGGAAACAGGGGCTCTAAGGCTACCCTTGTGGAAAAGTAGTCTACTTCAAGTTTATTTGACTAATATGCGGTACTTAAGTGAAGTTCAAGTATATTTTTAAGTATACTTCATGTAGCAAGTATACATATATCAGTGTTCTAGTGGAATATTGGAAGTGCACTGTTTCACTACTCCTTGGGACTAAATTGGCAGAATTTCTAATATATAAAAGTATACTTTTAAGTATCCTTTGAGTATAACAGTAGCAAATTTTGAGTACGCAACTAGTTTACCTCTATGCTTGTACTGCAATTATACTAAAAGTGAATTTATAGGTATACTGATAGTTTACTAATTAAATACTTTGTACACTTTGAAGTATAGTCTCAGTACACTCAGTAGTTTAGTAGTTTTATTCTGCAAGTATATCTGTAAGTTTTCTTTAAGTGACCTTTACATCATACTTTAAGTATACTACTATGTCCCTATTTAGGTTTGAATTTGTATTAGGGCCGGGACTCGATTAAAAAAATTAATCTAATTAATTAGAGGCTTTGTAATTAATTAATTTTAATTTTAATCGCACATAAATATTTGACCTGAGAACAGTGACAAGTAATTTTTTTTCACATGGATTTAAAGTATACCATTGAATAATGACTGAATACATAAGCTTAAGCAACAAAATATTGTTTATTTTTGTTCAACCAACTCTAGCAGACCAGTGCAATTTTTGCCATTAAGTGTAGCAATGGCATATTTAGAAACAATTTAGAAATAGTACATTTCAGAAATTCAGGAAGCTTATAGGTGCTGGAACCTTCTGTAAAGTGTTTTTTTAAGTAAAACACAATACTGTCAATTACATTCAGAACATTGGAAACCCTGACTATTAGAAAACATCTCTCTGTTGCTTCAGAGGCCATAACATACTAAGTCCAACTCTCAATAACCTTGGCCAAAACAATAAAGAGTTCAACATAAACTGCCAGTTGCACCAACAAAATAATACATAGTTCAACTTAAAGTGTAAAGTCCATGCTAGCTGCTATATGTTTTGCGTTGAGGTGATACTTGAGGCTCGATGTGCTGCAGTGATATGCGAACGCTAGTTGGTGCTTCAGTATAATCGGTCCGCCGAAACTCATCCAGTGAGAAACGTTCCGCGGAGCAAAAAGAAGTTTTTTTTCTGTAAGTAATTAATCTTAATTAACGCGTTATTTTTTGTGTAATTAATTAATCTCAATTAACGCTTTAAAGTCCCGGCCCTAATTTGTATATAATTTGTTATATGAACATCTGAACATACAAAACATCCAAAGAAAGAACAGGTATCTGCTTGTAAAAAAAAAAATAATAATAATAAAAAAAAATAAAAAATAATATATATATATATTAGTGCTGTCAAAATTAGCGCGTTAACGCATTTGATTAATTTGAAATATTTAACGCGTTAAAATAAAATAACGCAATTAACGCGGTTGCAGTTTTTTTTATTTCCAGTTGTGGCCTATGTATGTTCAACGTGCAAAGAAATATGGATAAGACCAAGGAAGGACTTTTAGACGGAAAGTTTCAGTATAAAACTCTGCCGGATTACTCTTCAGTCTGCCTCAAGAAACATTATGACTGTATGACTGTAACAGTGCGTAAATCAGACCTTTCTGTAACGCTAACGTTAATAAGCTTAAACGAAAATAAAGAAATAATTGTGTAGCGGAGTATTTTTTGTACACAGTGCCGCGAACTGTCAATCACTCCTGTACGCGTGCATCACTGTCCTCCTCACAGCTGCAGCAACTTGCGCTCTCTCTCTTCATCAGGCTTTAAAACAAAAAGGGGACAAAAAGATCATATTGTCTATGTGCACAGGCTATAGATTAATTAGATAAATGAATATCTAAATTTGTGCCTTGCCGTCTACGGTATTTTTTTAGAACTTAGAAAAAAGATGCTGCAGCCAATGAACAGCCAGCGGGGGCTGCAGGACAACTCAACCTCCGCAGACCGTTTTTAATGTTTATCAGACAATAAATACTCAAGATTTTGCTTTAGTATAACTCGCAACGAGTTTCACACACCTTCTCCGGCCACGTTGAGTTGTTGACACTTAACAGTGGGAAAGCGACACATGCGCTATTCACTTGTATTATTTAAGGGTGAATGGGTAATGTAGTTTCTGCTCTGGGTGGGATGAATTAGGAAGCTTGCATTGTGAAGGGCGCTCTGAAAATCGGCAGTGCAGGTAAAAGATTAAAACCTCTATTAAAACAGATGTCCAAATGAGCGCACCGGTACGCTACAAGCACGTTCTGGGCGCACGGAGAGGTGGCGGTACGCTCAAGAGCTATATTTGGAAGTGGCGGTACTGAGTACCTGTGCATACCGGCCCACTTAAAGCACTGGCAATGACTATACTTTGGAATTTTTTTGCAGTACACTTAGAATTCAACATGGAAATCATTTTTGTTTTTTATTGGCATTGATTGTTTTGAAATTCAAATGGTACTTACATGCCTGTGTTTTTATTTCTGTAATAAATATGGCTTTCAAGCCAACAGTTAATTTGGAGGATATTGATGGTTTATTGCAGGTATGTTGTTTACATGAGAAAATCTGTGTTACAAGTTAAACAAAAATTCCAATAAACAATCATATTTTGAATTTAAATAGTTTCTTTGTCTTGAGTTTACATTAATTATTAACATTTTACATTTACATATCCAAAAAGTTTCAGTCTTTTAATTGCGATTAATCGCGATTAATTTAAAAAAATTGTGCGATTAATTAGTTAATTTTTTTTTAATCGATTGACAGCACTAATATATATATATATATATATATATATATATATATATATATATATATACATATTATTATTTTTTAATCTAGATTAATCTCACTGTGAACTTCAAATTAATCTAGATTAAAATGGCTCATTCGAATTCTGCCGAAGGCATTCAGAGTATGTGTGTTACCCAAATAAAATTGACAAACAGTAAGTCTTTGAGAAGGGGTTTATCAAGCTAGGTGGTGCATTAGAAAAGAGGCTCATCTCCTGTTTCCAAAATGCATCACAACGTGCTTGAAAAAGCTACTAATTTTAAAACTAATTCCACATTTCACAAGGTGCAAACAACCTTACGCCTGTTTCACACCAATGTTTACGTTTTTTTCAAGTTTGTAGGTGTCAAGGTACAGAAACCAAATAATTAAATGTAAAATAGCACTGGATATTCTTCAATGTAAAAATAAAATATACAATCAAACCTACATTTAGTCAGATACTTTCAACATTTCTCACATTATTACAGTTTTGCTATATATAAAAAAAATTATTTCTGGTGTCTGAATAATTTTTGGTTTGCCTCTTAAAACTACTAAGTAATTCGGTCAAGAGCAGTGAGTGATTTTAATTTTCTTGGATTAACATTACAGCAGCCAGTAGCTAAATTAGGCGTGGTCACTTTAAGAGACAATGAACGCATCCAATATAATACACATCCCATTTTTTTCTCAACTGTTTACTTTCACTTAAGAAATAACTGACAGTTTTTTCGAGCATAATTTCCAAGGTGGATATTTTGACATATTTTGTATGTATTTGTCGGCACAAGAGCAAAAATAAGCAAATTCGATGTTCAAGTGTTTTGAGACGCCTTTCTCTTTGCAGAAGAGAGCTCAGTTCAGTGTCGCTGTCCGTGATACATGGCTCTCGAACTCTCTCGTGCGCACCGAACACAGCGCGCAAGTAACCACCTACTCAGCTTTTCCGCGTCTTGTGTTTGGATGCTTTAATGTTTCATTCGACAAGCGGTGAGGCAAAAAAAAATATGTGAAAAAGATAAGCTTTCGTGACGATGCACAGCAGTGGCCCGTCAACTGTCCTGAGCAAGCTTTTTGGCCTCAGCCAGTCGGTTATATAAAATATAAAGGTGCAAGTCATCATAGCTCGCCTAGACCCAGCTCCCAACCCAACTTTGAGAATAGGTTAACGGCGATATTTTCTTTATCGCCCGATAAGAGTCTCGCGTTAACGCAGCACGTTAACGCCGATAATGGCCCACCACTAATATATATATATATATATATATATATATATATATATATATATATAATATATATTAGCTTCATGCATTATATTTTAAAAACTTTAATGTGAACCAAAAGCTGAAAAAAGGCTATGAATTGGAATCAGAATAATAATCAAAACGTAAATGGAGTCAATCAACACCCCAAAGCTTGACTGTAATGATTACCTCTTCAGCTGTCATCATTTTATTCCATAACGTTACACTTTTGATGCTGTTTCATGTCAGATGATCGTGCTACATTTGCTAGTATGTGGTGTTTCTTTTTTCTTCTTCACTTGTGTTTTTTTTTTTTATTCTGTGCAGAATGTGTGTACTAGTGCCCTCTAGTGGGATCAGACATTTGGATAAATTTGAAAAGCATGACGATGCAAAGAAAAACTCTATTGGGTCTGGTTTTCTGAGTGCATACAACAAAAGTATACACAGAAAAGCACCTCTAACACAGTGTACAAGTACATAATTCAGTTATTTTTCACGTTGCATGAATAGAAAAATACACACAAAATTATTTTGAATTGTCCGTTTTGATGAGTATTCAGGTACACACACTCAGTTACATTTTAAGTGAACGTAAACAGTTGGAAGAATATCGGATGTGTATTAGTACATAATATTAGTGCATTCAGTTTTAAAGGGACAGCATCCTTATTTAGTTGATATGATGTGTCATTAATGTTAATCAAGCAACAAAAGACAGAGAAAATAACTCAGTGCTCTTGACTAAATAACTTTATTAACCCTGATGAGGATTCATCTAAATGTATTTATATAAATAAACATTTCTACTTGAAAGAATGAAGAATGTGATAAGTTGTTACAATGAATATTATATAACCATTTGTATTTCATTGAAAGGAGGACCATGTTCTTGTTTTTTTTTTTGAGAAGTGGTTTTATTTAATTTGAATATAAAGGCATGTTGTGTGTAACAGCAGTTATATCTGTGTCTAAAGGCTATTGTATGATAAAACCTTAATATAAAAACCTAGCATTGGATATTTTTTGAAAAACTTAAATGCATTACACTAACTAAACACTTTAGATTCTACTGTAGATTTAGTAAACTAGCATCTTATGAAATTTAGTTGACTAAAAATCAATTTAGATGACTACAATTAAAATGACTAAAACTAAATGGCATTTTGGTCAAAAGACTATAACTATGACTAAATCAAAATTTGGTGACAAAATGTACACTGATTGGAAATCAATAAGGTTTGTTTTGAAGTTCAAAGCAGCGTATTATTTCTGTTCTCCTTCTTCACCTTTTCTTCCCTTCATGTTTCTTTATCATCCACACTCCTCCTTCTGTCAGTTAATCAGTGGCATTAAATGAGCCATCCGATTAAGTTAGCATCATTAGCGAAACTTTGGCAACCGAAGTGCAGCATGCCACACAATCCTCCAAATTAGCTTTATTAGTTACATAATGTTCCTCCGAGGCCTCTGACATTTCACTCTCCACAAGAGGATTTACTTAATGAGTTGGCTGTTTCTGGTGCTCGCTCCACCAACTCCGCTGATGACCTCTGCCGAGTTTGACTCCACTTTGGAGACGCCGCCATTGTCTGATTGCGTATTCTAATTAACAGGCTCGAATGAATGGCAGTGTATACGGTATTCAATTATGATTTTAAAGTAATCATGGGTTTTTGGTATTATTTTTTGGTGTTTTTGTAAGCTAAGCTTTGTTATCTAAGATTTTTTGAACAGTATAATAAAGCACTGCCTTTCTTGTGATATACCATCTGTCATGTCAGTGTGGATTTGTAAATTGTATTAATAATTTAGGATAGGATAAGATTGATAACAAACACAATTTATTTTTATTTTTTTAAATAAAAGTGTTTAATATTTCATTTAAAATTTCCACTTTGAAAAACACAATCCTTCATGTTCACAATTATCCTATTTAAATTTAAGGCTGTTTGTAGGATGTTGTTCCTGCAAACTTTTGTCTAGTTCCTCATCCTGCCATGATACCTCGCTGTGATGTCTTCGAAACATGACTCCTGGCATAATAATCAGCGGCAGCCCACTTCCTCCACCCTGCCCAGCCTTCCCTCCCGCTTTCATTTAAACCTCTCGAGCTGAAACACCTCTGTTCTGTTCCGTTCTGTCAAGTCAGAAACCAAAATGTGAGCTCAGCAGGAGCTCCAGCGGAGAGCTCTGTTCACTTCTGTTTTTAATTAGTTCTATGGGGGTAGTCTTCAGTGCTGTATGTTTGTGTTGAGAAATAGTTTTTGATCAGGCATTTTGCTACTCAATCAGCTGCCAGCATCAGTATGCTTTCTCTCGACCTAACTGAGAGTATGTTAACAGTGAGTTAAAAGAAATGGAGAGTCACTTTAAATGTAACCCTGTAACCTTGACCTTGTTGTTGTGCTCTACTGTACAGACGTGAATTGACATTTCCTTCAGCCGGAGGCTTTTGGTGTGAAAGGGCTTTTATATTTGCCAAATATATAACTTTTTATATTAAAAGCAAACAAGTAAGCGCAGCCCAGATTTTAAAAAGTAATGCAAAAGTAATGTAATGCATTATTATCAATCAAAAGTAACTAAGTAAAGTAATTAGTTACTTTTATAGGAAGTATCACAATATTGTAATGCATTACTTTTAAAAGTAACTTTCCCCAACTGGTTCTTAAGCACATTTCATGTAACTGTTGTGTGAGAATGATTGCTTCTGACAGTGTCAGACTGGTTTAGGCTTCAGATTTCTGCCTGGTTGTTTTTTGCAAATATTTCCACACCTGTGATGATGTCTTGTCATGTCTGATATTTACAGCAGTTCAAATAGCTTCTCCATGAACTGACATCAATCTCTGGCTGGTTTATGTCAGGTTAGCTGCCACACTTGAAACATCGTCATCTTAAAAACTGATTTGACACTGTCCTCACCGAAGTCTACTCACAGTTTTAACATGCTGCTGTGGGCAGGATCAAACTGAAAATTCTTGTAAATTTCATTTTGTTCGGTTGATAGTTTGAGTTTGTCTCTTTCTGCCATTTCATATCATAACAGTCTTTAAGGCTACTGTATGTCTATATTAATCTGGATACATTTAAAAGCAGCATTTTCATATCAGAGCACTCTCTGTCCAGCATTTTCTCATCCACACCGAAACATCGGAAAACGTTAAAATCATTGTACAGTGCATGTGTATACTGTATAATAAAAGCTCACTGAGAGAGGATCAGGCATAATACATTTCACATGCTGTTCTTCTGGCATGATCATTTTATTGGTAAAATGTCTCACCACTTACAGTTGCTTCCAGGATGCACTAAGTCGTAATTACATGTATGGTCTAATATGCAATTCCATTCTTGTTTTCTCGCAGAGCAGCAATTTGTAAATCGTCTTTGCAGCAATGTTATATGAATATTAGACAAAGTAATATATATCTTTAGCAATGCTGTGAAAGTGAATATCACATAATAGACAGTATTACAGTACAAACATAGATATCTGTCGGTAGAGTATGCGTTGCATGACTAAACATGCATCATTGTTTTCAAATACCTCCATTTTCACAGTCCACATTACAATATGAATACAGCATTTTTAAATTATCCACTTGGGAAGGTATCTCTTTGAAAAGCTCTGTTTTCACAAGGACAAAAATGCCATTTCATTGTGTATGGAAGGCCAAAATGTAGAGAAAGATATATTTGTCCATGTATCCAGATTGTTACATTCTGCAAAAACACAATGGCATAAACATTTCAGAACGGCTGTTCAAAAACGGGTGTTTTGAAGCATTTATTATCGGTTTGTAAATGTCAGGACTACTAGCATCCTTCCCAGTGCAGTTTGGCTGATTTATGAAAAGTTAAGTTTTTTGCTGACTGGTTGCTGACTCCCAGTTCAGTCCAAAAACAGTCAACATGACCATGAGATCACTAGCAGTCAAGAGCCAAAAACAGGACATTCTGAAAATGTGTATTTATTTTGTGCTTGCTGTGAATATTTCGAAAGCCCAGTGTCAAGTTTTCGTATTTATGACATCTTGACACAGATTTGGAGTTGAAAAGCCATGAAAATGTTTATGAACAGTATCTTAACATTTAACCAAACAGTTCAAACCAACAGTCGGTTATATGTTTTTGTCGCCTCTCGGTTCTAAATCTAATAGTTGGAGTTTATCTAGATGGATATGCTTGCATATGTGCGTGACTCAGTAATTAAACAGCGTTAATATCAAGGAGATGACCTTTCTTTCTCTTTCTTGTTCCTTTCCTCCATGCAGATCAAGTGATTATGGGTCAACCTACACCAAGCTCAACCTGATGTCTGGGACAACCATCATAGTCACAAACTTCTACATCTGTCCCACCAATAAGAAAAAGGTGAGAGACTCTACTAAATCCTTTAACATTTTACTGCCATTTTACTTTCATGATGGATCCATATAATTGTGATATTATTTGTAATTTTCACCACATATGTTAATAAATATGTGAGTATGGTAATTATTTATCATGCACCCATACACTGAAATTAACACTCAATTATAAATTATTAGCAATGGTGAATGTTTAAGTACAGGTCAGGGATTCACATGACTATATAAAATTGTGTTTTTGAGACCCATATGGTTCTTCTTACTTGATATTATAATGCAGTCATATACAGCTAATAAATATGGCCCATGAGTATGTGTGAGTATAATTAAATGTGAGGAGTTTAAGGTCATGTGATTTTTTTTCCTTCCCTTATGGAGATTGATGGTAATGATCACCCTAGAGAAACTATGACATGTCCAAGCGTGCTCAAGTCATCCTAATGAAGTTTACAGGGATCTCCTTCTCATTAATTAAACATGAACACACATCACAGCTGAATAAGTGCTAGCTGTCTATAATAAGCAATTTAGCAGAGACACGTCAAAGCTTGTCTGCTGTCTTCAGCTCTTAATACAATCCACAATATTAATAGTTCACAGGAAAATAAGAGTTACTTAAAATTATATGCAGTACATTTGAGGACATAGCTGTGTTTTGATGTTTGTGGCTGCAAAGCAAAGTGCACAGGAATTGTTGACTTCAGGAGAAAAGAGAGAAAAGCAAGTTCACAGTCACTCCTGATGGTTCAACAGTCAAACCCCTTTCCCATGTCAGGCTCCTTTATCTTCAAATCTTGAATGACCGTACCTTGACACAAAGAGTGTGTTGAACAGGGCAGGATAATACATGCACTTCCTGTTTTGTCTGGGGAAAAAGTGGGTTTCATGAAAACATACACTTTCAGGCTTCTAGTGAACAACCCTTGAGTGTCCTCACTGATGGCGCTTGCGTCAGAGGCACTTGTAGTGAGCCGCAGGAAAAGCATCTATTTGCCGAGCTGGCAACATATTTCAGCTCTGACTCACAGACATGATGCTCACGCTGCTATACAGTGGTTGTCATATTATGATGCTATTCATCATAATCACTTCTCTCTACTTGTCTTTATATCTATACACACAAAAACAGAATGTGCTATTTCATTATATACCTGTTGGTATAATAATAAAAAAAATGCTATTTGTTTGGGTGTAGTGTTGGGAGACATGTTATTCATATTAATAAGTTATGTTGAATATTGACATTTTTGACAAATCTTTGATGGCAGTGTAACATTTAGCAGCTTTGATTTTAAAGGTGCTGTATGTAAGTTTTTGACAGTACTTAAAGCTCCAGTGCGTAAATGTTGTCTCTTTGTTGCCATCTCTGTTTGAAACCTGTAGTTGCAGATATTCGCAAAATTATATTCTTTATGTGCATTGTGCATTGGCATGGCTCCTCAGCGCGAATGAATCTAATGTTTTGAGTTGTGTGTGTGTGATCCTCAACACCGGTGTGTCTATTCTCTGTACTTCAAAATTACAGATATTATGTCTTGGAAGTATGTCCATAAGACCTTTCACATGAAAAAGTCAAATGTGTTCTAGTTTTGTTCTGACCAATAAAAAAAAAAAAAAAAAAAAAAAAAAAGGTTTTACAATCAGTTGCACTACTAATGCTGATTAAATAGTGAACTCAGATCACGTCAAGCCATTCAAATTATTATAATTGTTATAGTTTGTTCTCAAATGATGATACATCAACATTGCGTGACTTGCATGACTGACATGGATTTAGTGTGTATTAGCATAATCTGTAAATTTCAATTTCTGTACAGTCTAATCTCTAATTGTCATACCATTCCAATGTATTCGAAAGAAACTGGGTCAGAGATTACAGAATCTGGGCAAATTCTCCCCGACCTAAAAAGCTTTGGCATCAATTCTTAAACGTTTTATGACAAGAGAAATATTAAAATATAAATCCACTGTTCAGTTTACAGTGTGTAAGGCTCATCTTAAAAAACGGATCGAACGACTCATACCCGAAGACTTGGGAGGTGAACTAATAATTTCTCTGCATAGACAAAGCCACTAGAAGCAAGCCTGCAAACTTTAGCAAGAAAAAAAAGCATAAATGCTAATCCTAACCTATTCACTTTGTCAGTATGTGGGATAGGAAACCGCTTTTTTTTTTTTTTTTGTCAATGTCGAAGGAGGAGATGCTGAATAAACATCTTTTTAGAGGAAACAGCTTATCCTTCAATGCATCAACAGCCTATCAGCTAACACTATTCAGTATTTTTGGATTGAACTACTTTTAGAGTTTACATAAAAATAAAAATAAATGCCGTTTTATAAGGAAGTCACTGACTTTTGCCATAGGTGGGATTCATCTTACGGCACATCTAATTCATTCCTATGGTATCTGTAAACTGCTAGTGTCGCACAACTCAGATTGAAATTCAGTGACGTCAAGACTGTAATGTGATTGGTTATTAAGGCACACGTGATCCAAATTGACCATTAAGCTTTCTCCAGTAGTAAGTAATACAGACCCTCTCATCTCCCTATAGTAAGACAATCTCTGGCATAGCCTTATGCCTACAGGACTGTTGCGTGATGAACGAACCACTCGAACCCAAGGACTTGAGAGGAGAACTAATCATTTCAGTTTCCTGTATCGAATCTATTGGATGCTGCGCATGTGCAGTCAACACGAAATGAACGAATCCCTAGCTGAGACAACTTGACGTTCCCGAATCATTTTAAAGATTCGTTCAAAATGAACAAATCATTCAATAACAACCCATTACTAGTGTCTTCTGAATATGTACACACACACGCACATTTGTTTTTGTGAAAAGTGGGGACATCGCATAGGCGTAATGGTTTTTATACTGTACAAACTGTATATTCTATGGCCCTACACCAACCCTTCACCTAACCCTCACAGGACACTTTGTGCATTTTTACTTTCTCAATAAAACTCATTCTGTATGGTTTATAAGCGTTTTGAAAAATGGGGACATGGGTTATGTCCTCATAAGTCACCCTCTCCTTGTAATACCTGTGTCATACCCATGTCATTGTACAGAGTTGTGTCCTGATATGACACACAGTGTGATTTGTTAAAAAAAGAGTGTCATAATTTAAGTCAATGTAGATTTAGACTGTAGTGAAATTCATGTAAATTAAATGGTACGCTACAAACACTAATTTTTAAACAGTATTTTTATTATTTTTTATTATTGTTTTAACAAAAATAACTAAATTAAATAAATGCTCAACAATTAACTTATTGATCATAAATATGTGCTATGTTTGATTTCTGTCTTCTGTGCCTTGCTTGACTCAGTTTCCCAGTGTGTGCGTTTTGATTATTGTAATCAGTTCACTTGTTGTTTATTAATTGGCCTATTTGTCTTCATTTGGTTTAGAATGTATAGTCCCATGTTTCCTGAGTTCATTGTCCTATCTAAATGTTGTGTTTGTAAGTTTTGTTAGCTTATTTTTCTGTGTTCCTGTATGGCGTTATTTGGATTAAAGACTATTTTCCTTGTTATTTCATCTTTGTGAGTACTCTGTTTAGCACATTCATGGCACAAGGTTTGTGAGACAAAGAGAGAGAGAGTGATGGTGAAGCTGATCCTACATCTCACAGGTCACTGTTCAACTACACAATGTCAATCAGTCCCAGCATCCCAGCGTAGAGGAGAGGGATCAAACACCACTGATCCAAAACCAAAGCAGCTGGCCCCCTCATTTCTACAGCGCTGAGCTCAACCGAGCGTGAATAAGAGCAAGAGACACAGAAAGAATGACGCGTCAGAGTGAAACAGGGAAAGACAGAAAAGCAAGACTGACTGCAGTTGCAAATAAAGCCATCCTTGTCTCTGATATATCTTTGTTAAGTCTCTTAACAAAGATGAGCAGTATCTTTTCCCAGTCTCTAATTAGAAATATTCAGCAGTGGTGTTAACAGCAGCTGATGCCGCAGTAATGGATTCGGTGGAGTTCAGTGCCGCCCGCCTTCATTTCATTAATAGCTTGCGCGGTTCAGACAAAGAGTTTAAGCAAACAGTTTAATTTCAAACGGCATAAATTTCACTTCCTTTGTCCCGTGTTATCTCTTGCTGGAACTCCAGCAAGCAATTATTCAGGAAATAATGTGAGATTTGTCCACTCTAGAGATACAGGGAAAGTTCATTAATAGGAAATGGCCTTCAAAATGAGAAAGCAGGACGTTTTTACTTTATCGGAGAAAGAATGTTGTTACGCTTTTATGGTTTGTTTCAGATTCTACACTCTTTGAAGCATTTACATATTTTGTGTCTTATGTTAAATATTATTTAACTTGTCTTAATTGTCTTTTTTGCTGACTGTTATCCAAACGGAGTACTTCCATGATTTGGAGTCACAAATGTCACGCTATAGAATTTAAACAATATTGCATGCACTGTGTTAATGATGCTTGCAGCATAGAGAAGTCCTCTCCCATTCTTGGGGACTCGTTCTATTTAAAAAACTCCCGTTACTTCAGTATCTATAGTCAGAGCATAAGGCCTGAGATTAAAATCTCCTTGCTCAGTGTCCTGAAACCGAGCTAAAACAGATATAAAAGACAGTGGCACAGTCGCTGACATTTAGGAGTTTAATAAATGCATTGGAAAGTGAGTGAAGCAAACCAGTGTTCACATATTCCAGCTCCAGAAAGCAGAAAGGCCGCGTCCACCAGCGTGAATGCCTAATGGAACGATGTTGCTCTGGGTGAAAGTTCTCACAGAGCTGGGAACAGGGAAGAGATATAAAAGCCAAGAGATGTTCACTTGTTTCTCATAGCTGCTTTACCTTTAAGAATTTAGCAGGATTTTCTCTCATTTTCTCATTCTTTGGTGAAGGATTGTTGTCTTAGCTGTGTTTATCCCAACATGAAGGTCATAGACTGTTAGACTTGACTGTAAATTGATGTGTTAACCATAGACTGTAAAAAATATGGACGTAGTGTCCGTGACGTCACCCATAGACTCCTCAATAGCGGTTTTGAAGCCTAAAGTGTGCAGAGCGAGCCGTCGCCATCTTGGCAGCGCGTCACCACGCGACTCTCCCGGATAATCGAAAATGGGTAAAAAAGGTGGGAGCTGATTGCTGAAGCTCCGCCCACCTAACGCGACGCCATTGTCAGCAGCGGCAATCCACCTGTCACTCAAGTGGCCACGCCCTTAATTATGCAGAACTTT
The DNA here is from genome assembly GCF_003368295.1 of Carassius auratus. Taxonomy (NCBI): domain Eukaryota; kingdom Metazoa; phylum Chordata; class Actinopteri; order Cypriniformes; family Cyprinidae; genus Carassius; species Carassius auratus. Next base: position 13,957,231 of record NC_039274.1, read on the forward strand.
AAGGCTTAATATAATTTAAACGGATGAGTTATAAAAAAAATTCACCCCCCTCACAGTTGTCATGAAGGGCAAAATTAGCAATATAGACCAAAATCATTTTTTGAACCAGGCTGTAAACATGTTTTTTTTCTGCTGTAAAGTTGGACATTTTAACATGGGGAGTCTATGGGACCGACTCTCTTCTGCAGCCAGCCTCAAGCGGTCAGTCGATCAATTGCAGTTTTAGTCACTTCCATATTGGCTTCACGAGAGAGAACGGGAGGTTGACGCTCGGTATTAACCCACTATGATACACTACTTGTGGGATCTTGATCTGTTGATCGTGGTTTAGGAGATAAATATATGTTGGACTTTAGTTATTTGAAAGACTATTTTCTAAAATGAGAGATAATTCTCATTTGAACACTTTATCATTATGTTTTGTTAGTACTGTTGATGTTATTGAAATTAACTAATTAACTTATCCATGTCAAAATATAAACATTGGCATTTCTCCACAACATCAACTAGAATGTGCAGTCAAACTGAAAAGGACATTCTGCCAAATATTAATGGCGGGCAAATAAACAGAATTCTATGCCTAGATTTGTTCAAAGTGTCCTAGCTTTTTTTTTATTATTATTAATCTTGTCCTTAAATGCTAAAAATGAAGATTTTTTTTTTTTTTTTTTGCTCAGCTTTACAAGATTATGAAGTCTATTAAGTAGTCCATCGTTTAGCCATGCATAAGTATTATGATTTGCTTCTATGGTCATAGACTCTTTAAGTTGTAATGAGCTTTGAACTCTTTTGTAATGTGTGCCGACATACCCACATACCCTCACACCACTAAAAGAACCATAACATCCATAAACACTCAGACTTAAAAAGCATTTGAAATTATGAATGTGATTGATTTTCTTGAATCATTTCCCTAATCATGCAGTAGTTGCATGAGAATATCATCAGACCCTGAAATAAAGTTTGTGAAATCACAGTGACCTTTGTTTATGCTTCTGAACTTACTGAGAGATCGATAACACTGATACATGTCGCTGATTTATTTTCACACACAGTTTGGTCTCTTGTCATCATTGCCATTACATGGAATTTGTAACAGATAAATGGATTGGTCTGACCTGATTTTCCATAACCAATCAATAAAAGACAAAAATCTACAGAAAAAATCTTGTGCTACAGTGTCTGATGACCAAGACTCTGTACATTTAAAGGAAGAGAAAGCATGTCCCTTTGCAGCTTGGACTTACTGAGGGAGTTTTTCTTCAACTCTTTATATTTTATTTTTTTGTCCAAAACTGCTTTAAGGCAATTTCTGTGGCAGTAACATAATACCAAAAATATGTATTGTTTTCCAGAACTCTTCCCCCTCTGCTATTGGTCAGACAGACTAAGCATATTCATGTGGGATAGGAGAAAGTATTTCAACAAAAATTGCTTTAACCTTTTTTAAATGTAATCATCATGTCCCCTGCTAACCCACTTTTTGTGTCTGTCATTATTTAGGCTTGATTTTCTGTAATTATTTATGGGTATTAGATAAAAATACATGAATTCTCTTCTCAATAAATTAAAGGTCAACTTTTGAGTTTGCTTTTGTGGCTTTGATTTGTGAGAGCCTTTATAAATTATACTTCTGAGCACAAACTTGTAGCACAAAAATAAAATGTACACACATGAAAGAATTTTAATTGTTTTCAGTATTTATGGAACAATATTATGCATAGTATGAATTTTTGTATATATATATATTAAATATAGAGTAATTATATTGTTTGTTTGCTACTTTAAAACAGTTGTTCTTTACTCATACATGTCTTTGTGAACGAATTTCTTTCACGAAAGCTACTTTGTGGCTTCTTCAGATTATAAAAAGGTAAGAAAGAGATGGTTCATTAAAGAACCTTTACCTGAATGGTTCTTTGTTAAACCAAAAATGGTTCTTCTATGGCATCACTGTGAAGAACCTTTAGAAGCATCTTCATTTTTAAGAGTATAGCTACTCCCTTTGACAGTTATGTGCATTCTGTCATTTTCACCCTGCCTTATTTGTTATTCCTCATTTAGTTTAATTTCATTTCTTTTACACTAGCCTACTGTACTGACGAGAAAATAAGCAGCAACACATCCTTGAAGATCTGTCAGCCATGGCTCTTTCACACCAAGAGTCTTTTGATGTTTTTGCTTAATGATACATGTAATAATGTGTACAGTAGTTAATACAAGCCAAACGCATACCTTCTGTATCTCTGTGTTAAAGTATGAAAGGAATAGTTTTCCCAAATTGAACATTTTCTGAAATTGTACCCATCCTCAGGCCATCCAAGATGCAGTTACGATTGATTCTTTATTGTAACAGATTAGTAGAAGTTTGGCATTACTTCACTTGCTCCCCAATGGATCCTCTGCAGTGAATGGGTGCCATCAGAATAAGAGTTTAAACTGCTGATAAAAAGTAATCCATATGATTCCAGTCCATCAATTAATGTCTTGTGAAAGAAAAGCTGAATGTTTGTAAGAAACAAATCCATCCAAGACTGTTAAATCCATAAAAGTCCTCTATCCTTAAAATTGCTTCAGTTTAAAAAGTCATCTTGTCTCAATCAGGAGAGAAATATACACTGATCAAGCACCATTTACAATCAACAAACAAATGCTGAACAAATCAAAGTGGACTTTGATGTCAGAAGACAAAAGGGGATTGACTTTTTCGGTGCATTGCTGAATGAATAAAATAAATAAACAGGTAAAATGTGGGATGAATTATACAACAAAGGCTTTTTATTTACATTTTCTCCCTCGTAGCCTTACATCACACTGTCAGATCAATACAACACTCAGATTTATACACAAGAGCGTCCACATTAGCAAAGAGTAACACATTTGGATGTTTTTGATTCTCGAACCTTGATATAATATTCTTGCACAATTTATTTTCTTACATTTTTATGTAATTGAATTTATTTGTATTTATTTATTTGTGTGCTGAATAAATCTTGTATTATTTAAAGAGTCTGTTTTGTGCTCATGTGTATGACAGTAATAATTCAACTTTGTTTTGTGTCATGTTAATATACAGTAACCATCTCCAGTCTCCTTTATGCATTTAATAGATGAATGTGAACATATACTTGACGTAGTAGACCTTCTAGGAATTTTTTTCTATGATTTCATACTAATTCTAATCTCACATACTTCTCAGGATGGATTGTATGCAAATTGGGTTCCAGGGACAGTTTTGTGATATTTTATTGAATTGTTTTTCTTTCTGGGACTCTGAGGTAGATTGGCTGGGACTGTACTCTGAAATAGTTTAATCACACCTGGATGCCGGCCAAACTGTTTGAGGATAAATTGATTGTAGCTGAAAAGAGGTGATGGAGGTTGGAAATAAATTCATGATGACGTGGAGTGTTTTTCAGGGTTTACAGATGGATTGATTGTGTCTGCTCTCAGCTGATATGGAATTTTTGCTGCAGTGTTGAACTGAATCATCTGTTCTTTTGTAAGGGAGATGGATGATGAGAAATCTTTTAAAGTGCCCCTATTATGGCTTTTCGAAAATTACCTTTCATGCAGTGTGGAACACAGCTCTAAGTGAATTAAAACATCCTGCAAAGTTTTAAATCTGAAAGTGCACCGCATATAAAGTTATTGTCTCAAAAGGATATTGAAAGGTGCTGCTTGTGGAGCTGTAAAAATAGCAGTTTCCCCAGTAACGCTGTACACAAAGCAGCACTGCGCTTACAAACACTGTTTTATCAGGCATTACAGGCATCGTGAAATAAAAATGAGACCAATCGGACCAATCACAGCAGATTATCATCAAGCAAAGGAGGGGTTTGGAAAAATTAATCATTAAGCGAATCATTTGGGAGTTGTTGAGAAAGTAAGGTAAAAATAAATGCATATTATAAGACAATGACAGTGTTTTTTGACCTTGCATGCATGTCAACCTGTTGTTAGGGACTCCCCAAACCAAAATATGAATATATAATAGGGGTACTTCAATCACCTCACCCAGAGATGCATGCACACATGCTCAGACAGATCTGAACTGAACAGTGGGGTCCAGAATAATCATATTTTACATCTTAGTTTTATTGTGTAAATTGTAAAGTTTAAGGATTTAAAATGCACAGCATATATTTAAGATTCTGCAGTATTTCTAGGTAATCAATCAAGTAAGCAAGTTTGTGACTTTGACACTCTTATTGACCATGCACCTGATATTTTGAGAAGGCACCAATTGCAGTCCTGACTCAAATCTACACTGCAAAAAAAAAAAAAAAAGACAGAAGTGCTTTTGACGTGACATTTAGATGTCTTTAGGTGTCTTTACACAGACAGCCAAGGTGGCATTAATACATTTACAAGCAATTATAACTGTGTACTGATACTGTGGACTGAAGTAGGTCAGGGCTGACATAATTTTATGTGCATTATGTGTTTTGAGCAGGCACTGGACAACCTTAACTCAGGTGTGTAAACATGCCTTTGGTGTCCTACAGTCTAATAAAAATAGCAAAGGAGGGTTTTCACAGCAATGTCATAAAAGAACCATTTTAAATAAAGAACCTTTATATTTTAGAATGTAGAAGAACCATTTATGATTCCCTAAAGAACCTTTCAGTGAACAATTCTAAAATAACTTTTAGTGTGAAGAACATTTTAATAATCTAAAGAATCTTTTTACACTATAAAGAACCATTTGTGGAATGGTAAGGTTCCCAGATGCCCATAAGAGCCTTGTTGGACCTCCTGTCTGCATTGGATTTAATGTGAGTGGATATGATTTGCAATCCCAGAGGATTTCCTGAGGACCTCTCCTGATTTTCCCTGCTAATGAGCTACAGAATTAATCTACAGTCTTACATTAAAGCAGGAAAAACAAATACTTGCGTATTCCACAAAGTCAACAAAGAGGGTAATTTTCCATTTTTTTACATGTCATGACTGTGAGGAAAGCGATTTGTCAGCGAGTGCCTGAGCATCCTCTTTCTGATGTTCACTCTCATTTCCTGTGACAGATGGTTTTAAGTGCACTAAGGTCATTCTCGTTTGATTGACTGTCTGTGGTTATGTCTGTGTTGTTCTCTGGCATTCACGCACTGATTGATGGCATTTGTCTTTTGTTTTTGTTTCCCTTGTTATTGCTTTATTGCTAAGTTGATGTTTGAAAAACAAAAAAGACAGCCTGCGTGTTCACTTATCTTTGGCAAATGATGTTTTTTGTCAGTCCGTTATGATTCTTACTGATGATGTCAGACAGAGACGGAGAGGGTTATCTGCTGTGAATGTCTCACACACTCATACATTCATCAGAAAGCTTGTATGAGGGGATGAAAGAGCATGAAACTGCCAGCGGCAACATATCCCATCAGAGAGATTCAATGCTCTCTCTCTATCTTTGTGTAAGGATAGTTCAAACATAATGCAGGTGCGCTGATGGAAGTCTTGATGGAATGTGGCTTTCCTGCATAATGGTGGAGGGGTCTGTATTCCATTTTAAGCATAACAGTAAATGTTTAAAAAAAGGGCATGGTGTTCATTCTTCTAGATGTCGTAGTTTACCTGCTGGGTTGAAGGTCCCAGCTGTGACTGAAGGTGACAGTGAATGTTCTTTCATGTCCTGCATCACTCTGATTATTCCACCCCTTTCCTATTTTTTTTATAGTCTTCTCCTCCTCACACCAGGAAGACAGTTTTACTGTATGTTATTTTGATTCTAATCCATACAGTATGTAACTGAAGTGCACACACTTAAGTGCCGAAGCACTTTTGTAGCCAGTTTGTTAACCCTTTCAGACCCTCTCCATTGCAATGTTTTCCATCCAAAGGATTTTGCACTGAATATTGCATTGCCAAACTTATGCCTATGACACAACTATGATATGAATCAAACTATTATATAATTTTCCAGTCTTAATTTATAATATTTTAGAGCATTTAAAATGTCCAATATTGGACAGGGTCTCTTTGTAAGCATAAGAGATACTGCCTATTTTATATACAATAATACTATAAAATGGCTAGTTGGGATTTAATAATCCTTCCACAAATTGTGTCCAGACAATTGATGTTACTGTTTGCCATGTCCTTTTTAAATATCTCACAATTTTAGACATGTCTGATTGTGAAATTAAATGATAAACAAATAATAATAATAATAATAATAATAATAATAATAATAACATTTATAATTGTAAGAAATCACTTATTAAACATATCCTCAAACTGCATTACTGTTATGATTTGACAAAACATTTCTTTCTTGAAGCAATTTATAGCAGGTCCATATGTATAAATATTTTTGTATATATAATTGTATATGAATAATTGTGATATACACTGCCCATCAAAGTCAGTAAGAAAGAAATGAATACTTTTATTTAGCAAATACACATCAAATTGATCAAAAGAGACAGAAGAGACATTTATCATGTCACAAAAGATTTCCATTTCATAAAAATAAAATATTAATAAAAAAAGCATTCAATAAATATATCATTTATGGTTGCATTTATAGAAGAAATCAAGAATGGTCCAATTTTTGTTGTTGTTTTTGTTGTTGTTGTGTGTGTTTAAGTGCCAGGCCACTATTGCCCCAAATTGGACACACACACACACACACACACACGTCTCAACAGAGGTACAGAACAAACAAACTCAGTTGGAGACTCGTCCTCTGCATCTCTCTCACACACAAACACACACTGACACGAATGCAGTGGAAGCATGTCATTTGTGTAGCTTCCTGTTGCTCTTTCCCATTACTTTGTCTCATTACCCAGCATGCTCCTCTTTTGTGAACATCAGAGGAATTTTAATGTCTTCCTTTAAACTTGTTCTCTTTGGTTACACAGTTAGAATCAGCTTAAACCAACTCCCTCATTCTTGACCATTAAGCAGCAGACTAGAAAGCTGATCTTGGGAAATTGGCTTGAGACGGACCTCTAAACCCAGTGTTGAATGTGGTTATATGTGTGTGTATGCTGAATATTTGACAAACTTCTGTTAAACTGTTTGTTTAATGCAAATACATGCCTCATTTCCTTCTTGTGAAGAGTGCGGTCACACTTATTGAATTGAGCCTGCTGTTAAAATCAAGGACACATAGGCTACACGTGAATATAAATATAAATACATTTCTACATCAGTGTCTTCTGATACTGTAGGGCACAGTGCAGTCAAGCATCCTTCACATTCTCATATCTTAGTGTGTGTGCATGACAAATCGTTTGGCCTTGAGTCTTGCTCAGCTTACCGTATACAACTCCATCTTGACAAAGCGACTGAACATTTATGCCTCAAATCCATCTTCCAAAAGCTCCCCCACATACAATTTCTCTCTCACACACTAACACTGCCAGAAAGATGGTCTCTTTCGCTGCTGCAGTAAAGGGAGGGGAGAAGTTTGGATTTAAAATGATTGCGATGGTCTTTGTTATTTATTGTTTAGTGTCTTATTTATGTGTATATATGTGACACATATATGTGTATATATATATGTGTATATACAGGGCACAAACTGAGGTGGGATGTGGGGGGATGCCATCCCCCTGGTTGAAAAAAATGACAAAAAGCATCCCCTCAGTAAAACCACCATCCCCTTTGTGTTAATAATGTATATTATGTAAACATTATCATGCAAATGAAATGTTAAAATTATCTTCTTAAAATATTTAATGAATAACAGCGTTTGGCCAATCAGAACTCGGTTCTGTAACAAGCTGTGTACAAGCGGAAGCAAGGAAGAGAGTCTAAAAGCATTCACTGTGTGATGAAGCCTATTAGAATACAGGTGAAAAATAACCTTATAATTCAAGCAATTCAAAAAATACCCATGTATGAGTTTTTATGTTTTCATATTCATTGCACAAATCAACTGCAATTTGTAGTTTATTTAGTGACTGCTATGTATACCTTTATACTGTGTAAACTAATGCATGAAAAGGTGTGTTTTTTTTGGGGGGGGGGGGGGGGGGGGGTTTGGTTTTTTACTATATTTCGTAATAAAACATATATGTGGCCAGAACAGTTCGTGGAAACTTTTACATTTTATCATTTTAAAATGTAACCTTTTAAACATGTATTTTAGTATATTGCAATATTTATTTAAAAGATCACTGAATATCCACTAACCTGAGAACTGCCCAGATTCACTCTAGCAAATTTAACATCTGTATCTTCAGTTAGTGATTTGACTAAAAGTGGGTTGTGTGTGAACGTGAGCCGGATCCAAGCCAGAGTTGCGTAGTTGTCTCTCAGTCTGGATGAATGCATGCTACAGTCTGAAATCTTAAAATAAATATAAAAAGCTGAAATAGATGAGGCTGCCAAGGGGCATGCCATGAAAAATTGGCCAATTTGTTCCTGAACTGGAATCATTGTGCGTGTCTGGAAGGCCAGGGCTCAGCCTGCTCCCGTCACTCGTCTTCCCTCTCTTTCATTCACCATCGTTCTCTGTCTCTCCAACTTCTTTCTACCCTGTTTCTACTCCACTGGCCTCCAGGCTCTCTTTTAGTGCCTGTCCCCATGTTTCTCTCTCTGGCTTTGTCTTGCTTTCATGGATTAAAACACTGATTGGAACAGAGTTTCTGTAGGAAATTAAGCCAGGCTTGAGAATATTGCGAAAAATGCTTTAACTTAGAATCTAAGATATCATTTTTTAATTAACTATTTTTAAAAAAATAGAATTCAATCCTTTTGATTGAATCCCGCAAGAGAGAATATATTCACACAGATTATTCTTGAGAAAAGATGCCATTGCTTCTTTGCTATAGAAAAAGTAATCTTTTTTATCTCAGGTTTCACATACAAAAATAAAATGAAGCTAAAACAGCAAGGCTTTGATAATGTACTAGTGATGTTGGTTTTATTAATGATCTCAATTAAGTGATGAAGCATTTAACAAATAACAACTAAGTAAAGCAAAAACATTATAGAGGTGAGTGAAAAATATATTCTTAAAGAAAAGAGCTGTAAGAGGAATGAGAGAGAGAAGCAGAGGGATGGAAGAATGGGAAAATCAGCAAAGCAGGTTTAGTTCCTGTCATTATTCTCTTTTAAATGTCATGTATTTTCAGATACATATCAGATATCACTCATTGGTTTAACAGTAATAGCTGATGAACATGGAAGGATGTTTATCATGCAACCCTGTCATGCACATGAACATATTTCTGCAGCACTGGAGACAAACCTATAGAACATCGGTCCTGATGAATATAGAAAGTCTTTCACATTAGCCTTTGTTTGACTGTCATTACAATCAAAGGCAGCCTGGGGATTAAATAAAGATAATGGAAAAAGTTTCATATTATGACAGCACTGTAGACAGGACATATTTAAATCGTTAGACGTTTTGTCTCCCTTTAGGTCAAAAGACATTATGTCTGGTCAAAAGACATAATGACATCAGTGATAAATGTGACAGAAATGAATGCAATTTAAGGCAAAGACAGATAACATTTTATAGCTGCCTTACTGATGAAAGAATTGTGTGCTTTATTTAAAGGGTTACCCCACCCTGAAATGAAAATTTTGTCATTAATCACTTACCCCCATGTCGTTCCAAACCCGTAAAAGCTCATTTTGTCTTCGGAACACAATTTAAGACATTTTGGATGAAAACTGGGAGGCTTGAGACTGTCCCATAGACTGCCAAATAAATAACAGTGTCAAGGTCCAGAAAAGTTGCGTGTGCACTTCTGTGTCCCGCGCGCCACAAGGATGTGCTGTTTTATTTCAGATCAAAGCTGTGGATCTCAAGCCTCATGGTTTTCATCCAAAATGTTTTAAATTGTGTTCCGAACAATTAAGCTTTTGGCTTTGGAACGAAATGGGGGTAAAGTGATTAGTGGCAAAATTTTCAAAATATTTTTATAATATCAGTCATCATGAATGCTGTCAATTTTCCCTGTTGAATAATTGATCAAATGTGTAGAGGGATTTTTTGGGTCGTCCTGTATTAAAAAACCTTCTCACGTGAAATGCCTATATTTGATGACTTCTTGGACCCACAGAAGCGTCTTATGAATGTTATATGAACATGATTATTGGATTGCGTTCAGAGCTGCTTTTGATGTTCTGCTCATGCTGCAGTGAGCTCGCAGCTCTCTCTCTCTCTCTCTCTCTGTGTGTGTGTGTGTGTGTGCGTACCGTTTTGTGTAGGAGACACAAAGTCTCCAAGATCCACACAAAAGCAATGGGTCTTTTAAAACCTGCTCAACTTCTTAAAGTCACAAAAAGCCTTTTCCTGTAAAAACCGACTATGAATTCCACCTTAATAGTGTTTCCTGCTTCATCCTCATAATTATCTTTTAGATTGGTGATGTTTCACATTTGGTGTGACATATGGCACATTTTCTTAATAATTTTTTCTTAAAAAATTTATTAAACTAATCAACATTAGGGGAGACTCCCAATAAAAGTATAAAGTAGGATCAATGAGCCATGTTTATTTATTAATTCTAGTCAGCACTAATCAGACATGTCATTAGTCAGCACTAATGAGAAATATTACTGCAGACATTTAATGTGTATTGATCTGCAAATAAGCAAACTTCTTATTTTATCACCAACATTATACAATTTTATATACAATAAATAAACTGTAATGTGATCAAGGACAAGACGAAGTGAGAATCCATATGCAAGCACAAACGGAAAAACCAGACCTGAAACCGGAGTAAATCCACACAGACAGGAACAGTCACTGACGAAAGACCACTGAAACACAGGGTTATGTTTACACAGAGATGATAACAAGATAACAAGCATGGTGGAGCTAATATGAAACTAATGAGTCACTATGGAAACTAATGATAGTAACTATAGAAATAAACAAGGCAGGTGCATGGAGCAAGAGGGCATCAAGACAAACAGGAACTGAACGCAGGAAGAAAGCACCGAAAGAATATAATGCAGTCCTTATCACATGACAGGAGAACACAAAACTGGGATTGTGACATATCCCCAGCTTCCAGACTCTCCAAACTTTGTCAGGTCCAGGAGGGAGAGATGGAGGGCCAGGGTCGTGTAGTGGAAGAGGACCTGGAAACAGAATAGGAACTCAGAGCCAAGGTAGAGCTGGAGGAGCAGGTGACCAAAGCAGAGCCGGCAGAGCGGCAAGCCAGACTCAAAGCCAGATGACTGTTTCCTCACAGTTAAATGCAGCCCAACAACAAGAGAAGTGAAACACGATCTGGATGTTAAGCTGAATATTATAACACTATAGCAAATAGCAACTTAAAAGAATTGAATAATAACTTGCAAACACATAAAAAACGAAAGGGAATCTACCGTCTTCTCAAAGTTTCCCCCCAGAATTTGTTAATTATTTTGTTGCAGATCCGAGCAACTCAATTCTATATTGCACAAGGCTTTCTTCCCTTGAGAAGAAACCCAAAGGAGGCAGAGCTAAATTATCCAGACTCTGCACCCTTGTATACATCAGAACATTTTATGAATGAATACATCCAGCCCCCTCAAGAACTGACTGTGCTCCGCTCCCAAACAAACCACATAAACCGCTCCCAAAAAAAACCCACCCATGATGATGATTTAAAATGAAGTTTGCTCATATTCAAGAGATAGAGATGATGAATCCTCAATCGCGTATCAATGCTCACAACATCAACCTCCTCAGAGGAAGATAACTGCAGCATCGAGCTCACACTCGGGGGAAGAAACCACAGAGCAGGCTTCTAAACACACACACAGAGGGAGTGATAGATCCAGGGGTGAAGGTGGAAATAAAGATAGAGCCCATCTCCGTTCCACTAGATCCATACGTGATCACCACAATCTCAATCGCCACCATGTCTCAGCAACAGTGGGACCAGAATCACAAGGGCCTCTAACATGGACAGACTCCTCAAAGCTGACATCCTTCGGGATATGATCACGTAGCCTCCCTGGTAGTGGCACACAAATGCAGCAAGCGAAGACACAAGAAAAAAATCCTATGTCACCGTCGACCGCTGATGCTGTCTATACTCCTGTCCTTGTGGTGACTAAAGACACAGTGACACAAATACTCAATATAATTTGCAGGAAAAAAAAATGCTTTAAACAAAATAAAGAAATGTGGTGCTGGTGGAAGTGAAAGCCATTTTTCTGGTGATTTTTCGGATGAACTTGAATTTTTTTTTTTTTTTGTTAAATTAGATTCTGGGGCTTTGGTTTTGTTCACAACATACGCTTCTGTTCACAAGTTTAGAGGCAGTAAGATGTTTTTGAAAGAATTATCTTTCTCGCTGAATTAATGTTATTGAAATAGTACATATAGTAATATACTTTTTTACAGTACCATGTTTATTTATAAACACAATAACAAATTATTGTTTTGATTAAATATTATATGATTCAAAATCCACTGGTAATGGTGTAAACTCACTCTGTAAAAAAATATTGAAATATTGACTTCTCTTATGATTTTCCAACACTCAGAAACATCCCTAGCCTGACCTTGACTGTTGTTTATCTGGCTCTGGGCTCAGTCAGGACTCAAGCACACATTAGTTCAACAGCTCCCACTCCAGATGAATAAGAGTGTCATGCAACATGAATTATTACTCATTTTATATTGGACTGGATAAACACCAAAATCATGTGCATCTACATGAATATGTACCTGATTATTCATATTAACACATTCATATGACAATCAAATTAGTATGTCGTTTTTGTTATTTGTAGCATCTGATTCCTGTTGGCACCACACTGAGCGAGGTACAGCTTACAATGACACCCTGTGACCTGTCATAACATGCCATAGCATCCTTCCTGCTGTACACCACAATACTACCGCACCTGCCATAGTCGGGCAAAACATGCTTCTCATGCATTATGCATATGATGCTGTCTTAATGACCAAGAAACTACACACAGGGAATATGCATAACAGAGAGTATCAGTATGCAGCATGAGACGCCCCACCAGAAGAAATAAGACAGACCACACGTGTGCTTGGACACAACTATGTGGATGTTTTCCATAACAATGCTACGCGCTGGTGCATAAACCAGCATTTCAGGATGTAGTTGTGTGTATGAGCGAGAGCGAGTGAGCTGTGGCTTATGCCTCCAATACAAAAGGAGGAGGATGTTGCAGAAGTGGGAAGGAGGGAAGAAAGGGACAAAGGTGGGATTTTTTGGAAGGTTTGTGAAGGATGGGGCTGGGAGACTGAGACGATAAATTAAAAACAGAGATAAGTGCTTATCTGCACTCATTTATTATTTGTACCAAATCTCTCACCAGAAATGGCTAGACATGTTTGTTTTGTAAGAAGATTGATGGTTTGGGCTTTTCACCATTGTTTCTGCATATATTAAGTGGTCGGGATAAATGAGGCATAAACTTTCTCTTTAATTACTGTGGTAAATTTATATTTTCATGAAAAAGGCAATGTTGTTGGCTTGGAAGTGGACTAAAATATTTTTACAAATTTAACATGTTTTACTTCTAACATTATTTATTATCTCAAAAGTTACATGTTTATGACAGACTTATCAAAAAAAATGTTTTAAAAACATTAATGAAGACACACAAAAATATGCATATTTTTTTTGTGATTGTTTTTAATAAATGTTGATACATTATATTATATCTGCTTTTACACATAAGCTGAAGTAATATTTTCCACCAAATTTAGATTTAATCTTAGGAAAAAAGTAATGAAATGAATGAAAATATGACATGACTTGGCTAATTTTAAAGGATATAATAATCAAAAGACAAAAATAAAAATAAAATACTGTAAAAAATTTACACTGGCTATCATACGTGTGTAGAGCAGAGGAAATATAGAAATATACTGTATGGGCATTATGAAATTTGCAATAATTCAGTTTGGCTCCAGATCCAAGCTAACCATCTGAACTTTACTTTGTGAAGCACATGAAAAACCTTCGCTGAAAACTAACAAAGTCTTGTTTTTCTTTCCTCATGTCTTCGTTTCATATAAGTTGTGAACATGACTCAGTCAAGTTTAATAAGCCTCCAGAGAGCTGAGTCATGCTTTGACTTTAATAAGAGCAAATTTTGTCATAAGAATAAGCCTGTCAAGCCTAAACATAATAGAAAATATTTCATTATTACCAGTTTAAGCATTTTCATTTGTAGTCAGAGAAGTGCTCAGACTGGAGCTGTATGCTGCTTAGTTAAGATTGGAAAGATGTGTGTTATGGTGGTGTGCTTCACTGTGCCAGACTTTACTGTGTTTTAGTGAGTTTAAATGTGTTTCATCAATCCTCTGTCACCATCTTAATTAGCCTATTCAAACTGCATGACAGCCTCTGCCGACCTGAAAAACAACTCATTATAAAAGCCATGTCACCGCTGATTTTTCTTTCATTTTATTTCTTCTTCTCCACTGAACTTTTCCAAGTCAAAACTGTTAAAAAGGGCTCAACAATATATATATATATATATATATATATATATATATATATATATATATATATATATATATATATATATATATATATATATATATTTTTTTTTTTGGTCCATTTGGTTCAGTAGTTCAGATTTTTACGTCCTGCAAACATTTGCAGTGTCCTACCATAATATAAAATATATATATATATATATATATATATATATATATATATATATATATATATATCTGTATATATATCTGTATATCTGCTCTATTGTCTAATAAATGAAATCCATTCAGTGGCACCAACAAGTGTCTTTCTTGCACCTGCTTGCTTTTCGGTATCAGGGTCATGGTCATTCATAATATCTGCTGTTTAAAGAAGCATAGTTTTATTTGCTGTGCAATCAGAATTTTGATAATGATGTTAGTCATTTGAAAGTAGTTATTAGCGATCTGTTTTAAGTAAACCAACTAAAAGTAGAGCACTGTAACTCTGAATATCTCTTTACTCCTTCTGTAGACGTTCTTAGTTTGTCCCTTGTATTGGTTCATTTATGAGCAGTTGTACATTTTCACTATGAGAAACTGTTAACCATGCACGTATATATTTTTAGCCTATGAGTAGTTCATGTAATGGTTGAAGAGACGGGGACACGGAAGTTGCATTTTCCCTATAAATCCTCTCACTTGTGTGTATTTTTTTTTATCTGCTCATTTAAAATCCATTAGCAAACTGTAGAAAAGAGAAGAGTTGAAAAAGGTATATGGTGTTAAAAGAAGTGCTGAGGTGCTTTAAAAGATCATCTCCTTAACAGTCTAAATATTTCAGTTAAGATGGTCTATCTATAAAAGCCTTACGACTAAGACACATAAATGCACTAACTTGCACATATAAAGGTGGGACTCGATCTACAACCCATTCTCACTCCAAAGGCGTCAAAAACCGAAGCATGGTCAAGCGCCCCTAGCGTCACTTTTATGACGCCAAATGTGCCTCTCGGCGTCGAATATCGAAGCACTACGACCTTCATTGCTTTCAATGGGAAACTTTTGGCGTCAGAATTCGACACGAGGACATGAGACGTTTATCGCTATGAAATCACGTTCAAGAAGTCTCATTCAGCACACATCGCGATACTTGTTCCACAGTTTGGGTGAGTAGTCGTAAATACGCTCTTTTAATGCCTTTTATAAAATGTATTCTGTCTTATTTATTAATCAAATTAGTGCCATATGTTTAATCGCTGTATTATATCGGTCATCCGCGGCTGTCTTTGAGTTTCATTGCGTTTAAATAAATGAACACAGCTGCTAATTAGTCTGATTAAACTGTATCTGTCACCTGACGTGCCATAGACCTTCGATCCGTTTTATATTATTATTAATTTCAGGATTAATGATGTAAGTTGTATTTGTAGTAAAATCATGGTAATCACGACACTTACAATAGTAATAAATGAAATGTGAAGTTAAAACACAGTAAACAGGACATTAGTAACTGTAACTGTAGTTTTACTATGGTATATTAATAATCAATACAACAATACAATAATCACCAAACCAGCTATGTTTGTATCACTGTAATGTTAGTGTTTTTATGTGCTTTTATATGACAGATATCACAGTAATCATATGTTCTCTAGCATGCTTTTAATACCTTTTAATGTAAATCCAAAAAAAAAAAAAAATCAAATTAAAAATAAATAATAAAACATGTATTTTTCCATTTTGCAGTTCATTCATATCAGTTTATATTTATATATATATTTATATATATTTATTATATCTAAATATTTTGCTCACAGATCATTATTAACATTCTTTATATAATTCAATTTTATTTACTCTTCCCATTTTATTTTTATTTTTAGCTGAAAAGACGTAAAGGCAGTCAGCCCAGTGGTGTTTCTGGAGAGGGATTCCTTCAGAAATGGAGAAGAAAGCTGCGGAGGCAGATATATGCAGCAGTAAGTCTGTGATAGTTTGTCCCTTTTATCAAACACTCCTGCTGTTATAATTTGTACAACATTTGTTGTTTCTTAAACTGTTGCACTGTCCAAATACCCACACTTGCCATCTTTGCACTTGACCACTTGATTACTTATTTGACGTCTTTCCTGTATTTTGCCTAGTGTTCAAGTGAGCATGATGACCACAAGTGTGTGTCGAACTTTTCATGACCTGATGACTGTGTTTCCCAATCCTGATCCTGGAGAACCCCAGCACTGCACGGTTTTGGTGTCTCTCTTATCTGCCTTGGAGTCTTCACTGATGAGCTGACATCTCAAATGTGCAGTGTTGGGGTTCTCCAGGACCAGGATTGGGAGCCACTGCCTTATGGGACACTTATGTGTTTACAGAGATTTTTAATAACTAATTATCAATATTTCACATACTGTACATTGGACAGCTTCCCATGACCTCTTGTGAGATCTCGGCAAAAAGTCTGATGATTTATTCCAAAACATGATGCATGATGGGATACACTAAGCTTTGTATAGTGCTCCGGAGCAGTATTGGAGAGGTTTAGTGTGTGTTAAGGACGCTGTGCTTTGGCATTATTAAGACCGGGGACAGTCTCGTTCACACACTGTCATGTACACACACTCTCAAGTGGCCAAGACTGCAAGTGTGGGTATCTGGACAGGGTCAAAGTCTTAAAAATGATCCCTAAACACATCACAGTCTTAATAATCCAGTTTAACACTTGTATGATATTGTACAAGTCCCAGGACGGTCTCATCTGACACTATCATAGAATTCATATGACTATAGCTTGCTATTAATTACTTGCTTTCAATAATGGATGCATTTAACATTTAATTATACAGCATCTTTACAGAGGCTGCTTTTATGGTCTAAACAAAACACAGTGTAATGTATAAGTTGAATGTAATTTAATATTTCCTTCCTTTCTGTCTTACAGGATTGTTTGAGGATAACGCTGTAGCTCCATCATGCACAAGGACTCACCTCGTTTACTCTTTATCCCCCGCACACACAGAAATGGTCCCTGGATCAGTGATTAGACTTTGCAGTGGTTTGATTTTTGCAGAAGATGTAACTTTGTTTTAATTATAAGCTCATAATGAATACATTACAGAACCAGTGATGAAAACAATAGTTAAAAATAGCGCTCCATATTAAAAATATATTGCACACTTGACATGCATGTCTTCATGGTGTTTTTTTGTGAGTTTGAAACATTTACATTGTGTTGTATAACATTTTGGTCACAACACTTTTTTCCAGTGTTCTCTGAAAGACATACTGTATTTACTGTTTTGTTTTTTAATAAAAGCATTTTCATTTGCATACTGAAAATAGTTAATGTTTACAACATAACTGCCTTTTTATTCTTTATGGTGGCAAAAACGAGCTTGGTGACAGAGGATGCAGTGTAGTAATTTGGGCATGTTGTCTTTAAATGAGTTTGACATATAAATAAATAATGGAAGATCCTTACAAAAATATGCATGTTTATTATGCTTTATGTATTTATTTGTTCATTCATTCATTCATTCATTTATAATTTCAGTTTTTATTCCTAGAGTTCAAATGGTAGAGAATGGTAAATCACAGAAACACAAATGTGAACAATTTTAACTTTAAAACACAATGTAATATACAATGTAAATTTTAGAAGCACGTCATTTGATTAGTAAATATATTTGTCTTTGGTCAAAAAAAAATACAAATCTTAAAAATGTGTCTTATATTTATTATAGAGGAATCTGTCTGTTAGATACAACTGCGACTGCTGGGCATGTGCACATCAATATTGCCCAATGTTTGTCAAGCTGAACAACGGAGGAAGGTGAAGACGTTAATAAAACAGAATCTAATAAGTAGCAAGCTTAATCTATTGTTAACCGAATCTATCCCTTCAGCCGAAAAACGAAAGACGTCGGTCATACATGGATAAGGAAGTGTGACGCTACTGCTCAGCTTTGATGTCATTGGCTATGAATTTTCAGGACAGTCTGTGGTTGGACTATCTTTTAACCCATATTAAACAGCGCATCATGTTAAAAAGTATGTTTTGCTGCTATCATCACATTAGTAATATATTAAGTCAACAATGAAGTGTTGCTATCTTGACAAAAATGACATCTTTAGCGAGATCCTAATCCTAACCCTAAGCATAACTTCAATGAACTACAAAAAACAGCCCCCTAGTGTTGCCTTTGCATAGATAGAACGACGGAGGCTTGTGGGTAATGTAGTTTAAAACTTTTTATTAACGAAACGAAATAAATTATTTATTTTAAGGAAAACTGGATATCTAAATATGTTTATTGTGCAAACCTCTATGATATATTTGAGAGGCAGGCTGACATGTGGTATTTTACAGTGAGCAATATTTTTGTCAGCTTTCCATTTATTTCTGAAAACTGAGCTCAACATTATTTTATCAGCATAGCATAAGTAATAATCCTGCCCATTTTCTCTTTGATATGTTAATTGGACTCTGATTTACAGCCATTTGAAAAGTACAGTTTTGGGCTCTTCCGGGGGGTGCTACTGGGCCCCTGGGGGTAGAAGGGCAGTAAAACCTACATATATGTATTCTCCTCATCATGAACAACAAACTGAGCTGAGTCACATTTATATCTGACAGTTTTCATAGTCCTCTGTTTTCTATTCTATTCATCATGACTATTATACCTTTTGACAGGACATTGTGAGGCCATCTGATGAAACATTGAAAAATTAGAAAGAAATGATTTAATAATGAAAATAATAGATTATTTATTTGATTTTTGAAGTAAATGGCAATAAATATAATGGATGAACCTGCAACAACTTGCCATTATCTATTCCCCACCTGTAAAGCAGTAATCAAGGACAATGTATACACATTGTGATACTTCACTATTACACAAGGACAAATTCATGTATGTATATATATATATATATATATAACTATTTAGCAAAAATCAGTGTAAAAATGTCCTCCTCACCCCCGTATCTTGCTCCTCAGGTGCTGGACATCAGTAATGTGCCTGCTCTTGGTTTTAATGCAGTACAAGATCCACGTTGATCATTCCTGCTACATTCTCAGTTATCCCTCAAGTGTTTGTAACAATAAAGCCCATGGCACCATCTTGTAATGCAGAATAATTAATCTCGTAACTCCCTTTATTTCACTAAAAAATTTGCATATTTGTTACTAAAATATAAAAAAATTACTTTCTGGTGTACTGATGTCCCAGATGTTATTAATCCGATCAAAAATGTTTATGTCTAAAATAAAAAATAATCCCAATAATTAATATGTTGTTTTTCCAAGTCTAAAATAAACACATATGAGCCTACCTAGTAAAATTATGTATTTACCAAGAATCTTCAGAACACAATATTCACCATTTTCATTTTATTGAAGCATAGACTATAAAGTTGATAAAGTAGCATCAAGACAAATAAGATTCAATGAAAATAATTATCATCAAAAATACATTAACCTCATATATAAATCAGTTCACACAGATGAGTGATGAAATGTCCTTAAAAGTCACACAGTCCCATCCAGTCAACTGTGATACAGATCATGTGATACATATAAGACATGAGATACTGTTCCAGAAAATAATGATTCCCATCATCACATCTAAACTGGTTTCATCTCCCCATCGTGTTCTTCTTCTCTCGTGTCTGGAAACAGTTTGTGGTTGATATCCAGCACTGATGAGGTGTAGCTTGTCCTCAGCCAGAGGATCTCTCAGTCCTAACATCCCAGACCTGGTCAAAGTGAAACAAACAAACAATGCAGATGAAGTTGTTTAATGGACAGAGAGCGCAGCTTATGTTCTGTGTGGTTTTAGCAGGGTGAGCAACTATGACCCTTGTAGTACTGTACACTTACCATTCTTCAAGCTGTTTTGAGACCTTTTGAGAAGCTTTTTCTCTGAAGAGAATTTAGCACATCCTCTTCTTTCACTCCTTTCAAGAGCATCACTTGGTCAAAACCCCTCATTTGGCTGATAAGATCATCTGTACAAATTAAAATACTGCAATAAAAATTAAAGAATTAAGAAAAAGTTACAGAAGCAAAGGTCTTGCTCATGAGACATTAGCATGTGTAGTTCTCAGAGACTCTAGAATTCATCTATTGTTGCAGTAAATGTGTTTTCTTCCTCTAGAATCTTTCTCCAAAGTTCCTGACTTCTCTCACAAATGTATTTTAGTCTGTGCAGTGTAAGGCCTGGCTTCAAACCAATCCACTATCAATTCACAATTTATAACATAACATTTAGAAAACAATGAAATAATGTACATTGGTGTTTATATCAACTAAACCAATTTCATGATACTTGTCTACTCTTAAAACAGGTGTGTTTTTAAAAACATAATATTAAAAATGTCCAGTCACACTTTGCTAACATGCTGTAATTGTAATAGTATAAAAAGAAATCAAGGCTGACATGACCAGTTCTGTGAGAGATCATCATAAAGTGTTATATAACACAGCATTGCTTCACCACACACATACCAGAGGACTTCTGTTTGTTTGAGCACAAGATGACCATCTTCATTCCTCATCCTGAGCAAATCATTTCCTTGGTCTTCCTTCTCTTCTGTGAAACAAGATAATCTCTACTTACTCTGTGTGCGATTAATATTGCTCATTAAATATAATTAAGTTAATTTAAAGTAAGATTCAGACCAGAGCATTTGATGAGTAAATGTTGATTAAAAAAAATATTCTAAACAAATGTACCTGGGAAGAGCTGATCATGGCAAGATTCGCTGAGACTCAGTAATAGCTCTTTTAGTTTTTAGGAAGGTTTGTGAGGGTTGGCTCTTGAGTGAGCTGTTGAGCTTGATATTTTAGACCTGAAAAAGAAGAACAGCATTAGGATTATCTGCAAAAAATCCTGTAAGACAGAAAGAAGGAAATATTATTAATTACGTGCAACTTGTACATTACACCTCTGTATAATTAAATGTTAAATGCATCCATTATTGAAAGCAAGTAATTAATAGCAAGCTATAGTCATATGAATTCTATGATAGTGTCAGATGAGACCGTCCTGGGACTTGTACAATATCATACAAGTGTTAAACTGGATTATTAAGACTGTGATGTGTTTAGGGATCATTTTTAAGACTTTGACCCTGTCCAGATACCCACACTTGCAGTCTTGGCCACTTGAGAGTGTGTGTACATGACAGTGTGTGAACGAGACTGTCCCCGGTCTTAATAATGCCAAAGCACAGCGTCCTTAACACACACTAAACCTCTCCAATACTGCTCCGGAGCACTATACAAAGCTTAGTGTATCCCATCATGCATCATGTTTTGGAATAAATCCTCAGACTTTTTGCCGAGATCTCACAAGAGGTCATGGGAAGCTGTCCAATGTACAGTAACAGTGAAATATTGATAATTAGTTATTAAAAATCTCTGTAAACACATAAGTGTCCCATAAGGCAGTGGCTCCCAATCCTGGTCCTGGAGAACCCCAACACTGCACATTTGAGATGTCAGCTCATCAGTGAAGACTCCAAGGCAGATAAGAGAGACACCAAAACCGTGCAGTGCTGGATTGGGAAACACAGTCATCAGGTCATGAAAAGTTCGACACACACTTGTGGTCATCATGCTCACTTGAACACTAGGCCAAATACAGGAAAGACATCAAATAAGTAATCAAGTGGTCAAGTGCAAAGATGGCAAGTGTGGGTATTTGGACAGTGCAACAGTTTAAGAAACAACAAATGTTGTACAAATTATAACAGCAGGAGTGTTTGATAAAAGGGACAAACTATCACAGACTTACTGCTGCATATTTCTGCCTCCGCAGCTTTCTGTCTTCTCCATTTCTGAAGGAATCCCTCTCCAGAAACACCACTGGGCTGACTGCCTTTACGTCTTTTCAGCTAAAAATAGAAATCAAAATAATAAAAAGGGGAG
The DNA here is from genome assembly GCF_003368295.1 of Carassius auratus. NCBI lineage: Eukaryota > Metazoa > Chordata > Actinopteri > Cypriniformes > Cyprinidae > Carassius > Carassius auratus. The sequence goes on from NC_039274.1 coordinate 13,979,538, forward strand.
AGTAAATAAAATTGAATTATATACAGAATGTTAATAATGATCTGTGAGCAAAATATTTAGATATAATATATATATATATATATATATATATATATATATATATATATATATATATATATATATAAATATATATATAAATATAAACTGATATGAAAGAACTGCAAGATGGAAAAATGCATGTTTTATTATTTATTTTTAATTTGATTTTTTTTTTTGGATTTACATTAAAAGGTATTAAAAGCATGCTACAGAACATATGATTACTGTGATATCTGTCATATAAAAGCACATAAAAACACTAACATTACAGTGATACAAACATAGCTGGTTTGGTGATTATTGTATTGTTGTATTGATTATTAATATACCATAGTAAAACTACAGTTACAGTTACTAATGTCCTGTTTACTGTGTTTTAACTTCACATTTCATTTATTACTATTGTAAGTGTCGTGATTACAATGATTTTACTACAAATACAACTTACATCATTGATCCTGAAATTAATAATAATATAAAACTGTTCGAAGGTCTATGGCACGTCACGTGGCAGATACAGTTTAATCAGACTAATTAGCAGCTGTTTTCATTTATTTAAACGCAATGAAACTCAAAGACAGCCGCGGATGACCGATATAATACAGCGATTAAACATATGGCACTAATTTGATTAATAAATAAGACAGAATACATTTTATAAAAGGCATTAAAAGAGCGTATATACGACTACTCACCCAAACTGTGGAACTGATAGCAAGTATCGCGATGTGTGCTGAATGAGACTTCTTGAACGTGATTTCACAGCGATAAACATCTCATGTCCTCGTGTCGAATTCTGACGCCAAAAGTTTCCCATTGAAAGCAATGAAGGTCGTAGTGCTTCGATATTCGACGCCGAGAGGCACATTTGGCGTCATAAAAGTGACGCTAGGGGCGCTTGACCATGCTTCGGTTTTTGACGCCTTTGGAGTGAGAATGGGTTGCGATCTAATGTGAGACATGACACGCACTTGCATCACACCACATCAAAGCTCTGAATCTCTCGCCATGCATCCAATCCTCTTATTCCTGATGTGGTATTTCTCTGAAAATCTAATTCAGTATGTCACAATCCAGACTACGACAATAGGTGATGGAGTCTTTCATACAAGCACCTTCTTTAGAGAATCAGAACACATCCTGTGTGTGTCTACCTGTCTACCTAGTAAAAATGAACAATTTTGCGTGTTTTATAGATGTGAAGAGAAGTGATGATGTGTAGTGTTTTGATGTACTGTACATAAATGTATTTGCTGACTGTGTCTGACCCATTTATTAAGAAGTTCGGTCTGCCAGCCCTCATTAAAGATCTACAGGCCATGAAGGACATTACTAAAATAGGTTTCACAACACCTAGTAGATGCCTCATTGGGCTTCAGTCAGTGTTTATAATGGCTAATGTCTCTGGAAGATTAAAGGTCTGTTATAACAAAGAGGTAGTTTGCATTAGCTCACTTGAGCGTTTAGGCTCGCCATTAGTGATTTCGACCTGTGTCTCTTTAATAATAAGCCACATAGCAGCTACAAGTGCTCCAAGATAGAGAAGAAATTGGTGTGATTTTTTACTTCTTAATTGCAAAAACAATATGTACTGCTGCTTTAAACTATAAAATGAAACAGAAAAATGTCAGTCTGCACAAATATACTTATCAAGAAAAAAAAATAAAAACAGCACCAGGCCAACCTTCAAGAGAGCATTGTGTAAACTTTTAAGAAACCTTTATATTCCCCCTCCCCTTTTTCAGACATTGATTACATGCAACAGTGAGGACGAGGGATTAAGAAGATGTACAGATAAACAGTGATGCTGGCACTTTCATTCACATTTAATTTGGCAAAACATCTGTTTAATTCCAGCAAGCATTAATACTGAATTACCTTGACAGACACCCTTGGCCAGCAAAGGGTCAAGGAAGGAGGAGACAACTATTAGAGTCCAGTGTTATTTATAGTTAACCCTTTTTTCTATAAATACAGGTGCATCTAAATAAATTAGAATGTTGTGGAAAAGTTAATTTATTTCAGTAATTCAACTCAAATTGTAAAACTCGTGTATTAAATAAATTCAGTGCACACAGTAGTTTAAGTCTTTGGTTCTTTTAATCGTGATGATTTTGGTGCACATTTAACAAAATCCCACCAATACACCTCAACAAATTAGAATACTTCATAAGACCAATTAAAAAACATTTTTAGTAATTATGTTCATTTACTGTACATGTATTCAATACTTGGTAGAGGCTCCTTCTGCTTTAATTACTGCCTCACTTCTGTGTGGTGTGGAGGTGATCAGTTTGTGACACTGCTGAGGTGGTCTGGAAGCCCAGGTTTCTTGACAATGGCCTTCAGCTCATCTGCATTTTTTTGGTCTCTTGTTTCCCATTTTCTTTTTGACAGTACTCCATAGATTCTCTATGGGGTTCAGGTCTGGTCAGTTTGCTGGCCAGTCAAGGACACCAACACCATTGTCATTTAATCACCTTTTGGTGCTTTTAGCAATGTGGGCAGGTGCCAAATCCTGCTGGAAAATTAAATCAGTATCTTCAAAAAGCTGGTCAGCAAAAGGAAGCATGAAGTCCTCCAATATTTATTGGTAAACGTGTGCAGTGACTTTGGTTTTCAAAAAACAGAGTGGACCAACACCAGCAGATGACATTGCACCCCAAATCATCACAGACTGTGGAAACTTAACACTGGACTTCAAGCAACTTGAGCTATGAGCTTCTCTATTCTACCTCCAGACTCTAGGACCTTGGTTTCCAAATGAAATACAAAACTTGATTTCATCTGACAAGATGACATTGGACCACTGGGCAACAGTTTAGTTCTTCTCCTTAGCCCAGGTAAGACGCCTTTGGCGTTGTCTGTGGTTCGGCAAATTCTTTGACACGTCTGTGAGTGGTGGCTCTTGATGCCTTGACCCCAGCCTCAGTCCATTCCTTGTGAAGTTCACTCAAATTCTTGAATCAATTTTGCTTGAAAATCCTCATAACACTGCAGTTCTCTCGGGTGGTTGTGCATCTTTTTCCTTCCACTCAACTTTCTGTTAACATGCCTTTTATGTTAACAGCCAGCTTCCTTGGCAATGAATGTTTGTGGCTTACCCTCCCTCTGAAGGGTGTCAATGTTTGTCTTCTGGACAACTGTCAGGTCAGCAATCTTCATTGAACCAAACTGAGAGGCCATTTTGAAGGCTCAGGAAACCTTTGCAGGTGTTTTGAGTTGATCTGCTGATTACCATGTCACCATATTCTTATTTGTTGAGATATTTAATTGTTTTTTTGTATTTGTTTTTTGTTAAATGTGAGCCAAAATCATCACAATTAAAAGAACCAAAGACTTAAACTACTTCAGTCTGTGTGCAATGAATTTATTTAATACACAAGTTTTTACAATTTGAATTGAGTTACTAAAATAAATGAACTTTTCCACAACATTATAATTTACTGATTATACACCTTTCTCTTTGAGTATTACTCAATTTGTTTGGCCTAGGAAACTACATTCAAGTATTTGCATGGTACAACACAAATTCTGCCTTACTGTTATCTGTGTACGAGATGTTTTTTATGGGAAAGTGTGCCTTTTTGTGTAGTACATATTCAAGTGACCACATTTTTGTGTTTGTACATGCAAGTTTGGGTATGTGTGCTTTGGGCTGTGTATTTGTCTCTGTTTGTGACTGGTGCATTTTGTCCTTTTTGCGGAACAATCAGGATTTTTCCAAATAGCATTGCCCGATATGGTCCCGGGCAATGCAGGACTGTACTATTCTGGAAATCAATAATGAACAAAAGGATGAATGAGGCAATTATGATTATGAAAAGAGCAGAACAACACCGGGCCTCCAGTGGGCTGCTTTTCAAGTAGAGATGTTCCGATACCCTTTTTCTCTTCCCGATACCGATTCCGATACCTGGGCTCAGGGTATCGGCCGATACCGAGTACTGATCCGATACCTGGGTGTGTATCTGTATATACAGCTGTATATACTACTAGCCCTGTGTAAATTGCTAGAATTCTTTTTATGGTGTGCTTCAGACAGATCCCTCAATAAAACATGAACAAATACATGGTGAACTACTGTATTTATTACAGTATTTTTATTATCTAACATGAATTTGACAGTATTATTTATTTTCATATGCAAAAAAGAACTTCAAATGCAGCCAAAAATCTAACACCGCAAACTAAAAAAGGTATTTAAGTTTTACAATATAACTGTATAAAAAAACTGCAACAAATAAGTCTAGGAATATAAAAAAAGATCTATTAATCAGATAATCTCTTTACAACAAAACAAGTAAAAAACAAGCAACCATCTAGGCATAATTATTATTATTATAGAGACGTATTATTATTACTGTAGGCTACAACAGTAGCTTTATATATTGTCAATTTACTCATGTAAACCAAACATTTATTTTAATGGGCTGCCATGAAGATCTTTGAGTGTCTGTGTTTATGATATGACAGTATTCTCAAATGAAACGGTAAATTCTCATGAAGCTCTCGCGCATCTGTGCCAGTCACCCACAGAGATGTAGATTTTGCGGGAGTAATATTTAAATAGTATTTTGCAGTTTAATATTCACAGACACTAGTATATATTCGGCTACTGTCTGGAGCCCTGCGCTTTGACTTACACGGAAGCGACTGAACGCAGCTGCCGGTACTGAATATACTTGAGAGTCTGTAACTACCGGTACTACAGAGACATACTGCTAACCACTGATCTATAATATAGAAGCGGCTTCACTGTCTTTTGGCAGTTTAGAATGTGATGAGTGATCCAGTCATATATAGATCAGGGCTGCTAACGCGTTTTCATTTCTTCTTCGCTGCTCTAAACAGGGGTTGCTTGTGGCAACACAGCACAACTTCCTGTGTTTTCAATGCATTTTGAGCAGCGAAGAAGAACCGTGCAGCAGTTAGGCAAAGCTTGCGGTCATAACTAGGTATTTTTTAAGAAAATGGTATCGGATCGGTATATGGGTTCATGTACTCGCCGATGCCGATGCCAGAATTTGTTGTGGTATCGGAGATATTTCCGATACTAGTATCGGAATCGGAACAACTCTATTTTCAAGATTGGCTGGCAGAAGAGAGAAAAAGAAAAAGAAAAAGAAAGTGAATCATTCATACACACTCACTGAACATGATGTGACTGACGTGTGATTGACCTCAAAACAATTCTGTAATCCAACAATATATTATTGTAGTGCCTTAAGAATTCCTGTTTTGCATCAGCCTTGCATTGTTTTTTTTTTTTGTTTTGTTTTTTTGTGCATGTTGAAATGCTCAAACACACACACACAGAGAGTTTTCGCTGTGAGGACCCTTCCCCTAGATCCCTGAGCTATTCTGGGCTCTTCTTACTGATCTCCTGATAACCCCATCTCATTTTCTCAATGGGAAATCAGAACAGTAATCACTCTGAAAGATGTTGGAAGAGAAGCATCATACAGGAAAATGTGTGTGTGCATATGTGTGTTTATTTTCATGTGCACCCCTTGCTGCTGCCCTGCCAAGCACTGTCATTTTCACAGTGGGTTTTTAATGCTATGGTGCAAAAAAAGGAGAGAAATAAAGAAGAGAAAAGCAAGAGGTAGATACAAAGAGAGCATGTGAAAGAAAGTCTGATAGGAAAAGCATTGTGGAAGACCACTGGTGGCAAATAACAAGTTCTTATTCTTAACTCATTTCCACATTGTGTTTGTGTGTGTGTGTGTGTGTGTGTGTGTGTGTGCATGCGTGCGTGTGTGTGTAAAAAAGTATCTCCAGCTTAAGAACAGTGTACACTATGATTTTGGCTATAATTTTGCTGAGTCAGATTTCTGCAATCATAATGTATACCAGAAATCAGTAAAATTATATCTTAAAGAAAAATGAAAATGCAGGATGTTTCTGTGAGGTTTGTATTTCTCTCTCAGTCTCCTAAAATTTGACATATTAATTTTTTTTTTACTAAACTGTCAAGACACTGGGACACATCTCATAAAACTGGGACTGTCCTGAGTAAACCGGGACATCTGGTAACCCAAGCCTTTAGGCTCTTGTCAGCCTAATTAATCATCTGAATGAATGCAGCATGAACTTGCATGACATTTTCTGGTCTGCATTTACAGGCCATGACAATTGATGTGCAGCATAAGTGGACTGAGAAAGTGGAGGTTTAAAGAAACTAAGATAAATTAAATTTGCATCAACATCAGACAGAAGCCTGTTGTTGATAAAGTTAAACAAAGATGTTAATGCTTTTATTGTTACTCAGTGCAGACCCCTTCAAATAATATGCAAATTAATGCAAACATACAGTAGCTTCACTCGCAGCCTCAACACCATCACCTTGACTGATTAATTCCCAGCTCTCTTCTGTCAGATCTACATTGGTGTTGTGGTTCACTGCATATTATTGTTAGTGAAGCAAACCAAAGATGACATGCACCGACATTAACAGAAATGAATTGTTGCTGCATGCAAATTTTTATCTCTGTTTGCATTTTGATTTTTCTGTTGGAAGCCAAACCAATTCCATAGTACATTATCGCTAGTGGTTTAACACTTAGTTTTTGAGTAATGCTGTTATGTTTGTATCCTCAGGGGCGCTATTTATATCCCAATCTTTCTCTGTCAAATAGAGAGTAAACTGCTTCGTTCTTGCTCGGTTGTCTGCTCATGATGTGCTGGGTAATAGGTGTTTTCACTGTCACACTGTTGACAGAAGCCATCACCCTATCGCGGGCTATTTTCATCATGTCATAAGCTCTGTGCGATTGTCAAACCACCGTCTTGTCGTAAAAGTGCATGTCACAGAACAGTGTGATCCTTAAAGTGATTGTTCACTCAAAAATTAAAGAGCTGTCCTATCTATATATAAGGAGGAGTAATAAAAAATGATTTGTGCGTTTGACCTATTATGAGCATTTGTCTTTTGTCTCTTATGCATTTATTTATAACTTTTTTATGTAGCAAATGCTAATGTTCACTGATTTCAGTGTTTTAAATGAAATATCTGAGATTTAAATATGTCTGTTAATATGCACAGAAAGATACTTCATTTTACAGATGGACTGGATTTTACTAAATATTCATGTTTTCTTGTTTATTAAATAAATTATCCAGTTTTATTTTCAGATGGATCCATACATCTGCCATAAAATAACAGCACTTTGGGATTCATACAACTAATAGATTGTAATAAAAGCCGAAGTAAAACTCTTGATGTAATTGACTTACATTAACAGCATCATGTCTGCACTTTGCGATTGAACGTAACATCCTAATATCCACATGTGTTGGGGAAAATGATCTTGTCATTCTTTCTCTGTATCTGCTTGTGTGTCTAACTCAGCTTCTCTCGTCCTCTCTGTCACCCCTTGCAGACACTGGCAAAAGTTCCTCTACCTTGTTTCTATTGACATCCGGTAATCCATTTACAGCTGTTCACTACAGCTGTGAAAATACAAGAACATTTGCCATCTTTCCCTTCACACCCTCAGACATTAAGAATAAATAAGGCAGGTGAGAATGAATGAGTGGGGAGAGAGAGAGTTTGAATAATGATGTTTCCACATGAGCTCAGTTCCCCATTATTGACACAATAGGTAATTATTCCACCTATTCCTCTGCTTCAAAACAGCAAAGAAGGTTTGAATTGGTTTGTCTCCTACTCACTCGACTGGTGAGGAGTGCCTGGGAACAGCGGTCTCCATGGAGACCACATGGTAACCAGGGTAACCTGGCCTTTGACACTAGATCAGTTTTCAGAGTTAATGGATTGAACCTTTGGCATGGAAAGGAGGGTCTTTATCGCCCAATATTGCAGAGCTACAACTGCAGTCATGTTTGGATGATCTTGTTTGGTTAGCATTGCTCACATTAGTTTAAATTTTAGCATCGTCTCTTATTTTGAGTGTGTGTCTTGGGCTGCCATTCTGCCCACAGTCCAACACAGAAGCCGCTTCCTCCTCTCTCAGGGTGAATCATTCAAGTGCATCCTCTCCTCACTATCTTTTTCAGAGGAGCTCTGAACTCGACTCTTCATTTTTGTCAACACTTGGCCTCCTGCTTAAAAATTAGAACCAAAAAACTGTGGAGGAAATGATATAGCGAGGGTGCAATTATAATAATGCTCATTAGTGTTAGTGTTGGTAAAAATATATTTTATAGTATTAACATTGGTCTATTACTAGCTGGTTTAACACTGTATTAAATCAAGAAAGAAATAGGAAGCATACTGCATATTTCATTGAGTCAAAGGAATTTTTCTTTGTGTTATTATCATTACTTTTTAACAATAAAGTCAGAAAGCAGAGATATCATTAAAGAAAATTCTGCTTAATTGTATAGTTGGTCTGTTTTGGGGTTACATCTGCTGACTGTTTGTACATCCTTTCCCCATGACAGAGTCTTAAGTCATTACACAACATAAAGAAATTTCCTCTTGCTTTCTGCCTCCATTCCATCCAAATCTCTCTTAGACCTCTCTGTTTTCATTATTGTCCTGTCTGGAAGTGGATATACGGCAAAATAATCTTGCCATTCTCAGGGTTTAACATGATGGTCCAATAAAAGCTAAATGAAATGGAAAAGCTTTTTTTTTTTTTTTTTTTTTTTTTCAAATAGAGATTTGCTGATACATAAAGCAAACAGTATTCTATTTCATTTTGGGAAGAGTGAAAGGTCAACCTTTCATTTACCCCAACTACTATTTACTCCTCTTCTCTCTCTCTCTCTCTCTCTCTCTCTCTCTCTTTCTCTTTCTACCACCCCAGTGTTATCCCTATACGCTATGTGCAGCCATCAGGATTTAAATTTGACCATGACTACACAAGTCTGTGGCCTCAAAAAGAACTGCCACATTTATCCATGAATCATCAGTCAAATAACAGCAACCATTTTATCACCGGGATGCATATTTTTTTTATTTATTTTTTTGTAGGCCTGAATTAAGCATCTGTATCCAAAGCCATTTTCTCCATTTGAGACATATCTGTGTCAGACAAACAAATTGAAATGGCAGTTACCCATGTGGCACAATGCTTAATGGATGATGACAGTACAAGTGCAGCTATTCAGACCTGTACCTGTGAATGTGCAGCCGTTTGATTTCACCCGCAGTGAGTGCTAGGGATATTACTGGCGAAGTTTGTGTTTGCTTTTTAAACCCCACAATTCTTCAGAGGAGAGAGGCCCTGCATGTATGATAATCAATCAGACATGCTGAAAGGTTTGAGCATGCACAGCCCCGTCCAAAAATATATTAGCTAGTGTGCGTTTCTGCCAAGACATACAGAGTCTGGTCTTAAACTATTTGCTTAATGCCTCTGAGATCTGCACAGCACAGAAAAAAGGTGTAAAACTTTTCATGATGAAAATTGTGTAGTACAGCATGAGGTTAATAATGTAACTAGACCTCATTCACTGCAATGTTTTATGTTCACCTAAATCCTAGCAGTAGTTTTGATAGTAGGTGAATGGTCACAGAGGGCTAGTCTCATGTAGGGTTGACCTTTTGCAATCAAGTAGCACTGTTCTCTTATAGCTGTGCCCTTGAGCAAATGACACTTAGCCTCTTGGTGCTCCAGGAGTACTGTTGCTGTAATTAGTGTAGCAGATGATGAAAATTGTCAGCTAAAGGGCAAATTCATAATCTCTGACTACATATCTCTAACTGAGCTCTCAGTGTGTATGATAGGACTCGGAACCAAAAGCAGATTTTTACTGGAACTGAATGATTTTCAACTATGAAACATACAGCGTGACCAGTGAAGTCCATCTGCAAAGAGAAAAATTCGCATGAGATGGTTCTTCTCTTAGTGAATCACAAGCACAAATAAACAGAGAATTACAATACTTGAGTTAATAACTATTATGAGTGTGCGGTTTTTGGTGTTTGAGTTATTGTTTGTTAACTACAGAAGTTCACTGGGAATGAACAATGCTGTATTTATTCATTTAAGTTAATTTTAATTTCAGTGTTGGTTAATAACATTAAATAATATTAACAAATTAGACCTTATTGTAAAGTGTTACTAAAAAAATCAGCTGGAACAATTTATCAGTTAATTTAATTTAATGAACTACAGATCATTAATGTTAGCTAAAGTTATTTAATTAACTATATATATATATATATATATATATATATATATATATATATATATATATATATATATATATATATATATATATATATATATATACATAGTTCATTATTTAATGAATGATGTTACCACACACAAAAAATGTTAGTTTATTTTTTGTTCATTGTTTTTGAAATGAGTCAACGATTGGCAGAAGAATTGCAGATTTTTTTCTTCTTCAAATATTCTGAAAGGAACCACTGAGTAACTTCCTTACAATTCCCGTCCCTAAAAATGGTTTTGAAATGTCCGATTTCTATTTCAGGCAGGAAGAAACCAACGCTATCTCACAGCCAATTCGTACGTATTTTACGAGGTGACTTATTCGTATGAATTTGTACGACCTCACTCGTACGATTTTATATGATTTGTCTAAACCCCAGTGATGGTTAGGGTTAGGGGCGGGGTTAATTCATACGAATTGTGCAACTCGTAAAATACGTACGATTTGGCAACAATCGTATGAATTTGTATGAGTGTGGTCGTACGAATTCGTAATAATAATTTTATTTAATTATTATTTTTATTATTTATTTTTTTTTATTTTTTTTACAAATTATGCTGTTACGATAGGTACATTAATTAATTTTTAAGTTATATGTGTAAAATTATTCTAAAATTAATTTTAAATGGACCCTTGAAGGACCAATCCTTTCTATTAAATTTGAACAGTGACTGCTTAGAGTAGCAGCTTTTATATGAACTGCTGTTTTAAAATCCTCCCATCAAATCTGCTGTAATGATGTTATCATAACGGAGACAAATGCACAGATGGCGCTTTTTGCACGTTTAAAGTGGTGTGCTGAGATTACTCACTCAGATCTCAATGGAGTCAGAATCAGAGAGCCCCTGCTGAGACGGGGAAGGAGATTAAGCTTTCCCTGTGGAGAATCTGTGCTGTGTTCACCCAAACAGACTGTTTGGAATTGGTGACTACATATGGAGAAATTTTCACATTGGGTCCTTCCTACTGTTATTTGATCGACATAGGTTCATTAGGTCATACAGATTATGTGATTGCTCATTTCTGCTTTTTATAACAGAGTTTTAAAGTTGCAGGTTTACATGAAATTCATGTTTGCAGAACTCAGCAGAAAGAAGATTTTTGTGTATTAATTTTGATAATTTGAGTGTAGTATGGGGCACCGCACATGACATAAAAAAGTAAGTCTCTGTAGTGCAGGGCTCTGTAGTGTAGCACTCTCTCAACCGTATTTAATACATATTAAAGTGTATTTAATCATTGTTTGACAAATACATTTTAACATATTTCCCAAAATAATTAGAATTTTTTTTTTAGTTTTTTTTTTTGAGTCTTGTGTGTTTATGAGAATGGGGGAATCACTGCATCATCCCTTTTAATGTAGATTCTGGCTTTTTTTGTCTGTGCTTATTAATGTAGTAGAACTGATTGATTCCAGTATTGAATCTGAAAGGCATATATCATTGGCATTAATTAATCTACCTACATAATTCAGCAATTTCCAAATGCCCCAATTCAATCTAATCTCTAATAAGCTTTTGGGGAAGGGATCTAAATGAGTTCCTTTCGAGGACTGTCACAGTTCAGCTAAGTTTAGATTATTTCAAATTTGTCTCCAGGAACACATCTATATCATTAGTTATATATTTTTATTACAGTTGTGGAAACACACATCTAAACATGACTTTATTTAGCATATTTTATTAGCAAACAAATAAGTACAGTAAATGTGATTGGGCCTAATCAGATTGTTTCCCATCACAGTAAACCAAGGCTCCAATATATTGCTGACTAATTAAGAGTTTGAAGGCTAAAGTATATCAATATTTGATTGATCATCTTATCGACAAACTGTTCCCACAGCTAAAATATGAATTATTTTGATATAACACTTTAGAATTACATATGTTTTTTTTTCAAGAAGCATTTTTCAGGAACTACTTTTCTTTTAGATGTCTGTATAATTTGACTACAGTATGAGTGGATAGCAATTTCACCCAATCTCATATTAATCTTGAGTACCTCTAGAGTAGTACTGCATCCTTCATATCTCCAAAAAGTCTTTAGTTTTATCATATTTAGAAAAGAAATATATAGCTTTACAAACTCTCCGAAAACAGCCGAACTCCTGGAGGCGCACCGTGGGCAGAGCTAAAGAGTGGCCGTGCATTCACACTGCCGCTGTTGAGTGTCAATGTTGCCAGAAGTCATTCATTTTCAATTTGAGCCGGTGGCAAGCAGTGGTGCAGCACGTCTTTTGAAGGTGAGGGCGTCGAGGAGAGTTGAAGTCAGGTCAACTTTATGGTAATGAGCTATGACGTGGTTGTGCGGCAACCAGTCGGAATGCAGGAGTCCTTGAGAGGATTCCAAAAAACCTAGTCCTGTAAACTAGGTTCTGACTACATCAGTTAGAACCCTTGTTTTTCAGCACAAATGCAATTCATTTGATCAAAACAACACCGAGTTGACCAATTACATTTAGGTTACACTTCAACTAGTCTCGCCTAGCCATGACAGCTTTCATTGGCCAAGGCCCACCCATGAGGCCGTTTGACCGACGTATCAAACAACCAGTCACATTTCATTCAGTTTAGCGTCACATTTCGGGCCATGGAAATGTCACCCCAATAACAGACCGGTGTGTAGAACTCTCACACGTATTTTAAAGATTCTATGCCATGATCTTTAAATATTTTCATCCTGTATAATTCAACCAATCCAATGATGACTTCCTAAAGTGTTTCCACTTTTGTGTCCCATATGCATCAGATGTAAACTGCATGTTGAAATTAGACTGTTAGACAGTTATACACAATATGAATGCGACAAGAGATAAAACCATCTCAGTGTAATGTTTTTTTTTTCCATTCACCACCTGTGACCGTGAAAAGCGACAGGACATCACATGGTTTCTATATGAGGAGATTATAATCTCTTTTCAATGAGTGCTTGCTGTTCACTTTGGATTTCGTGATCACATGCCCTCTGTGTAAAGAGAGATCAGCTATACAGTATGTCAATGAGCTCAGGATCGGTTGAGCAGCAAATCCTCCAGCATGGTCTGTCTCTCCACTCAACCCGTGATCAGTCAAATCTGACTCCTGCAGCTCGTGTTGGATGCAGGGTTGTCAACTTTCTATGGAATTGGACTACTCTTAAACTGTTGCCATGGCTTGGTTTTCCCCCTTGAGTTAAAGGTTTGAAATGTTGCATAAGTTGCGTTTGACTGAAATGCTTGTATTGAAGCGTTTTGCATTCTACCTATGATAAAACTGTTAGATGTTAAGTTTTGTGGAGGACGCCCACTGGTAGGAAGCTTTTTAGCTGTGTTTATGATAAATATGCTTAACAGTGACTGTAAAATATGTATATTAGGTATGGAAATTACATATTTTGAGTTTTGATATTTGAGATTGCGCTGCTTTGGGCACTTTCAACATTAGTTTTACCACCAACCAACCACACCCCAGCCCCCCACACTGCCCGCAAAATAAAAAATTATGGATTTACTGATACATTGATATGGATCAGTGCACTGATCAAGTATAATTGTAAAAATGTACATAGATCATGTTAGCCACATCTACATGTAGTGTCTTAAGGGAAAAAACTCTTGAAGAGACAACTAGAAGAATTGTTATAAAAAGATACTGAGACTTTCTTGAATATTATCATTGCTTATCTTGTTGCAATAAAAAGATACTGAGACTTTCTTGAATATTATCATTGCTTATCTTGTTGCATCTCATTGAATCTTATTAAATTGTTTCATGTTATGTTTTGAGCTCTCAGCAAATATTGTATCTCTGGCTAAGAGAGTAGATGTCAGATTGAATCATGATGAAAAGTCTTAATTTATAGCCTAGATCATGGACCATTGAATATCTTCTGATTGGCAGAGATTGTGTCATGTCACACAGTAGTCTGTCTTTCAGGGTGAATAAAGCACTTGTTGCTGGAAACATGTTGCATCTTTCTTGGACAGGACATGGTGTAAGAAAATGTATCACTTCATCACATGATCACCCCTACAATCCCACATATTAACATCACTTTAACTGTATTGCTTAGTCACAACATGTTTTTAAGGATGTGTTTTGCTATTTTTCTGCCAGCAGTCAAGGTGCACATAATTACGCCTTCCTTAGGTCATAGTCAGAGAGCCGAGACCCTACAGTGCAGGAAACTGTATAATTTCTGCCAAGAACTGCACCTACAGAGCAAAACATAAAACAAAAAATAAAAAAAACAAATGTAACCTAGTAGCCCCAAGCACAAAGCTGTGATCATGCACACAGTGTGAGCATTGTTATCCATTTTTTCATTTTGTCTTCAGTGTTTTCATGGGTCCTCGTCCCTGGTGTAGGTGTTTGATGTGTGGGCTGTTCTTTAGTCTGAGTTGAGCCATTATGACAGGCAGGAGGGACTTAATAACAGTGCTTTCACCTCAAGCATGCTCCTGACAAATTACCTGTGAGACCTGGATTTAGAGAAGGGTCAGCTCTCTCTCACACACACACACAGGCACAGACAAACACACATTTCCTTTGTCTCACTTGAAAAGGGAGTCTCTTCACTGGCCTCTGAACCTTCACACTATCACACAGACATAATAGACGCTTAATGTCTATTCAAAGTGTTTGATGTGTCTGGGAGAATATTTCCGTATTCCACATTTGGAGAGAAAGAGAGTCGGGGGAATCTTTTCTGTATATGTGTGATGTCACAAGCTTGCCTGTTGGCAGAGGGGCTTTCTTAAAGGGATAGTTCACACACATCTTTATTTATTTACACTTAGTTTAATCCGTATGCAAAATAATGTATTTTTCAATGACAGTTCATAGTGATCAGAGTCAAATGCTATATTTCAGGACTTGCAAGTCTTTGTGTGAGGACAAAATGTAATTTTAAAGGAATAGTTCACCGGAAAAAAAAAAAGGAAATTATGTTAACATTTACTCACCCTCATGTTGTCCCAAAGTTGTATGATGAGTTTATTTCTTCAGTGAAAAATATTTTAAGTAATGTCTAAGAATTATCTTTGATAAGTGTTTTTTATTTATTTTTTGTATTATTATTTTAATATCTTCATTTTTTGTCCATACAGTGAAAGTCGAATTAATATTCACTCCATTGAGATGTTCACTTAAAAACCACTGAGACTAGACTCAAGCGTTGGGCAGGTTTGTGAAATAATTTTGTTTGTTTGTTTTAAACCAGTTGTATGAACTGGATCTGTTTAAAAAAAAAAAAAAATCACGTTTAGTTTAGAATGACTTGAGGAAGAGTAAATGATGCCAGACTTGCCTTTAATCTGTGCCACTAATGACTCTTGACCCCACTGTCTGTTTGAGGACTCTCACTAAGAAAATCATTTCTTCTAGGAATCCTATTTCTCTTTCTCTCTCTAAGAAAGTGCATCCAGTAGAGCTAAGCCAGAATGCAAACCCGAGCAGGTTTCTGTTGTTTCAGGAGAAGCTTTCAGCATTCAAACAGCACTCCACAAATCTCCCCTCGGCTTTGTGCAGTTGAGTATTGAAAATTTGCCATTGCCGCAGTCAGTTTTCTTCAAGTCTGTCTTTTGTTCCAGTGGCTGAGCTCAGGTGCACAGAACAGACCTCTCTCACTCTCTCACTCTCTCCCCCTCTTCATCTCTCTTTGCTTCTCATTTTCTCGCTCAGCACTGACTGGAAATCAAAACTGCCAATTTGCATATGAAATTGGGTGGAAAGCAAAATTAGTAGAGCTGCATTGAGTAAAAGTGGTTACGCACACATGTACACTCAGACATGTTTGTCCCTTTCACTGACTGCTCTGTTTACAAAGTTCCACTGCACCGAAAGACTCAGAGGAGTGTTTGAATTAGCAACTCGTTCAGAGTTTTGTCACATCATGAATATTACCGCTGTTCATTAGTATGAGTAATTAGGTGAATACAATCATGTGGCAGGGTTGCCAACTCTCATGCATCTGGCGTGACACTCACACTTGGACTTCAGAGTGAGATAGATGCTGAAAGCGTGAGTGTCACGCCAGATGCATGAGAGTTGGCAACCCTGATGTGATCTCGTTCATGAATGCTGTGTAAATGTAAAGCATTTGAACATTTGAACAATTTCATAGGAATGTTGAGACAAGCAGGAGGATTGTTCTCTCATGTATGTGTGTAAATCCACCAAGCTCTTTGCATTGTCTTTCATCCAATCAGAAATAGACATACAAAGCTTCATTTTACATAAATGACCCATTGTCACTTGCCTGTTGTGAAAGAGGATCCGGTTGGAAATCTTTAAGCAGATTAATCTTATAACCGATTACATGACCTACAGACATTCCCTAAAACCTAATCCTGAAGTGGCAGTCAGACATCATCGCAGGCACGTGATTACGCTCTTAAAGCGCCATCAGACACCACATTCTGCCCCATGTTGTTTTACCGGCCTCTATAGCCTCTTCCAGCCTCGCCAGCTTACCATACTCCTCTGGGACAGTCACAGGATGTTGTCTGATGGCTTTTATCCACAGACCACAAAGGGGGCTCTGTGCTAAACTCAGCGAGTTATTGCTTTAAGAGGGAAGTCTTACAGAGAGGAGATTCTTTCCTTTTTTCCCCTAGAGTCTTTGTTTTGGGATGGATAACTTGCTTTACAGAGATCCCTTTGAGAGTCCCTCTGTTTGTCAGTCCCTGTGAGGATCCCAGTTTGTTTTTCTCTTCTGGTAGCAGGTAGTGAACTTGCCTCCCGTTAGAGACCCTTCAGTACACAGTTGCTTGAACAACAGCGCCACTTAAAGGTAGTTAAAGGAACTGTATAGAAAAAAGTTAGATTTGTTTGGTGAATTTGCAAAACTCTGGGAAATTCAGAGGTAGAGAAGGCAATTAAAAAAAAACTTTTTATATTTTTATATATTTACTTTTTTTACCTTTATGTGTCCTCTTTATCTTTTATTTGTAACCTGTGTGTGTGTTGGGCAACAAAAACAGAAAATATACATTAGTGTGCTTTAGTGAGTGTGTGTGTGTATATGTGTGTGTGTGTGTGTGTGTGTGTGTGTGAGTATAATATAGTTCACAGCTTTACTGTACAGTAATTAGATGATCTTGAGTAGGATTGGCCATATATAATAGAAATCTGAAACAATAAAAATGAAATGGAAGTGACACTTTACCAAAACTGGTTTTGTAATTCAGTGAACGGATCATAGTTAGATGACAAAAAATACACTATAATGTCTTTATAAACATGTAAATACAATATAAACATAAATTGCAAATATATATATATATATATATATATATATATATATATATATATATATATATTATGTTGTGCATATTTAAAAAAAAGTAAAATATTGCACATTCTTTAAAAAAATCTTTAGGAAGCACTAACTAACATACATCTAGCATGCAGTCACTGAAGACATTGTGTTATTTTAGGTGATCTTGGTGAGCTCCAGCATCAATGAGCGGGACCAGATGCTCTTCATCAGCACAGATGAGGGTTCATCCTTCCAACGGCAGCCTGTCTCCTTCACTGTAGATACCCTCCTCTTCCATCCATCTGAGGAAGACAAACTTCTGGCTTACAGCAAGGAGGCGAAGGTCAGTGATGAAAGTGTTGGCCAATACAGATTCATGCAGTCGAGTAAATGAATATTAATGACACAAATTGAAGTCAGTGTTTTGTTTGGCAGCTTCAAACAAGTTGCTCGCAAGACCATAATATGTCTTAATTCCAGCTGCATGTTTGTAGATTTTCTTGTCAGGCTTAACTTCCTGAATTAGTCTTTGTGGCCTTTTCAGCATTAATGATTTAGGTCTCGGCTGAATGCCTTGACCAACTGTTCTCAACACATTTCTCACCCAGCTTTGTTTATGGCTCTGCTTTTTGCTCTCCAGCATATTGGCATCCTCATTATTAGAGTTATGAGCAGCACTGTTTGGCCTTCAGGCTATGGTTGTCTCTCGCTAAAGAGCATGTTTACATTGTTAACGGCTGGGTGAACAACAAGGCAAGATCTGTGTGTGTGTGCGTGAGTGTTTATGTGCAGATGATGAATTGCTAAAACCCCTAAACATTGCTTGCAACACGCTGCATTTATCATCTCTGAGATACAATGAAAAGTTATGATGAAGTTTGATGGGTATTTTCCATGCAAGTGGAGATCAATATATTCTCATTATAGGGATGATCAGTTGGGGACAGATGCACACACACACACACACACACACACACACTCATCATATGTGATTTTAATTGGTATATATGTACAGTTTCCCACAACCTAATTGCTATATACAGTATACAATTAATTTCTCATCTAATTCTCATGATCCTGAAAAGGATCATGCAAAGCGTGTTTTAATCTAATCCAGTCTAAAAATCAATGTTATGACCATTGCTTCAAGCTTCTGTTGACAGTAAATAGTGATTTATTTGTCTTTCTTTATTTTTCAGCTGTATATCTCCACCGATCTGGGTCACAAATGGACTCTGCTACAGGAGCGTGTTACTAAAGACAGAGTTTTCTGGTGATTTTTTTTAAATATTTTTTTTATGATAATAATTGATTTTTTTTAAGTCACTCTGTATACTACTTAAAGTAACCTCATGTTGTTTCCAACCTGTATGACTTTCTTCTGTGGGAAATCAAATCAGCTATTTAGCAGAATGTCTGAGCTGCAGTCTTCCATACAGTGGGGATGAGAGTCTGTAAAGCTACGAAAAAATAAAATAAAATCCTTGTAAAGGTGGTATTTAAGACTTCTGATGACATATGATGGGAAACAGACTAAAATATGAGCTATGTTTCACTTAAAATGTTGCTTGATGACCACAGTCACCATTTACCTCTACTGGAAAACAACAGCTTTTAAATTATTTGGTATTCCACAGAAGAAAGTAAGTCTTTCTTTGGGTGTCAGTGCTGTTTTGTTATACTTTACATTGCCCTCTGAGACTTTCTTTTAAATCCACCTTCTTAGTGGAAGTCGACCACTTTTTCATTTTCCATGCCTTCGCTCCCTGGTTATGGTTCACTGCTACCACAGCTGGCATTGAAATCCTGTACAGAAGTGATTTATTTCTCCACCCCAACCAGTCATTCTGTCCGACCCTATCTTTCTCTGTTTTGATCTGTCTTTTGGTCTTCTGCTTGCGTGCCATCCTCCCAGCACACTTTACCAGAATCACATACACACAATATATGATTCTGTATCGTTTGTCTGTGGTTGATAGTGATCAAAGGTGAAAAAGTCAGCTCCCGTCAGCTTCTGCCGTAATAAACCCCATCCAGCACATTTCATTTGGCTAGAGGTTTTACAGTGACACTGTAAATCTGAAGCTCTTTTTACTCTATTCCTCAGCAGCAGGGGGTTTGATAAGGGTCGTACCCCTTCCCTCTCTACTGTCTCCAAACCTCTTTAAAACATCTCAGAGAATTGCCTCAGAAGTCGCGACAGAATCAGTTCATAGTGAGGGTTGTGTCTCTCTCGTCCTCCCTGTCTGCTGCCTCGCTCATAAAACAACAGAAGGGGAGGTCTGGAGAGGAAAGATCATAAATCAGCGTGGCTTTAATGGACAGGGATGCTGTCTGGGAGGGTGGTCTGTACCGTGTGGTCAGGAGAGAACTTATCATGTGATGTCGAGACATGACGGTCAAGTAATCTGCCATAAATCAATGTGGAGCAAGATTATGTAGTTATTATGCTGCTGTAAATATTTTTTATGTAGTACAGCGTTGATTTAGAACCATTATTTTCCAGCTGAAATGCTGAAGATTACACAGTCTGATATATACATGGACATAAATGTCTTCTTTTTTCTTCCTAAGCCAGTTAAGTGCAAACCTCTCCCAGCAGCCGATTTCATTGATCTTGTCAGTCAAAGTCCTGAGATGTCCACACAATGCTGAAACAAAGACTAACCCCTCACCCTAACCATTGGCTGGACATCCTGACAGATAGCATTACAGTTTTGTCACGATCGGCTCTGAACGGAATGCATGAAGTCTGAACTTTTCGTGACTAAATCAACACACTTTCTTAAAAGGTTCTGTTAATTTCCTGCTTGTTAAAATGCTTGCAAATGATGAAGGTTTTGTGCGAGTTTACTGAGCTAG
The DNA here is from genome assembly GCF_003368295.1 of Carassius auratus. Taxonomy (NCBI): domain Eukaryota; kingdom Metazoa; phylum Chordata; class Actinopteri; order Cypriniformes; family Cyprinidae; genus Carassius; species Carassius auratus. Next base: position 13,999,830 of record NC_039274.1, read on the forward strand.
AACTTCACTGAGCAGCTTAGTAACCTCCAAACAATTGTCTTTAACACAGCTAGACAGAAGACAGTGAGCTGTCTGCATTCCTTGAAACCAAGGGCTTTGTATGTGTCTCTGTGGTTGAGAAGATTCTGCTGAGCAGATGTTTTAAAGGGATGGTTAAAGCAAAAATAACATCTATTTTGTCATCATTTAGTCACTATTATTTCACTTTTTTTTCCTTCTACGGAAAACAAAAACTGTCACTGGTTACTGTTTTGTGTGTGTTTTGAAGTATTCGAGCTTCAAAAAGGACACAAAAGCCCCAAAAAAGTATCATAAAAATAGTTATGCACTATATTTGAGGTCTTTGTGTGAGAGAAAAGTCTTCAAAGTTTCCCCTTATCTGTTAAATGATGTCATCGGAACAACATGAAGGTGAGGAAATGGTGACAGAATTGTAATTTTGGAGTGAACTATACCCTTTAAGATGTCCTTCTGTGTGTTAGCCAGTCTTGTTTGACCCTCTCTTACTACATAATAAGTGTATGCTTTGTTTAAGGGCCGTGACCAGGGTGGATGTGGATCCTGATCTGGTTCATATGGAGATTCAAGACATCAGTGGTGGTAAGGGAGCTCATGTGTTTATAGAACAGTTCATTTCAATTCAGTTTGGGCGGATGGGATGTTTAGGGTGTCAGTTTCAAACAAACCTCTTTCAGCAAAATTGTGTTTGTGTGTGTGAAAGAGAGCAGACGTGCAGATGCAAACTCCGAGCTCCATCACACTCAAGCCAGTGAAGGTTAAACGCCACCTGACAGCCACATTGCAACCTACAAACACATACACATACACAGAGATGTGTCTAACCAGTATGAGAAAATCCCACTGGACACATACAGTACATCAAGCCCTTCTTCTGATGAATGAACTTTCAGCTGTGTACCTGTTGACTTTGTGTCACACTGACAGACGCAGACCCGAAGTGTTTTTTCTCCAACTCAGTGACTCCTTCAGCCTCTCATAGGATGTGCTGGTTGTGTGTGTGTGTGTGTGTGTGTGCACATCTGACCTTGTGTGACAGAAGACAGAAGCAAAGCATTCAGCCATTCTAATTGCTTTTTAATGAATTTCTCTGCTGTACTGCTTTGACTATCCATTCGTCCTCTTCAGTGAAGTAGTATGCCTGTTTGTTTGCCTAAAATTAATAACAAAAAAATAAAACCACAGAGAATTAGAGGAAACAACATTATGAGAATAGCAATTAAGTTCCCCACTTTGATATGTAACCTTTGGCCATGATTTTTGGAGTAAGCATTCTCCTCAAATTTGTTCATAATTTTCCAATTGGTTGTCCATGATTGTCCATGTGTGTGTGTGTGTGTGTGTGTGTGTGAGAGTGTGTGTTTTGTAGAGGTTGCTGAGCCATCTATTGTGTGAGATTCTAAAGAGGAAGGCCACGTCGACAGGGCACCTTGACACTGTTTTCCTATAATTAATTTCCTGCCATTCTGAAGCAAAACAGTTTGCCCTGTGAGGATCAGCATCAGCTAATATTGTTAAGAGCCCCTTGTTTTGTTTTTTGTTTTTGTTTTTTTTTTTGCAGATATTTTTTACTCCATTTACCTTTGGAACGGCTTCTAAATACTCGCTTACAAACGCTGTATGATCAGAATTAAAAAGTCTTTTGAAAGTCAAATTGTTAACTTCACTTTTCCTCTAACCATTTTAATGTGTGTGTTTTTCTGTCTTTCACCAGGATACCTTTATGTTACATGTCTCATACAAAATTGCTCTGATAAAATGGTGACAGCACAGTTCTTGGGGAAGATTGACCACAATTCCCTCTCAGTGCAAGATGAACACATATTTGTGAAGGTATAATGATGTGAAATGTCTTTACATATGATGTATGTACACAATTATTTGGATAGATCCATTCACACATCAGAGAGTACAGTGTATTATAATATTATATAATGTGTCATATACACACTACCACAGAATACACTAACGTCAATAATTTAAGGTCAGTAAGATTTTTTTAATGTTGTTACTTATGCTCATCAAAGCTGCATTTATTATCAGAAACAGAGTAAAACAGTAACATGGTGAAATATTATTACACTATTAATACAATTTTAATATATTGTAACATCCTTCAGTCCAGTCTTCAGTGCCAATTTTCATTTTAATATGCTGATTTGGTGCTTAAGAAACATTTCTTATTATCATCAATTTTGAAAATGTTGAAAATGCTTAGTATTTTTGTGGCAGTATATTTTTAGGATTCTTTGATGAATTTTCTTGCTGAAAATTCTAAGGATTAGCATTTAATTCATAATTCATTAACATTATAAATTGCTTTACTGTCACTTCTGTTAAATGCAATTCTTTACTGGCACTTTCAGCCAGGCAGAATAAACACTGGTCAGAGTCTTATATTACTTTAGAAGAGTTTTTTTTTGTTGTGATAATGATCTTCTGAATGCACATAATGCCATTTATTTCATGACTGCTTGCCAGATAAAGAACTGAGTTTTTATTAACTAGCACAGCTATGTAGTAAAAATTGTGTTGCCAGGGACAACAGCCAGTTACACAGTTTTCCGGTCGTTATTCAAAAATTACTGTAAAGTATGTCACGACTGACTGATCAGAATCAAGTATTCCAGACTGCCATACTGTGTATATATATATATAGCAGAGTGAGGATTATGCACCTGCAGGACTCTGGGTGTTTAACCAACATTAAAAGCAACCAACATTTTTTTTCCCCTGACCTTTTTTAATTAGCCAATTACTCAAGGACATTTGCTTGTTCTGTATTAAGTTATCTCATTCCCCCCTCACCTGCTCAGTTGTTTTTTGAAGGGATTGCAGCTGTTAAAAAGGATCTCAGATATGCCCTTGAGAAACAGGACTTCGGTGTGTGAATTGTTTGTGTTTGGTCAAAGAGTCATGGACACAATTTATGTGAACCATAGAGACCAACAGACAGAGATTCTGATTCAGTGCTTGTAAAGACTGAATCTGTTAGGATAATACCAGCAGGCAAAATCAACATTGTAAATTGAGATCGAAAAGGATGAATAGGAAAGTGAGAGTGATTTGTCTCAAAATTGGGATAGTGAAATAATACACACTTTCTTTATTTTTTTTAGGTATCTACAGGAAATCGAACCAAGTATTATGTCTCATACCGAAGAAATGAATTTGTTCAGATGAGATTCCCTAAATATGCCCTACCAAAGGTACGGTCCTCAGAAATGTGGCTGTTAAATGACCAGTATTTACTCTGAAATCACTTTTGTGTGCAATTTTGGGTTGTATTCTTTGCAAAAAAGAAAAAAAAAAGAAAAATGTATGTCACAAATGTAAGTTGCACAAATGTACGTTTAAAATAACAAAAAAATAGCTGTGGCTCAGACACATTTTTGTGCTAATCATTCAGCATAAATGTAATGCAAAGTGATATTTAATATCATAAATGTGTTTCCATATTGTTTTTCTAAAATATAGTTTTAACTTTCTGCTGTTTAGTCTCATTTAATCACATCACTGTAAATTAAGCAATATCAAAAATATCAAGATTGCTGTTTTGAAATTAAGATCAACAACACTATGGAAAGTGTGATATTGCTTTTATATAGCAGTTCAGTAAACAAGTTAACATTAAGTATTTTAGAGTAAGTTAATAACGTAGTGATGTTTTGTTCCTGAATAAATCAGTGTTTATGAACAAGTTGGTTGAGTAAATAATTAAATGACTGAATCATGAAGTTTAAAGGGATAGTTCACCCAAAAATGAGAATTATGTCATTAATGACTCACCGTCATGTTGTTCCAAACCCGTAAGACCTCCGTTTATCTTCGGGACACAGTTTAAGATATTTTAGATTTAGTCCGAGAGCTTCCTGTCCCTCTACTGAAACTGTGTGTACGGTATACTGTCCATGTCCAGAAAGGTAAGAAAAACATAATCAAAGTAGTCCATGTGACATCAGATGGTAAGTTAGAATTTTTTTAAGCATCAAAAATACATTTTGGTCCAAAAATAACAAAAACTTTGACTTTATTCATTGTCTTCTCTTCCGTGTCTGTTGTGAGAAAGTTCAAAACATAACATTGTAGTGATATCCGGTTCGAAACGAATCCTTCGATGTAACCAGATCTTCTTGAACCAGTTCGACAAATCGAACTGAATCGTTTGAAAATGTATATTAGGTATAATACGCATTATCCACAAATTACTTAAGCTGTTAACTTTTTTAATGTGTCTGACACTCCCTCTGAGTTCAAACAAAGCAATATCCCGGAGTAATTCATTTACTCCAATAGTACATTGACTGAACTGCTGTAAAGAGAGAACTGAAGATGAACACCGAGCCGAGCCAGATAATGGACAATAGACTGACTCGTTCGAGTGATTCGTTCGCGAACCGGATATCACTGAAATGCAGTGTTTTGAACTCACTCACAACAGACACGTAAGAGAAGACAATGCTGAATAAAGTCGTAGTTTTTGCTATTTTTGGACCAAAATGTATTTTCGATGCTTCAACAAATTCTAACTGACCCTCTGATGTCACATGGACTACTTTGATTATGTTTCTCTTACCTTTCTGGACATGGACAGTATACTGTACACACAGTTTCAATGGAGGGACTGAGAGTTCTCAGACTAAATCTAAAATATCTTAAACTATGTTCTGAAGATGAACTGAGGTCTTATGTGTCTTACGGGTCTTACTCATTTTTTGGTGAACTAGCCCTTTAATTGCTGAATGAATCAGAGAGTTTGAACAAATTGGTTAAATGAATGATTCAATGACACACTTATATATGAAGACAGTCACTTGTTCTTGTGTGCTGATGTAACTTACAGTAATAGTCACTGAAAAATACCCACCACTAATGCACAGACTGTCAGCGTATCCAAAACTTGCAAACACAGACAAATGGAGTGAAGCAAACAGTGAAACTGGAGCACAAATGTTACATTTTTAAGTTTTATGTTTGAAGTTACTGCAGTTTTTGTCATGAACTATGTACTGAATGTGAATTACTGTTTGAAGGTGGTTATTGTTCTTTTATCAACTGCAGCTGTTGTGGATTTCACTTTAAAGCCGGAGACTAACTATGACGTATTGCAGCAATATATATGAACTGAAGAGCACAGTTGGTGTCTAGCATTGAAATACCTCACCATTACAAGCCTGATGTGGGTTTAACCTACTGAGGAGCCGTGATGTATGGCGGTAATATGCCATTGAAAGAAGACAGCTGGCTAAGGGTAACAGCTGATGACTGACCAGGCTGTCTGTGGCTCTAACCCAAGGGAGTACTTCAGTAAAATGCGGGCTGACTGTAATTTAATAACATTGATTGGAATGGAGGCCAGAGGGGCCTGCTTCATGTATATTTCACCTCAAAGAAAGAGAGGCAGGGAAAGGAGATAGGCTGTAGGGCAGCTGCTGTCAATGGCATTTGTAACTATGCCAACCACTGATTCACTGTGATAGAGTGAGTGAGTGAGTGATTGAGAGAGAGAGAGAGAGAGAGAGATTAGAGTACTAATAAAAAGATGCCCTAGATTACCAAGCATTTGTCTTAATGGCAAAGGATATAAGCTTTGATTTAATTACTGAAGAAGTAGAACATGTTTATTCGCTCAGTGCATATTCAAGGGTTTTTGAACAATTTAGAAGGGGATATATTTATCATTTCACTTTTGTGGTGTCATTTTGTGGGTTAAAACAATATTGTTTTTTCCCTCTTTCTAGACCTGCTTCTCTCTGCTCTTTTGGTTGCTTGTCGCTTGACTGAGCAGATAGGTTAAATTGTAGACACCCGGTTCAAGAACCCAGAAGAGAGCATGAATGTGTGTGAGAGTGACGGGGTTGGCTGATGTTGTGCCCATATTTTCCATAGTGAATAATTGAAAGCCTTTTGAAAAATGCAAAGCCCAATTCCAGTATGCAGTCTCAGATCTCTCCTGAAGTTTTCTTTATGTTATGGATTAATGATGGTCCTTGGCTCCTGTGGGACGATTTGTTTGTTGTAACATTTAGGGCACTAAATAGCTAAGCTCCATTTCTTCCTTCCTTTTTTTTCCCCCTTTCATCCTTCATTTTTCTGATTTTAAAACTCATCTCAAATAATTTTTGTTTGTTTGCTTATTTTATTTTTATTTTTTTCAAATATTTGCATGAAGTAAAGCTAGCTATATCTGAAGAACTAAAGATGAAGGAAATGAATGGCTATAAGGCTGCTTTATATATAAAGATATAGTGCACCCAAAAATGAACTTTGTATCATCATTCAACCTTGTTGTTCAAAACCTGCATGACTTGATACATGTGGAACACAGAAGTAGGTGATTTTCAGAAAGGAAAAAAAAAGTTAATTGAATGATGCCAGATTTTTCAGTTTTGGGTTATCTGTCTCTTTAAAGATGTTTGCCATTTAGTGTTTCAGCATCAAATTTAACCCATCTAAAATTAACAAATAACACCAGTGTGTCAAATTTCAAGAGGCACATTTGAACCAACTTGATCTTTAATAATTAAGTGTAGTTGAGAAATGACGCCATTCTGGAAAATGTAACTTTGTGATGCATCTCTAAATTTTGCATGCCTGCTTTAAGTGTTTAAGTGCTTAGATAAATGTTGGTATTGCAATCAAATTGCAATCATCCCTGAACCACACAAAATCACTTAAAAAGGGTCCAGTGCTCTTTTACTTAAAGCAGACTTTGAATAGAAACAATATCATTGATTTTGGCCAATTAAGACCTGTCTCTGTGCTTCAAGAATGGAGCCGCATGACCAGAATTCAAATGCACCACTATTGGAGCTCAATTAAACCACCAGACACAGAGAAAAAGCAAACATTCTGCTGGAGTCTTAATATCCCTTTTCATTTCTTTTCTTTTTTTTCTTTACAGATTTCCTCTCTTTCCATCCATACTTGTGTAGTTACCTATCCCATCCTTCTATCTTAGACCCACGGTCAGTCTGCTGATAATTCAATCAGGGATTGTGGCTATTGGCAGAGCCACAAATGTCCTGCAGCTGTGTCTTGGCTGATAGGGCTCCTGTGCCTGCTGTCAGAGACAGATGGATAGTGCTGTCTTAAGATCTGATCGTGCTGCTATCAGTACTGGGGACCTGAGTGTCCCGTCACACAGCATGATAGACAAAGACAAGCCAAGAAAATGTAAGACTTAAAAAGAAAAAGTGCTTCACTTAGAGCTTCCTCTTCTAATCATCTTGCTCCGTTGTTCTTGTTGCTGTTTGTGTGCTGATTTCAATGAGCTTATAATCCACATTTAAAACTTCCACTCTCTCCGGGGTAACCTTCAACAGCAGTGTTTAACAGCAATGACTTCACTGTCTTGTGTAAGCTTTGATGGGAAGATGACCTCATTGTTAAAATATGAATTCACTACTAACTAAAACATGTTGAGCTGTTCATATTTGACCCCAAATCAAGAGATAGGAATTACACTGCAGTTCTAGACAAGAGGCGTGTTCAGCACCATGTCAAAATCTGATCGAAAAATTAAATAGCAAATGTGGAAGCAATTACTCAGCTATTACAATTTGTGATTACTTATTTTCAGATGTCTTCATGAACCTCATGACAGCTAAGGTTGGTAAAAGTGTAAATTGAATTTGAAATAATGTCTGTAAAGTCGTGGACACATTTAAAATCCACTCTATATAAGAGCTTCTCTGAAATTTGCTTCTTCAGAATAGGCTTCAGGGGAATTTGGTAGCTACTTTATCAGAAGTGTTTGTGTGTGAATATAGAACAATATTTTAGGAAGGAAGAGAACATAGGGATGAAGCAGGATTAGAAGTCTCTTTGATAGTGAGCTGGAACAGTCTTTTTTTTTTTATAACGTTTTTTTGTTAAGTTTTTTCTACACACTAAACTCTCTTTAAGCCAAGATTTTCCGAGTTGGGTCATTGATCACAATAAGTTGAAATTGTGAATATTGATGGTACCATTTTGTTTGCATGCATTTTGTGTTTTTATGAAAAATATTGATACACCTTGCCGGAAAACAACTAATTTAGCCGGTTATGAGAAGGAAGAAAAACAGACCACGATTTCGGTACTGCTCTGTGGCACCACCAGAAGTATAAAATATACAGATGCAACACCACTTAAACAACTAATGTTCATCATTATGTTGCATTAGAAAAACTTCTTGGCATTTTGGGAAGTGAAAAAGTCAGAGAAGTATGAAATTGTCTGGAAAATCGATTTCATTCTGACCAAAATCATTTGAACTCACATCATGTCATAATATTTAGAAATTTTAAGGACATATTACACAGAAAGCCTCTTGGAAAGTTTTCTGTGCCTAAAATCATTCTTTACATAGAAGCTGCATGCACAGTGTGTGTTGGTCCACATGCATACATACAAGTAGTGTCAGGGTTTTGGTAAGGAGGAACTCAGGTGCAGACCGGAAGTAACGAAACAGGATTTATTTAACAAAAAGGGAAAAACAAAACCCACGAGGGGGAAAACAGGACTAGGGCAGATACAACAATAACTAAACAGGACTGATTAATCAAGATAAACAAAGACTCAAAACAGGAGAACACGAACTACAAATAACACTCACGGTTATACAGGATACAATATCTCAATCACAGGTGAGGAACACACAAATCACATCAGAGGTACAATGAACCGACGAAAGACAACGCACACTAGGAGATCTAAATAGGGGAACTAATCAAGACACGACAGGTGTTACAGATAGGACAATCACGACACGACTAGGATAACAAGGGGGGCGGGGCAAGGGAACGAGACAACACAAGCACATGGCCCAAAGGCAAGGCCATATGCTTGTACACAAAACATGGGTCTGTCATGATCCTGCCTCAAGACTAGGAAAAATCAAGGACACGCGGGCAGAATCATGACAAGTAGTTGCAGATGCTCTTTAAGTGTGTTAATTTATCCTTTATCTTCCCTATTCCATTCTATAATTCTCAGAGCAAACAGGTGTTGTGTAACTGTCCTCTCACAGAGGGGGTTCAGTGCCTCTAAACTGCTGTTAGTGGGACATAAGTGAGAAATAGCCTTAGAATTTGGTCTCTGAAGCACATTAAAGCCACTCAGCACTTCAGGGACTTTGCTAGCTCTTCACTTAAGTTCTTCTGAATGAATTCAGCTGGGGGCATCTTTGCGCCTAAATTAATGCGACCCACTTTCACTTTATCGGGAAGAACAACATGGTGACAAACTCCCCCGTCCTGGCCCAGTCATTGCCACAGCACACGACTGTATGCAGCTAAGCTACCAAAACTGAGGAGCTTAATGTTGATTCTGTTTTTTAAGGCAAACCAGAAGAGCTAATTATAGGATGGATTCATTAAATGCTCATGCTTTCATTTAATCTAAATCTGTCCCTAAACAGTTCATGTTCCAACACATTTCTTCAGAGCAGCTCAAAGTAAACTCTTCATTTCAAAGCAACCAAGTATAAACACCAAAGATTTATATGCAGTCCTTTTCTGTGGTTGTTTTATATAAGCACAAGTGATTGTGTGTCTCTCTTCACACAAAGATGCAAACACAAACAAATCATGATGTTAATTATTTGTACTGGGAAAACATAAACTCTCATTTTCATTGAACTTATTTCACTTTTATCCTTACACGTGGTTGTATTTTTCTTCTTCTCTTTGTTTTTGTCTTTCTGTGCAGGATGTGCAAATTGTGAGTACAGACGAGAATCAGGTATTCCTGGCTCTGCAAGAATGGTATCAGACAGACACGTACAACCTCTACCAGTCGGATCCACAAGGAGTCTATTACTCCATTGTGTTGGAGAACGTCCGCAGCACCAAGCAGCCTGAAGAGAATGTCCTCATCGACATCCTAGAGGTCAGCATTTCACCCCACAAGTACCTTTGAAGACAAGGCAGTGTGAGCTCCAACCTATTGCATAATGAACTAAAAATAGCTCAGCTGTGGTCAAATTTACATTGTTAGAGATCTTTACCTATAATATCTCAAAAACACACTGGGTGACAGTGCCGCTGATGTCTACTAACTCTGCTACATCTTTTGGTTGTGTGTGTTCATCAGGTTCGTGGCATCAAGGGCGTATTCTTAGCCAATCAAAAGGTAGATGGAAAAGTAATGACTCTCATCACCTACAACAAAGGCAGAGACTGGGAACCACTGGCTCCTCCCACAACTGATATGAATGGCAAACCTGTCAGTTGCAAGCAGGTAAATATGTCTGCTCATTCCTCATTTCAGCTTCCACTGCAGCAATTCAAATGGTCTTTTGCATTTCTATGTATCTATCAGTGCTAAATTGCTTCTGCACCCATTTTATTTGTGTAGGACTGAGTTCGAGAAATCCTTTCTTGGGACAATGAAAGTTAAGCAGAATAATCACAGTTTTAGTTTTGTTTTTAGGCCCCTATTTATATCTTTCAGTTAATACAACATATTATTTACATAGGATGTGCATAAGCAACCATGCAAACATTTGGGGTTAGTAAGATTGTTCTTTTTCTTTTAGAAAATAAAAGTTGTACTTTTTATTAATACCTTTATTTAAAATGAATTCACTTAATAAAAAGTGACAGTAAAAACTTTGTTACAAAAGATTTCTATTTCAGATGCTGTTCTTTTTAACTTTTCTATTTATCAAAGATTCTTGATAAAAAAAAAAATATATAATGGTTTCTACAAAAATATTTAGCAGCACAATTGTTTTCAGTATTGATAACAATAAGAAATGTTTTATTGACCACCAGATCTGCATATTACAGTGATTTGTGAAGGGTCATGTGACACTGAAGGCTGCAGTAATGCCTGCTGAAAATTCAGCTTTGCCATCAAACTGTTGTTTTAAGTTGTAATAAAATTAACTATATTCATCTTTTACTGTATGTTCACTCAAATGAATGCAGCAATTGTGAGCAAAAGACACTTCTTTCAAAAACATTAAAAAAAAAAAACATTTGATTGGAAGCCTGCCACCGCCACATTTGATTTAAATAATATAATAGTGCTAATGTAATTTTCCCTTCAGTTCGTTGCATATTCATGCAAACAAAATTGTGACTTTAATTCATTATACATCTACAGATGTATATCCAGCTTTTTTCCTGTTCAGAATGATCGTACCGCAACAGTCTCAGACGCAGACAAGTCATTGACCCCTCGATCTAACTCATCTCCTGCTGTTTTCTGTTGAGGGTTGGTGGGCAGAGCAGGCACTGGTTCTGCTGCTCTCTAATGAGACAAAGAAAGAAAAACGATCATCAATCCACACACACACACACACACACAACTAGAGATGATATGTATCATGATAAATGCCCATTTTAATTACTGTGACTGGTAGCTGGCCATTAATTAAGACACAAATATGGTTTCTGGCAAACAAGCGAGATGAAATAAGATATGAATCACAAGTTGAAAGGATATATATTGACTTCTCTCTCCTTTTCTGTCTGTCTATCCAACCCTTCTCACATCTTCATCTCTCAGCCATCTGTTTGACGTCTCATTGTTCTCTTCTCCTCCTCACTTATCAATCACTTATTGCTTATTTGACACCTTAAATATGCTGTATATTCATGTTCTGATCCATCTTTTATCCAGAACATTATGTAGTACGACTTGTGGTTTTGAATTATGGGCTGCTTAATGTCGAACTTAGATTGTTACTAAAGCAAGTTTTGTGTTTTTTCAATCAGTCTAGATTCTCTACTAAGTGCACACCTTATGTTACTGGTTGGTTTTTTTCTCTTCCTAGCCTGACTGTCACCTCCATCTCCACTTGCGGTGGGCTGACAACCCGTATGTATCTGGAACGGTCCACACTAAAGATTCTGCCCCAGGCCTCATAATGGGTGCAGGTCAGTCTCCATGACAAATGTTACACATCAGCATTGTCGCCATAGTTGTGAGGAGTCTAAAAACTCAAATCAAATGAAGCTCTTTACTCCTCGACTCTTTTCAGTTACAAGGAATAATTATAATCCAGATCCAAATCTGCACTACATCATGCTTAGGGAAATCGTAATAGTGTGTACAAAGTAGACTGTCTCTTCACAAAAAAGAAAAGGAATGCTGAGAAATATTTTTAAGGGGGAAAAATGAAATGTGATGTACAATCTGAAGAACATGAGAAAATGAAACCTTGTTTCTTTTTCCATTTCTGAATGTTGTGCACTGCAATTGAGCCCACACTGAGGCACAAAAGGAGGCAGGCACAGATATATGAAATATTTGCTCTTTTTTGCCACAGGGTTCATGGGGAATTGATGAAGACAGTACATTAATGTTCTTGAATCCAAGGCTAGAGCTAATGCCAGTTCACAAGGTCATCAAGTCTATCCATTTCCTCAGGGTTACACACACACACACGCAGTGTCACAGTGACTTGTTCACTCTTGACTTATTTCACTTACTAACAAACACCTGAGTAAAACACCTGGTTTTAAACACATTGCAGCTTGTTCTCAGCATATAAATGTATGTGTACATACACCGCAGACAGTAATCACTGAGTTTCCAAAATCCTGCTTTCTCTTGCTATTATTGTGCACTTCCTCAGTAAAATGTTCAGCTCTGACTAGTTCTCAGCCTTTGATCCACAATAGCCTCCAGTTTTCTTACAGTTGCAGTCTTTTTATAAGTAACTCGCTCACGTCTACTCCGCCTCTTCTCCTAAAATTAAACAAAGTGAGGAAATTGCTGCTTCGCCTCAAGTTAAAAAGAAAATTAAAGACACCCTCTCCCTCTTTTTATTTATGTGAAGATATTGTGCGTGTATCTTCTCTTCAGGTAACCTTGGGTCTCAGCTGGTTGAATATAAAGAGGAGATGTACATCACCTCAGACTGTGGCAAGACCTGGAGACAGGTGAGAATCAACACACTAATGATCGGCAAATTTGTTTTACAATGACTTTTTGGTGTCAGAAAAATGCTTCATTATAGCATTTTTCTTCTGTGACTTGTCACAACTCTTAAGGTTTGCTCATTGTATTTAACACCCAACTTTCCCAATAGACTTGGTTTCGGTTTGCTCTTGTTCTTATTCTGCCCAGTTTTATTTGACACCCTCTCTTTTGCTGCTGTTTCAGCACTCAGTATGTGGCAGACTTATTCCTCTGTCCTAATGCCTCTTTGGTGATTTTCGAGATTGTTGCAACCTCTTATTTAACCAGCTCTATTTTTGACATTAAATATTGATTGACAATTATGAAGATGAACTTTAAATGCCTTCAAGAGCTTTTTTTCATTCGCTCACTGTAGGTTTTTGAAGAAGAGCATCACATTCTTTATCTGGATCATGGCGGGGTCATTGTGGCCATTAAGGACACCTCAATCCCTTTAAAAATACTCAAGTAAGATCAATATTATTATTATTATTTTTTCCATAATGTAGTGTCTGGACATCATTTCTAAGCATTTAAACTCAAAAGCTCAGCTAAACACAAATGGCTGACATGACAAAGACTGAAAGAAGAACTTATATAAAAAAGAGAGAAACTGAGTACTAACTAGGTATTATGAAAAACAGTAATTCAAGACGTTCTCTCCGTGGCTTTTGCTGACCTGGTTGTGCTGATAATCCTTTGAGTGAGTGCTTTAAGAAGCTCATTTGGTTTTGGAGGGCTCTTCAGACCACCCTGAGTTCCTGAGCAGCGTAAATCTCTTCCTTCACACTCAGACAGCTCTTTACCCATGTAATATGAAGTGATTCACATACTGGATATCAAGTTCACCTTGCTTCACAAATGTGCGTAAAGAGGAGACCTATGAAGATCAAAGAGAAAATCATTACCATCTCTCACATAAGTCTTGAAGCCTTTCATCGGGCATTGAGTCTTGGCAGTACAAACACTGCTTCTGTCAGGGTAAAACTAAGAACTTGTAGTGCTTATGCTGGCTTGTAGCCTACAAACTCTCATATTCATGCCGTGAGATTCGACGCAGATGGAGGGATTTTTCAGCTAACAGTATGTTCCCAATTTTCATGAAGAGAGAAATGAATGATGGATCACATTTGTGACCCTGGACCACAAAACGGTTCAATTTCTCGAAATTGAGATTTATACATCATCTGAATAAATAGGCTTTCCTTTGATGGTTTGTTAGGATAGGACAATATTTGGCCAAAATACAACTATTTGAAAATCTGGAATCTGAGAGTGCAAAAACAGCTTTAAATTTGTCCAAATGAAGTTCTTAGCAATGCATATTACTAATCAAAAATTAGGTTTTGATATATTTACAGTAGGAAATTTACAAAATATCTTCTTGGAACATGATCTTTACTTGACATCCTAATGATTTTTGGAGTAAAGGAAAAATCAATAATTTTGACCCATACAATCTATTTTTGGCTATTGCTACAAATATACCCCAGCCACTTAAAACTGGTTTTGTGGTCCAGGGTCATATGTATAATTAATTTTAGAGGATTTTTTGAAAGTTGTAAACTGGGTTTCACGTTCGCTTAACTTAAATACAAATGTCTTCTCTCAAAACACAGATTTATAATAGGTCATAAAATGTGTGATATACAATTTTCTTTTCCTTGTGTGTACTGCTAATGCTTTGGCTTAGATTCAGCATAGATGAAGGACAAACATGGAGCATCCACAACTTCACCAGCACTTCTGTGTTTGTGGATGGACTTCTGAGCGAACCTGGAGATGAGACACTGGTTATGACGTGAGTATGAGCCCTCTGGAAATTGAACAGGAGTTACTAGTCCACAAATAAAAAAAAAATTACATTTTGGCACCATTTACTCACCCTCATGTTGTTTCAAAACTTTTACAACTTACTTTATTCTTTACAACAGAGAAAAACTTGTACAGAAGAACTATCCATTTAAGACAGTTGTAGGACAATTTTATTATTTTGAAGTAATAGAAAATCCCATTTTCTGAAAGATTAAGGTGATGTATATTTTATTCTGTACTTCCTGTTTTGGTTTTATGGCCCTCAGTACATAGAGTAATATTAACATGCTTTTCCTTTATTTCACTTATTTTGTTTGTGCTGTTTGAGCATAACCCCGATCTGAATTGGTTATGAATTTTGCTCCAATTGCATTTTTCTATCAGGCCTTTAGACTATCATTGTATCATTGAATATTCATTGTAGAAGTATATTTAAATATTCTAATCTCAGCTATGAGTGCTATACTGGATGATCAAAGCATTTCTAATTGTTTGTGACCCTTGTGCACTGAATTCTACAAAACACAGATACAGGGTTCCACCTTGTGGCGGTGAACAGTGCTTTATTTGAGATTAAGTAGAGAGCATCTTCCCGTAGACCCCAAACAGCTGGTGGTCTCTGTGTTATATAGCAGCTAGCCTTTTGATAAAGGCAATGTGAAATTCAAAGGCCTCAATTAAAGAGACCCCTGCTCATTAGTAAAGCACGTTCATGTGTCTGTCCACTCGCGATGCATCATAGGATAGAGAGTGTTGTGACTTGAAGTCAAAGTTACACTCTGATAGTCTCACTTTTCGGTGAAAGGGATGAATGGCTTTTGTCTCAACGTTTGCAGATTGAGGGATAATGGGATGTTTATGGATGGAGGGATGCATTAATGGACAGACGAAGGCTTATGTTTATTGATGTTTACTGTTGCGGACAGGGTATTTGGCCACATAAGTTACCGTTCAGATTGGGAGCTGGTGAAGGTGGATTTCCGAAAGTCATTTCCCACACAGTGCACAGAAGCTGATTATGACTCCTGGAAACTCACTGACCTTCAGGTAACATCAGGCTGTTTTTCTGACCTCTGACCTTCTGACCTACAGCATGTTCAAAAACAGTAGGAAAGAAGATATATATATATATATATATATATATATATATATATATATATATATATATATACAAAAAAAAAACTCAACTCCTCTGTTTTGGAAATAAATTTTCATTTAAGTTTTCTACCACAGGGAGAGAAATGCATCATGGGCCAGGAACGAGTGTACAGGAGGAGGAAAGAGTCATCGTTCTGCATTAAAGGGAAGAGCTATACATCAGCTTTAACAGCTAAACCTTGCCAGTGCACAGAGAAAGACTTTGCCTGGTATGAAACCGAGAGATAACCCTTGCACATTTCAGGGCAATTGCAACTATATTGTACACGGATGCCTTTGCTTGTAACAGACAATCTTTACTTCATTTTCACACCCCAGTGCATTGCATTGGGAATTAGATCTGGGGCTAAAAATAGAGCTTTACGTCTCTCTGTGTGTTCCCAGTGACTATGGCTTTGAGCGTGCTCCCAGCCTCAGGTTAGAGGGGGATCGCTGTTATCCTGATTTCTGGCATGATCCTGACGCTCCACCTGAAAACTGCCATTTAGGACACAGCTACAAGTCCAGCACAGGGTAATACACTCACACACACTGCTGTACATCAGGAAATGCTGGTCATACTCACCACACAGTTTTTACATTGAAAAAGCACAGTAAATGACACTACAGAAAACACCCACTCATGCATAGAAAAGACACTTTAGATTAAAATGCAAAGCTTTTGAAAGGCAGATATAGTTAGTACCAAGTCCACATGTATTTTGAATGTCTTTTGGATCATGATTTTTTGGTAGTACTACTGTATATTACCACCATTCGCCATTTTCTTTTGGTTTCTGATAGAGCGATTGGACTCAACCGTGTCAACCATGTCAACAACTGGATAGCAAACTATGTGATGATCACTATGCAGTGCATAGTGAATGAGTCAACAGTTTGCATGATTGTGTTACTTCAGTTGTCTCATGCCTCATGAACTTGAGCAGAGGCTAAATTTGAAGTTTTCAGTTCCGACTGAAATTATTACTGTAGCAACCAAAGCAGATGGACTACAGGGACAGATCAGATTTCATTGCTTCCATAATGTGTTAAGGAGAGCAGCAGACCCTCATGCAGAAAAACCTCAGCTGAAAAAAAAAAGTTGTTTGTTTTTTCAGGTTTTTTGAGACAATACCTTTCTGGACACATTATATAGATGATTTATCCACCTTTTTTTAGGCATTTAATGATTAAATGCATATTTTCTGTGACTCCAGACCACAACATCACATGGATTTTCCAGTTTAAGGCAAATTAAAACTAGTCAAGACTAACACGTTTTGTGTTGTCTGTTGTAGTTACCGGAAGGTCATCGCTAATGTTTGTGAGGGTGGCTTGAATAAAGAACAGAGCGCAAAGCAGCATTCTTGCCCTTTGCTGGCCCCTAAAGGCCTTCAGCTGGCCATCAAAGGACAGATGCTGGCCGTGGCACCTGGTGATGACATCACCTTCATAGTCCATCAGGAACAGGTGAAATGCAAAACTTGCAGTTTCCGAATTTGAATGTTAAAATGTAAGAAAATTCTAAATAGGAAATGTCAAGATATTTAGGCAAAGAACAATGTTTGACTAATTTGTATGCATCTTTAACTTGTGTTTGTTTCATTGTAAATCCCTCCTCAGGGTGACACCACCAGCACCAGATATCAGGTCGATCTAATGGACGGTGTCAGGGCTATATACGAAAACCTGACAGTCACAGATGAACCCATTCAGCACCGTTATGAGAAGCCAGGTGTTTACCGTGTCAATGTGAAGGCTGAAAACTCTGCTGGACATGACCAAGCCACACTTTACATCCAGGTCACAGGTCAGTAAAGTTCAATTGAGTTCAAAGGCTGCTGCATAACATTTTGGAACATAATGATTAGTATAATCTATAATACTGTGAGGTTAAAAGGTTTTACAGAATCATAACTCAGAATCAGGCCCATGTAAAATCTACACAGAGAAAGCGCAGATTTTACAGAGTATTGATGGAAGTTGGACACATTGCTCACACTATGCTGTTTTATCTCAAGACAGACTTTACATATTTTTTCCCTGGAACTCTCAATTTGTCTATTTTTCTGTTTTGCTCCCACCTTCTCTCCAGCTCCTCTTCAAGATGTCCATCTGGAGGTGGTCCCAATCGCTGGCAGACATCAAGAAGTAAATCTCACAGCTATAGTGCTGCCCACTGAGGCAAACCTTACAGTGTTTTACTGGTGGATTGGAGATAACCTTCAGGTACTCTGTGGTAATTAATAATATTCTATAAAAATACACTCATAATACATGCTTTCAGGGACTGTGTTTTACATTAGGTGTTCGTGTGCAGTATTAAAATAATTATTCTGACTTTAAAACAAAATAGTAATGAGGGTATGTAATAAATTCACTGGCACTGAAACTTTACATCTAAGATTATATGCATACATATGTGTGATTGTAATGAGAAGTTTTAAGATTAATGGTTAATGAGTCCATATACAGTATGTGCAGTCTCATCCATGTAAAACAATTAAAGAAACTGACCTGGAATTAATTTGAGATGCTTATGCTTAAAGGTTCAGGTGTAGCCGTTAAAGTGATGCCTTTACACTTACATGGACATGTATGATCTGTCTTTACCCTCGACAGCCAAAGCTGACTCTGGAGAATAGTCTGATTGCAAGGTTCTCTGAGGAGGGGGAAGTTCCTGTGACGGTTCAGGCTTCTAATGGTCGATCCATGGTACAGGACAGCAAGACTGTCATTGTCTATGGTAAGATTAAACACCCCTTATTACTGCATCAGCATTAGGGGCAGACTGGCCCTCTGAGCACCAGGAGTTCTCCCTGTGGGTCGGCCTATTTAAATATACTGTAAATAATGATATGATATGAACGATAGTTACGTATCCTTCATATTCAGCCCAGGCGAATGGCCCGAATAGCCAAATTCTGTAATTTCAGTTTCCCTCAAAAAAAAAAAAAAAAAAAAAAAAAAACCTTATCTTCTGTTCAGTTCAATCATGTATATTTAGCATGTTCAGAGTGCATTGGTTCAACATCGTCAATGTTAAGGTGTTTGAGATGGCCAATCAAATCAAAGGCAAGTTTACTGTTCACAGATTTTTGAGCAAGAGTTCTAGCATAATGCTTTTTAATGGTTGAAGAATGCGAGATAGTACATATAAGCAGCTGAACATGACGAGGCCTAATCCAGCAATATAATCCAATAATCTGTTTTACAATAAAAATGGTAATTGACTGAAAATAATATCTAGGATACCCTTGGGTGAATTTCACCAATATGAATATACATAAAACTCAAAGTAAAAGAATTATCAGCCTCAGAACTGTCTTCTTAAGAATTACACCAAGGTTTATTAACATTTTGGGTATCTCCATGGCAGGTCTGTGTTAAAAACGAAGGAGAAATTTCACATTCCTTATTCACCTAAAATGCAAACTGTCACCATTTATTAACCCTTTATTGATCTTTACAAAGCCATATGGCCCAATTTTTTGACATGGTTTCCGTGCTGCTTTCAAAGTCTTCTCTAGATTTTCTATGGAAAAGGCCTGTGTAAAACAAATTAAAATTCTATTTGCCATGTAAACCAGGAAAGACAAATTATAACTTGAAGTGCAGCAGTCATGCATTAATGTTAATGAGAATCACAAAAGACCAGTTATTTCAATTAAATATTTTTAATAGAATTTATGTTTCTGTTGATTTTTCTGTTAGCGATTTGTGTTTAATTGCTCTGCACATCGTGTGATATGGCGCTTTAGCCCTGCATGTACTGCATGAATAATCTGGACCTTGTGACAATCACAGACTGTATATAATTAAACATCAGAAGAACACTCTCAATACAGTTGCATTTAAAACCCAACCTGAGGTCTAACCCTATTCTTGTAATGAGAGTGTTAAATAGAACTGAAATATTCATGTGATTCCAGAGCTGCGATGAATATTCATGAGCGTGTTGCGATAGGGATGAGGTCATGCTTGGAAAGCAGAAATGACAGTCTCCCTCAGAGACAATGTTCAGCTTGAATGCAAAATGAAGACTGCTGTCATATTGTTTGTCCTCAAGCTGAAAGTAAACCTTTTAGTTACGTTATTTTATAATTTATTTTGGATGACTTGCCAACTTAAATTTCTGTAGAGAAATTACTTGCCTGGAAGATTTTCATTTATTTTTTTATTTATTTTTTTATCTTTTAAACTGGCTATACAAGTCTTTTTCAAATTTGTCGAGTCATTTGAAAGTTTTAAAGGTATATAGTTCACCCCAAAAATGAAATTCTGTCTTTATTTACCGTAATTAATCACCTTGCTTCTTGTCATTACAATGCCCACATTCCATACCCATTTGTGAGTGTGAGACTGACTGAAAGTCTTTGTCTACCTCACCTCTTGCCTCTTCTTGCTCAGTAGCATCACCTCAAATAGTGAGGCTTTTAGTTTAACTAATACGAGTTCAATGATTATGAATTATTGTATTTATTATTCTTTTGTGCAACAGAGGTGTGAATCTCTCAGTAGTTTTTTTGCAACTGCAATACTAACTTTAATATGTTCACAATACCTTGATCATAATACAGCGTCTCTCTTCAGATCAATTCCAGGTCATCCCATTGAGTTTCAGTCGTAATTTGGATCGCTTTAACCCAAACATCCCTGAATGGAGACAAGATGTGGGACAAGTCGTATCCAAGATTATCGCTAAGGTTCTCGCCTCAATCATTGACACAAACACACACACACATTCATGCCCTGTTTGTTTTATGATGCCAGATATGTTTAAATGTACTCATCATGCCTCACTCTGTGTCTAACAGCTCACCGGGGTTCCTCAGGATTCTTTGGTTACCATGGTGAAGCCCGGTCTTCCCACCACTGCAGACCTGTATGTTCTTCCTCAAGAGAGCACACCAGTGAAGAGAAGTGTGTTTGTGGATAAGGTACATATCATGCTGCTTGTGATAATGAAGCCATCTCAGACATGAGAAGAGATACATCCTAAGACAACAAAACATTAGTCTAGCGGTGACCTAAAGTGAGGACATCCTAAAACAACTTGTTAGAGCCTGGAGATGCTATTTGCATCAGAACTAAACATGATACACAGTAAATGGATAAGTCAAGTAAATTCATTTCTTGTTTATGCCTTACCTTGATTACTAAGACACAATGAAAGGAATAGTAATAACTAGCATATGATGGTAAGAATATCTGGAAGGGATATCTGTTAGTATTTAACTCTCATATTCTTGTGTGTGTGTTCTTCATTTGCGTAGCGTGTTCCCACCATAAAGCAGATTCTGAGTGAGAACAACGTGAGCTTCATTGTGAGAGGAGGGTTAAGAGTATTGGTGACTCTGGCAGACTCAGATAGAGGTGAGCAAAACAAAACAGATTCTACCACCTGACAGACACACACACACATCTAGAAAGTATATCAATGAGCCACTTAATGATCATAGTATTACAGCAAGCCCTTCATCAGTAATTACTAAAAAATAACCAATGTATTTCAAAGGAGCTATAACTAGTGACGTGTCTGCCAGCACAACACAGACTGGTGCGTCACCTCTACCTCTTGCTTTTAGAAGTGTCATCTTTGTTCTTTAAGTACTGATCTGCTCATACAGTGATAGAAATAATGCAATAATGTCTTCTGTTTCTGTCCTGTTTTTCATCTAGTTGTTACGTAGAGTTGACTTCATTTACTCTTATATGTATGCTTCCTTTGGCTTGCATTTCTGTTTGGGTTTTGAGCTGTCAGTCATGGTGCTCTTTGGTTTGAAAAACATGCTGTTTGAGTTTCCTTTACTGTTAACATTTTATCTCAACTTCATTTTTATTTTATTTTATTTTTTAGTGGTTTGAAAGTTTGTGAAAGTTTCTTTTTTCACTGTTGTTTGTGTCACAGCCACACAAATGCCTTCAACCACACAAGGTGTGTACATTGTGTGTGATTTGTGTGATTTTGGTTCTGGTTTAAAAAATTTTTTTTTTTTTTATTGTTTGGTAAGTTTTCAAATAATTAAAGTAATAGTTAAAGGGTTCACCCAAAAAATTAGCAAACTATCCTTTTAATCCCTGTGGAATTGCACGTGCTAATGATAGACAGGTTAGCAGATAATTATGATAAACGATGCATTAAAGTGTGATGATCAGAGATGTTCCTCTTCTGCAGGCTCTCGTCTGGCTGCAGCAGGTCCAGGTGTTTGGGCTCTAGCTGTCTTTCTCCTCGTCAGTCTGATCTCTGCCGCAGCATTCATACTCTTCAAATTTAAAAGGTTTGGTTTTTTCTCCCACAGGTTTTATTCTATGTATACTGCAATATTTCATGTTTTTTGGAGACTTCCCTGTCATTCCTGGGTGTGTTATTAGAAGAAAAAAAACATTTAATTACTCAACCTATTTCCAAATGAATAACATGCACAGCACACTCATTGTGTCTTGCTGCCCATCACTGAATCGCATGGCATTCACATGTATGCAGGAACCACAGGTTTTCTTAGAAAAAATCTGTAATCTTTTGATAATGCTATTGATATTCACTGCCCCGTCATACCCCATCACTGATAAATGCATGTTCAGTCCCCACATGTCTAATTGACAGCCAGATTATATAACAGAACATGAACTACAAAACTGTGACAGGAAAAACTACAAAAACCATGGTTCCTTGCTGAGGCCAGAGGAGAGCAGCCTAACGCGTCCCTGGCTGCGTTTCAGAAAACTGCCAGGACGAAACGTTTATGCCCAGATGCACAATGAGAAGGAGCAGGAAATGACCAGCCCTGTCAATCACAGTGAGGACACACAGAATATCATTCAAGGCGAGGAGTTCATCGATGACGACCTTGACTCACAGACACTAGGTAACGCCGGAAGTAGGAGCAAATTCAGTTACTCTAGACTAACCAGTCACTACTAACCAGAAAAGAAAAGTTATGATCAGTCACTCTAACATCAGTTTACTACTAATTCAGAAATAGGGTCTATTATTTGATTTTTTAAATCACAATTTAGTCTGAGGACCAATTCTTACTATAAACTATTACTTTTGCCTCAATAAACTACTTATTTGCTTCTTATGAATAGTAAGGTAGTCGTTAAGTTCATGTATGGAGTATGATTAAGGGGTTTAAATAAGGCCATGCAGAATAAGGCATTAATATGTGTTTTTTTATAAACTAATAAACAATCAATATGCAAGTAACATGCATGCTAATAAGCAGCTAGTTAATAGTGAGAATTGGTCCCTAAACTAAAGTGTTACTGATTTATTTGAACACTTTACAATAAAGGTAATTTTGTTAAAGGGTTAGTTCATCCAAAAATGAGAATTATGTCATTAATGACCCTCATGTCGTTCCAAACCCGTAAGACCTCTCCGTTCATCTTCGGGACACAGTTTAAGATATTTTAGATTTAGTCAGAGAGCTCTCAGTCCCTCCATTGAAGCTGTGTGTACGGTCTACTGTCCATGTCCAGAAAGGTAAGAAAAACATCATCAAAGTAGTCCATGTGACATCAGAGGGTCAGTTAGAATTTGTTGAAGCATTGAAAATACATTTTGGTCAAAAAATAGCAAAAATTACAACTTTCCGGGTCTGTTGTGAGTGCGACTGGTGTGACAGTTGACGTACGACGCTGCTGACGTGTTATCTTTGTTATTGGGCGCACCAGAAAGCACATCAGCATCATCATACGTCAACAGCATCACTGAACGCACTCACAACAGACCCGTAAGAGAAGACAATGCTGAAAATTTTTTTTTTTTTGTCATTTTTGTTATTTTTTGACCAAAATGTATTTTCAATGCTTCAAAAAATTCTAACTGACCCTCTGATGTCACACGGACTACATTGATGATGTTTTTCTTACCTTTCTGGACATGGACAGTATACCGTACACACAGCTTCAATGGAGGGACTGAGAGCTCTCGGACTAAATCTAAAATATCTTAAACTGTGTCCCGAAGATGAACGGAGGTGTTACGGTTTTGGAACTACATGAGGGTGAGTTATTAATGACATAATTCTCATTTTTGGATGAACTAACCCTTTAATGCATGAGGTATCACAAACTAATTAAGAACTATACTTTTATACAATGAATGTTTATTTTATTGAAATTGAACCTTATTTCAGAGTGTTATCATTTATTTAAATGGGTCAAAAGGCACATAAAACTATTAAGCTTCTAATATTATTAATATTGTTTTATTTGTTCCACTTACTATATTTTTTAACATGGCTTTTAAATGACTTGAATGTTATCATTACTATTTACCTCATGGGTTGTTTAAAATGTCTACAATTCGAAAAGACAAACTTATAAAAATGCATTTAGAGCAATTTATAGGTATTATTATTTTTCTTCGAGTGATTAAGAGCATTTTTTCACTTGCTGCCTTTACAAAACCTAATTCTGCTTTTCTTGTTGCCAGGCAACCACTCAGGAGTGGTGTTGAGCATAAATTCAAGGGAGCTGCACAGTTACCTGACCAGCTGATGACCAATGTGAAGGTGCCAGTGACGAGCACAATAGACTATGCCTTCCTCCTCTCTTACAGGAGAGAGATCAGAGACGCGCCTGCACCAAACCTTCTGCTCCTCTCTCTATCTCCTCTCTGTCTTTGTTCCCTCATTCCAGGAGGTGGAGTTTGTACCCTTCACTGATGATCACATATGCTCGCGTACATTTTCAAGTCCGTTGATCTTTGCACCCTGCCGTCTGTCTCATCCCTGTCCACCTTCTCTCTGATTTCTTCTCATTATTGCTCTTATCACAGAAGCATCAAATCAGCCCCACTTACTGATTCCCAGGGAGAAACTCATTGACAAATGCTTTATTTTCCATCTTTTGTTTGTTTTGTGCCTCTCCTGTGTTTTGTCTTTCAGTCTGAATAGTGTTTTGACGCTCTTAGGCCATGGAGGTGCTGTGGTCATTGTAAAATTCAGACTAGATGAATAGGTGAGTAAAAGTGCTGCAGATGTGGTGCAGTGCAGGATACAATACAAATTTAATTCAGGGGAAATGATGTTTGTTAGATGTAGCCAAAGGGAAAACGTTTAAGATCTCCTGTCACCCTCCTTTTGTTTTGTATTGTAAATGTCTTTGAAATCAATTTTAGCTGAACCCATCAATTTTCATATGCAATAACACATGACATCTCTAGCTTCAATCACTAGCTCTATTCTTTTGCCCAGTTTCATGATTATGCTGTGCAGTAAAGTCAAGTAGTTTTTGTCCATGTCTGAAGCTGCAATATCTCAGTGATGTTTTTCTTTTCCCATTCCACATCAATATCGATGGTGCAATTAATAATGGTGACAACGATGTAAAACGTATTAACATTGATCACACTGACCCAAGAAACGCAAACAAGCTTGGTCTGTTTTATTGCAAAATATGATATTACAGTACCTTTCCCACTACTGCCAAATCAGCACAGCTGGAAGCTTCTTGGTGTTCCTGGAAAACCTGCACCAGTTATCACGATCATCGCTTAAATTCACAACTCCCGGGACGTCTTTTTGTGGGGTGTCCTCAGGATAGGGCCTGGGACATTGACTGTTTGCCCCTTGAGCCTTATTCCGGTCTGTTTTCTTCAAGAACTACATTGCCAAATTTTCATGTTTCAGATTATAGTCCATCTTCTAAAGTATCTTTACTGCATAATTAAACAATATCCCCTAGCGAATCAAATTCCATCATTCATCATGTCAAAATCCTTAGTGAAAGCTAGCTAAATTCACATTCTCCTTTATTTAGATTTCCTCACAAGCATCAGCCATTAGATCTTGACACTCAACACAGGATGATGCACAGCATAGCAAGTGCTACCTGTCAGGTGTAGTGTGTGTATAAGCCTATATTAGGCACAGAAGGACACGGTTACGTCCCTTTCGTTTGGTTTGTATTGTGTATATATAATGTGTACATAGAACCTTCTGTATATAGACCCTCCTAAATATGACACTTTCTATATGACCAAAATGTGCACTGATTGCTCCCAAATGCCTCGCACTGGGTTTTCTTGAATTCAGGAGTTCTACATGGACATGATTTGATCACTTCTGCTTCTTTGTCTTCATTCAGCATTGTATACTGAAGGATATTCTTAATATTTCACACTAGTTATAACATTCACACTCATACTACTACAGAACTCTGTCTTTGTGTGCATTCCAATATATATATATATATATATATATATATATATATATATATATTTTTTTTTACATTTTAAGGGTTCTGCTGTTTGCATCTCGCTGTAGAAATGACTAGTGTTTTATGGATGTGAATGGATGAGGGTTTCTCACTTGAACTAATCACAGTTCATAGCTTGTGATTTTATAGCTCGTCATAGCGTGATGTTCAGGTGGGTTCAGGGAATACTGCATTTTCAGCTGAGAAAGACACTGTGTATGTTACTTCATTCTACATGAGAGAGAATGGGTTCAATTGGAAGTAGGGTAACCGTATGTGCTCTTTTTCCCAGACGTCCTGGCCTGGGATTTCTCAATTAAAATGCCTGCTTCTTTGTTTTCCTATTGCTGTCATACTTGCTCAAAGTAATGACTAAAAAGTAGTGGTGCAGGCATTGGACATAAGGACCAGTTGTGGTGTGCGAGAAAGTGGGATCTACAGAGAAGTCAAAACAATGCAAATATGCATACACAGGATGTATGAGGCCTGTAGAGAGCGTCAAATGGAAAATAAAGTAAAAACACAGAAATTTTCAACAGTTTAGAAATGGAAAATGGGCAAAAGATAAAAAAAAAATGTAATAATAGGATGTACCGTCAACCCTATGGGAGGGAAGACTTGACCAAACATAGTTTGCAGGCTCACTGTCTCTTGAACACATTCTGTTGCAGTCTTTCCAAGTTTGATTCAAACCTTCAACTCTGTTTTATGACCGTCTTGAGTCTATAAATTCTCTCAGCATACACCAAAAAGATTTACATGTTCCAGTTTATGCTTACTGTATGTATATCAATAATACATACCTGTTGATTTCTAACAGCATTGCACCAGAAGCTGAACTTTTTTTTAAAACCTGTATATGCACAGTTATATAGTAGTGTGTCATTTGTATTTTTGTTTCCATCCATGAAGCGATAATGCAGAAACGCTTGAGTGTTATTGATGAGACATCTTCCACTAAGAGACGTTTCTGTGCAAGTTTACCTTTGTGATGGCACACTCCTGCAACAAGGACACTTGTATACACACCTGGATCCTTTTTGAAATTCAGTCTCAAATGTGGTGGAGAGACACAGTTGAACTGATGCTATATTATTATTATAATTATTATTTTTTTTGTTCTTGTTTCTTTATAATGTAAATGTTTTTGACTCCACCGCAACAAGTGAAAAGCACTTAATCAGCGCGTCTGAATTCAAATACACTAACTGTAAAGATTTGTTTTGTTAGTTTGAACTGTTCAATAAAGTTTTAATATTATTCATTAAGCTGATACTGTTTTCTTTTTAGCCTATAAAACAGAACCTTGGCTGATGATTCCTCTTCACGACCGTAACCTCAATAAAACTAATTTATATGGCTGGTGTGATGTTAATTTGATTTGATGACATTTAGGGCCCTATTTAAACGATCTGAAACGCAAGTGTCAAAGCGCGAAGCGCAAGTAAGTTTGTGGGCGGGTCTCGGCGCTGTTGCTATTTTCCCGGCGGGATAAATGGCTCTTGCGCCCGGCGCAAATCTAAAATGGGTGGGTCTGAAGTAGCTTCATTATTCATAGGTGTGGTTTGGGCGTAACGTGAAATAAACCAATCAGAGCGTCATCCAACATTCCCTTTAAAAGCAGGTGCGCAAGTTCCATTATGGATTGCTATTATTATGGCGTATTTACCAGGCGCACGCCAGGAGCGGTTCACAGCTGAGGAGACTGATGTTCTTGTAAGAGCAGTGTAAGACAGAGAAGTTGTGTTGTATGGGGATGGGAGAAACCCACCCAAAATAGCGTCGGTTAAACAGGCGTGGGAGGAAATAGCCACAATTGTTTCATCGATTTTTTTTCCTGGTTCTTGACGGACAAACCAATTTGTCAGATGTCCTTATATACATATATGTATTGCCACTATTGGGCAAACAGGTCTGATCCTTAATTACTACAATTAGCCTGAATAATTTGTAATCAAGATTTATGCCTATTTTTTCACATCTTCGTGACACACCACAATGATTTCCGTCATCTCATGTGTTAATATTTTTTTAGTGTAACAATTTATGAATCTTAATAAAAATCTGTGTAGATTATATGAGCAAAGTGTATGCGCGTTGTGCACGCTATATACATTAAGGTCAAACATGCGCCCTTAAAATAGCATAATGAACAGCGCGCAACGCGCCACTGACTTTAGACTAGGTTTTTTCTGGTCAGTGGCGCAATTGCTTAATGGAACAGCAAAATAGCACCAGGGATTGTTTGCGCCGGAACACGCCTCTTTTTTTGCGCTGATCCGCCCAGGGAGCGCAAGTTCATTCACTAGTTTAGCGACGTGCTTCTGTGGAGGGAAAAGCGCGCTTTGCGCGGGTGCAAAATAGGAATGACACATGCGTCGGTGTACAAAGTCAATTGCGCTGGGTGCAAGATAGGGCCCTTAGTAAGTGTTTGCACAGAAAAAAAATTGTACAAAACGGTTCAATAAAATACAGGTTGGTTGGTTATTTTTTTATTTTTAAGAACAAAATGTGAAGCATGTGAAATTGTCCAAACTGTGTAAAAAAAAAAAAATACAGGTGCTCAGTACTGCAATCTGTAAGACACTTTTTAAGACTTGCAACCCTCAGATTATTCCACTGAATTAAAGTATACGTTTTGCATTTTCCGTCATTCATTTTCTTCTGTGTTACATGCAAATACACTAAGCATAAACTTTGTAGTGCACATATTTGAACATTAGTGAGGTTCATGGCATCGGAAAGCATGAATGGCGCCGCCCTCACTCAGGACTGTTTTTCAATTCTACAGGCTCACTGCATAATTCCACTTAAAAAATGAATTTTAAATAGTGAATGGTGCAGTTTACACACACAAACTGAAGCGCGTGTGACGCTCGCGGTGATTTCAGTTTCTGCCATCTCACTGAATGAGTAAACACATGAACTCCAGAACTGCACTGAGAATCACTTAATGAGCATTTGACCTTTTGATTTGAGTAAAACTAGCATCACATCCATGGGCGTAGGTTTGGTTTAATTAACAGAAAAAAATGAATTTGGGAAAAAAATAAAATGGAATTTGGGGAAAAAATAAACGGATTTCATAGGGCCCTATGATTGACATATTCAATGACTGGTGATTTTCTTGTGATGAGATGTTAGCGTAACGTTAGTGCAGAGGCAGCAGGACATCTCATGAACTTAAGTGACATGACATTCAGCGAAGTATGGTGACCCATACTCAGAATTTGTGCTCTGCATTTAACTCATCCAAAGTGCACACACAGTGTGAACACACACACACCTGGAGCAGTGGGCGGCCATTTATGCTGCGGTGCCCAGGGAGCAGTTGGGGGTTCAGTGCCCTGCTCAAAGTTGTGGTATTGCCGGCCCAAAACTCAAACCCACAACCCTAAGGTTAGAAGTGAAGTGACATTCAGCCAAGTATGGTGACCCATACTCAGAATTTGTGCTCTGCATTTAACCCATCCGAAATGCACACACACACACACTGTGAGCACACACCCGGAGCAGTGGGCAGCCATTTATGCTGCGGCGCCCGGGGAGCAGTTGGGGGTTCGATGCCTTGCTCAAGGGCACCTCAGTCGTGGTATTGAAGGTGGAGAGAGAGCTGTTCATGCACTACCCCCACCCACAATTCCATCCGGCCCGAGACTAGAACTCACAACCCTTCGATTAGGACTACAACCCTCTAACCATTAGGCCACGACTTCCCGTTAACCTTTTAAATCGTCTGTTACATCATCTTTTATTCAGTTTACATATAAGAGCCACAAAGAGTTTGTGTGCAGTAAGACTCTAAAAAAAGAAACATTCTGTGATATGTGGCCTTTTTACCATTATTATTATTATTATTATTATTATTATTATTATTATTATTATTATTATTATTATTATTGTTATTATTATTATTATTATTATTATTATTATTATTACATCTTCAACATATCTGGTCCACACTCCCAGTACAGCAGGTGGCGGTTATCCACCAATAATAAAAAAAAAAGGAAGAGGCGTGGCTTGTACGTTGTTCTCGGAGATAGAGACTGTTATTGGTTTTCCAGATTTTTACAAACGTAAGACAAGAAATAGGAGACGTAATCGTTAGCGAGAGGTCACAAGCGCTAATTTAAGTATCGGTTGGATCAAGTCTCGTAATTTAAACCGACAATTATCGTTTTCAGGAGGATCTAGGTCAAGAAAGGGATGCTGCTGTTACAGACACAAATGCTGAAATTTATGTTGCGTTTTTTCAAAATAAGAAGCCTTGTCGTAAGCCGAATATGTCAATCTCGACCGAGTCATTTTCTAATCGAATGATTTTTCATTGTACAAAGTATTTTATTTCTGTCCCGCACCGCGCGTAGACGCCAAAGCATTTTTAGCTTGTATTGTATTGTTAGTTGGACAACAACTCCGCAAACCGATCTGTTTGTGAGCCTAACCTAACTTACTAGGTTACTGTATTCATTCGCCCAGAATTTTTTTTATTTGGAAAGTGGCAGTACAACAGTAAAGGTAAGCATTACGATCGATACACTGTCAAATGTCGTCATTATTAAAGTATAGTTGGTCAGCTATTGAATGTAAATAATCGAATGTATTTATTCCTAAACCACTTTGCTCTTTCGTAACGTAATATTGTCTTATTTTGCCAGTGAATATGCCCACTTTAGTCTTGTATATTTTGATTTTTTTTACCTTACACGCCCATGTCGATTTATAAAGTAGGAAGCGCTTGTTGGGGGGAGGGGCAGATGTGCTCTTACGATTATCTAATGGTTTTCAGATGTAGTCAACAAATAATCCGTCTTTTAATGAAGTTTTATGTGTGGTCTATTGAGTTCGCAACTTACGCAATACAAAAAAATGGAAATTATGTATTTTATTTAAACAAAAATGCCATTTTCTTGTTCATACATACAATAATGTGTCCATACGTAAACTTGTTTTTAGTAACGCACTAAGCGGGAGTTATTTCACTTTTCATGTAAATAACCAACGCTACACGCACCCAACGCTTTCCATTCGGGCATCTCCATTAGTGTTTCACTTGAACTCGATACAACTGTTAGTATGTAACAAGTTATGCACAAAAAAAATGAATGGCAGACACTTGGCTTCTGTTAAGTGTGTGTGTGTTTTGTTTTCCAGCTATGAAGCTTTTAGAGAATTCCCTTTTTGAGGCATTGAGCTCCCAGCTGTGTGTTGAAACTGGAGATTCCCACATCCTAGGCAGGTATGAACTTTGAAAATAATATCAAATGCTTTTTCTTTAAACTGTTTTGAACTCGAAGTGTTGTGATTTACGAAAATGTGTGGTACCTTGTAAAACCTGGATATATGAGAGAAAATGTCAAGTGTGCTCAGGCTTTGCAAAGTCTCTTAAAGTCTCAAAGTCTCTCAAAGTCTCTCACTTCCAAATTTTCAAACCCAAAAATGAAAATTCTGTATTTTACCAGAGACCCACCCTCATGTCATTTCGAACTTTGAATCTTATAGTGCTCAATGGATATGTGTTGATCAATGTTTAAAAGCCTCTATTAAATCTGTGTCTCTTCAGAAGACTAGAAACAAATCACTCTATTCATAGGGATTATTTTTATGATCTCATTATGAACTTTTTGAATCTTCAAAGTTTTTGTGGAATGAACTGTCAATGAGGGGACCAAAATGTCTCAGGTTCCATTAAAAATACCATCATTTGTGTTAAGAATATTCATTATTCATAATTCATAAAGGTTAATGAACGACATAAGGGTGAGTAAATGCTGACAGAATTTTTCACTTTTGGGTGGACTATCCCTTTAAAATCATGTAAATGTCTGTAGTTAATGCACAGATTAATGAATACACAGTCCTAAAATATTTAATTTGGTACAGATGGCTCTTTCGGAGTGCAGTCTCCGTAAAAATATAAAGAATCCTTATCCAGTCGACACAAACATCTGGAAAATTAATGGAAATTCATTGGTTAAAAGAGTGCCCTGGATTTAAGTTGTTTTAGAGGGTTTAATCCTTGTGTTTTAACAACTGTGTCTCTTAATTCAGTAGTTCCATACTTTAATAATTTCAAACAATGTCACAGTGCTGAATGCTGATGTAAGTGATTATTTAATCTGTTTTGTTTTCACTAGTGTATACTCGTTTCATGGTTATCTTTTGGGTTTAAAACTGTATGGTAATATTTCCTTTCACTTTGTGAAGACGTAATAATATACCCTGAATAGATAACTTGTTTGTTGTATTTGTTGATTGTTGTACCCCTGACACAGTGTCCCCTAACACATACCGGTGTGGTTATTTAGGGGTGCATGTAAACACAGCTGTGTTTTATACGATCTGCCAGCTTCTGTAGAATTTAATCATGTTATTGGACTAGTGTAGAGTGCAGTACAGAGAGATCAAAGGTGGTATTTGATTAGAGCACAGATACTATATATATATATATATATATATATATATATATATATATATATATATATATTTAAGTGTGTTTGCTTGTTTCTTCTGCTGATTTGAGGAGCTTCAACACCACTTGAAGGAAATGGGCAACAGTGTCCTGAATCATCTCTGTGTGTCAACCTTTGCCCTTCACCTATAAATACTCACAGGACTGTTACTGGGACAGTCTAAAGTTGCACAACCTCTCTTGCATAAGACAGCAAGATACGCATGCACAATTTTCCCATGCCCTCCCCCCTCGCTGTACATCTGTTACAATTTTTGCCAAGCCTAAAAATATAGGTTTGGATAAATCTAGCAGTCGAGGTTGGGAAGATTCAAATATTTGTTTTAATCTTATTCAAGTAGTTAGAATTTTACTGCAATTAAAAAAAAGTTTGTATCTTATATGAAACCCAAACAATATATTATGTCGACATTTGTGTGTGCAGTTGTTTATTCTTATAATAATCAGATCAATCGCTTTGTTATTCCTTTTCTCTTTTCCTATTAGTAGGATCGAGAGCTACTCGTGCAAGATGGCTGGTGATGACAAGCACATGTTTAAGCAGTTCTGTCAGGAAGGGGAGCCACATGTTCTGGAAGCGCTGTCACCCCCTCAGTCCAGCAGTGCTCCGAGCCCTAACCTGTAAGCCTTAACGCATGACCATAGGCTTCACCTCAGCTATTGTGGTTACACTACACAATCTCTCTTGTGCGCTTTATTTTAGATTGGGGAAGAGTGCGGAGGACGGAGAGAACCCACTGAGTGATAAGTGTTGCAGGAAGACCTTGTTCTACCTTATCACCACTCTGAACGAGTCGTTCCGGCCCGATTATGATTTTAGTGCTGCCCGTGCCCATGAGTTCAGCCGAGAGCCCAGTGTTAACTGGGTTAGTATGACTGGTTTCCACTGTATCATAAAAACACATCTGCTGTGTAAAGAACTTATGTAAAAAGTAGTTTTGAAAGGGTTGTATATGAACCTTTCGGAGGTTGTTTGATTGTGTTTTCTAACGGTCTGTTTGTGTCCTTCAGGTGGTTGAGTCTGTTAATAGCAGCCTTTATTCTGCTGTGGGGGAGCAGTTTAACTCTTTAGGCCCAGAACTGTGGAATGCAATTGATCAAGAGATAAACTTGCAGAGCTGTGACATCTATAGGTGTGTGAGGAGAAAATAAATGATTTATTCCTCATTAAATGTGTTCTGTACACTTATTTTAATAACAGCCATTATGTTGTTTGTAGCTACAACCCAGACCTTGACTCTGACCCGTTCGGTGAGGAAGGCAGCCTGTGGTCCTTCAATTACTTCTTTTACAACAAGAAGCTTAAACGCATTGTATTCTTCACTTGCCGCTCAGTCAGGTCAGTAATCACTCACTGTACACACATTATATAAAAGTAATTTACTTGTCTTTTTTTAACATCATCATCTGTTCAGTGTTCTCAGTAGTTATGGTCGCAGTGGTCTTAACAATGAGTTGGACATGGAGTTGGATGATGAAGAGGAAGTGGACAACTTCATGGAAGACAGGTGAGATTGATTTAATGAAGACATCTTCATACACCACGTAATTCATAAAGGCTCAAGTTGTCATAGACCATTAAAACAGGGAAAAAATAAATAATTGTGATTTTTACAATATGTAATAGGTCTGTGAGCCATCTCTGTTTGCCATAGTCTTTTAAAAAGGTATCTTTGTTCTGTTTTGCAGGTTCCCCCGAGCTCTGTGCGTCTAAAGCTTTCTCAGGGATGACAACCTGTGCCTCAGCCAAATGACCTATCCTTTGCACACAATTCCTTCTGTCCTCTTTAAGGGGGAAAACATTTTTATTTTCTGGGGATTTTTATAAAGGCGTTTCGTTTTTTACTTTGGTCTACTGTGGGCTGAGGAGGGTTAATTTTACAACTTCCATTTGCCTCTAAAGAACTAAGAGACTTTCAAGAGAATTCCAAGAGAGCTGATTGGACAAGGTCTTACATTGACTCATTTAGGCATTGGCTGAGACGAATAAAAACCCATTGGAGACCAGCTCATCCTAGAAGAGAAAGTCACATTCAGACACCAGCATGTTAACAGTGGACCTATAGACATTTTAGACTTATTTTTTTCTGAAATCTTTATGTAAGACTGAACTATAAAGCTTTTTTGGGGAAATTTAATTATTTGAAATTCATCTATTTTAGTATACACCACACTGATTTGTATTATTATTAAATGTCTTCAGGTTTCTGTGCCAATCGTTGTTTTGGCATAGCTGTATAGTAAACATGCAAACCAAATATTTGTTGAAGCTTTTAAGCTGTCCATGAATATGTAAATTTTTCATAATGATGTGAATTGTATAAATAACAGACATGACATGGAAAGAAAAATGAGAATGGAATATGTTGCTTGTTGCCAGATATGCAAATAGCATTCAATTAAAATGATTAAACATCTGGAACAATAAAAATACAGGTTTCATCACCATATTAGGCTTTTATATTCACTTTTATCTCTTCATTTGTAACTGTTTTTTTAATACTTGTTCTACCTTAATACCTGGCTTTGTGTTTAATCCAATGCACACACAAAAAATGGTTTAATGTCAAGATTTTTATTTTAAATAAAGTATATAGTTGGTTTACAAACTAATAACTAACAATGCAGTAACAATCAATTTGTTGACCTTTTTTTCATTTTGCGATAAAATTTATTTATTATGGAAGTGCAAAACCAATTTTTACGCGTTAGAAGTTGCAAATCTTCACTATCATGGTTCCTTCCTTGTTGATTTTGGGTCAGGCGTCGTCGCCAAATAAATGTGTCTTTGTTGCGTCATCAAAAGGCGACTATGTTCAGCCGTAAATATCGGGAATGGAGTCGGAGCGGCATGGAAAAACACCCCAGATATTTTTTTAAAAATTGTAAGATTTATACTGATCGTACAGAGTTATATTTTACAAGTCAATTTCTCATGTTCCGCGTATTGTTTTCAAGCCATAAAGCAGAGAAAAATTGCTACAACGCGCTAAAGATTGATCAAATATTAAATCCTATATTTTGGTGTGGCAAATTAGACATTTAAGTCGCTCGTGACATTCAGATGCCTGTTGAGCGAGTATAACTGAATATAAGATGCAGGATTACAGTGTGATGAGGGAGGTCATTTTGTACCTGCTTTGAAAACATCGAGGTGATTTCCGGGGCATTCTGGAGAAACAAAGGTTTGTTTCTTTAGTTTCTTGTTAATTAATCAACATGCTGTAATCGGCAATTTGATTTGTAGTATTAATCCCTGATGCGTCCTCACCTGTGCACAGATGGTGCAGTCTTTGGTGAAGCTGTGCGCCCGGGAGGTGGTGAGTGACCACAGCTCCTCGCCGTGTTGGTTGAGTTGTGTGCCGCGGGAGCTCTACCGAGCGTTACTGGACGCTGCCTTCACCCACTGCCGTCCTCTAGCTGTCGGTGAGCTCGTCCAGCGGTGGCCCGAGAGAACACTGACCGTTGGAGGCAGCAGAAAAGCGGACGAGTGTCCCCCGAACCGCCTCTGCGTCCAGGCTCTGCTGCTGGCTGTGGTCAGGGGACTGACGGACAAGAGGTACGGATGTGTTCTCTCTACATGTCCCTTTTCAATTGAATGACAGAGGGTGCCATAGAAGAGACGTACGCAGTACAGTGCCAGCATGTTACACATAGT
This sequence comes from Carassius auratus, assembly GCF_003368295.1. NCBI lineage: Eukaryota > Metazoa > Chordata > Actinopteri > Cypriniformes > Cyprinidae > Carassius > Carassius auratus. The sequence goes on from NC_039274.1 coordinate 14,036,039, forward strand.
AATGAAATTAATCATAACAGCATGTGATATGTAGAAGTGTCATTACTAAGGCATGCATGGATGACAAATAATATAGGAATTAATTAAAATGCTGACTTTGGGAAGGGTTGTGAGTTCTAGTCTCGGGCCGGACGGAATTGTAGGTGGGGGGAGTGCATGTACAGTTCTCTCTCCACCTTCAATACCATGGCTTAGGTGCCCTTGAGCAAGGCATCGAACCCCCAACTGCTCCCCGGGCGCCGCAGCCATTCTGCCCACTGCTCCGGGTGTGTGTGTGTGTGTGTGTGTTCACTGCTCTGTGTGTGTGCATTTCGGATGGGTTAAATGCAGAGCACAAATTCTGAGTATGGGTCACCATACTTGGCTGAATGTCACTTCACTTAATATCAAGTTATTTTCTAGTATTGAACCTCAACACACACAAATAAAAAAGCCCATAAAATGATATATTGACATTATATATATTTTTTAAATTAGCCACTAAACTGTAATATATGCTATGTGTGTGTGTGTGTGTGTGTGTGTGTGTGTATATATATATTATAGTTTACATCTGTGTATATATAATAGTTTAGTGGCTAATTAAAAAAAATATATATAATATCAGTATATTATTTTATGGGATTTTTTACTTGTGTGTGTTGAGGTATGGGATACAGCTTTGTCATAATTATTCAACCCCTGCTGTTTTTAAGTCACTAATATACTGCCGAAGTCTTTGCAAGATGGCCTGATGAAAGGAGGAAAAAAACATTTCAATGCAGAGTATAAAAATAACAGACAAGCATGTTGGGACATCTTGCCTAATGCCACTCTTAACCAAGATGAACATAAAACACTGACTTGAATATGCTAAAATTCAGTCAGAGGTAGGTGTCAAGTGAAAATTCATGATTTGCTCTGACATTATTCGTTTTCAGAATCGTCTGTTAGTTTATTCTTACTGCAGACGTGAACTGTAATGCTTATGGACTTGTCTTTCTGGGCAGGATAAGAGATATTAATCGCGAAGCTCGATGTAGCCTACCACACCGCTGACAGTAATTGAATACAAAATATTTTTTTGTACATCATGTAGCCTAATAATTATGCAGTAAAACATTATATATTAACTGGGATTATTAAAAGTAACTGAACCATTTGACATCTTGGACAGTGTAAATGCTTGGAAATATTCATGTCTATTAATTCCATTCATTATTTGTAGCGTGCCTGCCATCCAATAATTCGCAACATGTTTTGTGCTTTGTTGCTTATCATCAGAAATAAATGGTCAGCTTTCAAAATTTGCTTTCAAATATTTTCACAAAATACAAACTATAAATGTGTTTCCAGCCACAGAAAGACGCCAGTAAAACACAAAATGTCACGTAAGGTGACCTATATTAGTAGTTGTAGTCCTTGTGGTGTGAATGTCATCTCGGATAGATCTGTAACTGCGGAAGAAAGTGTCGTGTGAACGCGCCTTTTCTGCGCCAGACGTAGTTGCGCCTGATCGTGGTGCAACAGGTGTAAATATTTATCATTAAGCTGGACGTTGCAAAGCCCAGTGTAGGACTTATACCCAGCTTTTTTACGTCTAAATATTAAATATTTGGTGGAATTTGAAGAAAGCAGTAGCTACGTGGAAACCAAAAACTATCAGTGATCTGGAAGCTTTTTCAAGCAAGGAATGAGCCAAGATTGCAGTAGAGACGTGACAAGCTTCTAAGCACTTGCAGGCAGAGTTTATTGAACATTAGACAGTCATTTTGTTTTCTCTATCACTCTGTTTTTTGTATTGGTTTATATCGAGCTCTCTATGTCCCTCTCTTACCAGGTGTTGCCTGCAGATACTGGATCTCAGTGGACTTCAGTGTGAAAATGGGAGAGTTGAGGACTCGATGGGCGGATGGTCCCTCAGTGTTGCCCTTTGCTCAATGGTGCTACAAGCTCGAGCTGCTGCCTCCAGGGCTCACAGGAGAGATGGAGAGAGAGAGAGAAAAAGAGGACTGGAAGCAGAACGCAACCGGGGCTCTATCAAACGAGACCGGGGCAAGGTAGTGTCTGGGAATAGTGGTCAAGGGAGTCAGGGAGGACACGAAGCGCAAGAAGTAGAGAAGATGGAGTGCAAAACTAATGAACGGATGTTACCAGAAGATGAGTCAGTGAAGGGTGTCAGGAGGAGGATGGAGATCCAGAGAAGAAAGACTTTATCCGAGGGGAAATCAAACACCAGCAGTAATAACAGTAGTTTATGCGACCAAGACTGGGACGAGGTAGTTGTGGTCCATGTCAGGACTGACCTTTTTGTTAATTCTCGTTCCTGGGAGCGTGTCCGTGATGCCCTTAGTCAGCCAGGTCCACTACGGCTCCACTGCCGCTACCTCCGCGTGGAGGAACTCTCGGCACCCTCCATAGCTTGCTTGTTGGGTCTCTTGCCTCAGCAAAATCTGCTAGGTGTGGACATCCGCTACTCCAGCCTTGGGGCGTCAGGCCTGGCTATGCTGCTTCCACTGTTAGCACCTTTTCCTCAGCTGCACTCTCTGAGACTGCATTACTGTAACTTGGATTTACAACGCACTCAGCCTGGCCAGCAGGGGGCACTTCAGGACATGTCTAAAGGACTGAGTTCACTGAAGAAACTAAAGAGATTATGCCTGACTGCACTCCGACTGCCAGGACACCTGCGCCTGCTGCTCAGGTACAGGATAAATGCAATGACGAATAGATATAAATAGATTGCAATACTTTATTTTGGGTGTATTTGACAGCCTGCTTGACAGTGTATGTTTTTCTGAACCCTATGAAAGCAACATTTCTATGAAGTTGGCACATGTTTTCTGTTTGCAGCTCTCTTTCCCAGCCTCTGGAGGTGCTGGAGCTGCCATACCTGTGCCTGACCTCCACGGACCTGGCCTACCTCTCCTGCAGCCAGCACGCTCCATTCCTGAGAGAACTTGACCTGAGCGAGAACTGGCTCGATGAATCGTCCCTGCCCTCTCTGCGCCGTCTCTTAGCTCAAGCCCAGAACTCTCTGTGCCAGCTTTCACTCTGTGGTTGTGGTCTCTCAGACACTCTCCTGGGTGCTCTTCTTCCCTCGCTGTCCTGCTGTCGGGCTTTACGTAGCTTAAGACTGGCCTTAAACCCGCTCTCTAGGACGGGACTGCTTTCCCTGGCCCGTACAGCGGCAGGAATGCCTTCTCTTCGTCTGCTGCTCTATCCCAATCCACTAGAGGAATATGAGCCTGGTCTGCCGGCTCTCCCCTCCAGTGCTCAGCTGCTGGATTGGCGTCTGTTAGAGGAGTCTGAGGACAGGGACTTGACTAGGAGGTTGCTGGAAGAGGTTCTGAACTTGAGAGGACGATCCCGGGACCTTCTAGTGACCTCTGACCTTTTAAATTATAGTCCCGACTTAACTGTGGATGATTAGAGGGTGAATGTCCCAGAACTCACTCTTTTAATAAGTGACTATCAAAACTATTCTTAAACAAGTACTCTCAGAATGTTTGAACCACTCATAGGGAATGTACTTGTGGTTGCCAAGCTTTTTTCAGTTATAGCAAACCTTAGCTTATACACACAATCTAAAAAGGCCAGCTAGCGGAAACCTTATCTTATATTATATGCAGTTTCTCACATGAAATGAGTTTGATTTGTATTTGTTTGTTATCCATTACATATGGTTTTATTGCTTTATAGGGCAATGTTTATGGCAAACACAGATAGAAGGAACATGAACACTTCTAAAAAGTTTTCTTTTTTTTTATATATATACTAAACTCGTGTGTACTTTTCTGAATTTTTTTTATGCTACCAGTAATAATAATAACAACACATTTTTGTATTTTGTCAGGGCCAAATCTTTTATTTTTGTGTGAAATGGTTTTCAACAGTATATGCATTTTTGCCAGTCTAATTTAACCTGACAATTTTTAACGTCTCGTGGTGGAAATCAAGACCTAAACGGATAATTTACTGGACAAATGAAAAACTTACCCTCTAAATGATTTTATGACTTCATAAAGAACTTTCAGACATAATTTCTAACTGTCCTTTAATGACTTTGGTGTTCAATTAACGTTCACAGACACAGAATTAAACCAGTTTGTGAACGTTCCATGCAACCTGTAACTTGTATATTAAAAAAAAAAAATTGTATTGCACTTTTACAACATTATTATTTGTCCTGGAAAATATTTTAGTATAACACAATTCTGTTAAAAGGAGTTTTTATTTATTTTTATAATTTGTTTTATTGTGTTACTGTCAAAGGTTGCAGAGTGTAAAACTGTCAAAATGCTTTCTTGAACAAAGAAGTCATGTCACATACAAATATTATTGTCTTGGTACATTTAATTTACTGTCATTCTCTATTATATTTTGACAATAGTTTAAATATTAATTTAATACAAAAATTCAATCTCATTATTCAGTCTGATTCCAAAACTATTTTTGAATCGAATTTATTATAGGTAACTAATATTAAAACCGTTTTTGTTACTTGTGTCACTATACCAAAAATGTATTTATCATTTTAAAACTAAAACATAATACTTTTCAAATAATTTTAAACAAAATTGAAGCAATTGCAATTAATTATTCTGTCTATTTATCGATATGTCTTTCTGTGTCAGGGAGAGGATGAGGTTAGAGTATATTAAGAACGATATATCAATAACAGTATATTATGTCATTATTTGACCCTTTCATCCATCTTAAGGCCAAAATACCAATACCAAACCCAATACCTATACAGGTTACTGGGTTCCACAGAACTGATTTCACAGCATTTGTAAGCTTCGTTTTCAAAGGCTTGCTCTGCATGGGGTCCACACGTGTTTCGTTGCTGCTGCAGACCACTCTGCATGACACAACTTCCCCCGTACTGAATAAGGTGTCATGTAAAGCAAGGCTTTCGATGTTCTTTGCTCGGACCTCAATATGAATGTGTTGAGCCCACATAATGTGCATTGGCTGGCCCAATAACATCCTAAAATTCAGACACTTCAGGGCCTCTTCTGCATCCTGGCAGTATTTAAAGGTAACAAAACCATACCCACTTGATAAGTTGGTTGTTTTTGTTCTGCACACTAGCACAGAAGAGATGGGTCCGAATGAGTGGAATTCTGCTTGCAGCAGTTTTTCAGTCACATCTTTGTGCAACCCACCAACAAACAGTGACCCTGTCATTTTGAGCGTCCTTTTGGAAAATATTCTCCTCAAAAGCTCCTTGTACAAAGTACAACTGCTGAGAAAAACTCACAAATCTGCGAATAAGTAACAGCTGCGTGCAGTGTGGGATTTAGATCAGCAGATCACTGCGAGAACCGGCAGCTCTGCTCCTTTTATAGTTTTTTTTTTTTTTTTTTTTTATTATTTATTGTGAATGCAAACAATACAAAGATGACATCAATTATATACAACTTTGTGTAGAGTACACAATATGTATCAACAATATGTCATCTGAATATACAAAACAAACATACAATTTAACAATTGCTAACATGAAAAATAAAAAAAAGAACATGAGGGTAAGATATTGATTTATATTTCAAGTAGAGTATACAAATTAAAGTCATTACAAATTGAAGTTGTTTTTCTAGCTTTCTTATTTACAGAGGATGAAATAGTATTAAGATACATTTTAAATTCTTTCCGAAAAACAAGAAAAATTGGTTTGTTGTTGGTGAATTTACATTTATGGATATAGAATTTGCCAAGAAAATAAATTAAATTTATAACAAAACAAGATTTGTTGTTATTTGAATCAGAATCAAAATGTCCAAAAATAATATCTTTAAAAGTAACAGATATGTCTTTCTGGATATTATTTTTAATAAATGTTTCCACATCTTTCCATAGATGTTCAGCATAGGAACATGTCCAAAATAAGTGAAAAACAGTTTCTGTGTGAACTTGGCAGAATGAGCATCTTGTCTCAATATTGTTTTTATATTTAATCATAAAATAATTAACAGGGTAAAATTTATTTAGTATTTTAAATGATACTTCTTTCACTTTATTGGTGAGAAAATATTTTTGTTGTAAAGACCAAATCTTTTTCCACTTTAAATTTTTAAATAAATTATTCCAGTAAGAGATTGCAGGAGATATTGAGATAATATCTTCAGTAAAAAGGGATCTAACTTTTTTATTTCTATCTTTTTTTCCTGAAAAACATATTTGACCTATTGCAGTGTCTACTGGCTCAGGGAAAGCAATATTTATTGTAGTAGATTGTTTGTAGTTTTTAAAAAGCATACAAATTCCTGATGGTATTGCTCCCATAACTATTGCAAACTCTTTGGGAGTAACTGGCATGTTGTATTCTGAAAGAAATTCTGCATAATTCATTAGTAATCCTTTGTCATTAAATAACTGACAAACTAAAAGTAATCCATTATTAAACCACCGATCAAAAAATAAAGTTCTATTTTTGTATAAAATATTCTGATTGTTCCAAATAAAGAATTTATGGGGAGTGAAATTATGTTTATATATTAAAGCCCATGCCAAAAGAACCTGTTGGTGGAAATTTGAAAGTTTGATAGGAATTTTTGATAAGTTATAGTTGCACATCAATAAAAATTTTATACCTCCAATATATGAAAAAGTTTGTTGAGGGAAAATATTCCAGATGGAGTCTTGATTTTTCAAAAATCGATGAAGCCAATTTATTTTGAAAGTATAATTTAAGGAACTAAAATCAATAAAGTTTAAACCACCTTTGTCGTAAGAATTTAAAATTACAGATTTCTTCATATAATGGCATTTATTTTTCCAGACAAAATCTGTTAGAGCTCTATCAATCAATTTACATGTAGGCTTATCTACATATAGAGATTGTGCGGCATAAGAGAGGCGTGAAAGTCCCTCAGCCTTAGTGAGCAAAACTCTTCCTTTAATAGATAGATCCCTTTGAAGCCAGCAATTAAGTTTTTTCTTAGTTTTTTCAATAATCGGATTAAAGTTTGTTGTACATCTATTTTTTTCTTTAGTTATTTCTATACCAAGATATTTAACAGTGCTTTTAACAGCTATGCCACATATTAAAGAGAGATTACAATTTTTAATGGGAAATAATACGCATTTATCAATATTGAGATTTAAACCAGAAACTTTAGAAAATGACTGAAGGATATTTAAGGCTACTGGGATTTGAGAGGAATCTTCCAAAAACAATGCTGTGTCGTCAGCCAACTGACTAATGATTAATTCTGCATTTCCAACAGTGATTCCTTTCAGGTTACTGCTTTTAATATGTAAATTGAGAAATTGCACTGCAATTAAAAACAGATAAGGAGACACTGGGCATCCTTGACGAACACCACGATTTAGAGAAAACCTGGGAGAGGTGCCGTTTTTCAGTTTAATTGAACTATTTCCATTTACATATAACATTTTTACCATCTTACAAAAATAATCACCAAAACCAATTTTTTGAAGTGCTTGAAATAAAAAACCATGTTCCAAAGTATCAAATGCTTTATAATAATCTAAAAAAAAGATAAAGCTGTCATTAGAAATTAAATCAGAATAATCTAAAATATCTAATATTAATCTTATATTATTAGATATATGTCTATTTGGCATAAAGCCAGATTGTGTTTCATCAATAATAGAAGGTAACACTCCCTTTAATCTTTTAGCCAGTACTAAAGCAATTATTTTATAATCATTGTTTAACAATGTTATTGGACGCCAATTATCTAATAAAGTAATATTTTTACTTGGCTTGGGAATTAAAGTGATCAGCCCTTGGCATAATGTGGGTGGAAGAAACGATTTATTTATGCTTTCCTTAAATACGTTTAACAAAAAAGGGGCTATGTTTTTACTGAACATATGATAGAATTCTGATGTTAGACCGTCTGTACCAGGGGACTTATTCATTTTTAAAGATTTAATTGCTTCCTCGATTTCTTTTAAGTTAATGGGAGAATCACAAATGGTTTGATCAGTGTTACTTAATTGATTAATGGAAAATAATGACTCAAAAAAATCATGAGCATGTTGTTTGTTAAATTTAGAGGTGTACAAATCGTGATAGAATTTAGCACAAAAATTTGCAATGGCCTTTTGGTCTTCACAGAGAGATCCATTGATTAGTAGCTTTCCAATCAAATTTGTTTTCATTTGTTGTTTTTCTAGTCTAAAAAAATATGAAGAGTTTTGCTCACCTTCCTCGATCCATCTTTTTCGTGATCTTACAAATGCTCCCTGAGCCTTTTCTTTATAAAACTCATCTAGAACATTTTGATGCTGAACAAGCTCAACTTTTTCAGCATCAGACAGAACCATTTTAGATAGAAGATTTGAGATTTTATATATTATAATGTTCTCTTCATTTTTTTTCTTTTTAGCCAATTTGCTACTAAAAGTACGCAAGTATTTACCAATTTCATGTTTCATCAATTCCCAATTACTACAAAAGTTGTTTTCCTCATTAGCTTTTTCAAAATATTTAGTGATTATGAAATTAATTTTATCCTTTACTTCATTATACTTAAGCAATGAAATATTCAACTTCCAATATGAGGTAGTTCTATGTAAATTAGCAGAATTTGATAGAGGAATGCGTATAGAGATGCATTTGTGATCAGAAAGTGGTGATGGAATAATATCAGAAGATACATTGTTTAAATCTCTAGAGATAAGCCACATATCGATACGTGATTGGTTTGAGAAGGAATTATTGTTCCACGTAAATAGTTTTTGAGAAGGATGAGTTTCTCTCCAACTGTCAAGTAAAAAAAATCGCTGCATAAACCTCTTTAAGTACAAACTAGAATTATCAGGAGACTTTGGAGGCCATCTGTCTAAGACGTTATCCAAAGCTACATTAAAATCCCCTCCAAAAACTAAATAAGAATTTGGATATTTGGTTAGCAAATTTAACACATGTTCTTCCACTTGATCAATAAGTTTTTCATTATTTTTTTGTTGATTAAACCCATAAATATTAACAATAATAATGGTTACATTCGAAATTTCCAATACAAGACAAATATAATGTCCACCAGGATCACAATTAGAACATACAATCTTCCCATCAAAACGGTTTTTAAGAATACAGACACCAGCTGAGTTACTTGTTCCATGAGCCATCCATAAATCAGATCCCCACTGAGATCTCCAGAAATTACAATCCTCTTTGGTTGAGTGGCATTCTTGCAAAAAACAAAAGTCAGACTTAAATTGTTTAAGAAACAAAAAAATTGCTTTCCTTTTTGTAATGTTTCTTAACCCTCTAGTGTTGAAAGAAATTATAGATAGAGACATAAAGGAAAAAAGAAAGGTCTACAATAGAAGTAGAGTATATTAGTCTCTGAAAATGTGTTAACACACGTAAAATGATGAGAACAGCAAACTCTATATTAATACAAATAAAGTAGTGTAATTCAGAATTTAGACATCAACATCTATAGAACTTGAGTAGTCTTTTGTCTTATAATTTCAGATTTCTTATTTATGTAGTGTAAATACAGCCAATATAATAATAAAACCATCAATGTTGTTGGCTTAGTTTTTTTTTTTTTTCTCCTCCACAAGGAAAAATACAAAACATATTCCTGAGATTAGATTGCCTTCTAAGTTATAAAAGAAAAAAAAACACAAAAACAAAACAGATCTCCAAAGTATCTTTTTCTCAAAATTATATAAGTAATTATAACTTAGAATGGTAGTAATTATAATAAATACCTTCAAAATACCAACTAAAAATAAATATATATATTTGGACTTTGCCTTCTTTTAAGGGAAAAAATAAATTAAACCTAAGGGCAACAATCTCTAAATTAAATAGCCTCTCGTTAACCCACGGTTTCGGCACAAAGTGAAACAAGTTTCATGTATATCAGGTCAGCTAAATGAAGTTTCAGGCTGGAGGGAATATTTCAATTCCTTCTACAAACGCCCTACCTCCAATAAAGTAAGCACGCTTATTATTTTGTCTTGCTTTTTCCACTGCCGGCCATAATTTGTTTCTCCTCTCTTTATCTGCAGGAGATAAGTCCTCAGATATTTTCAGGCCGTTTTCCCTGAGAAAAGTAGACTCCTTTGCTGCACGCCACACAGCGTCGCGATAAAATCGGGAGGCAAATTGAACAATAACTCCTCTAGTTTTGTTCGGCTGCTTGCGACCAAGTCGGTGTACAATATCAATGGCGTTCGGAAGTTTGTCTCTGTCCTCTGGCAGGAGTCGCTGACACAACTGGATCACCTGTAGTCGAACATCTTCTCTCTCCTTCTCGGGGACTCCGTAAATTCTTAAATTCCAACGTCGCGAATAACTTTCCAGATGTGCTAGTCTTCTCTCCTGCTCAGAGGTAGTCTGCTCCATTTTGCCCATCTTGGACTCCACTGCACCGCACTTGGTTTTCAGACAGTTAACCTCTTCGCTCATAAATTCGATTGCTTCTTTGACACTTGTGATTTGCTTGGTGTTTTCATTTATTACCTCCTTCATGTTGGTAATCGCGCGTGTGTTTTCTCCTATGATTTTCTCCAGGGAATCAGATCGAGTGTTTATTAACTGAGAAAGTGCTCCAAGTTGAGAGAGCACGTCAGCAATCTCAGATTGATTTGTCTTCCGTTGTTTGGCGGCAGGAGATTTGCATGGCGTGTCTAAAAGTGAAGGAAATTCCTCCTCGCACAACATGAACTCGTCAGAAATTGCATCTACCTGTAAATCTGTCTTGACGTAATCATGCAGGTTTTCTGTCGCAAGATTATTAGAGGCTTGCAGCGCTTCATGATTAGTTTTGATTGCAGGACTAGTGGTAGCCTGTGAAGCGTTCTTTGTTTTCCTTTTTTCGGACTTGCCCATTGTGTCACTCTTTACTAGAAGAACATTTATTTATAAATTGCTATTTGATGTTAAAAGAAAGTAATTTAGACTTATTCTGACATCACTAAAAGTAAATTTCACCATTTGAGTTTGCAGAGCACATCAACTCACATGTTTCTAGAGCGCCATCTTGAACCGCCCCTGCTCCTTTTATAGTCTCCGAACGTTCTAACATTGCGATGACGTCACAGTAAACCGCGTCATCGGAACTATGACGTCAACCTGTAGGCTGATCTGCTGTTAGAATGACATTTGTTCCCTCGACAAAGTAAAGTTTATATAGCATTTATCAGAGCAAATCTGACCAAAGTCAACGATAAAAATAAAATAAAACCGATGTTACTGTAAGACAAATGGAACATAAATAAAATCCAATTAAAATGCCTGGGAATAAAGACATGTTTTCAACTTAATTTTAATGCCATAAGGATTTTTTGGATTGGCTTTTGGATTGTCGCAAAAAATAAGCTCTGTGTTCAACCATAGTTCATTAAATATGCACGTTTTGATGAAAAACGTGTCTCCACGTACCATTCAATAAAATTCGAGCGCATTTAATCTATTAAATAACAGCAGAGTGAGCGAGTTTTTGGATATGGTAACACATTTAAGCTTTGTTAGGATGTAAACACAGAATGTTATTTTATCATTGCTTCTATGAAAACCTCACATGCTTTATTAGCCTAGAGCTTTATGTGGCCGTAAAGTTTCATGGCGCATAGTGCTTAAAGACAAGTGTTTAAAGTTTCACATTCGCCGAAGCGGAGACTGGAAAAAAAAAAAAAAAAGGTGAAAATGAGACCAGGTATTTGATGGTGTTCTGGCTGTAGGATTCGCCTCTTGAGTGCATGCATTGAAAATGCAGTTTGCCTCAGAGACGCACTATCATTGGTGTCCATGACTAAAAGATGACAAAAGTCCTTAGTGAGGGTGACAGTCCTCGGTGTGCAGTTGGAGTTGCTAATATAGTGAAGATGAACAGAACGAGAAAACAGAAGTAATTCTTGATAGTGAATAAATGATCTTAAATATAATTCATGTTTAAATGCTTGTCAGTGTAACTGTACAATACATATTGCAAAACAATACAAATGGATATAATAAATGTTTATATACCTGAGAAACAAAAAGGTCATATTTATGCGATCATTTAGCGTTTGATCGAACCTTACTGCTTCTTACAGCAACAAAACCATCATGTTCTTGCTAACATCAGCAAAATTTCAGAATTAACAAATTGTATGCCAGTGAAGTTCATTTGTTATTTGTACAGACCAAAAAGCTTAGCCACTGTGACAGTATTAAACATCCATTTCTCATTCTTTTCAAGCTGTTCGAGCCATCATCAGTGTACTGTAGCTGTAGGTACCTTATTGGTGTACAAATGAAACGGGGTCTGCCCGTAATGCACATGACTTTCTCTAATGTATCTTTGTGTTTTCCTTCTGTAATTTGCATATAATGTATTTAAATGGAAATTAATTTGAATCTGGGCTCAGATAGATTTCTGCTTGATTTGGATGAGAATCTATCTAAAAAGCATTGTCCAAAAAAGACTTAAGTTTTTCTTTATCATAGGCATTCGGCACTGTAAGTGACTCCTTAAAATACTGAATCTCCACCTTGCCGGACTGCTTGGCGAGCGCAACGCCAGAAAATGTGTTTTGTTTGGCTGGTTCACCAAACACTGCCATGGCTGTCACCCTGTGAAAAAGAGTTAAGATAAGATAAGATTTGGAAACAGTTAAGCACCTGAAGTACCAGCTCTACCTCTGTTATAACACATGAAGGAATTAACCGACATATTATCTTACTGTATAGCACTAACTAAACTTTTTTCTATCAAATAAAAAATCTAATATTCGATGTCCTGGCTTTTTACCGGTCATTGTGTATATTCTCAGTGACGAATGGCACATGATCCTTCACAGTCATGTCCCAGATGTGAAGATCAGAGGCAGCATCCAGAACACAGAACACAGCTGGCCGTGTCGGAGACCACTGCACTGACAGAATGGAAGCGCCACTGGAACATCCAGACCATTCCATCAATGGATCTTCTCTCAGGACAGAGTGCAATCGGACTGTTCCATCACCACAGCCAACCTAAAGAGAGAAATCAATATAAAATATATATTCTTTCAGCTAGAACCTGTGAAAACTGGGAGTAAAACCCCACTTGCTTCATCACTATTAACAGATCTCCACAAACACAGAAATACATAAATACACATACAGAACAAAGCAATTCAAGCTGCTCTTACCAAGAACAAAGGTTCCCCAGAAGGACTGAAGTCAAGTGCTGTGACCTCCACCGGTCTACAGCTATCAAACTGTGATCTGTACAACTTTGGAAGAACTTTTAAGCTATGCCTTGTACCATGTCTAACCAGACCCTTCAATAATAAAAGAAGAAAAATACACATTTCAAGAAACATTTTAAGACCAAGAAATTCTATAGGAAACACCACTAATCCAAATATTCAATATCTTCAACAATTTCATGCAACACCCACCATATTAGTACAAATGAAGTAATGGTTTGAGTCAGAGGGGAGGAACTTCAGCTGAAGGCTCACAGGAGGTCCAAATCCCATTATAACATCTTGAGGTGATTTCTCAGTGGTCTGTAGAGAGGAGCTGTGGAGTAGTTTAACTTTACCACCGGGCCTCAGACCTATCAAGGCAGGCACAGCATTATAAAAATGAGAGGGGTATAATAGACGTGCATGAAAATATGATTTCAACTCAATTCATATGAATAGCATTTTTACACACTGTTCAAAGCAGCTTTACAGAAAATAGAAAAATAATTTTAAACTTAGGCTTACCCAGGTCTGTTTGAGAACCAGAATCATTTCCTTTTTGCAGCTCAACCACAACCTGTCAGAGACAAAATATCCAAATTTATCAAATGAATCCCTTGTTACAAAAACACAGCGCCAAATGAAAGAGGGTTGAAAGTATAAAGTTACTGGAAATGCTGACATACCCAGAGAGTTAACACTCCATTTTCATCCAGAGATCCTAACTGGAATGACAGTCCCAGGGACTCTATGTTTTGCAAAAGGAAAACAAGAAATTTGTTTTGGTAATTTTCAAAATATACAATACTGTTTAAAGGTTTTGGTGGGTAGTGGGTACCGTTTTAAAGAGGTCATAGGATGCCTATTTTTTAGGGTCTTAATGAAAACTCTGTAACATAGTTTGGTTAAAATTTCTCAATGGTAGAGTAAAAAAAAACACATTTTTAACCCTGTCAAAAACAGCTCTTTTCAGAGCATTGCATTTTCCAGCATTTTCCTTTAAATGTTAATAAGCTCTGCTGACCCCGCCCCTCTCTCCCAAGCTGCTCTCTGAAGCAGATGTAGACAAGAATGTCTCCGATTAAGTGATTGAGGTGTTCTGTTGTTGGATGTAATAATGAATATAGCAATTTACTCCCGAAATCTGAGCCACAGAAGACACGGTCGATTACGTTTGTTTTTGAAGAAAATGCACCCCCAATCTACAATAAGGGGTCGAATCATTCATGATCCGGTTTTTCAAGAGAATGCGCCCCCCAATCTACATAAATGGGTCGTTATTCTAGTGTAAAGTTTTTTTAATAAATGTTTGCAAATCGCCTTTCCTAATAATGTGCTAATTAGCAAGTTTGAAAATGAATTAGTGGCTAAAGTAAACAGTCCCTCAACAAACATTTATTTAAAAAAAACTTTACACGCTTCTTATGTCGGTGAAACTGCATTACGAATGATTCGACCCATGATTGTAGATTGGAGGGGCATTCTCTTCAAAAACAAACATAATCCATCGCGTCTTCAGAGGCTCAGATGTCAGGAGTAAATGACGACTGCTATATTCTTTATTACATCCAACAACAGACCACCTCAATCGCTTAATGGGAGACTTGTCTACATCTGCTCCATAGAGCAGCTTGGAAGAGAGGGGCGGGGTCAGCAGAGCTCATTATCATTTAAAGGAAAGGAAATATATTGAAAAGAGCTGTTTTTGAAAGGATAAAGAAAGGTGTTTTTAACACTACCATTGAGAAATTGTAACATAACTATTTTACAGACTTTTCATGAAGACCCTATTGAATCATATACATTTGTGGAAAATGGGCATCCTATGACCTCTTTAATGAATCAAAAGAACACCAAATCTTTTCTAAAACTATAAATGTCTTAACACTTTTAATCAAATGAATGCATTTTTGTTGAATAAATCTTAAAAAAAAAAAAAAACTTTTTACTGATCCCAAGTTATGAACTGTGGTGTATTTAATTTCTATATAAAAAAACACTTTAAACACATTACCATCTATGTCTGCAGTTAGTGTGCTCTTTGAACTTGTATCAGCAGTCGCCAGTACAGGTTCAATGGACACGACGGGAGAGAGATGACCCACCACTGAAAGCACAGCATCTGCAAGCACACAAAACACAGGTCAATTTAGTTTTAACCTGTGACCTGACTCCAAATATCTATATCTAAAAACAAGTAATATAATCAGTTTTGCAAATGCTTGTGTTTTATCTATTATTTATTTTAACCCTCTCAAGGCAGGCGTTGCTGATTTGCATCAGTTAAAAACTAACTACCTTATTAATCCAGAAACATATTTCATGTATCTGGAGTTACTAAAACTTAATTTGAGCCTGAGAGGGTTAATGGCGCAGCAGCTGATGCAGTTAGCTCTGACTGACCTGTAGAGAAGGTCGGATAGCGTAGTGTCCACAGCTCCTTGCCAACCACCAAGTTCACGTGAGTGCCAGAATGTTCTCTGAGGTCCCATACCACCACTGAGCCTATTTCTGTACCAGCAAACACTAGTGTAACTTTACCAGGACTGAAACAACAACACCTCACCTGAGAGGGGTAGACAAATAGGAGAAAAGGATATCAATTTTTCGTGACTTTTATGGGAGTGCAGTTAATTTCAGAAACAATCAACTATAAATTTTAATGATGCCAGTATGTTCTCCTCCATACCTCAGATTCATAAAGAAGAATTTTTTGGGGTCTGGATGGCTCCCAGATGTTCCAAACACAGATAATTGTCTCACTGTCAAGGCGTACAGCACTGCTTTTGGAGGAAGGAGGATGAACAGACAGAAGGGTCTGTCTCTGGACCTGAGAGAACTGCAGCAGACTTACCTGCCGACCTGCGCACATATACATGATTGTACAGACAGTGTCTATACCAAGAGGGCCATACACTTCCTGAAATGTGAAGCCAAAACTTTTCGATCTGCCCCTCTTTATGTAAATGAATGAGATATGAGTTGAACAACAACAAATAATACATTACACTTCAAGTAAATTTTGTCTTAACATGGTACCTGTTATTTTAAGTCGCTCTTATCACACTCATGTATGTTTGAGAGTTTGTTTTTCTAAGGAGTGTTTAGTTTTAGGTATTTGATGCTATAAAATCGGGGTGTGGGGTCGTCAGCACAAAATGACAGGGGCCATTTCTTGGACATTTTGTTTACAATGGAAGGACATTATCTGTACATATTTATCATCATAAAAAAACACAGTTTACAGTTAATATTTATTGACGATCACTAAATGTGATGTTTGAAATTGAATATTGAATAATTGGATCCAAATGAATCTAAATAAACTGGAATTTAAACTAAAAATTAATTATGTTAATGACTTTGCAGTAATAGACATTGATGTACATTTACATTAATTCAAAAATCCTAGAACTAACAGTCAACATTTATTCCATATCAAAATGTATTCTGAAGTACACATACAGTGATGGCCATTAATATTGGCACCCTTGGTAAATATGAGCTAAGGTGGCTGTGAAAATAAATCTGCATTGTTTATCCTTTTGATCTTCATTAAAAAAATAAAAATAAAAAAGTGTGATTATGAACATGAAATTGTCCAGCCATGACTCCCTGTTCCATAGGATTATAAATATGAGGAAAACAAAAGGGTAAAATTCCCTTAAATCAGCCAATCACAAAAAGTAAAAACAAAGAATATAGTTCTGATGTGCAGAACAGGTTTGTTGAGCTTCCCAAAACAGAAAGTGGCTGTAAGAAAATAGCTAAAGCATTTAAAATCCCAATTTCCACCATCAGTGCAATAATTAAGAGGTTCCAATCAAATACACGTCCTAATGCACTCTGAGGACGAGAGTTTAAGTTGCCAAAGACTCCTCAAGAATCACAGCTGAAAAATTGCAGAGATTAGTTGAGTCTTGGGGTCAGAAAGCCAAAAAGAAAAAAAGGAAGCCTCTACATCACACAAATGTTATTTGTTTTATAATGTTTTATAAATGTAATGATTTTTAAAAAACAACAACTGCTGGCTCTTTCAAAAACAAACTCCAGCATATTAACCTGTCACACAGGACTGGAACTTCAAATGGGACTGGCTCAGATCAGATGAAACATAAAAAAGAGCCCACCAGATTTAATGTTGCGGGCCTGTTTTTCTGCAGGAGGTCTTGGACATCTTGTTCAGATACATGGCATCATGGATTCTATCAAATACCAACAGATAAAAAAATCTATACCTGATTGCCTCTGTAAGAAATCTTATAATGGACAATGTTTGGAGCTTCCACCAGGACAATGATCCAAAACAAACATCAAAATCAACACAAAAATTTGTCACTGAGCACAAAATGAAGCTTTTGCAATGGCCGTCCCAGTCCACTGACCTGAACCCTGTAGAAAATGAATGAGGTGAACTGAAGAGAAGAAGCTCAATCTGAAGGATCTGGAGAGATTCTGGATGAAGGAATGGTCTCTGATCTTTTGTCAGGTGATCTCCAAACTCTTTAGGCATTATAGGAGAAAACTTGCAATAATAGTGGCCATCATGCATAGGTTAAGTTTGTTTTATGTTTTGAATGAAAGATCAAAAGGATAAACTATGCAGATTTATTTTCATAGCCATCTTTGCTCATATTTACCAAGGGTGCCAATATTAATGGCCATCACTGTATCCCAATAACTGCTACTTATCAGTTAATGTAATTTGGAAAACGTTACCATGCAGGAAGGGGAGTTTGGTATTGAGTTGAATGCAGCCATCACTAAAGGACAGTGCGTCAGTTTGAGAGCGAAGTCTTTTGACAGAATTACTCTCTGCCATATTTTCCTCTATCAGAACAGCCATCACCTGACATACAAATAAATTGAGTATTTTTGCACTTTAGTGAAGATTTATTTTAGATATGTGCTAATAATTTAAAGAGTTTATAAATGTTTATAAATAAAAATAAACCCATTAACAGCATTCTTTACCTGTGCAGCAGAACGTAAAAAAGCAGTCAGACGTTGAGAATTAGTATTTATTCTTGAAGTGGATTCATCTGCACTGTCTTCAGATGCCTTAGACCCTGGTTACAGTTCAGAGAACAATTTGTTAATTGAATTTGTTATTTTTCCATTTCCATTTGGTATCTGTTACTAATGATAGAGTCAGTGATGAACACAATACCTCCACATGCTGCATTTGCTTCTGGTGGGTGTTGTGTCCATTTATCTGTCATGTTCACTTCTTCTGTTTGTATATCTCGATCAGTGTTGTCTTCATTGCACTGGACATAAGCCTGGAGGCACAGTAATCTCATGAGATTTTGAGCAGAAAAAAAAAAAAAGTTGACAGAAGATATAAAATTGGCTTGATACATCACATAGTCTCATACTGACTATTATGATCACGATATGGCTGAGTACTTCAAATATCACCACTGCCCTTTTGTATCGTGGAAGTACCAACAACTTCCTAGATTTCTAACCTGTTTTGTATTGGCTGTTCCAAAATTCTTGATGTACATGTCATACTCGTTGACCGGAGGCAGGTCCAGCAGAGAGAAGGTGATGGAGAAGTCTAAATCAATCAGACGCAGAAGTTCTTCACTGCGCTGCCTTCAAATCAAATCAAATTAGTTTAATTAATTAGTCAGCAATATCATTTTTATGCTTACTTCTAATAACCACTAATTCGATTATTATAAAGGTAGAGAACTTGCTTCTGTTTCTTGGCCACTTTCTGGCTGACCTCTCGTTGCTTTGCTGATACAAAATCAATAATTTTACCATGTGTTCGGCTTCGGTCAGAGTTCCTTTCTGTGGAAAAACAACAAAAGCACAGATTTATGTCTTCCTTTTCATAGTCGCTGGTGGAATGTGCAAATCAACATCAACGTCTGTTGACTACCTCTCTGGGTGACAGCTGACTCTGCAGTTGTGGCCTTTGATCTGGCAGAGTAGATTCTCTCATTTTCCTCATCAATGGCTCTCTGGACGGCTTCTATCTCTTCTCTTCTCTTAGGACTCAACTCCCTCTTGACTTCTCTCAATTTTTTGTCATGTTCCTCTTTCTCCTCCTCCTCATTATCATCCTCCTCTTCATCAACATCCTCAAAGTCTTCTTCATAATCCTAAAAGCATCACAGATAGAACAACATAATAAAATATGATTCACATCAGATAGTAGGAAAATATATAAAGAATTATACATATATAAAGATAAGAACAATATATATAAAGATTTTATGTTTAGGTTAACATGTATTCATCATATATTTACCAAAATCTTTGTTTCAATGTTTTTTTGTTGCAGAAAACATTTTGATGTCTGAAATTATGACACGCAAGTAAAACAAAATAAAGGCTTTGTCCTTAACAAAATTTGTTCACCATTTATATTATTCTGCACTATCAAACAAAAGTCATGTATGTAATGGGACCATTGAACTGCTTCACACCTCAAAATCCTCCTCATAATCATTATGATCTTTGCTTGATTGTTTGTTCTCTTCATTCTCCACCTTGGAACACAAAGACATGCAATCATATTAGCCACAATGTGCGTTTACTCCTTTACTCAGAATTTACCGTAGAGATAGAAAGCAGAAATAGATGAACATGCAATGAAAATATTTTAAATATTAGCTTCTGAGAAAAACAAGTTGTGGGACTCTATGCTTTCATATAAGATCTGTCATTTAGGCTGATTTAGGCTGTTCTTGCTTTTCGCGTGCTTATTTTTAACATGCATACTATACCTGCAGAACTCTTATGTATGCATGTTGTGAGGGCTTTGTATTGGTTCAAGTTTGTATTATACATGTTCATTTGCTTTACATTTAAAAATGCATTTACTTACACTCTCTGGCATATTTAAACAGAGCTGTATGAATCTGTGCTTATAGCTCTGTTCAACCAGAGAAGAAACAAATAGAGAATGATTTGATTTGGTCTTAAAATTTGACAGTACTAGGCCGGTCTGATCGAGTCAGGTTTTGTTTAGATTCCATTTGGACTTCAATTTAATGCACATGCAGTACACTAGTAATAGTAGAAGAGTTAACAGTAAGTGTTAAATCCATGTTGTTAACAACAGAGAATTGTCATGCAGGAGCTGACTTTTGACATTTTGATAAAAAAAGAAAAAGAAAAAATAAGTATAAATAAATTGTTCCAAATTCTCTGACATGCATTAGATAGGTTGAATTTTCATTTCGTGCTGACTTTAAACAGAAATCTTACAGGGATCTCTGGATCACTCATTTCAGCTTGAATAGACCTCCATGTTAACTGAGGTATCTTGGTAGGTTCCTGCTCACCCACACAAATATAAAACATATGTAGTGAAGATTTATAACCTCACAAACCTTAAAAAGCAAATGGGTGTCAAGGACATTGTGCATTTATTTGACAATGTGTATACCTCTTTGTCTCTATTTATCCTTTCACTCAGGTCATGACCTGACGAATCTTTATGTTTGCGCTCTCTGTCACTCCTCTTGGATTCTGAAGCCTCTTTGTGCCCTTTTTCACGCCGTTTATCTCTCTCTTCCCTCTCCCTGGCCTTTTCCCTATCCCCATCTTTGATGCTGTGGAAAACATCCTTTGACTCTTTCCGCTCCTGGTGCTGCTGTTCAACTTCTCGAGAGTGACTTGTGTGTGCCACCTGTTGACAGCAACAACTTTAGCAATAAACAGTTCCAGTTATCAGTTCCAATGTAGCTCATTCAATCTGCTGACTAACCACAATTTTTAAACATTCCTCCATAATATCAGTACAGTCAGAATAACGTTATTACTATATTATCAGCATAATGTCTTGCAAAAATAGCAACAATCTTATGGCTTACATGACTTTCTTTATCCCTTCTTCTCTTCTCTCTATCTTCTCTTTCTCTTCTGTGTTCTGAAATAAAAGAGATCATATTAATATTTTGATAAAAATCAAATAGGCATTAACCTAAAAAACACAGGCACATTTATAATAATAATAATAATACCCTTTTCTTTGTGTCCAGAGTGTTCTTTATCACTGCGTCTCACTCTCCTTTCTCCATCCCTCTGTTTTTCCTCATATTCATGTCGACGCTGTTCACTTTCTCTTGCTCTGTGTCTTTCTCTCCTCTCTCTTTCTCGTTCTTTGTCTCTCTCCCTTTCGTCTTTTTCTCTATCTCTTCTCTCCTCTTTCCTTCTGTCTGTTTCACTTTTTGGCTCCCTGTCTCTCTCAGCTCTCCTTCTATCTCTATCTTTTTCTCCTTCCCTGTTTGTCCCTCTGTCCCCCTGATTGTGCACTTCTATGTCCCTGTCCTTATATCGGTCCTTTTCTCTATCCCTCCGTCTTTCACTGTTTTCCTTCTCGCCTCGATTGTGTCCTTTTTCTTCTTCATCTCCTTGTCTGTTGTCTCTCTCTCTCTTTCTCTCTTTATATCTATCCTCCCTGATGTCTCCCAGCTTGTCATCCTGGTTTCTATTCCTGTCTGGGTCTCTGTGTTTGCTCTTCTCTCTTGTGCTTTCTCTCTCTCTCTGTTTTTCCTTTTCTCTTCTTGCATCTCGATCAGGATCTCTGTGACGGCGATCCAGAGACTCTCCATCCCTGTATTTCCTGTGCTCCTCTTCTCGTTTAGATCTTCTTTTGCTCTCCTCATTGTGTGCCTGACAAAACAATGACATTTTTTCACGGGTTGTGCTTTTAAACCTTGTCTTTTTCTTACACACAAACAAACCGCAAATTACCTCAATGTGCACTTTTAAGTCATCAGACCTCCAAGTATCTTCTTTTGTTATTTTCTAATGAAAGGAAGGGGGAAATGGACAGCAAATATGTTTCAACTGTGCAGAATGGAGCTCGATTACCTAATATAACGTAAGCAGTTTTATTTTGCTATCGTTGAGTGGCTAATCGTGCTGTTCAGCTTTAAAATGGTCAGGAATAACAATCGCTACACAACAGCCGCTCCATACGGAATGAGATTTGCTTTACCTTCACAGGGTCCATCTCTGCAAAGATCCTCTTCTCCCTTCTCCTGTTTAATAAAACAAGCACAAGTTTATGTTGACAGCTTTCACCGCCATACCGCTACACAGCTAAAGCGCCTGCGCAGTTTATTGCTACTATGGTAACCTGCCAACAGACTGTTAAATCGAGCAAAGAGCAATCGCTCGACACAAATATTACTATGGTAACACTGTCGAATTTAGATAATAATCGAAAAATCGAACTAAAAGACGTTTAAAATGTGACAGCACACAATATATCAAATATGAAATAGTGCTTGCTTTGTACTATACACTTGCACATATCTACAGTCATTGGCTAGTTAAAAATAAATTAGTACAATATGTTGACGTATTTTACATCATCATCCATGTTTTCCAAATAATTATGGCATATGTGCCAAAAAGTGTTTATCTATTGCTAAATTCGAAACCACATAGCCTTACTGGATAAAAAAGATATTATAAAAATAGTACGGGTTTAAGAATTCAACATATGTCTTTATTTGTGTCGTCCTCCTTGCGTTCAGCTTAGTTTACTGAAAGCAGCAAATAAAAAACCTGAGATGAACGAACAACAGACAGCGCATTTTGGCACAAACAGTCTATCAGAAAATATGAAACGAACAGCTTCTTGTTATTGTTTTCTAATTAAGAGTGAACACTTGGGAGTCTCTTGGCTGTCGACGCCTGGTTGTTTGTGTATCTGCAGCTGCTCGGCTCAGGGTGGCGGGTTTGCGCTGTCCTGACACTCAAGGACCTCCTGTGAGCCGTTGTGTGTGTGTGTGTGTGTGTGTGTGTGAAGAGATCAGCTGTCATAAACCAACACTACAGATAGCAGCAGCCAGCAGCAAGAGCAGGTCAGACGGGACACGCGCAGAGGCTCTTGTTCAGTTATACACAGCTAGATCAAATCAAAGCGAGCTGCCACTATCCGTGTCAAAATGGACTGGTGTACGGGCGAACTAACGTGAAAACATCCTAGTGTAGCCTACTTGTGATGATCTGAAGTGTTTACTCTCTCAGCTTTTGCATTGAAGCACAATGTATACGTTTGACAGCCGTGCGTAACATTTCGTCCGGTCTGACTATGACAGAGGACATAATGACGGCTGTGCGCGGAAATCTTTCTCAAACAGCAGGTGCCTCGGGACAAAAGGACAGCGGACAAACTGAACCCGTAAGCGGGGAGATCCCTTTCTCGTCGCCCGCGGAGCTGAGCCAGGACCCCGCGTCCTGCACCGGGGAACTGACGCGCACGTGGCTGCAGTTCGCCAAGACATTCTTCATTATCTTCCCCATATATGTCTTGGGGTATTTTGAGTTCAGTTTCAGTTGGCTCTTAATCGCACTCACGATATTTTTCTTTTGGAAGAGAAACACGAGGTGTAAGAACACTAGGCTGAATAGAGCACTTTCTTTTTTGGAGGAAGAGGACACGGTTAAACAGGAGGTGGATGCAACCGAGTTACCCTCATGGGTGAGTTCAACTCCTCTTATTGATAAGGTTTACCGTGTTACAACACATCAGTCAGCACACTAGAAAACAGAGGAAAATTAAGAGGAAGTTTATTTTTATTGTTTAAATTATAAAACCCCATCCCCAAAGCTGGACTAAAAAGACAAGAATGGGTTATGTAGGTGTCCATGGAACCATAATGACATTTAACATGTTTAGGCCTTTGTGGGTGGTAATGCTGTTTACAATTTTACATTTAGTAAACAAACACAAGATATTTCCTTCATTCAGGTTTATTAAACTCGGACTTCTTTTTTTAGCTTTCAATGTTCTTCTATCCATTCAGCAAACTCTTGAGTGCTTGAAATATAACTAACTTTGGATCTCAGCTGGTCCCAGGCTGTCAGACTTAAGGCAGAACAAGACTTTTTGCCTTTTCGCCTGTGAAGATGAACAGTGTTTTTCCTAATTATGTCTCTACCCATTTTCTATTTTTATCTTTCATATAAGCATTATATTGAGCTTCTGCTCATCAAGGCTGTAATCCAAAGCCAAGTGCAACAAAGTAAATATACGTTATGCAATGAGATATTTGGACCTGAAGGGACTGAACCCAGGTCTGTCTGTGTAGTTGAACATGAGGACTCGGTGTGCTGCAGTCTGTATTCTATAAAATGTCATTTGTACAGAATAATGCCATAAAAATGTGCAGCATGTAAAACTGTAAATAACAATTAAGTAGCTAATTGCAATTACCTTACCATTTTATTGTGAAATACTGTTAAAATTTAGTTTTAATTTAATAAATAATTTTACTAGTAAAAACTACAAATTGATACATTTTACTATGAAAGACAGTAGATTTACAACTGATTATATCTTTCGACCCCCCCCCCCCCCCCCAATTTTAAATGGAAGTGCTAGATGACGGAAGTGTTAGCTCACGATGGTATCAGAGGATTGTATTGTGAAAACATGTAAAGTTTTTTGAAAGGGATATGTTTGAAATGATTTATTAAAAGGGATACTCAACCCCAAAATTTAATTTATGTGATTAATCACTTACCCCCATGTCGTTCCAAATACTTAAAAACGTTGTTCGTCTCCGGAACACAGTTTAAGATATCTTAAATTGTGTTCCGAAGACGAACAAAGCTTTTACGGTTTTGGGACGACATGGGGGTAAGTGATTAATCACATAAATTAAATTTTGGGGTGGATTACCCCTTTAAATTTTTTAAACCATTATTAAGTTAGTGGTGAGTCAATATGGAATTTCCAGTCATGGATTTCCAAAGTGTCACGTTTGCATGTAATGCGTACAGTCTTCTTGTCTGTGTAGTGTTAGTCATTTATCAGATACATTTTTACATGGACTCACAAGCACCCACTACCATCTCTTCATTTAGACTACAACTGCTCCGAAGCCTTAATCAAATTACATTCTGGCATGAGTCCACTTGTCTGTGTCAGATTAGAAGTCTGTTGAACTGGTTTATGTTGATGAGTTTGAAGTTGTTGTTTTGTTTTTGTTTTTTGTTGGATTTTTTTTTAAGAAAATGTTTCTCAACAGAGGCGTTATGGTTTCTGTGATTTATTAACATTTTGTGGTGCCATGCTTTTAAACCAAGATGTATTTTCTGAAACACTCAAGACTTGTTTGTCCAGTTTCTCTGTGGTTCCTGGGAAATGTGTGATGCATGAGAAAGATGCACTTCTCTGTAAGAGGTGTCTCAAAGAAACATGCTATTTATCTTGCCTAGAAGAGTCAAGCTTGCTGCACTAATGTCTAGTAAAATGCATTACATAGTTTAACATTTAAAATCATGCATTTAACAAAAAAAATATAGGAAATATATATATAGGAAAACAAACCATTTACATCACAGATTATCAGATTCTCATCAAATGATGTCACTGTCGGGAATCTAGGCTATAGTCTATCTATACGTCATCTCAACCTTACTGTGGCAACTCTGAAGTCTCAACAGTCTCATCTTTAGCCAGATGTTTTTTTTTTTAAAGGAACATTCCAATAGACATCTGTCTATAGACTTGTCTATGAAGAGAAATCCTCAGAGATCTCTAGTGGCCATAGAAACAGAGTTACTATGGGAACTTTCAGTGTCTTTCCAACATATCATTAATACTAAACAAAATAGTCAATATTCATTTTGGACTGACAACCGAAGTCTAGTGCTGTTCGTAGTAGCTCTAGCTGTGTCCAGACCTTAGCTGTGTCCAGACCTTACTTCAGACCTTTTTGCCGTGATTGATATATGCTACAGTGTCAGTTGGAGAGCTTGTTGAGAAAAGTGCTGTACTGTCACACATGGTACTATGCTCAAAGCTACACCAATACTGTTTTGCATTTTAAATAATTTCATAGTAATTGCAGTCACACACCTCCACTTTTTGCCTCTTGAGATTACTGTAAAGATGTTACTTTTATAGGACAAATCCAGAAGGGGTTAGCTTTATAGGTGCCGCAAATGCAGTGTCTTCTCAGGTCAAGAGTGTGTTGTGTTCTCAGGTAACCAGATGTGACTTAGCTGAGATTTTCCTTTCAGCTTTTGCTTACTGTCTTGGAGAGAAGCGTTTATGGTCTTGCAGCTGTGTTACCACTGTGATGAGATTCAGACGTGCCCTACACATTTGTTTCACTTGTGTGTAGCATTTGTTTTATAATTTAAAATGTTTAGTTTTAATATGTGAAATTAAATTAGGGGATGTGACTCGGCACTGGTTTCATGATTCAATTCGATTACGATTATCATGTCAACGATTTGATTCAATTCGATATCATGATGCCTCACAATGCATCACAATTATAGCCAATTTATTTTGTGCATTTTTATTAAATTATATAAGCAGGCTACTTTTTTAAATAATTATGTTTATTAATATATACTTAATTAATTATTGTTAAGAATTAAAAGTAAATATAGCTGCAAAATATACAAGCAAATATAAAATAATAAAGGTGGGGGGTAGACAATTACTAGTGATAAACAAAAAGCACTTTCAGTATTTGAAAGTATTGATAGTTTGCAGATAATCATAGTTATGTTTTTTCTTTTTTTTTCAGCATTATTGCCAATTGATTATTACTGATGAGATCATAGACACTAGCAGCTTTAATAGACTGCATTCACACTAATGCACAGATATATTTCCACATATCAGATGTTTTATCCTGTTCTGAAAACATAACTGACTGTGCAAAAATGGCCCAAATTATATATATATTTTATATATATATTAGGGCCGGGACTCGATTAAAAATATTAATCTAATTAATTAGAGGCTTTGTAATTAATTAATCGAAATTAATCGCATTTTAATCGCATATAAATATTTGACCTGAGAACAGTGAGAAGTAATTTTTTTTCACATGGATTTATAGTATACCATTGAATAATGACTGAATACATAAGCTTAAGCAACAAAATATTGTTTATTTTTGTTCAACCAAGTCTAGCAGACCAGTGCAATTTTTGCCATGAAGTGTAGCAATAGCATATTTAGAAACAATTTAGAAATAGTACATTTCAGAAATTCAGGAAGCTTATAGGTGCTGGAACCTTCTGTAAAGTTTTTTTAAGTAAAACACAATGCTGTCAAGTACATTCAGAACATTGGAAACACTGACTATTAGAAAACATCTCTCTGTTGCTTCAGAGGCCATAACATACTCAAGTCCAACTCTTAATAACCTTGGCCAAAACAATAAAGAGTTCAACATAAACTGTTGCACCAACAAAATAATACATAGTTCAACATAAAGTGTAAAGTCCACGCTAGCTGCTATATGTTTTGCGTTTAGGTGATACTTGAGGCTCGATGTGCTGCTGCGGTGATATGCGAACTATGCATAGACAGTAAAAGAAATGGACACAGCGACCCCATTGGAACTCAATTGAGACAAATGAAGCCCAGTTTTAGGGTTTTTTAGCACTTCCGTTTCTGACGCGCAGACTCAAACGAAGCTTGACGACGTCAGCAACCTGTCTGACAGATGTAAATCTTCTAAGTGGCTGTGCGTGCAAACTGCCATCGTTAATCTTGCACAGACGGCGAGCTTGAGCGGGGAGTCCTTTGTCGTGAGTGAGCAGGAGTAAGTATTCTGATTAATTATTTTGTATAGTATTTTAAAATGTAGCGACAGTACGCCATATTAAGTTAATTGCCTGCGAGCTTCTCCTCCTGTCTGTACGGTAATGCGACAGAGAGCCGAGTGGTTATGACGCAATCGTTAGCCTATTTTTTACAAAAACTGTTTATACGGGGCCATAATGTAACATAGAAGGTAATGGAGCCCTTTATACATTGTCGTGTATCTTTAGAAATAAATAATGGACAAACAGAGTCTTTAAACGCCTCAGATGTAAAGTTATTCGCTGTCAAAGTGACGCCAAAATGAATGGGAGTCAATGGGAATGCTAACGCAAGTGAAGTTCTGCTAAAAGATGGCCGCCCCCACCCGACTTCAACTTCCGGTCGAGTTCCTTGCCCCTTGGAACTATGATGCGAACGCTAGTTGGTGCTTCAGTATAATCGGTCCCGCCGAAACGCGTCCAGTGAGAAACGTTCCGCGGTGCAAAAATAAGTTATTAAAAATGCGGGATTTTTTTTTTTCTGTAATTAATTAATCTTAGTTAACGCGTTATTTTTTGTGTAATTAATTAATCTCAATTAACGCGTTAAAGTCCCGGCCCTAATATATATATATATATATATATTAGGGGTGCTCCGATCACGATCGGCCGATCGTTATGCGCATCTCGTCAGTAAAGCCGGTTTTCTAATCAGCGGATAATTCCATCAGCTGCAAATATATTTTATTTTTATTTTTTTTATTTTTTTCGAATAGATTAAGATCGATTTTTGTTTTCATAACTATGTGAACACCACAAACCACATGAAATTAATTTTTTTTTGGTTCTGATTTGGGCCACTTTTGGTCATAAGTCACATACAGGATGATTTGCAGTTCCACTTCAGTATCAACAGTCTCTGCACCCCTTTGCCTAAATGTATTACTTCAGACTTATGTGCCCTCTAGAAGCTTGCATTTTGCAAGTGAACGTCGCTTGATTGCGCCATACCAAAAAAGCACAAAGACACTTTTACGGACTTTTAAATTAAACGTTCCCTTCTGGTGGAATGAACTCCCCTACTCAATCCGAGCAGCTGAGTCCTTAGCCATCTTCAAGAATCGGCTTAAAACGCATCTCTTCCATCTTTATTTGACCCTCTAACTTTAGCATTCACTATTCTAATTCTATTCTTAAAAAAAAAATTATATATATATATATATATATATATATATATATATATATATGTGTGTGTGTGTGTGTGTGTGTGTATATATGTATATGTGTGTGTGTGTGTGTGTATAACTTGCTTTCTAATATTTTTGTATTCTGGTATCTGTTTTCTTTTCATTTATTATACAATTAACAAAAGCAAATAAATAATAAATCTAACGCTAGTTTGCTCTATTCTTTTTCTGTAATATTTGTTTTCTTTTTCTTTATTATATTATTTAAAAGCCCTTGCTATGTGTACTGCGTTAAGCTAATTGAGACTTGTTATAGCACTTGTGTATCATTGTTCTTTGGTTGATTTTGATTGCTTCTGTTGTCCTCATTTGTAAGTCACTTTGGATAAAAGAGTCTGCTAAATGTAAATGTAATTTAAATGTAAGGCATTCGAGGTTTATGTCACTCAGAGTTAACATTCTTTATACTGCATTGACAGGAGTCATGCAAAGATTGTAGCCTACATACCAGAATATGGAAGAAAGCTGCAAAGGTATGAAGAGACACATGAGCTGTTATAGTATGTATTATGGTTACAGCTCTTAAAGTTGAGGGGAAACTGAGGGAAAACTTTGCTGTCTTTCTCCTTATCCTTGTTCTACCTCTCACCTGCTCACAAATTTTGCTGGGTTCTGCTGCACGTCACTTTATAAATGAATGCATAAACAGACTTCAGTGACCTCCAGATTTAGTTCTGAATGACAGTGCTATTGTGAAGTTATTGTTATTCTTTTGTGCATGTGGGTCAGTTCAGGACTGTGACCAGTTCACACTTGAATCTGTTATTGACCTGTTTGACTTACTTTTTTCTGTAAAATACAAAAGGAGATATTTTGAAGAAACTTTTTTTATATATTGTAAGTCAGTGGGGTCCAAAACAACACGGGACCCCAATGACATTATTGACTTTCATTGTATGGTACTGCTTGAGAAATCAAAAAAGTTTTAGTGTGTCATCTTGCTCCCTTCCACTGCATGAAACACATACAGGCTAAGCATTTGATTCTACACATGCAGGGATTAACTGCAGCTAAACTTGTTGATCCTATGTAAGTGAAAGTCGTGAAATTTGTCAGGTATGGTAACACTTACTCACACATACATTTGCCAGGTATGGTAACACATACTCAGAATTGGTGCTCTGCATTTAACCCATCCAAATGCGTGCACAAACACACGCCCATTAGCAATTGGGGGTTCAGTGCCTTGCTCGAGGGCACTTCAGCCATTGGTACTGAGAGTGGAAGAGAGCGCTGATTTTTCCTGCCAGCACTGAGACTCGAACCTCCAACCTTCGGGTTACAAGTCTCTAACAGCTCTCTAACCATTAGGCCACAGCTGCCCCTATTGCTCTACCTATAGAAATGATTATAAAACTGATGTAAAAGGAAAGAAGAGAATGCACATGGGTGACATTTTTTTTTTTTTTTGTATAAATAACCTTTCACATGTTTAGACAGAAAGTCGTTTTATTTTGTAATATATTGACTGTTTATTTTTTCATGCCATCTGTGGACCAAGGGGGTGTATGTATGTGTGCGTGTGTGTGCGTGTGTGTGTGTGTGATCGCCAGAGGGGTTTCTTCTAACACACTGCAGCACATTTACAGAAGCTGTTTTATTAATATGATACATTTTTCCACCAGGTTCATTATCCAGATGTGGAGCGAGTTGAGTGGCTAAATAAGGTGAGAGAATTATTAGGTACTAATTGCCTGTCCCTCATAATTTCTAAGTAATCATCATCCAGCACTCTAATAATCTGATACTCTCTTGCCCTCTTTCTCTCTCCCTTTCTCGCTCTCATTGGTTACACACTGGTGCTATAATCCAGTGTGCTTTGCTCATGTTACACCACATATAGCAACCATTTTTCACATTCTGTGTCAAAATCAGTGGCTTTTTAAAATATTCATTGTACATATGAAGGCTCCCAGTCTTCATAAAACATGCCTGATTTGAATATTTATTTGGAATTTTGACCAGGGGCGTAATTTATGTAACAGAATGGCTTCATGCTTCTGCAAAGTATGTCTGAACTTTCTAAATCATGCAAAAATTTACGGGAAACACTGCAGAATCACTGATGTTTTTAAACATGATAAAACTGAGAAGGATAAAAACACTTATTGTACTGTGTCATACTAATATTACAACCTACATTTTCACACATGCATTTTGAAGCTCATAAATGTGATGTACATTATATCAATGTAAAAAAAAACATTTTCATTATTTGACTGTCTACATCACTAACTTATTTCAAAAGTTTTAGACATTATTTCTTTTCTTTCAGACACGGTATCCTACATTTAGTTTTTTTTAATAATTCTGTTTGTGCTGTACCAGCGTGGCTACCTGTTCTGTTGTCTTGAAGAATAGTTTCTAAAATGCCTAGAGTATTTACAGTTAGTCAAGTTACAACATGTCCTCAGGCCTCTGGAAACTCTCAATCTTGTATCATGCAACCTTGTTGTGGAAAAAAATATATATTTTGCAAGACTTTGCTTTTAGTAAATAACATAAAACACTTTTCTGATAACTAAAGAGTTTCAGAAAAGCTTATTTATCATTCAGGTCAATAGCAGTAAGAACTGAAGATCCGTTAAGTGCCTCAGTTTACTCAGTTGCATAGTACTGAGCAGATACACTCTTTGCCTTTCAGACAGTGAAACAGATGTGGCCTTACGTGTGTCAGTTTGTGGAGAAGCTGTTTAAAGAAACAATCGAGCCATCGATCAAAGAAGCCAGTCCCCACCTCAGTACGTTCGGCTTCACCAAGATTGATCTTGGAGATCAGGTATGCATGCTCACTGCCTATGAACTTTTAATGCTCACAAAGTGCATCCTATTAGAGAACGTAAATCTTTGTTCATGATGTTTAATTTAACATCAGTCAAGCTGGATTTTGTTGTATGGCACTTTAGACATCAACATTGCACACACTTTTTTTTGGCTCCTTTGCATCTCAGTCAGCTTGTGATTTAACATATCCAGTTATTCAGAGTGTAATCTTGAAAACGAATTCCATCAGTTGGCAGCAGGACTTAGCAGTTAATCCACATGAGACCACATTTTGTGGTTTTGATCAGACAGACAACACAAGCCTCTCAGGTCTTCTATGCATTATTTCCTGAGCTGTCACCACTGTCCCTAATAATTATTATATATTTTTTTTAAATGAAAGAAATCAGTAGGCATTGCCTAGCCCATTCACTAAATATAACTCAATATAGGGGCAATGCATTTTATAGAAATATTAAAGCTATATATTTATATATTATGTAAGGTATTTATATATTTATTTATTGTATTTATGTATTTATATATTTATAGGCACAGTGGAAGTACAGAATGGCAGTGTTTTTAACAATTCAAGGTCATGCTATTATACTACATCACAGAAGGTTTTCTGTTTTAACTATTTATATTCATACATTAATAATTATGTATTTATATTTAGTGTAGTTCATCACCTAGACATTTAGTTCTTGTGTTCTATTTCCCTACAGAAAACTGTGTTTCATTCAAATACTGTGCATGTAATTTGTGGTATAAGACCATCTTGCATGTTTTTTTAAAGATAAAACATTGCTTAACAACTTTGCGCCAAAGAGACATTGCACTAAAAAGCTATATATTACATCAGGAGTAGGAAGATTGACGTAAGAAGTTTAAACCTTTTGGAAAAGCTGACCACCTGTCAGATGGAAATAGTTTATGTTGTCAGGGCTCTGTGGAGGAATGCATGCTGGTTAAAGAAATGTCAACCTCCTGACGGGGCATCTGTGCTCATCTCTGTCACAGCCTCTCAGAATCAATGGGGTCAAAGTTTACACTGAGAACGTGGACAGACGGCAGATCATCATGGACCTTCAGATCAGGTGACCTCACGTCAAATATGCTATGCTGACATCTTTAAATTCCTTTAATTAAATTTCTGGTTGTTGTACAGGTTTTAATATTTGTCTTTTCTTTTATAGCTATGTTGGGAATACTGAAATCGATGTGGATGTCAAAAGGTACTACTGTAGAGCAGGGATCAAAAGTATACAGGTATATTGTTATATATTCTCATAAAACATTTTAGAGTGATAATTCTCTGCTCTTGTACCACATACAGCAGTATGATTGCACTGTTATTTGTTCATAACCGATAAACAGCAGCTCTGTTATGTGGCATCTTCCATTGAGTTTGTCTCCATGACCCAATAGATTATCTTAGCCAAGGCCAGAGAGTTAATTTGTTGGATACAAGGAAGCACTTTCCTATAATATGATGCAACCACATGTTCCTTGGAAAGAATCCAGTTGACTGTAGAACGGAGCCTATTTTTATTTTCACAGAAAGGGTGTGTGTGTATTTATAGGGAGGCGTGTAACCAAATACTAAAATGCCCTTTTACCGTTTGTAGTGCATGATCAGATATGTACATACATGCTCACATATTGACCGTTTTGTACATAATTTATGGACTTGTTTCATTATGTCGCATTAAATGCATAGCAGAGTAAACTATTTGTGTGACAGCATGCTGTGTTTATGTATGATGCGTTTTTTACTATATAGCACGGAAGTCTATAATACCTGGAGAGCGCTGTAAGCATTCCCGTTAATTTATACGACAGTTACACAGGCAATGTGAGACTGCCATCTTTGCTTCATAGACACTCAGTTTCAGAAAAATTCCTTAAAGGACTACTTGAGACAGGACATTCCCTTGAATTATTTGTTCTCATTAGCAGCTCTTTGGTAATGAATGATTGTTTCTAATTCTTTTGCTCAAAGCTGTAGTGATGGTTGTGAAGGTGAAATGTCTATCACCGAGCCGGTGGAGTGCTGTCAGAAGCAAAACAATAAATGCATCATTGTTGAGATGCTGAAACATTCATCCTTAGCCTGGGGTGCATAGTGGTTAGATTGACAGCACTGCCATCTCACACCAGAGATCTCTATTGTTTTCCAAAAAGAAATGCCCATCCTTAGAACAAAATAAATTTACATGAGATATAAATTAGCAAATATTAAGACTTTTTTTTTAAATGCAGTTTAGAAAAATTATTTTTTTTCCATTTAAGGACTCCTAGGCTGATAGTGATAAAGTGTGTTGTTCTAAATTAAGGAAGCAATACTTTCACTAATATAATCTGGTTAATGACAGATTTTATTGAGTTTATTTAAATAAGGATATTTCATATGGCATTAGTCGGTACACACCAAACCTCTAGTAAGAATCCATACAAGTGTTTTGAAGTTTAATGTGATGTGTCTGTCTCACTTTCTCTCTCTATGTATGCTCTTGACTGCATGTATGGACAGCTTCATGGAGTTCTGCGGGTGATTCTTGAGCCACTTTTGGGGAATATGCCGCTGGTTGGTGCTCTTTCCCTCTTCTTCCTAAAGAAGCCAGTGAGTTACTAATTGTGCTATATTAAAAATAATATTTTTTAATGTTCGAAAGAAGAAGAAAGCCATGCAAGTTTGGAACAGCATGAAAGGATTAGTTCCCTTCCAGAGTAAAAATTTCCTTAAAATGTATTAACTCCCATGTCATCCAAGATGTCCATGTCTTTATAACTCCGTGCAATGCAAAGCTAATGTAAGGTGTCAGTTTGTGGTTAAAAAGTATATACATTTTTATTTTTTTTAGAAAATGATCAATTGTTTTGCTAGATAAGTCCCTGAAGGATAAGCTGAAGGATTGGACCTTCCGCCCATTGGCCACCATTTAAGTCCATTATGTGGAGAAAAGTCCTGGAATGTTTTCCTCAAAAATCTGAATTTCTTTACTGAAGACAGAAGGAAATGATCATCTTGGACGATGGGGGGAGGGGGGGGGGTTATCAGGAGCTAATAAGGAACTAATTCTTGAAGGCCGATAATAATTTTGACAGAACTGTCCCTTTAATGTGCTCCAAAAAAAAACACCAAGATCTATTGCTTTAAAGATCGTCCTTGACCAACTATATATTTTTTCTCACACTCTATGAATTCCACTTTAGTAGTCTATAATGATATTTGATCATTTTTGTGAGACCCATTTGACTAGGGGTGTGCCGGTTTCAGAATTGGTGATGACGGTTATGACGTGAGTCAAATGTGACGGTTTATAACATAACCCGGGGGGGGGGGGATCTGCCGTAGAGTCAATTGGTTGTTCTTGGAGATAGCAGGTTAACTCCGTGTCAGCGCGCGCTCTGATCGGTAAAGGGGCAGAGATTTCAGACCTCCGTTTATTAAGGAGATCTGTCACAAAACTCATCATCCGCGCCAACGTTTTTTGAGCAAATTTCAAAGCCGCACCCGCCCGCCATCCGCGGATTGTTTTGCGGTCTATGGCGATGTAATGCTTTGCTGATGCGAGCCGCAAAAAAAAGCCTTTGTCTGTTCTAGAAAGGATGCAGCAAAGATGTTTAATGCTAATGTATGAGGCATAGGCCTACGCTGAGTTTCATTTACGATGAGATGCGCTCTAGTTCACAGTGCAGTGCAAGTGAACGCGGCGTGCTGGTGCTTCCATGTTACGGTTATCATTGTCTGCTATATTTGCTTTTTATTTATTAAAATACATGCAATTGGTTGATGAAACATTTATTAAAATTAAGATAAAATTTGTACAAAACGAAATTCGTTTTTAAGAAAGGTTTTCTACAAAGCAAAATTTTGTGGTAAATATCATGTCTGACGATTTACAAAACTTCATTAAGTGGTAAAAACCATGTCTCCCGATATATTGCGCATCTTATGATCCTATCTAAAAAATGAAAATAATTTTTGATAAAAAATGTTTGTAAAAATGTTTTTAATGACACGGTTTTGGCGGTTATAGAGTTCTAATGACGGTGTTCAACTATAACCGCCGGTCTCACGGTTATATACTAACCGTCACACCCCTACATTTGACGTGAGGTTAGTTTATCAAGGGAGGGTATGCTCAGTCAATTCAGCAGATCCAATGGCATAAACACATAAAAGAACTTAGGGGAATACAACTGATGCAAAGTTGCTGTGTAATTGGAAGAAAACATTGTAAAGGAAGAGAAAGTTATTAAAGACATTTGTCTTTTGCAAAAACGGAATGACTGAGGTTCTATTTAAAGGTTTGCTAAACAGCATAAAATGATCTTACCAGCTCTACCATGTGCGTATAGCAGTGGCAGCCAGTCAGCGTCACTGACCCAGATTCTAGTCTTTCAGTACCAGATTAGTAGCAGGGCTAATTTCACAGCTGGTTATCACAGCTCAGCCTGATTTATAGCTCACATTTTGCTGCTGTTCCTGAATGAAGGCTTGAATGAGTAAGGTGTAGGAAAACTAAATGAGTTTTGAGTCCAGTGTGAGTTGTCCAGTCTGATTGTAGTTTGATGCACTGCAGAGGTGGCCTATCTTCATATATTCCTCTGCAGTGTGGGCAACATTGAAACAAATTCACAGAGGGAAAGAGGCTAAGAGAAAAATTTTATATTGCATTTATCCCCATTTTAATGGATGGTTTCTATTTCTGTGCTTTATTTTCTTCTATCCTTTGGTCTATCTATCTTGTTTAAGTTCTGGGACACTGGGACACTGATTGTTCTCATCACAGTAACAAACGTCTCAGGTTACGAATGTAACCATGGTTCCCTGAGTAGGGAACAAGACACTGCATCCTTTAGGGGTCGCTATGGGGAACGCCTGGTCGTGACTCGTGTCTGAAGCATACAATGGAAAAACGCCAACAAGTTGGCCGGTGACAGCCCCTGATGTCACTATCGGTGCGACTATAGAATAAATAGGCTTGAGAACATGCCATTCACTTCTTCATCTAAAGCTTGCATATGAAGCATGGCAGGAAAGGGAAATGACCAAGAGCTTAGCAATATACTTAGTCTTGGCCTGTCACACAGGGGCTACTGCTTGAAGGGCACAAAAAAACAGCGCAAAGGATTTTAGAAAGAACACAGAGAACTAGCGTGCAAACCTACCACAGTGTGAATTTCAGAATGTGCGCAAGACTTCACTTGCACACTTACCATAACATGGATTTTTAAGACACTGTTCTAAGGGGCTCTCGTGGCACTCTGAAAGAGCAGCTCATAGATGGAATGGTGCCTCCCAAAAACAATATGTTTGAGAGTCATCAACTTGATCTATGGTAATAATGCTGGAGCGCATCAGAGAAGCGAAGGAATTGCCTAGTTCACCTGATGCTGCTGGTTGCCAAGTGCTCTGTGGAATTGGAAGGGGAAGATAAGGGCAGATGTAAAAAAAAAAAACAAAGAGAATGAGTAGATACTCAAGTATCGCTCTGATTCGGACAAAAGCGCTGATGTCTTGTCTGGATCACATCCCTTAGGTCTTGCCTACCTTCCTTTGACCCACAATTCCTCTCATCCCTACCCGCAGGTGGGAGAGGAGCACGAGCCGTGACACTAGCCTTCTGTGCCCGTCTCTGATCCTCAGACCGAAACGGACCAAGACCCCCATGTTGTTCGGGCTCAGACCTGGATCTTCGTGGAATGATTTGAAGGCTGCTGAACGCGCCTTCACCTCCCT
Source organism: Carassius auratus (assembly GCF_003368295.1). Lineage (NCBI taxonomy): Eukaryota > Metazoa > Chordata > Actinopteri > Cypriniformes > Cyprinidae > Carassius > Carassius auratus. Next base: position 14,073,473 of record NC_039274.1, read on the forward strand.
GAACTTCTCGACTACCGTCTCTACAGAGGTACCGAAAAGTTCAGAAGGTGAAACCAGAGCATTGAAAAGAAAGCCCCTTTCTTTCTTCCCAAAATTTGCCAAGTTCACCCACAGATGTCTCTCTGCTACCATCATGGCTGCCATAGACCTGCCCATGGTGGAGGCGGCCTGCTTGGAAGCATGGAGAGAGAGATCTGTGGTGCGGCGCAGCTCAGCTACCTGATTGGGGAAAGGCCTTCACCTTTATCCAGGTCTTTCAACAGATCAGCCTGATATGCTTGAAGCACTGCCATCATGTGCAATGAAGCCACAGCCTGACCTGGTGCTGCATATGCCTTGCCATTTAAGTGAGATGTATCCTGAAGGGGCTTAGATGGCAAGGAGGGAAATTTAAGAGAGAACGTCTCCTCTCTGTCGCCGGCCAACTTCTTGGTGTCCCATTGTATGCTTCAGACACGGGTCACGGCGAGGCGTTCCCCATAGCGACCCCTAAAGGACACAGTTTGAAGTTCCCTTGAAAGGGAACAGTACATAGTATTGTTATTTATGTGCTGGATTTAGAGTGGAACTTGACATCCATGTTCATATCAAATTACAGCCTCAAGCATGTTCAGACTTTTTTTATTGTTTTTCTTTTTGCGTTATCTGGTTTGTGCTCATTTTTCTCCTCTAAACAGATAAACATGTATTTCTCTATGTTAGCAGTGTCTTTAAGTATATGATTGATTCTCTCTTTTTCATTCAGCTTTTGGACATAAACTGGACAGGCCTCACAAATATATTGGACATTCCAGGGCTTAAGTAAGTACATTTTTTCTTCCTACAATGGATTGTATCTTTACTTACTAAGACAACAGTCTTTGTTTCATTTAACTTATTTTAATTTATTTTCATGTAAAGCATTTTATATAACCTGTGATTTGAACTATGGAAATCTTTACCAATTGAGACAAGGCAAGCAAAATCCCTTAGAATTCTTAAAACTAATTTATTTAGGATAGCTTTTACTTGACATTTTGATATTATTTTATTTTTAAATTAATTAATTTCAATGCCTTTTGAGTGCATTTCTCATCATCTTGTTTATTTTGTATATATATTTATATATATATATATTTTTTTTTTCGTATAGTGTATTTTGTTGTTTTATTTAGTCATAAAATCCGCTTTGTAAAGTAACATTTAATTGTGCTATAGAAAATAAAGATTATTATTATTATGCTGGTTAGGCTTCTGGTTCTGTTGTGATTTAAGGGCCTCTTGGTTTTTGTCCATAGATTTATAAAATGTAGTTGTTCATCCACAGACAAGTCCAACAAGGAAGACATGATAGGGCAACTAGTAAACTAGTAAACACATCTGTATACAAAATAGCAGGAGAAGAGTTTACAGAGGGAATTTTGCGACCACAGGGCATAGAGTCTCCCATTGGGGTGTTAAGGACAGAGCTAAACAATACTGGTTTATGGTCGGAGAGACAAAATCCATCGATGAAATAACCAGATCTAATATATGACCCTTATCATGCGTAGGCTTCGACACAGACAAAATCAAATTAATAGAGGCAATGATTTGAAGAAACCCCTTATGTTTCAACCTGCTCTGTTCATTTAAAATACAGCAAATATATATTAAATAATGTTTACTGTTTTGTCCTGCAATGTATTCACAATTAAGTTAGAATAATTAAATGTACGCATTATGCATTTAGATTAAAGGTACACATTTTTTTTCTTTTTTTCCCCCCAAGAATTATTCAGATGCATTAACTAAAACAATGTTTTCAAATAGCCTCAATAGCCTCTCAGTGTTCTATGTACTGGCAGATTAGAGAGATCCTTAATGTGTTGCTATATCATACTGTCTTTTAGTTGGAATAGATTAACGAGTGTTGAAAGAAAGCAAGTAAGTTGCAGAAAGCAATTTGGGGAAAAACGTCTCTAGGTTACGTATGTAACCCTAGTTCCTCGAGGGAACGAGACGCTGCGTCAAAAGCGCTTTGGGGAACGCGCCCAGCGTGCGCGACTCTGAATATCGTGTGAAATCAGACCAATGGAAGAGCGTGACGTCACCGGCGGAGTGACGTAAGCGACCAGGAAGCTATAAAAGCACGTGCCACGCAGCTGGCGTCAGCTTCGAGTACCAGCAAGCGCCGGCAGGGGTGCCGGGGGGGTATGGCTCCGAGACGCAGCGTCTCGTTCCCTCGAGGAACTAGGGTTACATACGTAACCTAGAGACGTTCCTCTTCAGGAACTCGAGCTGCGTCAAAAGCGCTTTGGGGAACGAGTACCAACGCCGCCAGACTACCAAACCCCTGCCTAGTGTGTATCCGAAGAGCACAGCTTAGGTCAGGAGGACTGAAGCGCCTGGAGTGACTGGCATGTCTAGGCCATAGAATCTGACAAACGTGGAGGGCGTGGACCATCCCGCAGCGTTGCAGATGTCCAGCATGGATACACCTGCTAAGAAGGCCTTGGAGGCCGCCATACCTCGGGTAGAGTGAGCCTTGGCTCCCGACAGCGGGGGACGACCAGAGGACTCATAGGAAGCGTTGATAGCCTCGACTATCCAACGACTGATAGTCTGCTTAGAAGCAGGAAAACCCCTCTTGGGGGGACCGTAGCATACAAGCAATTGATCGGTCTTTCTCCACAGGGCAGCTCTGTGGACGTATGCGTCCAGCGCTCTAACTGGACACATACAATTTAGCTTCGCCTGGTCGGGCTCCCGAAAGGGAGGAGGACAGAAGGCCTGCAGTACGACAGGTTGTGGTGTAACAGAGGGAACCTTAGGAACATATCCCGCTCGAGGGTATATGAACGCTTTAGTCACGCCTGGTGCAAATTCAAGATAAGTAGGGGCCACAGAGAGGGCCTGAAGGTCTCCTACTCTCCGCAGAGAGGTGATAGCCAACAGAAAGGAGGTTTTAAGTGTAAGGTGTCTGTCTGAGATATCTTGAATAGGTTCAAATGGGGGTCTGCACATTGCCTCTAACACCACCACCAGGTCCCACGGGGGAATACGGGACCGTACTGGAGGTTTCAGCCTCAGCGCACCGCAGAGGAAACGTGTAACTAAGGGGTGTCTTCCCAAAGACTGGCCATCGAGAAGGGCGTGGTAGGCCGCAATAGCCGCCACGTAAACCTTCAGCGTGGAGTGGGTCAACCCTGCAGAGAGCCTAGCCTGTAGAAACTCCATAACTGTACCAATCGGGCAGTTTGCTGGGTCTAGCTGGCGGTCTCTGCACCATGAGGTGAAGAGTTTCCACCTCAGGGCGTACAGTTTCCTCGTTGAGGGAGCTCTGGATTGGAGAAGGGTCTCAACAACCTCGGTTGAGAGACCGGCTGCTAAAAGTTGTGCCCCCTCAGGGGCCACACCCACAGCTTCCACAACTCCGGGCGAGGGTGAATTATCGTACCCTGCGCCTGCGAGAGGAGGTCTGTCCTGATCGGTATCTCCCACGGAGAGCCGTCGAGGAGCGAGACTAGATCTGAGAACCATACTCGGCCCGGCCAGAACGGGGCTACTAACAACAGACGGACCCCGTCCCGGCGTACTCTCGCCAGAACTCCCGGGAGCAGAGCAATAGGGGGAAATGCGTACAGACGAAGCCTCGGCCAGGTCTGTACCATAGCGTCCAGTCCCAGAGGAGCTGGATGAACTAGAGAGAACCAAAGGGGGCATTGAGACGTCTCTTGAGATGCAAATAGGTCTACTTGAGCCCTGCCAAATATTCTCCATATCTGCTTCACTACTTGTGGGTGAAGTTTCCACTCCCCGGGCCTCGGCCCCTGCCTCGACAGTATGTCTGCTCCCACATTTTGTTTCCCAGGAATATATACTGCTCTTAGTGAGAGGAGTTTGCTCTGGGACCACACCAGGATCTGGTGCGCCAGCTTGTACAAAGGGCGCGAACGCAGACCTCCCTGGTGGTTGATATAGGAGACCACCGATGTGTTGTCGGTGCGCACCAACACATGGTGACCCCTTAGGTCTGGGAGGAAGTGCTTCAGTGCACGAAAAACTGCTAGCATTTCTAGACAATTGATATGCCATGTTCGATGGCGATCGCTCCACAGACCACGGGCAGGGTGGCCACTCATGACTGCACCCCAACCAGTGAGGGATGCATCTGTCGCTAGCGTTACACGGCGACAAAGAGCTCCCAGCACCGGGCCCTGTTTCAAGAACCAAGGTTTCTTCCATACATCTAAGGCACGTAGGCAGCGCCGCGTGACCTTGATAGTGCGGAGTAGATTGCCCCTCGGGGAAAATCCCTTGGTCTTGAGCCACCACTGCAGGGGCCTCATGTACAGCAGGCCAAGAGGTATCACGTTGGACGCAGCTGCCATCAGACCCAACAATCTCTGAAATTGTTTGACAGTGAGTGACTGGCCTTGTTTGACTCTCTCGACTGAGATGCGGATCGACTCGATACGAGCAGGGGACAATCGTGCCTGCATCGTGGTCGAATCCCATACTACGCCTAGATAGGTGGTTCTCTGAACCGGAGAAAGTACACTCTTCTTGGCGTTCAGTCTCAAACCCAGCTCCCCCATATGTGCGAGGACGACATCTCGATGCCGAATCGCAGCCTGCTCTGACTGAGCTAAGATCAACCAATCGTCGATATAGTTGAGAATGCGGATGCCCTGCATGCGCAGGGGGACCAGAGCCGCGTCTACACATTTTGTGAACGTGCGGGGTGAGAGTGCAAGGCCGAAGGGAAGTACTCGATATTGGTAAGCTTCGCCCCCGAAAGCGAACCTCAGAAACTTCCTGTGATGTGGAAGGATGGATATATGAAAATATGCGTCTTTGAGATCTATCGTGACAAACCAGTCCTGGGACCTGATCTGTGCTACAACTTGCTTGATTGTGAGCATTCTGAATTTTAGTCTCATAACTGAACGATTTAAGACCCTCAAGTCTATAATCGGACGCAGCCCCCCATCCTTCTTGGGAACTATGAAATACCGGCTGTAAAATCCGGATTCCCTGTCTTGAGGAGGGACCACCTCGATGGCCTCCTTCTCTAATAGGGTTTTCACCTCCTGTTCCATAACCAGACCCTGCCTGAGGCCGACTACTGTCTGAACGACCCCGTTGAATACTGGCGGCACGGAGCCGAACTGAATGCGGTAGCCTTTTTCTACTGTGTGCAGGACCCATCGAGATACATTTGGCAGTAGTTTCCACGCTGCTAAATAATCTACTAAGGGAATCAGTCTCTCGAGACTGATCTCTGGTGTAAGAGGCCCCCGCAGGGGCGGCGAGCGTCTCAGCCCCGCTACGCGCACGGGCGGAAGATACTGAGAGCGATGCTCGCTGGGACCTGCTGCGCCCTGGATCACTGGCAGGGTTAGCAGACCGGCCCCCAGAGGGCGCTGAGGGGAGACGGGCACCGTGTACTGCGGTGTGTACCGCTCTACCCCAGCAGAGGCTGCCCTCTGAAACCCTGGGTTGTTGGCGTCAGGGTTTCTTGGCCGAGGACTTCTTAGCTTCAATAACCGCCCTGAGATCTTGTTTGGGCTGGGAAGTCCTCGGCCGAGAGCGTCGTCGAGACTCTCGTTCCCGACGCGGAGGAGCACGAGAGGCGACGCTCTGCTTCTGAGCCTCGCGGTACGAGGAGCTAGGGAGCGGCTGGGGCATCTCCCGCCCAGATGCCCCGAGGGAGCGACGAGGGAGGAACTTATGGAATGCCGCCGCTTGCTTGCGGGCCTCCTGAAACCTGTCGACGACAGAATTGACTGCGTCGCCGAACAGGCCAGTCGGCTGGATCGGGGCGTCCATGAGGCAGACCCTGTCCCGCTCTTTCATATCAGACAGGGTCAACCATAAGTGCCTCTCCGCGGCCACCATAGCTGCCATGGACCGCCCAATCGCTCGAGCGGTCTCCTTGGTGGCGCGGAGGGAGAGATCAGCGGTCCTTCTTAGCTCAGAGATATCATGGGACTTGATCTCCTCTCCCTCATCTAGCTCCTTGAGCAGATCGGCTTGGTACGCCTGTAACACCGCCATGGTGTGCAGACACGCACCAGCCTGACCTGCTGCCGCATACCCTTTGCCCACCAAAGCCGAAGTTGTTCTTAGTGGCTTTGAGGGCAATGCCGGGGCCTTTAGAGACGACGCCGCACCGGGGGACAGATAGCTCGCGAGCGTCTGTTCCACCCGGGGCATCGCTCTATAACCGCGCTCTCCCATCCCCACTACGTTCCCGTAGTAGTCTGACGAGGGGATGTAGAGGCGGGCCGAGAATGGGCGTTTCCACGACCTGGAGATCTCATCGTGCAGGTCGGGAAAGAATGGCAGGCCCCGGCTGGGAGGTGGCTGACTCGCGCGCAGGAAGCGTTCATCAAGCTTGCTTCTCTGCGGTTCAGCTGCTTTCTCGGTGGGCCAATCGATGTTTAGCTTGGCCACCGCGCGAGTAACCACCTCCAAGAGCTCCTCATACTGCGGCGAGTGGGGTGGCGAATCCCTGTCGAGCGACTCCACATCAACTTCCTCCTCGGAGGAAGAGAGGCGAAGCGTCGACCCCTCTCCCTGAGTGGAAGGAACCGCTGAGCGTGCTTCCGACTCTAGGGATTGGGTGCCGGATCTGGCAGAAGTGGAAGGAGATAGGGACTGGCCCGTCTCCATTCCCTCCACCAGATCCACTTGCGAACCCCACGAGTGCAGCCGCCGTTCTGCCTCAGCAGAAGCGGGACCAGCACCGCAGGGAACGCTGGCGAAGGCCCCCTCCTCGAAGAGGGCCCTCCGGGAACGAAGCATACGCACCGACATCCGCAAACAGTGCGGGCAGTCGGCCCCCTCGAGAGCCGACTCGGCGTGCTTCGAACCCAGGCAAACCACGCAAAGGTTGTGTGTATCCCCACCCGTTATATATCTCGGGCAGGGAGGAACACACAGCCTAAAACGCGATTTGGAATCGCCAGAATGCTTAACTTTCGCCTTGCTTTTGGGCATTGTCTAGGAGCTCTTAAACTGGACAGACAACAGTAAATAAGACTCACAGACAAACAGTTTGACAATCACACACAGAGCGCTTGCTGAGAGACGCGAAGCTGACGCCAGCTGCGTGGCACGTGCTTTTATAGCTTCCTGGTCGCTTACGTCACTCCGCCGGTGACGTCACGCTCTTCCATTGGTCTGATTTCACACGATATTCAGAGTCGCGCACGCTGGGCGCGTTCCCCAAAGCGCTTTTGACGCAGCTCGAGTTCCTGAAGAGGAACAGACTAGAGGCATGTGTAATGATAGCGTGAAAGGGAACTAGATTCTGGTAAATATAAATTTTTTGAAGATCAAGTCTTTTATCTTCATGAAACCATACATTTGCCTGTGACATCCCCCATCCAAAGCTCTTATGGGTTATTTAGATGGCCATAGGGGTCTAAGAACACCTTTAGAAATGTTTTTTTTTTTTCTCTTGATATGATAGAGTGTGGATGTGGATGTAATATTAGGTGTTGAACAAGCTTTGAGGTTTCTGTCATGAATTCATAGTTTACAACTCATATCTGCATCAGTCTGGTTAAGCATTCTTTTTTCTGTTGTCGAGTGTCATGTTTCATTATTGTCTAGATGAGCTGGGTTCCAGGGAACGGATCAGCTGGATTTAGCTTGAAGCTTATTTTTGTATGTTGATTTATAAGTATGCCAACAATGCACAAAATGGTTAATGTTTCTTTTACCTTTTAGAAGTGTCCTTGGTTGTTTATAAGTTGAAATGTCTGGCTTTTGAAATTTGCCTGCTGCAGTGTAAAATCATTTCAAATGGAAAGAAAACAAATGTTTTGGAAGGGAGAGTACTGTATTCATTGCGTAAAATGGCAGACATTATTATTTTCTTTTTATGGTGAATAATAAATAAAAAAACACTTGCTTAATGTGCTTGCTTAATGGTGTTGTTGTTGTGAAATGAAAGCTAGTTGGTGTTGACTACAGCCATGCTCAAAATGAGTAATTGCTCTTGTGATTAACTTACATTTTAAAAACAGCAAAACACAATACTATACAATATACTGTCATCTATAATAATATAATACAGAATATTTGTACTGTACAAAATAGTTATTTACTGTCTAAAGTTGACTTGGACTAATTCATTTATTTATCTTTAGCCATCTATGCATTACTTATAAAAATATCCAAATGAATGTGGTGTGTGCTGTTAGTATACAGTGAGAGAATTGTTGGTTTAGTCAGCAAGTCAGCGTTTAGATGTGGTTTTTGTGGTTAGCAATACATTCCAGGAGGTACAGGATTGTTTTCTTTCTTTCTTTCTTTCTTTCTTTCTTTCTTTCTTTCTTTCTTTCTTTCTTTCTTTCTTTCTTTCTTTCTTTCTTTCTTTCTTTCTTTCTTTCTTTTCTGAAGATCAGTTAGACATTGTTTTAATGCAACTTCTAACTTATAAGACAACACTAAGTAGTAGTAAACAAACTAATTTAGATTAAACTGGTTTAGTTGCTGGCCACAGAAATGCACTTTCTTCACCACTCTGAACAAAACACCAGCTATTCAGTGAAGACTCATCTGAACACCTCTGATTGGCCGTTGCATTCATAAGCTCAACAGAATCATGTGTGATTGGTTATAATGCAAGGCGCTGTGAAACGCGTCTGTCTCTAGCTCAGCACCAGCCAGCGAATGCCGTTTTGACTTTAGCAGATGGTGATGTGCCTCAGTGAACGTTCTAATCACACCAGTGTGATCGTATCAAATGATGAAGTATGAATTATTAAACCACAAAAGAAAAATACCTTAATGTGTCTATAACATCAACTCAGGAATTTATGTATTGTAATAGTTACACATCTGTCCATTGTGTAGAAGATTATGGTTAATATCAAAGTCCTTGTAGGCAAGTCGTGCCACTCGGCCGCCATCTTGGCAATGCCTCCGGGCAGCTATTTCAGAATAACAAGACCAGCTCCTATCTAAATGAATGGGCAGAGAGTCAGAACTGCATTTTCACTGGTCACCGGGACATAAAATCTGCATGTATAGAAACAGCAGTGAAATATGATAAAAATCGCTGAAAATGTTTTATCACTTTGCCCCGAAATAAGGTTTAAAATGCCTTTTTCCCCACAGGTTATACTTTTACTATGCATGCGCAAGGGTTCATGACACCAACTTCATTTACTTCTCTATCCAGATAGAGTGTCTATTGTGCCGGTGTCTTACTTAGAATGTAAGGTAACATATTTGTGGTCGATATAAAATGCTTTAACTGGTAGTTCAGTGCCTTCGCGTTGTTATCACCCTCTTCTCTGAGGATTCCATTTGATCTTGCACAAACACCACAACTCACTGTCGACAAATGGTCTCCACTGTCGCAAAACCTCAACTGTGCGCATGCGTCAGTGGAACCAGACGATAGACTTAAATGTTTCCCGGCTTGACTGTTAAAAGCAGATGATTGGCTTTCCAGCAGGAGGGGCGGAACATGTGCATACAACTGCCATCTTTGTCATTACAAGTTTTCCTTATATAGTTGTATTTAGGATTGAGGAAGTGGCGTGTCTCTAATAAATCATCTCTGTTAATATCCAGAAGTACATCACCACTTTTGTACTTTCAAGAAAATTTCATTTAAATCTTTTTCATTCGCAGTGGCTTTTCAGACCACATGATCCAGGATATTATCAGCACTTACATGGTGTTGCCTAACAGGATCACTGTACCACTAATAGGTGAGGTTGAATTGGCACAGCTCCGTTTCCCCATGCCAAAGGTGAACACACACACACACACACACATCTCAACAAACCCTATAAACGTTTGTTCATATTAATATTCATTAACCTCTCATTGTCGTTTGTTGTATTCTCGTTCACACTCATTAGGGAGTTCTAAGGATTCATTTTCTTGAAGCTCAGAATCTGGAAGTTAAGGACACCTATCTGGGCGGGCTGATCAAAGGCAAGTCTGACCCCTATGGCATGCTGCTGGTCAGCAACCAGCTCTTTAGAAGCAAGACCATCAAAGAATGTCTGCACCCAAAATGGAATGAGGTGTATGAGGTGAATACATGTACACACATGCTCATTTACTGCGTTCATACGTCTCATGTACATACACTGAAATGTTCATGTATGTGTTTTATCATCAGGCACTAGTATATGAACATTCCGGACAACATCTGGAAATTGAGCTCTTTGATGAAGACCCAGATAAAGATGACTTCTTGGGCAGGTGCCACATTCATTTATATGGCTGTAATGTGCAGTGTTGTCTATTGTAGACCTCTTAAAAGATGTGTAATGTTTCTTTTATTTTGTTCCAGTCTAATGATTGACTTGAGTGAGCTTCATAAAGAACAGAAAGTTGACGAGGTAATGCGGTCACACTCTTGTTCCTGTTGAGATTAACTTACAGCTCACAACAAATGTCACCACTAGTTCTATTTCAGCACCGTCTTATTAAACTGACTTTAAACTTCCAAATTTGGCTGTATTGTAAGTAGGTTTAGGTTTTAGTATATTTTCAAACTATTTTGTTTTTATTCCAGTCGTTTGTAGTCTTTTTGCTTCAGTACAAATATTGTCATCTTCTTTTCCACAATTTAAGTACTGTACATTCTTGTCTCATTAATGAACTGACTTGAGCTTCCATAGATGCATACATTATTATTGGGGGGTTTTTTATCCCAAAGAAGACATTATCACCAGTTGTGTAATTTATTTTGAATGCTATAGTATTCCACCATTGGTTTGGAATGATCTGAATGTTACTTAAGCCCATAGCTACCATTCCAGTGTGCTAATCACATTTTTTTTTCTGCAGTGGTTTGACTTGGAAGAAGTTACTACAGGCAAACTTCATCTCAGATTAGAGTGGCTGTCATTGTACCCGAGTGCTGAGAAACTAGATCAAGTATGCACATACACGCACACAAACTGACTGACATTGATAGACATGACTGTGAACATATACTGGCTAAACCTTTTATCATTTAATTCTCGTCATCATCGTTTGCTCTATCTTATTAGGTATTATGGAGCATAAGGGCCAATGACAATCTTTCCTCAACTCTGCTAGTTGTTTGCCTGGACTCTGCCAGTAATTTGCCGGTAAGAACAGTAGTGATGAGCAAACATAGCTTCTGTCAGAAAATGTACAGAAAATGACTTACTTTCATTTTCATTGTTTTCATATTCTACTTTTACAAAAGGATGGAAAGTGTTATTTATGTTCTTTGATAGTCTAGTTTGATATGAATAGGAATGTGAACAAGCTGCAGTTTTACACCCCCTAATGATTTACATGCAGTGATGTTGTTCCCAAGGCTGTATCTGGCAAGGTGCAATTATCATCTAGTTACCTTTTAAATAAATTATTCACCCAAATATGAAACATCAGTCATCATTTACTTGCCCTCATGTTGTTCCAAAACTTGCTTTCTTCTGCAGTCCAACTATTTTTGTGCATTTAATGAAAGTCGATGGGGTCCAAAACAATATTGCAATTTTCATTGTGGGCTGAACTATGATTTTAAGGAATGTTTGTTATTTAATTGACACCTTTTAATTAATTTTAAAGGTAATTATTAGTTTGCTATGACTGATGTACAGTGAAGACTTTCTTAACGCTTTACATTATGCCTTACTCCTCTCCTGTAAGAGTGTCTTTGAGGGCAGCTTTGGCTGTGGAAACCTAAAGGAGAGGAGGGCCTCTGGCCTAGTCTTTTGTGAGAACCCCGACTCTCTCTGTAGAACATTGTTTGTGAGTTTGCTAGTAATCTGCATCCTGGTTCTCCTGACCTAGCTGTAGCTGTTTACCTAACATTGTGACTAGACATTGCTTCAATTCAAGCTGTTCTCCAGTAACAAAAAAACAACACCATTTACGTTGATCTGATGCATGTGAACTGCCATTTTTACCTGTTGGGCATGTGTAACTTATAATTGTCATACACAACTATGATCATCACATTTCTTAGATCTTTGTCCCGTTCAATACTCCCATGAATACTTAGTAACTGAGTATGTTTATATAATTTTATTAATTGTATTTTGTGTTTAATCTGTCAGAAGCCAAGTTTTTAAATATATAGCTTTTGTTTTTGCAGTCACATTAAGTCACATGATTAATCTAAATACAGCTTGGTCATTCTTAGACATATGATTGATGTGTTTTTTTTTTACTTTTTGTCCCTGCCTATATTGTTAAAATGATTCTATATGTATTTGTATTATTTTATTTGAAATCTGTAGGGCTGGACAAAATCAAAATTCTTGCATGTGCTCTTGCTATGTATTAACTTTCCCATTCTCAATTTTTCTCATTCCTTCTTGTGGAAAGACCAATTCTCTTGACTTTAACCCTGATGGCCCCAATCCCCCTTATAAAGGCCTTAAGGTACATTGAGAATGCATGCAGTTTATAAAGTATTGTGCATAAGCATTGCACTCGCATCTGGACCCCAAGCATGATTTTACGTCTTTTATGATTTGTTTCATTCTTTAGTTATTTGGGTTTATTTCTCCATTGTTTCTCCAGTGTATTTTCCCTCATTCACCACTGCATGTGTTTAAAGACTTACTGTACTACTGTTATTTATACTTAATATATTCATGTCTTTATTTAATTAAGAAACTAAAACAAGAGGCTTCTGTTATTTAGACTGCTGAGGTATTTACATTTTCATAGATGAGTTTAAAATAAACTTCTTACCACAAAGCACTTTTAAGGAACATATCTTTAAAAAGTCTAGCTGAGCTATGATGTAATTATGATTAACCAAACATGTACAATCAGCTCGTGTTACCGGAGAGCTGAAGTAGATTTTTTGTAACTATTAAAGGAGACTGGTCATATATCATACTGTACAGTTGAATGTTTTCTTTCCATTTTTGTTCAGCAGTCTGGGAAGAAAGTGAGCATAGATCCAAATCCTTTTGTCAAACTGACTGTAGGACAAAAGATGTACACCAGCAAGGTAACATTCATTAATCAGCTTTAACCTGTTCTAGACAAGCAATACACATATATTCAGTCCGGTTTTGCTCCTGATTTTCAGGTAAGATATAAAACTAGCGAGCCGCTGTGGGAAGAGGCTTTTCACTTCCTTATCAAGAACCCACACACAGAGGAACTGGAAATTGAGGTATTCTAGAACGGAACACCCTAAAAGAATGAATATTAAAGAAGTTAATAAATATTAAGAAAATGTTAATTATGCTATACATCACTCAGTATAATGTAGAGTTGGTTAGAATGAAATACTGTTAATTTTGAAAACTCATTTTGAAAACTTGTGTTTCTCAGGTGAGGGATAGTAAGCACAAGTGCTCTTTGGGAAGTATGCGGGTGGCACTTGGTTCTCTCCTGAAGGAGGTGGACATGACGCTGAATCAGCAGTTCCCCCTGCAGAACTCTGGCCCCAACAGCACCCTCAAACTCAAAATGGCTCTCAGGGTCGGTGTGTTTGTATGCTATTAAAAGATATTGTCTAATTTTTGTGTGTGTGTTTTATTCAAGACTTGTGTCTGACATGTAGTCCATGTAAATATGTTTTCTTGTAAACAGGTCCTTGGTTTAGAGAAGGAGGTCACATGCAGCCAGCCGTCGTCTGTCCGAGTCAGACACACTAGTCGGAATAGCACTTGCATGTCTCCACAACCTCAAGCAGCTACTAGCACCAGCAACTCTGCAGTCATCCAGCCATCACACAACCCGTCTTGTACCCTTGCACCAGACACCCCTCAAGGGAAAAGAGGATTGGATGGCTCCCCGGTGCGGATAGCAGAGGCAGGCCACAGCGTCTCCAGTCTAGAGATGAACAGCTTGCAGAAGCATCAGTCTCCCAGAAACTCTATGCCTAGTCTGGCCTCTGACATCTCGCTGCCCTCTGCCACACTGGAGCTGCAGCACAGGTTACAGCAGCCACAGAAGTGAGTATGTGTCAATGACATGCTGATTCTCTGTATGCAGAAGTCATTTGGTTAGAAAACACACTGGGGAGTTCTGTCTACTGTGTATGAGAAACACTTAAAGCCAAAACACTGCCAAAAGTGAGACACAAGCTATATCCAGTGCTGTGTGAACCATTTATCTGCACAACACAGCACGACTGACTGGATAGCTCCGAGCAGACTGACCAGACCAATTTGAACAGTAAAGCAGTGGGGAAGCGTTATACAACCCATTTGTATTTGTCATTGACTCCCTTGTTACAAACCATTATGGCATCCATGTTGCTCATACGGTATTGTATTAAACAACCCCAACAGTCTATAACACACTGAAGAAAACTGGAGACAACAGACAAAGTAGGATTTTCAATCCAAAAATCACCACCCTTACCAAAAATGACCATGAATTTACACAAACTGAAATGTATTGCCAGAAATTTTGAATATTCATGGTAAATATTACGGACTACCGTTCAAAAGTATGGGGCCAATAATAATATATTTTTTTTTTTAAATAAGTACTGTTCTTTAAACTTTCTATTTATTCTGAAGGATCATGTGACACTGAAAACTGGAGTAATGGCAGCTGAAAATTCAGCTTTGCCATCATAGAAATAAATTACATTTTAAAATAAATTCAAACAGGAAACACTTATTTTATATAGTAATTATATTTCACAGTATTATTGTTTTTTTGCTGTATTTTTCATCAAATAAATGCATCCTTGATGAGCATAAGATGCGTATGAAATCATGCAGAATGAAAATATGTTATATATTCATGTTGTAAATATCTTTTGAATTCATTTTGACTTGCTATTTCTCTGTTACAGCGGGTCTGGGCTGAGCCAGTGTCCGCTCGGTGAAGTCCAGCTCACTATCCGACACAGCTCACAAAGGAATAAACTCATTGTAGTGGTTCATGCCTGCAGGTGAGAATGCCACAGACACATTAACCTTCATCTTTCTGTGTTTTATAGTACTACTTCCAATCATTTTGTTTGCTAACTTTTGCCTAATTTTAACTTTTACACACACAAAAATCCAGTATATTAGTGATTTATTTTGGTTAATGATCAGTGGTTAACTCTCTTGAACATTAACAACAGTGTGTGCAAATAAAGGGGGACAAGTGTTTGCATTTGTATGTTTGAATTTATATAAATGTGACACAACAGGTTCTTGTGAAAATACTTCTCTTGCGTTTGTGTGAATATGTGTTTCCATGTGTCTTAATCACAGAAACCTCACAGCACTGACTAAAGATGGCTTAGACCCATACATCCGCCTGTACCTGTTACCAGACAAGAGCCGCAGTGGCCGCAGAAAAACCAGCACTCTCAAGAAGACGCTCAATCCTACCTATGACCAGTTGTAAGAATTTTTCAAATCTGCAATTAATTTGTTCTTTATAATAAATGATGCAAAATACTTTATGTACTCAAGTCCAGACAGAATGTTATGTTTTCTAATTGCATGTTAATTGTAATTAAATGAGAATGTGTTATAGTTTAAATGTATATTAAATACATTTAGCTGAACTTTAGAGTGTTTTTGACCCCCTTTGCTCAAAACTTAAGTACATCTCTATATGCACTTTTTATAGTTACTTCTATTGTCTTTGAATGGTGGAAGTGTACTGATGAATACAGACAAGCATTTATTGTAAACAACTGATGTAATTCATATCGAAACTCATGAAACATGCAGTGTATTGACATATATTTGTAATTACACATTTGTAATAATGAAGTTGCAGTTCAGTAAATGTAAAATATATTTACTTGATATTGGAATATTGAATTAAGCACTACAGTTAACAAAGATCAAGTACTCGACATGTGCTTTAGTGTGTTAGCCAACATAATACACAAATTAAGATAGATTATTAAAACATTATCAAAA
This sequence comes from Carassius auratus, assembly GCF_003368295.1. NCBI lineage: Eukaryota > Metazoa > Chordata > Actinopteri > Cypriniformes > Cyprinidae > Carassius > Carassius auratus. The sequence goes on from NC_039274.1 coordinate 14,089,300, forward strand.
CATTTCAGGGCAGCTGAGGAGGGAAAATGAGCAACTACATTCTGTTCATTGACCATCGGAGGAATAAATGATTGTAATAATATATTACAGTGATTTTTTTTTTTTTTTTTTTGTACTTTTGCTTATAGTCTTAGAATACTATTACATTACTAATAGTATTCACATGTCAAACCTAATGTGGTTACAGACATAGTGACATCTATTACATTCAAATGAGAAGAGGACCCACCAGATTCAAAGTCTTGTCTGCTGTTAATCTTATGCATTTGCATGATATTCCCTTCAAATGAAATCCACAACAGAGCTTCTTACTGAACAGAGCTAGTTAACCGTTTTCCCCTCCAAACCAAGTCAGCCAAAACTTTATAATACTGTATACTGTATGATGCAACTGCAAATGTTTCTGAGAAATGTTATTTTTGTTTAATTGCATTACTGAAGGTTTATTGATACCAGTTGTCTGCATAGTCGAGTGCAGATGCATGTAGCATAGTAAAACAGTAACTATAGTAACAATCTCTTGTTGTGTTGCTTTTGTCAGCTTTGAGTTCAGCGTGTCAATAGTGGAACTGCACAGGAGGACATTGGATGTCGCTGTCAAGAATGGAGGAGGACTGTTGTCTAAACACAAAGTACTACTAGGCAAGGTAAAAAAAACATTGATGCATTCACATTCACTTCTATTTCTCATTCTGTTGATCACTGCATTTCTATGGAGCCTGACAGATGTCTTTGTCACAGGCAGTTGTGGACTTGGCAAGTGAAGACATTTCTAAAGGATGGACCCGATGGTGTGTTTCTCATTCATTTGTTCAGTCACTCTTCTAAATGCACTTTTTCCTGATTATAAAAGCTTCCTTTATCTCTCAGGTATCATCTGACTGAGGATGGATCAAAGAAGATAATTCAGATCTAGGGGTTCATGCTAGAAAGCAGATATGAATGGAACCGCAGATAACTGGGACATGTCACGGCACGCACAGGATTGAAGCTTTAGTAGCAGAAGAGCAGCGCTGGACTATCTAAACCAGGCTAATTCTGCTGGGATTTACACTGGCCTACAAAGTGTCTCTCTCATTCTCCCCAAAGCTAAAACTGCCACCTGGTCCGCTTACTCTCTCTTTCTCAAAGGATTCAATCTGATTGTCTTTTTTGTTTTGTCTGCTTGTTTTTGTTTTATTCATCTTATTGGTGTTTGGACAAATAATTTCCCTTTTTTTTTACCTGATAAAATACGTTACCCATGAAGTTAAGAAACGATGATAGAAAAAAAATATATTATTTAGATCATTAGATTTATTAATACATGTGCCTTTATTTATTGCATTTAAGTTATTCTGATAATATTTTGAAACTTTTTGATTTCTGGGTTTTGTAAGCAATCAAAATCACATCTGAAAGAATTTCATGTTAATGGAAAGTCAGATATTATTGTAGCATTGTTGTTGTTTTTTTTTGAGACAGTATATTACATAAAACACATGGCCAAAGCCAAAGGCCACACGTAAACCTTTGTATGTATATATATGAACATTTATTTTTTTCTTCAATTTTATGCTTATTTTATCTCATACAGCTATTTACTGTTACTGTATGTGCAGATCTTCATAGATGATCCACTGGTAATTTATTTTAGAAGTATTTTACTGTATCCTGTTGCAGAACACAAAATGAAAAGATTGTACAGAAATGTTTGATACCCATTTTGTCAGCAACAGTTTTAAGAGAAAAAGCATAATGTGTATTTAGTATGTGACATTTTTAAGATGTTATGGATTGTTTTTAAAGACTGTGAAATGGCTGTTGATATGATTTCCAGCCTTATTCTTCTCTATGCATGATATCATTAAAATGTGAAATTCAACTTGAATCACACTGAACTTGTAACTTGAACCACTTTCAGAATTTTAGGATTGTGGACCACACAATTTGTGGTTACAGTTTTTCAATACGTTTAACAACTTTCCTACTCTTAACCCACTACTCCTAACTCTTAACCCACCAACACACAACTGTCAAAACAGTTAATTACATGCTCAAAATCACACATTGTAAACAAAACTCCAGCACTCATTTTTAACATGCAATAATACATTAACACAATACACTATGACTACCAAAACACTGCAAGCATGTCTCAGAAATCAAATAATTATTCCAAAACACTAACACACGTTGTCTTCCAACAGGAACATTTAGTCCATCACGGCACAATGTCATAAAAACACTAACATCAGATGGAATTACAGAAACGTTATTTTATATGCCTCAGCCCTGCCCTTGTACAATAGATTGTATATTGTATTGATCATAGATCGTGTGTTGCACTGCATTGTTTTGAAGCCTCTCTACATTTTAGTTTTGTTGTTTTTAGTAAATGCATGCATTTTGTTTCTTTGCAGCAGAAATTCAGTACAAAAAAGTAAATGACCCATCTCAGGTAGGTTTACAGAATGTACAGTTTATGAAGAAAAAAAAAGACAACAGAGTCAGAATGAAATGCTTTATTTGCAACGAGAAATTAATGCAAGATAAAAAAAAATATGCAATATGTTAATTGTATAGCCTACAGAGACCGATATTGTACTAACTGTGTATAGGATTTTGAAAATGTGACTACAGATTGGAGAAAGGGATGTTAGCAATTAAAAAAAACTTGCAAAGAGCCTGAATGCATTTTTAGCTTTATCCATTCATACTTTTTTGTTTTTCATAGAATATTTTAACATGTCGTGTGGAATGTGTTAAAGCAACCTAATAAAATATAATGTTCAATATTTAGGCCTTTATTAGGTCCAGCAATACTCAATTATAGAACATGATACTGATAAAGAGCAATATTTTCTAATAACTAAAATCTAAAGTTTCCTTTGCTTGGCATTCTAAAAAGAGGGAAAACAGATTAAAGTTGTTTTATTTTTTTATTAATATTTTTCTATAACATAAATGTAATTACAATAGATTGTATCATCTGTAATATCTCTGATAATTCTTCACCTCTGTACCTCTTATTGTTTTACAGTATTGGAAATGACTTAAAATACAATGTGCTTTTGGCTCCATCTGCTGGACATTAGCTGTTAGTTGTATATCTTAGAGTAGTAAATGAACAAGCCGATGCTATTTAACAGTAGTTAGTGTTTGAAGCGTTATGTAAATTAACGTTCTACAACGATAAAATCTGTTGCATTCAAATTCAAGCGCCGTCCATCTCGCCTACAGCAGGTGGCGCTGTCACATTAAGAATGGCAAGGACGAAACGTTACGCCTGACGCCATCGCGGGAAATATGGAAAATATTGAAACGCTCTGATGCGCTGTTCTTCCTGCGTTACATGTCAACAACCTGAGAAGAGATGTATGTACGTTTGTATGTATGTTTGTATATATATATATATATATATATATATATATATATATATATATATATATATATATATATATACACACACACACACACACACACACACACACATATATACACACACATATTTTTATATATACATATTTTCGAAATGTGCTAAATAGCAACATTATCATTACAAATGTGTAATTACAAGTATATTTAACAACATGACTTAAAGTTTCATTAGAAATTACATTAAAATGTAACTTACCATAAAACATAACACTGAGTTTGGGATTAAGTATATTCTTTTTAAGTATATTATTTCCATAATAAGTAATCTTTTTAAAAGTATGCTAAAGTGTGCTTATTCAGAAGTTATTAATGTAATGTACTTAATGTATGCATACATGGATACAATGTTTTATCTGTTCGAACAACCATAGAACAATAGAAAAGCAAGAGAGACAGAGAGCCAAGATCCTTTTGATAACGTGTCAAAATGTTGGGTAGTTTTTTTCTGGTTTCCTTTCAGATACAGACAATGGCGGGTATAGAGGGTGATACAATTGCCTCTACAGTCTCTGTAGACATTTTGCAGGAAAATGACACTTACACTTATCTTCTCGAATGTGCCAAATGCTAAACAGGAAGTACTTGTAATTTAACTCTTAAAAAAAATGCAGTAATGTGAAATAATATTTCAATTTAAATGAACTGTTTTGCTTTCATATATTTTATTGTGCTTTTATTCCTGTGCTGGCAAAACAGATTTTTCAGCAGCCATTGCTCCAGCCTTCAGTGTTATGTGATCTTTCAGAAATCATTCTAATGTGCTGATTTGCTGCTCAAGAAATGATTATAATTATTATTATCCATGTTGAAACCATGCTTAATATTGCTGCTTATTATCTTTGTGATATTCCATGTCCCTAAGTTCAGTTTCCGTGTTCAGAGATCAGGTTGTCAGGCCCCTGCTTTGACCGCTGCACTATACACAATGCATTAGCCCTTTAACCTAAGAGGAGCCACATTGAGAGGGGCCAGCTGAGGTGGCTCGGGCATCTGTTCTGGATTGCTCCCGCACACCTTCCTGGGGAGGTGTTCTGGGCGAGTCCCACCGGGAGGAGGCCCCGGGGAAGACCAAGGACGCTGGAGGGACTATGTCTCTCAGTTGGCCTGGGAACGCCTCAGTATCCCCCCGGAAGAGCTGGAGGAAGTGTCTAGGGAGAGGGAAGTCTGGGTGCCTCTGCTTAGACTGCTGCCCCCGTGACCCGGCCCCGGATAAGCAGAAGAGAAAGAGAAGTATTTTTGTGGAAATGTGAAACTTCTTTGATGAATAGAAAGCCAAATAACAGGATTTATTTGAAATAGAAGTATTTGTTACATTAATGTTTATATAATGCATCCTTGATGAATACAGTAATAATGTTTTTTACATCACCACTGGACTCTTAAAAATTCATTTTTTTTTCTTTAATAGGGTTGGAGAGTATTTCCTCCATTGTTGTCTTTTACTCCAGGTATAGAGAGTGCTTTGCCACTGTCACACACACTCCTAGTAGGTTATTCATTGGCTGTTTGAATGCTGATGGAGATGGGATCTAAAAGGGAAGGAGGAGTTTGGATGGACTGCTTTCCTTGAATGTTTGGAGAACACTGTTACCCTTGAGGAACTGGTACTAGAACAACTTTATATCCATTATATATAATAAACAGGCAGATCATTTGATATTCTATATTGTGGATGAAAAGTGTTCATGCTTTCTGGGTATATTCCCAGGTCAGTGAGCTCAGAAGGTTATGTACTCTACGAGAGGTGCTTCTTGCTGTAGACCTGGACCTGCACCTGAGAGAGGGCAGCAGGTCATTGATCCTCTCCTCCAGTGTTTCTTCAAGGTCTCTCATATTAAACAAGAAGAGGTTTGGGTATATGTGTTTGTGGGCTCATACATCTGAGACATTATTTTCCACTGTAGATCATTTTTATATAATTTTGTTTATTGCTTATTTTTCAGGGGAAACGGTTCCTTACCTTCCTTGCCTGGAACGACAACTTCATTCAGATGATTCATGAAACTATTAAGAATCAGCTACAGTTTTTCCCAAAGTAATTCAAACACTCCTGACCTCTTGTTTTATAATGCTTTGCTATGTAACTTTGTTTATGGTAAGAGACAGTACGAAGAGGAGTCAGACCACTTGTAGAAATATGAAACCAAATACAAGCTACACTCAATATATACAGGTGCATCTCAATAAATTAGAATGTGATGGAAAAGTTCATTTATTTCAGTAATTCAACTCAAATTGTGAAAATTGTGTATTAAATACATACTTTTGGTGCACATAGACTGAAGTAGTTTAAGTATTAGGTTCTTTTAATTCTGATGATTTTGTCTCACATTTAACAAAAACCCACCAATTGGCATGGCATGGAGGTGATCAATTTGTGGCACTGCTGAGAAATTTTTCATATTTAATAAAAGGTATCTAAAGCAATCTAACCTAGGTCTCAGGAGCAAATACACATATAGCATCAGTTTAGATGTGTATATGGAGAAATTTGAGGTGATTAAAACTCTCTTGGAAAGGCAGAAGTCTGCCGGGGAAACACAGGCTCTAATGCTATACCATGGACTATACACATACAAGTACTGCTTAGGTCTCAATATGGAACCCAGCTTTCCATGGTTCTCACGGATTCATCATGAAGAGCAAAGCCAGGCCTGGGTCTGCCTCCTCCAGGGGCAGCGCTTGCAGGTTCACCACTTGGTCTTTGAAGGGTGTAGTGGGAACCTTGGGCACGTAGCCAGGCCGGGGCCTCAGAATTACCTGGGAGTCAGCCGGCCCATACTCTAGGCATGAATCGTCGACCGAAAATGCATGTAGGTCCACTACCCTTTTGATGGAGGCCAGTACGAGCAGGAACAGAGTTTTCAATGAAAGAAACTTCAGATCCACTAAATGCAAAGGCTCAAATGCGCCCTGCTGTAGCGATTTAAGCACTAGAGTCAGGTCCCAGGGTATAGACGGGGGCCGGGAAGGATTTAACCTCCTGGCCCCTCTACGGAAACCTGACAATGAGGTCATGCTTACCCAAAGACTTCCCATTCATGGGGTCATGGTACGCAGCAATAGCAGAAACCTGGACTTTGAGGGTGGAGGGAGACAGCCTTCACTCCAGTCCTTGCTGCAGAAAGGAAAGCACGACCGCAATCAGGCATCTTCGGGTCTTCTCGGAGAGAAGAACACCACTCGACGAACAGTTTCCACTTCAAAGTGTAAGCGTGTCTCGTAGACGGTGTTCTTGCCGAAGTGATGGTGTTCACTACCTCTTGGGGTAGGTCACCTAGAACCTCCACATCCCGTCCAGGGACCGGACATGGAGTTTGCAAAGGTCTGGATGCGGGTGCCAAACGGTGCCCCGTCTCTGAGTCAGTAGATCCTTCCTCAGAGGAATCGGCCAAGGAGGGGCTGTCGCTCGGAGAACTAGCTCGGAGAAACTAGCTTGGAGAACCAGGTCCAAGTGGGCCAATAAGGCGCCAATACCAAGACTTGCTCCTCGTCCACCTGAACTTTGCATAGTGTTTGTGCGAGAAGGCTCACTGGGGGAAACGCATACTTGCGTAGGCCCCGCGGCCAGCTGTGTGCCAGTGCATCCATGCCTAGAGTTCCCTCGGTCAGGGAGTAGAACAACTGTCAGTGAGAGGTCTCTGGAGAAGCAAACAGGTCTACCTGAGTGGCTCCGAACCGTCTCCAAATCAGCTGGATCGTCAGGGGATGGAGTCGCCATGCTCCCAGGAGCATTGCTTAAGACAGCTCATCTGCTGTACAGTTGAGCAGGTCTGGAATATAAACGGCACGAAGTGACCTCAGAACCTTCCGACTCCAAAGGAGGAGGTGGCGGGCGAATTGTAAAATGCGATGGGAGCAAAGACCACCTTTTCGGTTGATGTATGCAACAGTCAATGTGTTGTCCGTTCAGACCAGCACATGCTTGCCTTGTAAGTGACCTTTGAGACGGTTCAAGGCAAGTTGCATTGCTAACAACTCTAGGCAATTGAAGTGCCACTGCAGCTGCGGGCCTGTCCAAACCCCTGAGACTGCATGCCCATTGTACGTGGTCCCCCATCCTGTGGTGGAGGCATCCGTGTAAACCACAGCATGCCTTGAGATCTGCTCTAGGGGCACCCCTGCCCAGAGAAACGCATAATCTGACCACGGGGTGAGGGTTTGGCAGCAGGCCGGTGTAACTTGGACCCGGCGAGTGCCGCGCTTCCACGCTCACCTCGGGACTTGGCTATAAAGCTAGTCCTAGAGCAGTCTCATATGTAGCAGGCCGAGCGGTGTAAGTGCCGTTGCGGCCGCCATATGCCCCAGAAGCCTCTGAAAAAGTTTCAGTGGGACCGCTGTCCTGCCCTTGAACGTATTCAAGCAGGCTAGCACCGGCCGCACACGTTCCTGTGTGAGGCATGCTGTTTGTTAGACCGAACCCAACTACATACCCAGAAAAGAGATCCTCTGCCTCTGCGAGAGTTTACTCTTTTCCCACTTGATCTGAAGGCCCAACAGGCTCAGGTGCCGAAGCACCAAACCCCTGTGCTTGTACAACAGATAAAAAAAAATAAAAAATGTACCAGTGGAACCGTACTCGCAGTGGGGCAGTGAGATGGAACACAGGGACCCGACTTGGCTTGTGAGCAGGCTGGAGTGTGGTGCGAGTGTGGGGTGCAGGGCTCCCCTGGTTCCACGGGTTGGCAGAGGGTGCATGAGTAGGGCCTTTGTTGATGCTCTCAAACTGCCGCTGCTGCCATCTGGCGAAGGAGGAGGATGAGTGAAGTCCGGTGCTTGGCCGTCCGCAACTCTCCATGCCCTCCTTGGACCCATAGAGGAAGAAAACTGCTCTCTCGTCGAGATTTCCGGATTCTCTACCTGGCCTTCCTCCAGGGGAAGGAGAGGTGCCTTCACCACCCCTCAGAAAGCAGCTACCTCTCTCTGGGTCACCCGTCCTGGGGCCTCTTGCTCTTTCGCTCACCGCCAGGTTTGACAGGGGCCAGGACGGGAGGGGCAGCCTGCTCTATGGCACCACTTGGAGACTGCTGCAGATGCGGCGAGGAGCGGAAAAGAAAAGGTAGCCCTGAAGGTAGCGGAGAACATGACACATCCACGAAAGCCACCTCAGCGTGCTTGACAACCAGACACGTGAGGCAGCGATCTTGACCATCACCCGGTGCCAGGTAACGACCACATATAGAAACGCACAGGTGAAATGGCATCCTTAAAGGATGGTCCGTCATCTTTATAAAGAAGCACCCGTGAAACTCTTTTAGAGGAAATTCCTCTTAGGAAATGCTCTTTTAGTGCTGAGGCACACAGGGGAGATGTCCGCTTGGAACACGACAGGGGGCAGTGCAACCCACTCGACACTGGAACGACCGCCGCCATCTCGCCATCACAGGAAGCTTCCCAGAGCGTGCTGAACTCGCAGTTTACCGTAGACACAGTTGAGGTAAGCAGAACAATACTGTCGCTCGGCTTCAAAGGGAAAAGCTGGTATGCATTGCACCTGCTGCCTTCTTATACTCACGCTGTGATCAGCGGCAGCTGGATGCAATAATTGCATGCCAATGTGCATTGTTTTGTTTAGTTTAGTTGAAGTAGATTGGTCTATTGAAGCGATATCCCGTTTTGTGTCGGTCACCGACGTAGCGTCGAGAGTGACCGACTGAAAGGGAACCTTTTTTATTTGTGGATTTATTATTAATGGTCTAAAGAAGAACTGAAAAAAATCATATTTTAGAGATTCTTGTATTTAAGTTTTTATAATCCATTAGAAACAAAATATATTACTTATTAATTAAGTCTGTATGAATTAAATGATTTATTTAAATTACAGGTGTCATGTTTTTGATTTTATAACATCAATACTGCTTTATTTATTCAGAATCACAAGTATCACAAGTATGTGTATTTTAGATTTATTTTATTACAAGTATGCCCTAAATTACTTCCTTTTAAAAAATAACAAACTTTCAAATGGTTTGTGTACGTAGTCATATTTTCTTTAAAAACTGAATCTCTTAAATGTCTTCCACAATGTCCTACAAACTGCCGCGCAACGATGGGGAACTTCAAACAGCTATAAATAATAATATTGTTTATGTTTGTCAATGGCACTAGATGTTGGAGGATGTTCTCTCAGTGCAGGACACTGGTTCCATGGCCAGCCTGCTGGAGATCCTTGTCATTCTATGGGAGAGGGTTCAGAAATCTCTCAAGACTAACCAAGAGGCCTTCATTTACACCACGTCAAAGTTCTCATCTATTCTGCCCCGGTATCTTAAAATCTTTCATGTAAGAGGCACAATCACACAGGGAACCAAAGGACAATTTTAAAGAGCAAAACTGAACACTGTAATCACATCTTTAAAGCTGGTGAAATATGGTTCTAACATGACGCAGTTTTGTGTATATATGTGTGCGCAAGAGGAAGGGTGTAAAGCCCCTCTCATTCTTCTAGCCTCTCTACTTCCTATCTCTGCTGTTCCAGCTCTGATGTTAGCAGGACTCTCACCCTCAAATACCCCTCAGTGCAGCTCATATTTTTAAATGCCCCATTTAAAACGATAATGCAGCTAAAAAAAAAAAAAAAAAAACTTGACATAAGATTAATCTGAATTGTAATTTTTCATGGAGCTTTTCCTGTAAAGGACAGTTCAATGAAGAAAATAGCATTTCAAAATCATATTTCCTGCTGATTGAAACCGCGTGGTGTCTCAGCCATCTCTCCAGAACAGCAGGTTGGCTCAAAAGTGAAATGCCAATTTTGATTCCCATTTGATCTAATAGGCATCCTTTAATGCTGGTGGGATTGAGTGTGTTTTCAAGGCTTTAGAGCAATCTGTAGGGCAGTCTGTGTATTGCATGACTGTGTTTTCCTCTCTGCAGGAATAAAGTGATGTCTCACTTGAGGAGTTTGAAAGCAGGCACCGCTGTGACATCATACAGTCAGTCGGTGGAGTGTCTCTGTAGCTGGGGGCAGATCAGCCATATTATGGAGCTGATAGAGGACTGGCTTGTGGAGGCTGCACCTGTGAGAGCGGTAAATAAAGTGTCCATGTTGGGGGTCATTAGGTTTTTATGGTATTTTCATATTCTCAATGATTACTCACACTCACTCACATCACACAGCAAGGTGATGAAGATACAATTTGCAAAGTGCATTTTGATGGGCTGGAAGAGTCAAAACCATATCTGGACCTAAATTATCTGGATTATTTGCTCCTTCACCCTAAAACACGAGACTGTCTGTTCATACTGCCGCTGGATCAGATCAGACCGCTCCATAGAGCCCTCAACAAATGGAATGTACAGAGGTTTGATGATGACTATTACAAAAAATTGGTGAACATTTACTCTTTTTGTGTTATTACTTTCATTATAATCAACATGGTAATTGCAGGTTTTCACATGTCTTGCTTTGAAGATACTGCTGGACAAGGCTGTTTAGCTAAATTACATGATGTTTCTGGCCTTATTATATTAATCAAAGGGTTTGATGAGATTATATAATTGTTTTGTTAAAGGGGAGTTGTATTTAGGTCTTCAGATATTATGTTCAAATTTTCTGCTTTTATCAGGGCCTGAATTTCATTTTGAAAAATTGGGGAGAATTCCCCCTTTAGGTGACTTTTATGTTTTTTTATTAATATAATTATTATTTGAGGGTATTTTTAGGCATATTTTTTTTAAATATAATCATCTAAACTAAATGTTTCTTCAATCAGTGTTATTTGCGTTTTACAGTTTGTAATGTTGGTGATTTGGGTTGTGTAATGTTTGAATTTTATTGATTCTGTTTCTGCATATCAATTCTGATTCTTAGAATCCAATATAAAAAAAATTAGTTGTTAAATTTATTCTGTCTTTTTACAAAGCATACTGTTACAGCTGAATAACATGAGCAAAAATCAGCAAAAGCAAAAGCAGCGTACAGAACACTTAAAATAAGACCACAGTAAAAACAACTAGATTAATATATATGTGAATTATTAAAGGGTTAAAGACAAGTAAACAGTCAGTAATAAAATTGGAACCTACAAATCAATTAATAGCATCAATAAAAACTGAAAAAATTTCAGGTAGCCTACGTAACTGTAGAAAATGTTAAAAACACGGAATAGTTTTCTTTTAACAAATAAAATATAGATTCATTAAAGTTATTAAATATATTCAGTCAAGATCAGTGAACACTGTACATGGGTTTTCTTTCTCATCTGTTTACGTTCACGCTAAAAACGCTGTTTATGATGATATACTGACGTAATTTTCTGCATACTGTCCGAGTCAATCGTTCGTTCATTATGTGGCTCGGCTCGCTGTTCATCTTCAGTTCTCTCTTCACAATAGTTCAGTCAGTGTATTGTTTGAGTAAATTAATTACTCTGGGATATTGGTTTGTTTGAAGTCAGAGTGAGTGTCAGCCACATTAAAAAAGTTAACAGCTTAAGTAATTTGTGGATCAATGCTTATTGGAGACGTGAACCGTTTTAAACAATTCAGTTTGATTTGGTGAACTGGTTCAAAAAGATCCTGTTAAATTGAGTGATTCGTTCACGAACCGGATATCACAAACTGCTGTTTTGAACTCTCTCACAACAGACAAGAAAGAGAAGACAATGCTGAATAAAGTTTTAGTTTTTGCTATTTTTGGACCAAAATAAATTTTCGATGCCTCAACAAATTCTAACTGACCCTCTGATGTCACATGGACTACTTTGATGATGTTTTTCTTACCTTTCTGGACATGGACAGTATACCATACACACAGCTTCAATGGAGGGACTGAGAGCTCTCGGACTAAATCTAAAATATCTTAAACTGTGTTCCGAAGATGAACGGAGAGGTCTTACAGGTTTGGAACGACATGAGGGTGAGTTATTAATGACATAATTTTCATTTTTCGTTAAACTAACCCTTTAAGTCTGATTTGCTAGCTGACCCAAACCAGATATTTATAGAAGAGCACAGAACTGTCTCAATAATAGCCGAATAAAACTGTGTCCTCTGTGCATGTGGCAACTTGAACTTTTTCAGTTGATGAAGGAAGTACTTCCACAGCAGGACCTTTTTCACAGTGGAGTCAATGTGAATGTCCCACTTGTTGGAAACTCAGAAGCGAAGACCAGGAGATGTTGGGATATCTTTCATACAGAAGTTAGTCTTTTTTGAGGACTCGCTGTGCATCGCTGCAATCATCAAAGTCTAACCAAAGCAGTGTTACTTTGGAGGTACTTTGGAGATACAGTCGAGTTGGAGACAATCAACACAATAAAATGCAAATGCAGTACAGGAATCGGACACTGGCACCAAATGCATAGATGCTAATCCAATCAGCCTGACAGTCTCACCCATACCTTCACATTACCATAGAAACAAAAGGCACAGCTGTGCCTTGATCTTAGCAGTCACCTTTATCTTGGGACCCTGCCCTATGGTCAGGAAGTACATGAAGACAAAAGGTTAATGTCTCAGAAACATGGGCTGCTTGACTTGATCATCTCTGAATGCCATCATCTTAACCTCAAAATCTTAAAACACAATGTACATAACTTTTTAGTTTATATACTATTACATTGAAACCTATATTTAACATTTTATACATTTGTAATTCCTCACACTTCAGGTCTTGAGAGATGGTTGTGCCCAGGAACCTGAATGACTGTTCATGATGGTGAGTGGGGGGAGAGCAGGAGGGTTTCTCCTGAAGTCCACAATCATCTCCAAAGTTTTGAGTGTGTTCAGCTCCAGGTTGTTGTGACTGCAACAGACAGCCAGCCGCTTAACCTCTCATCTGTGAGCAGACTCATCTCTGTCCTGGATGCGGGCGATGACTGTGGTGTTGTCTGCAAACTTTAGGAGTTTGACAGAAGGGTCTTTAGAGTTGCAGTCTGTGATGAGTGGGGTGGGGTTGAGAGCTGTGGGAACGGAGCGAGGCCAGTGGAGTGTTTGGAAAATGAGCGACATCTGCTCCACTCACCGGTCTCAAGTCCCACGGAGGAGATTGGAAGCATACAAAAGAGGAGCAACGACAGTGAAGGACGAGAGAGGACCAGGCCTGGGTTTTATTTTGTTTTAGTTTTGTTTTTGCGTGTGTGACATTCATCTGCTAGGGGCTGTCTCGCTGTTTTCTGTTTATTTTGTTAATAAAGCTTTCATTTTGAATGTCTGCCGGTTCCCACCTCCTTCTTCCCGTGATTATGAAGTTTCTATATTGTTACACAGTCATTTGTGTAGAGGGAGAAGAGCAGTGGTGAGAGAACACAGCCCTGGGGAGCTCCGGGGCTGATGGTGCAGGTGTTGGATGTGAGTTTTCCCAGCCTCACTAATTGCTGCCTGTCTGTCAGAAAGCTGGTGATCCACTGAGGTGGGCACAGATGGAGGTGGGCACAGAGAGCTGTGTGAGTTGGTTCTGAAGGGTGTCTGGGATTATGGCATTGAAAGCGGAGCTGAAGTCCACAAACAAGATCCTTGCATAAGTCGCTGGTTTGTCCAGATGTTGGAGGATATAGTGCTGACAAGCTAAAATGAACTGTACTTGAAGTTTTCAGGTAGGCATAACAGTAATATTAAGGTACAGCAATACCACAGAAACTGAATCATCTGTTTAACATTAAAATAACACTGGTTAGTCTTCAATGTATGAATAAACATTAATGACAGACAGCAGCAGGTTGTCAAATTCTTTTGCTTATGTGTGCAGTCGCTGTTGTTTTCCTTCCCGAGCAGAGCAGAGGTCAGAGTGAAATTCACAGAGACAGCGCTGAGAGCTTTTATTCTCCATGGCCAGCTCAGTATCCATCTTCAACACAAAGTGAGTGTACTGCAGTAACTCCACTGCATTCACTCTTTGAGTCCTTCACACTCCAAACGAAGCCAACATTCATTGAACACACTCACTCAAATGATGTTAAGATGTGAAGAGAGTTTTAAAGAAGATAAGTTGTTTGTTAGTACTTTACCTGTACATTCTCAAGCACTGAATTGACATGACGATTCATTGCAGCGGTTAAAGTAGGTCTCTAAATCTGATGCCTATTATACAGTATTGACATCTTCCATCTGTCCTATACTGAACTGTGCAAATGGTTTTCATTGGACATGAATTGTCATAATATTTCACAATATTACCTTTGTTGTATTTTTGATCAAATAAATTCAGCCTTGGGGAGTATGAGAGACTTCAAAAACATTTTTAGAAAATTTTACCAACAAACTTTTAGTTAACCAACATTTGAAGGCTTTATATATAACATTTATATTTTAAAAAGTGTTTTTCTTGTTGAAAATGATGACAATACATGAGGCCTAATCCTAAAACGAATCCAGTTTCGCAATGAGTTGTGCAGACACATAAGTTTTGAGCTTATGTGTCAAGAGCAGCTTCAAAATCCTCGGTACTCCTCTTACTGGACCTGTCTGCTGCTTTTGACACTGTTAATCACCAGATTCTCCTGTCCACCCTCAGAAAGATGGGCATCTCTGAAACTGCTCTCCTGTGGGTTAAGTCCTACCTCTCTGACAGATCCTTCAGTGTGTCTTGGAGGGGTGATGTTTCAAAGTCACACCACCTTGTAACTGGGGTTCCTCAAGGCTCAGTACTTGGACCACTTCTCTTCTCCATCTACATGACATCTTTAGGATCTGTCATTCAGAAGCATGGCTTTTCTTATCACTGCTATGCTGATGACACCAAACTCTACATCTCATTCCAGCCAGATGACCCGACGGTAGCTGCTCGCATTTCAGCCTGTCTGAGTGACATTTCTAGCTGGATGAATGACCATCACCTTCAGCTTAACCTTACAAAGACAGAACCCATTGCTTCATCACAACTTCTCTATACAGCTGGGCTCGTCAACCATAACTCGTTCGAGGACAGCCAGAAACCTAGGAGTTGTGATGGATCATCAATTAAGCTTCACTGACCACATTGCTACAACGACCCAGCCTGCAGGTTTGCCTTATACAACATTAGGAAGATTCGACCCTTCCTGTTAGAGCAAGCAACCCAACTTCTTGTCCAAGCTCTTGTTCTCTCCAGACTGGACTATTGTAATGCTCTCCTGGCGGGCCTTCCTGCATGTACTGTCAAGCCTCTACAAATGATCCAGAATGCAGCAGCGAGGGTTGTCTTCAATGAGCCAAAAAAAGCTCATGTTACTCCTCTCCTCATCAGGTTACACTGGCTACCAGTAGCCGCTCGCATCAAATTCAAGGTACTGATGCTTGCCTACAAGACGACCACTGGCACGGCACCAACTTACCTAAACTCACTGGTTAAATCCTATGTGCCCTCCAGAAGTTTGCGCTCTACAAGTGAACAACGCCTTGTGGTGCCATCCCAAAGAAATTCAAAATCACTCTCACGGACCTTTTCCTGGACTGTGCCCAGCTGGTGGAATGACCTCCCAATCTCAATTCGTACAGTCTTTACTCATTTTCAAGAAACATCTTAAGACTCATCTTTTTCGCCTGCACTTAACCTACTAACACCAGCACTTTTCTTTTTCTTGTCTTTTTCATTTAATAATACAAAAAAAAAAAAAAAAAAAAAAACCTGGCTATGCATTCTATACTAGACTAACTGAGACTTGTCATGGCACTTGTATACTGTTGTTGTTTTCTTGTTGACCTGACTGCTTCTATTGTTCTCATAGAATGATTAAATGTAAATGTAATGTAAATGTGTTGCATGTTTATCATTTATTTTACCTTTCTGTATCATTGTCAGATTTGTTTAACAGTGTGCAAGAATGTGCTGCGGGTTTCTGTAGGAGACAATGATTTCAGAGACCATTTACTGCAGCATGTAGCCTCTGTACCTGCAAACACGTGAGGATTAAGTATTTATGCTGATCAAGGGCCCAGTGATTGTATGAGTTGTGTTTAGTCAAGATACAATGTTTGACCACCCTCCCACAAAGGTTTCCAATAGAGTGCTGCAGCTGTGATGCCAAAACCCAGAGGACTCACATGGGTTTGCCTGAGATTTTTTTCATTGGTTTTTCAATTCTTGTGTAAAATAAGGTCTGTGGTAAGAATAAATTGAACTGCACACACTTGAACCTAGATGTTCTTGTGTAGTTAAGTTACCCATTGTAAATATTATAAAAAAATATATATATTTTTTTCATTAACTAGGTCTGTGCGAGTTAATGCTTTCTCGCATTAACAAATTATTTAATTAATTCCTACAATTATTTGTGCATAACAATGAGATTGTGACGAGTGGGGCGGGGCTGAGAGCCATGGGAACAGAGCGAGGCCGGTGGAGTGATTTGGAAATTAGTGACACCTGCGACAATCACCGGTCTCAAGTCCCACAGAGGAGATTGGAAGGATACAAAAGAGGAGTGACGGCCGTGAAGGACGAGAGAGGACCAGGCCTGGGCTTTATTTTGTGTTTGGTTTTTAATTGTGTGCGACAGTCATCCGTCTCGCTGTTTTGTGTTTATTTTGGTATTAAAGTTCATTTTGAATGTCTGCCGGTTCCTGCCTCCTTCTTCCCGTGATTATGAAGTTTGTACTGCATTACAGTGATTAATCGTGATTCATTGCAGTAAAAAATTGTTATCAAGCAGTAAATTAACTTCACTGCTTTCAAATTTGCACTTGTAGTAGCTATGTGTAATTTACATTGTACAGCAAAACATCCAAGTATTGTCAATTTATATTTACCACAGACTTTGTTTTATTCCTAAATTGAAAAACCCAATTATTTAAACCCATAGGAAAATCTCAAGGGGACCCCTAGGTGAATTAGTCTTCTGGTCTCAGCACTGTATAGAGTAGTGCTTTTAATACAGTTGTGTGTGTATGTGGGTTCATTTAGAAAAAGCATATATGTGCATCATCATGTGCTCGATCTGCTTACTGAGCTGGCACAGGGGCTGCTTTTCCCATGAGGCTTAGACACAAGAATATCAACCATCCCTCACTATCTGCATTTTGACCAACATCTTCCAGAAAGTTGTGGAAATCATAGCGCATAGACTACCTAAAGACAAGGAAGAGGGTCAGGAGGTGAGGTCTTTAAAAAGAGACATTAGGGCCTTCCTTAAATACTCTTCCATTGCATTTCCAGATGCTTCTGATTGTGTTTAACAAACCTGTGTGCACATGTACATATTTAAACTTAAGTTAGTATTGTTAACATTTGACTGAAATTTGTACCTGACAACATTTCTTTCTGACTCTTTCTTTTAAAAAAGCCTTTCTTTATATGTCTTTAGCTTTGTTGCTCTTCTGAAGAAGCTCTGTATGACTTTTTGGAGACTAAACTGAGAGGTCAGAGTTCATCAGAGGAGACTTCTCATCACTCTGTGCAGCAGTTATTATTGATATCAGCCGCACTCTGTAGAAGGTAAATCCGTTAATTTCTTCAGTTTTTTATGTTGTGTGATGTTTGTGTGGCATTGCTTCTTTGTCTGTTTATTTGAAACATTTGTTGAGCTCAAAGCATTTCTTTTTACTCAGATGTCTTTTTTGATTGAGTGATATAAATAAGAATATATTTTGTTCTTGAGACAAAATGAAACCATAAGCAGTGTGGAAAAGTTATCTAAGACCATGTATAAAAATAAGTTAATGTACAAAAGAAACAATTTGAGACACTGAAGCTTGAAATAATAAATGTCGAAAAGCAACAATCTGATGTTTCTTCATGCAGATCTCTCATGTGGAAGAGGTGTTGACTCCAGAGCAGTTAATGACCTTTCACCTCTCTCGAACACCATACTCATAGTGATGCTCAGATCACCTGCTGTTACCAGGAAACTTTATACAACAGCTAGAACTAAAAGCCTTTTTTATACTATTGAGCACTTCTGATTCATTTTCTGGTATGATTTAGGTTTTTTATGTCTGAAATAAGCTCCTCCATTGAGTCAGAGGGCATCGATGGTATCACACAATGGGCTGCAGTTACACAAATTATGACCATCATCAAACAATGGGATCCTAGATTATTTTGCTACTGTTAAGGCCCATTCACACCAGGAAAGAGAACTGTAAAGATGAGTAGAACTATATTAGCATCTGCACCAACGGATATGTCATCCTCCACTTTAAATGCTCAATCTCTTTAAAGAATTCTGATTATCATTCATTAAATGGAAAATAAAATAGATCTGAAAGTGATTCCAATGATTTGTTCCTCTGTGTTGTTATCATTATAGTTGTGGCGTGGCTTTCCCTGTTCTGACAGAATTTTAACAATTCATAAAACTTCGTAGTTGTCATCCTCGGTGTGAACAGGCCTTTACTTTGTTCCAACACCTGAATGCTTGATAGTAAAAATGTAAGAACTTTATAAAAAATATTCTAAACACATTCTCAAAGATTTGCATCCCCAATTAATTTTACACAGCTTAAAGCATATAACTACGGTAGTCCAGTGGTGCTGGACTTAGAGAAGAAAGAGAGATATACAGTGAAAAATGAGACAAAGATAAATTCCTATGAGTACATGATTGTTTTTACCTTTCTGCTCTGTTCCTTACAGCCGATGCATTTATTGTAGAGTTGAAGGAATTTGCTTTGTCTGTACGCAGACAAATACAGAGCCATTACCACATCATTACAAAAAACTGACAATATACACAGGTAAAATATTTAGATGATATATTGTGAAAGCTGTTGGAGTTCTATATAAAATGATAGCTGTACAACTGTTAATGTTGTTTTGCTCTCTCTCTCTCTCTCAATCTTAGGACCATCTATGAATCCACTGTCAGGATGCTGAATGACATTCTAGATCCATTCCAACAACCAAACAGTTTAATTGGCAAGCTAAAAATTTAGAGTTTATGCATATTCCCACAAAATCCTTTATTCCTTTATTCCTATATCCTGTATTGATGAAACATGTCCCTCCTATTTACCTTTTCTGCTTTATCCTCAGATCCATTTCCAATACTGGTCTGAGGTGTTGTACTTCTAGTTTTCCTTAATAAACCATAGAAGTGTACAGAAAAGTCATTGTAAACTCTGAGATATGTATATGCGATTTATTATTTATTTTTTTCCTAATCTGAGATCTTTACAGTGTCACAGTCTATAATCATGGTGTGAAATATATATATATATAAAAAACACGAGATTAAAATTTTGATTTTGAAGAAACTTGCTCAAACCTGAGCCTATGATTGAACTTAACTAAATGTTTGGATGGATTGTGACTTTTTCTCTTTTTCTCCTGTTTGATGTTTGCTTTTCTTCACATAACCCTAGTAATACATTCCAAATAATGCCTATTTAAAACTCTGTCCCATCTTTTAATTATTCAAGTAAAAAAAAAAGAAAAAAAAAAGTGAATTTTACCCATAACCATTTAGTTTTCGCAATCAGTTCGTTATGTAATAGTAATGTTTTCTTCTTTCGAGGGAATGAATGGAGATTGTTTGATACCTTTGACTTATTTATTCCCCACACATGTGGCATGTGATTTATAATCGTAGTGCGTTGATTGTCAAGCACATCACACCATTGTTTCGTTAGGGAGCACAATCTTTGAGCAAAATGACTGCTCTCGAGAGCAACAGAGATAACCCTTCCTCAACCGCTTCTGTCTGATAAGAAAAGTGCGGTCTACCGCTTCAAACTAAATACAACTGACTGCAGACATCTTAAAAAACACACCTCGAGAAAGCGCATGTAGCTAGTGACGTCAGTAGCTGAGGCGGGGCGCTGACCGTGGTGCTGAACGCGCCTCGCGCCTCTTGAGTTGAGTACAGGACCCAGGGTAGGAGAGCATCACTCATCTCACTATCCTCCATCTCATTCACCTCTGACCTACTTCCGCTCTAATCACATCACCCCTGAAACGTGAGAGGCGCTATGCCAAATTAACGGGAGCTGTTTGGGCTCGATGGGCAGGATGGCTTCTGTGCGCGCGCTGCTCCTCGCTTTGCTGGCTGTCCACGCGCTCGCCGTTGCTTTCGCGGACAGGAAATTCGGTAAGTTAGTTCAACATGACGCCCCAGTAAGTGTGATGTTTGTCGCCCTTCCCTTTAGAAATTTAGAAAAGCTAACTTGTGTTTGTGTACGCCTATGTATGTTTTCATTGAGTGTAATTAATGAGGTTAGTCACAACAGTGGGTTTTTTTTTCCCATTATTTTACATGACTCATAAATGTATCCAACTGGTTGGTTAACAGTACGGTCACATAAAATCCTTCACCCTTAAGTTAAGATTTTACAGCCCATTATTGATTTAATTCGGGGTCACATATACCTGAATCAGCATCCTTGTTGCTTCTGGAGCAATTTCCCCATCCACAAATCAGATTTCAGAGACGTAAAGGGCTTCTACACTATCAACTTATGATTTGCTTATTGCACTGAAGAAGAAAGCCCAGCAGCTTGTCATTTGGGAAGTAGCCTTATAGGGGTAACTTTGTACATTATTTAGGTACATGGTAAGGGCACATAATACTATTACAAACTACCAGTATGCACCTATTACTGGGTACATATGTATTTTTAGGTTACTGTCCCAGTGAATTCACATTTCTGATGGTGTATTTATTTTAGTAGTTGTTAATGATGCTGAAACTCTAATAGGATTGTTGTTCCAGCACAATCAAAATTTGCTGTTCCAGTAACGTGGACTGGTCCTGATTAAGAAAAATGGTTAATCTCTATGCTTCAGGACAGTTACCTCGGAGCCTTGTTTCCTTGAGCATGCAGAGTGCATAGGGTCGCCAGACAAATGGGAGATCGTTCTAGTGCTCCTCACTGACAGTGGATTACATAATCGCGTTACGGTTCGTTAAAGCATCTTGGCAGGCTTCATCTTTCAAAGGCACAGGCCAAGAGTGAGAGCCAGCCTCGGCTGGGAAGGACTTGGCTCGAGCTGTAAACAGATACAGCTTTACTCGTTTAATGAACCGGTGCATTTACACATAGATAGTGAGGGAGCTTTGATCATTGAAGAGCGGGATGACTGCAAACTTTATTAAAGATTGGAGCCTTCAAATACTTGGGCTGGTTTGTATGACAGTTCCAACACATGCCATGTGCATCAAATTTTTGTTATAGACCAGAGCCATGGCATAGTGGGCAGTCCATGTGCTCACGGTAATACATGTTTGAAGCTGGCTTGCGTCATGTTAAGATCACATTCCCAGTCTATCCCTCATGCCTGCAGTCTTGTTTTTAGACTTATTTACTTTATCATGTGGATGTGTATTAGTTATTTTAAAGCATTTTAAAAATTATGTTAAGGCTGATTTATATTACATTCACTACCCTGAGAGTTGAATTTATAGTTTGCAAGCTAAAGGCCAAGTCACGAATTGTGATTCTGAAGTTTTTTTTTTTTTCTTGAATGCACAATGGTTACTAAATGATTTGCAAACACTCATCTGGGTTTGGTCAGTGTAATTGTTGTTAAGCAAGCTGTGGTTGGAGAACAATGCATCGTGTGATTGTGGCTGTCACACTCTGTGGCTGGGATATCAGGTTGGCAAAGGCTGGGATGAGCAAGTTCTGTGAAGCCTTGATGAATAGAGCAATTAATTCAACCAAAAATGAAATTTAGCCCATAAATTACTCACCTTGAAGTCATCCTAGGTGTATATCGCTTTCTTCTTTCATATGAATCCAGTCAGTTATTAAAAAAATTGTCTTTGATCTTTCAAGCTGTTTGATGCAACTCAGTTGGTGTTGCACTCCATCGGTCATGAGAAGTTTTATAGAAAGCGCATCCATTAAAAAAAGTGTCTCACACGACTCCGGGGGGTGAACAAAGGCCTTCTGTACCATTAAAATAAACCATTAAAATAAAATATAATAATAATAATAATAAAAAGGAAAACTTAAAAACCTTAAAAAACTTAAAACATAAACCTAAAAAGGAATAAAAATGATGAAAGCACATAACAAAATTACTAAAAAAGTAAACACTTTAATGTAACTCATAAAGTTGTACTGTGCAGATCTTAAACAATGTTGCGATATCAGATCTTTATAACTGTGGGAAATAGGCTATAATCCTTTCAAATTTAAGTGGAAATAACATGGTGTATGTTGTGTTTGTTTAGATCATCAAACTCTTAAATGTCATAACGTACTGTTATAATTATTTCAAATGGCATGGATACAGAATGCGATGCTGGATTTTTTGGACAGGAATTAGAGATTCCAGAGACAGAAATAGAGTGGGTCATACTTGTCCTATGAGAGATGAAAATGGTCAGAGGTTCTGAATTTCTTCTTTTTAAGATTTTGTGATAGTCTTAGTGATGGTTGGATTCACAGGTGGTTGGATTCATTAGTGTGTGTTTATGTACACACACAGAAGCACTGTTATTTTTAATAAGTCCCACGTATATTATGTTTACGTCATCTAATGAACATGATACAGGAGATGGTAGTTTTCCTCCATTCTCTTCAGCAGCTCCATGAACTTCCTGTGAGGAGATGGAGAGCGTGGGAGATATTTCTCATCTCAAGTGTACAGGAAGCAGCAGAGATTCAAACGGAGATGTTTTAACAGAACAGATTTATGGCTCACTTAGAATCTCTGGTGCTTCCTGTACATTTGAGGTAAACAATATCTCCCACGCCTGATACACCTAGCTCATGAGCATCACAGAAGAGCTGACAAGAAAACAAGGGACAGATATATTTGTGTACTGTCAGTTGAGATTAACTTATAAGGAATATTTATTGGTGTTTAGATAGTACACCCTGACCACAGCTAATGGTTAAATTCATCTTGAGGCTATATACAGGCTACTGTAGGTCAGAAAAACCCCATTTAAACATACATAGCTAAACGGACAAGTTTGAGATAGACATGACCGCCAGTCATTTATCTCAAGTCAATTTGTATGAAATAGTTAATCATCTACCTCTATCTCCATATCTCATCCAAGCCATTCCAAGAGGTCTGTTTAAGAGAGAGATTATTTCTGTGACCCCTGTGAGGTTCAACTTCTCACTGCGTTTAATAAAGCTGCTGTCAGTTTAGAAGAAAAGAGATGATATGATCAAACGTGGACAGCCTGGCTGAATTTCGTAGCCTGGGTGTCTTCAGGTTTATCTAATGGAGAGGCCTATGACCTTCAACATATAAATGTGTTTTAACTGATGTTTAAAAGAAAATTAGTCAAGATTAGCCAATAAGCAACACCAATCAAATATCTGTTGACATAACAATAAATAATATACAGTAAATGATAGCCTAAAAATAATTTTCCACATTCATCCTGCATGAGTAACAAGCTTAATCAGAATGGTGCTTTGCTCATTTTTCAGTTAACTGTATGCTTCTCATTATATATTTAGAATCAAATTATTACAAATCAAATCTATTGTCTAAACAGACAAAGGAGGTGTAAATTTGCCTAATTTGCCAATACGTATTACTGCTTTTCCACAAACGTTACAGTTGATGCTTGTTGTATAACATTCATTTAAAAGTCAGTCATATACATTTTATTTTTTATTTCATTTTTAACCACCCATAAACCACTTAAAGGAATAATTCACATAATACAATTATAAGTTCTCTCATCACCTACTCACCTTCATGTCCTTCCAAACCTGTATAACTTTCTTGTGTTAAATGCAAAATATATTTATTTTAAAATTCTTTCTTTTTTTTCATACAATTAAAGTCAGAGAGGTTCAGTGTCATTCTGAACCCCACTGAGTTTCATTATGGGGACAAAACCAGTTAAGAAATAGTGTTCCAAAGAAAAAAGAAAGTAATACAATTTGGAAACAGCATGAGTGCGAGTAAATGAACAATCCCATTAGGTTTGTCTATTTTTGTTGGCTGTTTCTCAATGAAAGCTCTGAGTGTCACTGCTAATCGTCTCAGTGTGAAATCTGATTGTTTCTGAAGCATTGCCTGAGCTGAATGTGTCTGTCATCGCTGTCCTGTTTTTGCTAGATGAGCTTTGGTATCTGCGTGTGGTCTTGTCATCTGTCTTTGTTGGAGTGTGAGATGGAGAGAAAGTCCTTCTTTTTGCTTATTTGTCCAGACACAAGCTGTTATCTGTGAGTGTATCCCAGCATCCTTTTAGCCCCCCAGTGTCTGGAATTCTGGCACACACAGGTAACACAGACTGCAATTATAACAGTAGTGTGTGTGTGTGTGTGTCCACTGTACTTCTCTGATATATCCATGGGCGTAGGTTAGGTCTCACCCGCATAACCCTTTATTTTGAAGAGTGTACTCTTTGTTCAGCTGATTAAAGTCTTTCAGGGAAAATAAATATATTAATAACATTCAAGAAATCAAATTGACATTTAACAATCACATAAATCATTGATGTCAATGTGATATCCATATGACATCAGTTTGACATCTAAACTATGACATTGATTTGATGTAAACTGAATGTCATTTAACACATTGGCCTGCATTCACATTAAACCAATTTCAGTATAACTTCATTAATTGCTGCTCAAAACGACCATAAAATGATGTTATACAGCATCTTGACTTCCATCACGCTTGCTTTAACAAAACGGTGTGCAACAATCTGAGTAAGCATTATGTAAATTCACGAATTATTTCCCTAATAACCTAGATGTGGACGTGCTTTTCACAATCCTTTCTTAACAGATCTTGTGTTCCCCACTGACCTACATACTACAGCAAGCAATGCAGTAGCTGTAATTTCACACATTAGACTATTCTGTATTCAGTTCAGAAGCTTCCTGAGCTTTCCATTTCTTTTGGAGTTCAACATGTATTAAGGAAAGTAAGGAAAATACATATATTTGTAGAAGGAAAGTAAGGAAAATCACAAGCCCAAAACATAGGGACACCAAACTTAATTCCAACAGTGTGTAGAGCAGATCTCGCAGCTCTCAACCAAATATCGCTATTGACAGCATGTACATAATGATTCTTCAAACTTCATTATACAAAAGTTTGGCATGGATGAGAAATGAAATAAAATGCACTGCCAGGCTTAAGTTTGAGAAATTGTTGTCTACCTGGGCATTGGGTTGTGAGGCATGAAACACTGATTGATTACCTGGACTTTTGCAATTTATCCCCTCACGAACTCTATTTTGCACTATGGCCCAGGTGTTCTGAAATTGTTTGGACATTAGTGACTAATTTGGTGTTCAGACCACTGCTATACTGGACACAAATCTATTGTTACATCAAGAGAATCTTGAGCAATATTTTGGGTTCAAGTTAAGCTCAGTCGACAGCACTTGTGGCATAATTTTGATTACAGATACAAAAAAATCGACTGAGCTTACCTTTTACTGAACCCAGCATATTCCTTCAAATAGAATAACTGGCAAGATATTGCAATTGATTCAATTCTTTCCTACTTCTCTCACATACACACACAACAATCACAACAAAGCAGATCTGATACTCTCTCACCTCTTTCTGACAGTTGGTATTCGGGCAGAGCGAGTGGTCTCGCATGTCCTTAATCATCGGCACTAATGTCTGAGCATGTGATGTCATGTAGGTGCGTGTGTCCACAAGCCTTTAGTTCCCTTAAAAAGATTAGCTTTCTTTAGTCCAAAGTACTTATGTTCTGTGTTGTCTTCTATCCTTCATTTTCTTTCCTCTCTCTCTCATGTGTATATGTCTAAATCATTCAGCGGGACAGAGGAAAAGGTCACACTGTCTGTTCCTGACTCCCATAGTCTCATAGTGCCACCAAGTCTCTCACATCTTTAATTCATACTGATAGGTTGACTCCTGGAGCTCCCTAGTGTGTAATTGCTTTCAGCTGGACCCACCTGACAGGGTCTTTCCTTTCCTGACATGTGGTTCAACCAACATTTATAAACATATATACTGTATATATACATTACAATTATTTATAAGGTCTTGATTGAAAGGAGTAATGCATGAACTGTTTAAAAGTAATGACATATGAGAGTAAGTCTAATGTTTTTCAGGTTTCACACCCATCTAGAAAAAGGGTGATGCTCCTATTATGTAAATGGGTTGTCACAGAATAACTCATTTTTGACAAAAACGTCAGATATAATCTTATAATTCCAAGGTGACAAAATGTGTTTAATCGACTTCTTGAGAAATCCATGACAAAAAAAAAAAAAAAAAAAAAAAAAAAAAAAAGCTCTAAAAAGCAATATTTAAAGAGCCTTGTTTTGACTGGTGTGGGAAGAAATGCATAAATGATGTACTTAAAGATTTAAAGAGACTGTACCCTTATTTAAAGATAATCAGGGTATCTCTAAAGATTTAAAAACAACTATTTCAAGTTTCTAAGTAAGAACAAAAGTACAAAACTGTTTGCTTTTGTGTGTACTTTAGTGTCGAAAAGTAGAAATACTGATTTATTAGGACTATTGTTCTTTGCAGTTTTGTATAATTCATTCTTAAGTAATACTCCTGTCTGAGGATTGAGAGCTCTGTTATTTTCTGATTGCTTTAGACAAATAAATATGCATGATTTGCAAATATGTGTAAGAATTGTCACTCAGGATTTTTCATTCTGGTAGTGTGTGTTATAATTTGTCACAGCTAGTGTTTGCATTTGTAATATTCTGCTGCAGTTGTCATCAGTGATGGATCCTGGTTCAGGGTGGCAATACTTTCTCCCACACACTGCTTGCACACCTTACATGTGCTGTGACCATTTTAAAAAACAAAACAAGAAACAAAACTTTGCCGTTCTCTGAGGAAATACATGGAATGCATAAGTCTCTGCAAGAACTCCTGTCACCGGTTCCTTCAGTAACCCATAATAAACCATAAAGGCATTGAAGCATAGTATTCATCTATAGGATATGAAGTAGGATATTTGTGGCACCTTCAGGTTTCTGTGAAACCCCCAATGATGTTGAGTACTTTATTATTGTCCACTACCACCATTTATTCTTTCAAGTCAAGATTATTGGAAAAGTTACATTTTCCTTCTGATGTTGATAACAGTGGGTAAACCATACACTGTAAAAAAATGATTATGACTTTAACAGTAAAAGACTGTAAAATGCTACAGTGATAACAGTGAGATACTATATAAGGCAAACAATTGTTACAGATCTAACCTTTAATTTAAGGTAATTACAATTACATTTCATTGTCAACAATTCACTGTATTATTTACAGTGAAAAAACTTGAACTGACTTTTCCAGAATACCCTGCATGACACTTTACATTTTGAAATAACCGTTTCTTCTTAGTTTTTTTCTTATCAGTTGTGTACATTTAAAAAAAAAAAATCTTACACTGAATGTTTTTAAAATAATGTTTCTTGCATTATTTTAATACCATGTGTTTTACAATGATGGTGTTTAGTATTTGTGTGGATGACATTGTGCGCCGTATTAGTATTTACATCCTCAGTTTGTGGGAAAGCTGCTTGTGATGAACTTTGAGTCATCATGTGATGTTCACCACCTGTTTTTGGTGGTTGTCAGTGTATTACAGTGGTACAAAACAGATGTTAGTACTTCAATAGGTTGGTATATTAACATTATATCAGTTAATGTAATACGGTTTAAACTGTAGATTTAAGTTAATTCCATAAAACCTAATATATATATATATATATATATATATTTATATTTATTTATAAATTTATTTATTAGTTTTTTACAGTGTAGTTTTAATAAACTTTATTAGATTCTGTCCTCTCTTTACACTGATAGAGAGAGAGAACCAGACTGAACAAAATGTATGTGGGTGTGAGAAGATTACCTAAGTACTGTATATGTGAGCAGTAACATTTTTAATGAGACTCTCCCAAGTCCCAAGTCAAGATGTGCTATTAATTTACTCTCGGGTCATGTACCCTGTCTGTGTGCAGAGTATGCAGCTGAAAACAACACTGCTTCTTTTCCATTCCACTCTCATTTCTGCTTTCGCTCTCTCTCTCTTCTCCACCTTTCAATTGCTTTTCCTATCTTCTCTTTATTTGCATCTTTGCTAAATGGGCTGACCTCCCAAGTGACAGTGTGAATCTGTAAACAAACCAACATAAAGTTGAAGCAAGAGAGAGTCATGTCCTTGGCATATTTCACAATTGATGTTAATTGGAAGAGTCTTAATCAAATGTCTCATATGCTTGCTGCACAGCTAAACTGAAACATGTAATTCCTCCAGTGAAATGGAGATCTTTTTATTTTATTTTTTTAGCAGAAAGGTAGAATTTAATGAATTTAATGAAAAAAAAAAACATATCAATACATTAACTCTGTTTCGCATTGTACCTAACAATGCCCTTCACTCGTGACTTATTCACAAAACATTTAATTTTGCATGGCCTCTCATACCTTAGGCCTAATTGAATTATTTTGTAACCATCCTTATGCCTTTTTTAAAATATATATTTTTTCCCCTCATATCTTCCTCTACTAAAATTGAAGTAAAGGAGTCATAGAGCTGCTACAAAACTGATTTCAATTAAGAATGAATTAAGATAAACAATATCCAAGACCATTTAGATGGAGTGGAATCAATGAAGACACATTTCTTACAGCCATAAGAAAGCACTGGAGGCCTGTTAAAAACACTGCAATGATTCTTTCTGCGGCATGTGGAGTAGTAAAGATGGGAATGCTAGAGGTTTGGTAAATTCATTGGCCGAATCATGAAGGATGGCAGGTCTGTTTCTGCGCTTGTTGATGGAATGAAACATCTAGATACTTTCCTGATCTATAAGAAAATTTTTAGCACATTTATAGCAATATGAGTTTATTAATTATACTGGTCATTAACATCAGTAGCTCCTTAGCTAATCCAAGGCATAGTATGGAATAAAAATCTTAAATTAAAACACAAAGAGTTACTTTGAAATGCTTTTGTATTAAAAATAAATCCATGTACTTCCAAAAGATCCATAATCTTTTTATGTGTAGTCACCATTCTCGACTTCTTAACATATGTGGGCATTAATAATCTCTGGAAGCATTTGTGACCCTGGACCACAAGCAGTCTTAATTCGCTGGGGTATGTTTGTAGCACTAACAAAAAAAACAAACAAAAAAAACATTGTATGGGTCAAAATTATCGATTTTTCTTTTATGCCAAAAATCATTAGGATATTAAGTAAAGATCATGTTCCATGAATATATTTTGTAAATGTCCTCCCATAAATATATACAAACTTTATTTAATTTATGATTAGTAATATGCATTGCTGAGAATGATTTGTACAATTTCAAAGGCGATTTCCCTCAGGATTTTGTTGTTGTTGTTGTTGTTGTTGTTGTGTTGTGGTCCAGGGTCACATTTGTTGGTATTTCATAAAGTGAGTTATACATTTTTTTAAATTTTATTTACAACATATGTACATATGTTCATAACGCTTTCGTAAATATAGCAGCCTACACAATGTTCTACATTTACAATATAGCTAATTAAGCTAACAGGTGGCACTGGTTATTTTTAACCTTACCAAAATCCATTTTCACATCACATGTAGTTGAATGGTAGAAGATGGTAGAATTAGTTTGGAGTGCAAGCATTTTTAGCATCAGGTTCATATAAACTGTTATTTAGCATAAAAGGCATTGGATATCCACAAAAGGCAGGAATTTAAGTGTTTATATATCTCCCCAGCTGAATTAAACTCTAATTCATGGAGTTCTGCAGGTTTGCTTTAATCACCATAGAATGGGGCTTCACACGCACTGCTGATGTTGTTCATCCTCACAGACTGAACCTCTGGGCAAATAAGGCACTGTGTGAGGTGGGAGGGTTGAAATGGATTCTTCATAAAGATGTCAGCCTGTAGGCTTCAGTCAAAGCGTCTTGCTGTGGGAGGGGGGAAGAGTCAGTTGTGCTCAGCACCTGTGGCTCGGAAGAAGAACAACATTTTCATCAGACATGAGCACAAAATCTCATCTGTCCTAGATTGTTGCTTGCTAAGAAAACTAAAGAATTAAATGTTTGTTTCACTTTTTCTTTCTGTGTAACACTGTACTGGTACAACTGGCACCTCTATTGAAATGTGTTTTATAAATGCTGTAAATCGAGAGCAACAGTTATGTCTGAAATCACGCTGTTGTAAGTCTACTTTTTAATGATAACTTGTTATCGTTTAAGGACAAACCAACTGTGCGCTATGCTCGATGGCACATAAAGTAATGGAGTATGGCTTTCTAATTATTCTTAAAATAACAATTTAACAGAGGAAATTCTGGTGAAAATCACATTAAACAAGATTCTGCAAAGGAAAAAAAAAACCTTTAATCAACATCTTTTATTCAATAGTTTTATATTTATCCATCATTTTTATTTTATCATGCTTCATGAGATTATAGCTCTTTCCCTTATTAAAGCTGCTCCATAAAGAAACTTTATAAACTTTATAAAGTGTTTATAAACTTTTTTGCTTCAAATAAAAGTTTGTTAATCACCATATAAATATTGTGCTAGGCCAATTGATTTGTAATGTTCTGGACATTTTTTTTTTTCCTTAGCAGAACATTTAATTATAATAACGTAATCTTAATGTCGGAGTTAATATTCTAATAATGTCCACAAAACAATTATCCCTTACATACTGTCTTCTCATTAGACAATATTGTCACTGACAATGACTAACAATCTCAAAACAAGAGTGTTGGTAATCTATCGCTGAAGTGTTCCTCTGTAGTGAGCTGTGCCATGGAAGCTTCTTGTCTCCCCTACAGTGAAAAAATAGACTTAAGATATTACTCTTTAATTGCGTTTCCTTTTAATCAACCTCAGGAGCCAACAAGCACAAGCCGGCCAGGGTGTGCAGACACTCTTTGGAGATAACAAATGGGTTTGTCGATCTGATTTAGGAGCTAGTAGCAGGCAGAACACGTTTATCCAGACAGACGTCGGTGTGAGGAGCGGGGGTAATTAATTAATATGTAATGCTGATGAGAATTCTGACAAGTTCTAATAAAAGAGGCTGAGTGGTTTGATAAGACTTGAGTGCCCAGGAGTAATTACAGAGCTTTAAACAGTGTGTAGAGCAGAGTTTAGTGTGGGACCGTCTTCATGTTTAATAGAGACAGAATCTTCACCATTGACAGGCCATTTATTACAGCCAGCTTTCTGATCCAGCATGCCAATATCAGCACTCCACTTCATGGCATATCTTTTAGCAAGATTTTTCTGAGTAGATATCAGGTGTTTTGCAGATTTTATTTTGCTCTAATTTGTTGATTCCTTCTGGCTCCTTTATGGATTATGACTGACAGCCGTGAGGGCATACAGACAGGGACAGAGAAAGACAGATAATAAAGCAAATGTGTGAGTTATAAAGTGATTTCAGAGGCTTGAGAAATGAGAGAAAATGAAACATTTCTCTACTGTGAACGATGTAATAAACGTATCTGGTAATGACAATGGAAAGGCAAAATGCAAGCTCTGATTCTTGCTCTATGTCTCTTCCTTTCGGGGACATTTGTCTTTCCCTTATGCTTTATCAAAGGACAGCTGCTAAAGAGTCCCTTGGCCATGCGCACGCTCTCTCACACACATACACACACATGTTGGCACGTGTACAAAGCTCTCTAATCTTTCCTCTTGTCACCTAAGAGCTCCCATTCAGTCCTGTCTCCATGGAGACAGCAAACTGTTTCGTGTTCTGGTCGGTTCAGCCTCAGCAGTCTGTGTGTTCACATCTTATCCTTCCTCATCTCTCTAGAGCTGATGTCCACAGTAATTACATGAACTTTTGTTATTTTCTTTATGTATTGACCATATCTGTTATCAGCAGGGAGACCTGTTTCTTTTATTCCTGTGTACTCCAGAAATGATTCAGAGGAAGATGGCGCTCAGTGATAAGTGTCTAGGTCAGTGGAATCACACTGAACCATGAGAGGCTGCCAATCACATCAATTCAGTAGATCACATGCTGCAGCATCACACCTCTCTTCCTCTCTTGTCATTTATCCATCTGTTAATATTCTATATATCACACACAGACAGTTTTGCTCTAATACTCTGTGCCTTCCCGTTCCTCACATTTGTCTACTGATCTTTATAATTTTTTATCTGAATATGAAAATAAATGACAGGTAGGTAAATGACAAGGAGTGATAATTTGAATGATCAAATTCAACAGCAATAGTGTTGATGTACAGTTCAACAGAAAAGGGAATTTTCAATCTACACTGGGATTTAGGTGGTGGGGTTTTTTCTGCACGTTACATCATTACGACAGTAGGTGGCGACAAGTAACTGTCAACTGAGTCAATGATTCATTCACTCAATGATTTATTCACTAATTTAATCATTTACCGACAGTGAATCATTTAGGAATAAAACGAGTGAGCCATTGAGTCATTTACTCAAGGGATTCGTTCAGCAATAGGGCTACTGATTCACTGACTGTGTTTTACCTAGAGGCACAGAAGGCAGAGCAAAATATAGGCTACTTGTGATATTGATCCTAAACTGTACGTTTCTCAAAACTAACTTGTTTACTGAATTTCTGTATATTGGAAAAACAATATCACACTCGCTATAGCTGTTGAATGCTATAAAAGTGATAGCCATCCAGTGTCGAACCAAAGAGTATTTATTATAAATAAGGATATTTCAAATCCTGTTTACTATTTAAATTAGAAATCCCACTAATTAGAAGTCTGTCTTACATGGCTAATTTTCTGCTTCCTCAAGTTGAATTCCAGACATTGATCAGAAGAAACTTGATGAGCTGTACAAACCGCTTTAATGAATTCCCTCACCCATATTTTAGTGGCTTTCCATTCCAGTGTTGATTTTTATTTTGTATTTCCCCCACAGGTTGTCTGTTTGAAGATGAGGTATGCGAGTCGTATGAAATCTGCATCAATGGTGAGTCGTTAAAAGATTATACATTTTGCGCTATCACCATTTAAAATAAATGCTTCTCTTCAAAACTGCAGAAAACTCAGAGATAAAGACTCTTCCAAGCTGGCACTCTACTTCCCACAGAGAGCTTTACAGAGTGCATCTATCTTACTTTTTATGGCTATAAATGATCTTGTGTTTGGATTTATTTTCTGGGGACATGTGTTTTTATGAGTCTGCACAACATATAACTGCTGCAAAAATGTAGGCTAGTTTGGCGTTGGAACTAAAAGATTTGTGAACTGTATGTTGAACATTTAATTTAAGTGAGAAATTAAATGTCAGGTTAACTTAAACGTTTATTTATTTATAGTATTTTTTTTGGGGGGGGGGGCAGTTTAATAAAAATGTATTTAGAAATTATGTTTTAAATATATTGTGAAAAGCAACCAGTAAGTTTCTAGCCTTACCTGTGCTGGTGTAATGTGAATGTATCTTTGGAAAGCAAGAAAAAACTTCTTATGAGGATTGGTTATGGTTGTCCTGATGATGTAATGAGGTCAGGCAGTAACTGCAGAATGATCACTGATGGACAGCTGGCTTTTGTGGGACTACCATCTAACATTTCTCAGAATGCAAAGCAATGACTGTGTGCACTTTAAGAGAGAAAGCAAGGAACTGAATGGGGATTTGTCTAGTAAAATGGCCTGTCAAGTCAAGTTCAGGCTGTATGTGAAAAGAAACAATCAAGGTTTCTGTCAGCATTTAAATTGTTCTTTAATTGTCTCTGGTTATACTCTGATCAAGTAACTGGTTTATTGTAAACATAAATCCCTTTACACCTAAACAAGAAGCTTTAATTTGTAATCACCTTTTTTTTATACTGTCCCAACTTCTTTATGGTAGCTCTTTATTATGTTCTTATAGTATTTATTTGTTTATTTCAGGTGTTGTAATTGTTATCCGCATTTGTAGATGCTAAAAGCTCTAAATTTGATGCTTTGATGTACACTATAGTTGTTGCAATAATAATACTTGAACAGTACCATAATCAAAGTATTGTCTTATTAACTCAATCTCTGTTGTCAGAAAGAAGAGAGTGAGAAAGTGCAGCTGGTATCCGTGTATCTATAATATGGAAAATGTGTATTGAAACAGTTTCAAATATTTCAGTAACTGTTTTTTTTTTTTACTACTAGTATGACATATTATATGTAACAGCCGAGTACATTGACCAAAATAGTTAATGATACCTGTAAACTTAGTGGCTTTTTTAAACAAAAGGTAAATGTATAAGTATTTCTTTCATTTGTTCAAAGCTGCGTTTGGAACCATGTGTATGATTCATGTGTATGATGATTTTCTCTTGAAGTGAAATACATTTCAAACCATTCACTTCAATTAAACAAATGCAGTGAAGAGTGAAAACCCAAGTACTTTGGGAGTGCTGTCAAACCTTAGGACTTATGAAGGAAATATCGCAAGGACTGTCAGGGGACTTTTATCTCCCCTGAGTTTCTGTCTCCATCCTTTGCTTAGTGTTGTTGCACAATCTGTTCACTTGAGAATGATTTGGAGTGACAAGATTTATTTTTGATGGATGGGCTGCTTATCCACTCTTTTTAACAGAGACAGAAAATAAATCTTTAGATTGAATGTGCTTGATCATGATGCTGGCTCACCTCAGATCACCTGGAGCAGAAGGAAGGCCAGTGGCTACAAACAGGCCCATAATCTGATAATGTGAGAGATTATGGACAGGTTGCATTTTCAACCTTTTTTTAAAATGTTAACTTTTAGTGTGTTAGCAAAAAACCTTTTCACCTTCATATGAGACCCCATCAGTCCCTCCACTACCTCTTCAGCACTTGTGAGGCTCGATTAGTGTGGGTATCACCCAGTTTACTGTCAGGTAATGTTGTGGCACTGCAGAGAATTGTCCTGTCTC
Source organism: Carassius auratus (assembly GCF_003368295.1). Taxonomy (NCBI): domain Eukaryota; kingdom Metazoa; phylum Chordata; class Actinopteri; order Cypriniformes; family Cyprinidae; genus Carassius; species Carassius auratus. Next base: position 14,124,379 of record NC_039274.1, read on the forward strand.
AGTTCCTGTTCAATTTCTACACAATGGATGTACCAGTACAACACCTGCTCATGCACCTGCAGACATTCACAGGCTTCTCCATTGACAGTGCAGAGCATTCAGGAGACAGGAAGCTAGTGGTGGACCCAGTATTTTGGCATGAGTGAGAACAGCCTGCAGCTGAATAGAAAGAAGAAGAAGAAGAAGAAAACAGAAAGACATGAGTTGGTGGAAAAAACATGAAGCTCTAGAGGACTTTTAAGACAAGTCATCATTCAGAATGAGGTGAAACAGTATGGGAATTTAATTAATAATCTAGACAGGGCGTTAAACAGCCAGAGCGTTGAAATGTGGACTGATTCAGTGCTTTTTTCCTCCCTATAGTTTGTCAGTAAGCCCTTAAAGGGTTAGTTCACCCAAAAATGAAAACTTTCACCCTCATGTTGTTGCATCAAGCAGTAAATGATGAGTGTCAATTTACCATATTTAATGTGCTCTGTATAATGTATATGCAATGATCTGTTATATGTGACCCTGGACCACAAAACCAGTCTTTAGTCACTGGGGTATATTTGTAGCAATAGCCAAAAAAACATTATATGGGTCCAAAATTAAAAAAAAAAATTTATTATGCCAAAAATCATTAGGATGTTAAGTAAAGATCATGTTCTATTGAGATATTTTGTAAAATTCCTACCGTAAATATATAACAACTTAATTTTTAATTACTAAAATGCATTGCTAAGAATTCATTTGCACAACCTCAAAGGCAATTTTATGTATAGATATATGTATATATTTTTTGCACCCTCAGATTCCAGATTTTCAAATACTATCTCAGCCGGAATATCTTTATTTGTGTTTTGAAGGTAAATCACTTTGGAGTTGCAGAAGTTTTATTTATTGGGTATTTGTTAGCAAATAAATCACTTTGGAGTTGCAGAAGTTTTATTTATTGGGTATTTGTTAGCAAATAAATCACTTTGCAGTTGCAGAAGTTTTATTTATTGGGTATTTGTTAACAAATAATCTATGTCCAACTGTATGTTAGCTTTTGTTCTCTGAGTAATCAGTGCTTTTGCGCTTTTTTCTGCTCATTTCTTTACAAGTGTTTGTATAGACATTTGCAGAGACTGTTGCACCATCATCAACCACTTATGCTTGCCAGTCTATTATTGTGGTTTTAATCAGTTATATATTCGCCTTCCCCTAACTGTCTTGTGAAAATGAAACCAGCTCTGATTATTTTGATGTTATAAAAGTCAGATGGATTGTTCTCATCTTTAGTGGGTGGTTCTTGGCTAGACTTAGCTGTGAAGTGGACCAGACTTTACACCGGTAGTCAAAAGTCTGGCTCTGTGAGACTAGGAAGTGTTTAGGAGGACCAGGCAGTGTGAGTGGGTGTACTTTATTGTCACATTGTATTCTTCTACTGTATGCTTGAATTAAATCTGAGATAGAAGATTACACCAGTGTTGACTACTGTGGGTATGTTGATAGGAGTTTCTAAGTTACTCTGAGGATGTGCTTTTGATAAAGCACAACTGGATAAATATGTGATTATCAACAGTTTAATTCAGGTAAATCTGTGTTGCTGTCAGGGCAGTTAGTGCTTCTTTTTAGAAAAATGCTACAGGTCTAGTACTTTTAAAAGAGGGTTTGTGCACAAAAAAGAATATGTTCAAATGTATGAGCCAGCAACTGTTAGTAGTCTGTCAGGAGGTACAGGATAACCGTCATGAGCTACATACTTTAAATTCACGAATATACATTTGCCTGCAAATCACTCTTTTCTCATCAGTCATTGATGCGAATGTTACTGTATGTGAGTTGTGTGGCACTCCATTTATGAATGCATATTTTGTTTCATATTTTTAAGTATTATAATGTATTAAAAATGCATGTATTTTGCCAGATGTTGACGATAACACTAATGGCATTCATTACTAATAGATTTAGTCATATTTCTATTTTATGACAACGGTTATTTATGGCGTGTCAGTTCAGATCACCAATAATGCTGAAAAAGAGGCCAAAAATGAGCCTAAATACATTCTTTTGAGAGCATTTGAGTTTTGATTTATTTATTCTTGTTGAGCTGCCAGCTATTGATCCTCTGTGATCTGTCTTCTACTCTGAATGATAATTACACACTGAGATCATCCATAAAGTAAAGTAGGCTCTTTGAAAACATTTTAGTGTCAAGGGGAATCATATTAAGATGTTAATATATACAGTACAGTGTGGTACAACATAATAAGCATTTCCACCTATGCGTTTGAGTATATGCAGTATTTGAATATGCACTATGGCTTGCTCTGTTATGAAAAAGCTTTTCTCAAAGGAAGAAGTTGACAAGTGAAATTCTTCAAAGGAAGAATGCAGGAATCTTCTTAAACTAACGGGAAAAATCAAGGGACATTCATGGAGGTCATTATTTACTTATGCCATTAAAGCTAAGAGTTGAACAATATAAACCTGTCACTTTAAGGGTAAGTGAATGTTGGCTCGACTGTGGTTGCCTCGGATTTTTAGAAAGTGTACAAACTCACGGGAAAGCTGCCAATTAGTCCATCAGTTACTGTTATTACAATTACTGGTCAGTAAGACCACTTCCCAGAGACGACTGATCATTAAAATTAATAAAAAATAAATAGATATAAAACATCTATTAGAGTAACAAGCATACACAGGACACTCCGTATATTCAATATCAGAATGAAAGTCATTATCTGCTTAGACAATTTAACCTTTTCTAATATTTTTCCTCTGCCTTTTGCAGACTAGAAAAACATCTCTCTCTCTCTCTATCTCTCTCTCTCTCTCTCTCTATCTCTCTCTTTCTCTATGTGTATATATATATATATATATATATATATATATATATATATATATATATATATATATATATATATATATATATATATATAAAACTGTGGTGGTAATAATATGAGTGTTTGCATGTTGATGCAACATGTTCAGTTGCAAGAATGCAGAAACAATTTAAACAAAAAGGAAAAACCGCTTGAAAAATACAACCACATATTGTATTCTACACAGTGATGCTGGTGAAATAAATTTGAAATCATTATGGTGATATTATTCTGCCTGTGTGAAGAACAGAAATGTATTTCTAGTCAGCAAAAGCCAAAGGAGCTTTGGGTCCTATAGTTAAAAGGAACTGGTAGGTAATATGCTATATTTTGTTTCTTAAGTCTTAGATTTTACCTTTCAAATTGAATAACTCTGAAATACTGCTTCATAAACAACACCAGAACCACTGTATACACTCCTTATATGCAATATGCTCCTTCATAGCAGATTGCATTCCTGGTGGCTCTAAATGCATATGGATAAGATGGTCACTTTCACTGTTTAAAAAAGAGTGAATCTGTCATGGGACACACATTAAATTGTTGTTGTATCTTTATTTCAACCATTCGAATATTACATTGGTCAACTGATGTATCACCAATATTTTACCATTTTTCAATTATCATTTTTTCTGTTTAGGTTAAGGAGTAGTTCACTTCCAGAATTAAAATTCTGTCATCATTTACTCACCCTCCTTTTGTTCCAAATCTGTGTGAACACAAAAGAAAATATTTTGAAAAGTGTTGGTATCCGAACAGTTGATGGGCACCATTGACTTCCATTGTATTTTTTTTTTCCTACTGTGGAAATCAATGGTGCCCATCAACTGTCTAAAAATGATGAGCAAATCAATTATCCTTCTGGAAGTGAACTACTCCTTTAAGAGTCAGTAGTGGGACTTTAATTTTGACAGCATTGAAAACGCTAGCACTAGAGCTTCCATTCTTTGTTCGTTCTGTTTAAAATCATCAGATAGAACCTTAACAAAGGAAGCTGACTGTACAGTACTGTATGTGCAGACAGGAGAATTTCTGCTGTCACTTAACATCCACATGCAACAAACTTTAAATCTTTGATTTCGAACTATGCTGTTATGTCATAGCCACTGTGTACTCATGTAAAATTATCATAACCTGATCTTTTTTAGAGAAAATATGATTCCCAAGGGCAGAAACTTACCATTTTACTGAGTACGCTGCTGGATCTATTTACTTTATTTTCAGTCATTCAAAAAATAAATATTGGAACAGAATTGAAGAACCGAGAAGTTGCTATCTGAAGTTTAATATTTAATTTACCCATTCATTATTTGTAATTTTTTTGATAATCACTCTTAAAAGGAAAGGTTCCAAACGTGTTTTCACAGCATTGCCATAGAAAAACCATTGTTGGTTCTTCAAAGAGCTTTTCAGTGAACAATTCTAAAATGAACCCATTTTCTTAATGTGAGAAGAACATTTAATCATCTGCAGAACCTTTTCCCACTATAAAGAACCTTTTGTGCATTGGAAAGGTTCCATGGATGCTAAATGTTCTTCATAGAACTAATAAATAACCTTTATTTTTGAGAGTGTTGATTCATTTTCAAATGATTTATTTCAAATTTACTAAATATTATCTAAAATAAGAATAAATCTCAATCAGTTGACCATAATAATATTGCATTGGTAGGTAATGTCGAAGTAACCATTACACTGCTGTATGGGCTTAACTTTCAATGAGAACTGCAAATGAACTAATTGTCTCAATGAACAAAGGCCTGAGTATATCCAGATAATCTACTAAATTTGTGGTTCTTAATGCTGCAAAAATGGACTCCTCTTCTGTGGCACTGGCTGTTCTTTATCTTCATTAGTATCACTCTGCGGTCCACTCTGCATGGTGAAATCGATTTTCTGCGGCCATCCGTGGGTCTGTCTGAGACTCATTACATTAATGGTTTTAACATCTTTGAATAGCTGACTGGGTCTCTGAATAAATTTGAAGCTCTCTGTTGTTCATTCTAGCTGTTGTCTCACATATAACCACAGCCTCCTGTTCTGTCATTATCTGCCCATCTCATGACTTATATACCAAGGTCTCGATTGACCAGCAGACAAGGAATTTTTTTAGGAAAAATAGCGAAAATCAGAATTACTATCGATTTGGTCGCAACATCGTGTTTCACTTGTTTCATTGATTAACATAATTGCCTCGTATTGTCAATGTGAGACGTGCCTCACTGCCTCATTCCCAAGAGCACTGTTTGCATCCTCACGACCTGCTCTCTTATTGAAAGAAACCTTGAGTTATTGTTATTTGTGAATCTTTGGCTATATTAGAACAATTCTTTTAAGATCCTCGCCATCTCTGACAGCAGCTCGGTTAAATGTGGTCTTTAATGTGATGGGTTAGGAATCATAACTTGAGAGGAGGAGAGGAGACATTTCAATTGTTTTATAGTTTACTCCATTAAAGATTTCTGAGTATAGCAGTTCCAGTGACCTCAACTGTGCTATAAAATTGTCCTGTCTCTTCCTAGAAGTGTTTCATAATCTGTTTACTCATGGGGAAACACAAGAGATGAGAAAAGAAAACCACTTAGCAAGTCTGGCATCCACAATTTGCTTGTAATGCCAGTTCCTCAAAAAGAGATATGAGACACAAGTTTAATGTCTCATTTTTCTCCCTTCTGACTTTGTCAGAGTAGATTTACTTAACTGTGCAGAAGTGTTACATTTTTTTAGTTACTGTGCATTTTCTTTTTTTCCCTAATGTTTGTTTCAGTTCAGTAGTTTCAGCAAATGATTTGAAATGTGGTCTGCTTTCTTATTACACTCCTAATGCTCTCAGCAGGGGCTGATTAAGTGATTTGGGGGCCCTATAACATTTCTCACATTTACAAACTTGAGGTTGCTTTCACTGTTGTGATGCTCACTGCTGCACGACTGTGTCCCATAGATGTGTCCAGTCTTTGAGATTTTTCATGTACAAGTTATAAATAAAGAATTTCTTTAATGTTGTAGATCCCTTGTTCACATTTAAACAGGTTATAATAGAGTCGACTAGACACTAGGTGGTGCTTTGGGGTAATTTTCAATATGCAGTTGTCAACACAAGGTAAGGCTGTCTAATAGCCTACTAAAATAATACTTAAAATACACATTTATTTTTTTATTTATTTTAATTACACATTTAAATTAAACTGAAGGAAATTATACATTTAACACACTTTAACAAGAATTATTTCAACCAAACATCATAAACAACTGTGTCTGTGTGGGAAGTGGGTCCTTCGTAAAAAAACAAACGAGCGCCATTTAAACAAATTTAAATTGGCCCCTTATAATATGCACTGTTGCTAAGCATTAAATTATAGCTTCAGATGCATGATATTTGTAGGGCCCTATGAAAATCGTTTTTTTTTTTTTCTGTTTAGTTTTTTCCGGATTAAAATTTTTTTCTGGGTGATTATATAGAATTTTATGTCTAAATTTATGTCTAATTAATTAAAATCATGAAACTTGTTTAATTTAACAGCAATTTAGGCCTATTAAAGGTTTAACGAAAATGACATTTTTAGGCCCAAATTCTGATTTCCATTTCAATCTTTCTGTACTCTATTTTAATGGCTGAATAAAAAACAACTCTAATTAATTGAATTCATAAAAACTACATAATTTCTTCAGTTTTATTTACTTATTTTGTAGAAATTCTGTGTTGTGTATTCACATTTTTATGATGAAGGCAAAAATATGAATCTATTTTTCATTTCAATGAAAATAAAACAAACCTTTTAATTTTTGTACATTCAAAGTGCTACACAACAAAAGTTTCCTGTGTAACGAGCAATCTCATGGAATTGGTCAAATATTGAATTAATAAATCAAATACAATTCCGTTCACTTTAATCAAACCATTATATGGACTAGTCTAGTGTATGTGAATATTAAATGGCAAAAATACTATTTAGCTACCACAAGTGTTGAGCATGCTTCAATAGCAAACAAAACATGCGTCCACATTTTCTACATTGCGGAAATCATAGCGACCCTACTTTTGCTAAGAAGCACGTTCAACATGGACGTACAGACGGTTGTGCTGGTAATGAACACCACAGCCACCACTTGTTCGTCTGCACTGAATGCGCATCCTGCAAATAAAAAAATTAAAAAAAAATTTAGGGGGGCCGTTCACTTTTGGGGGCCCAACGTGGTTGCTTACCTTTGCCTAAGTCTGCCTCTGGCTCTCAGTGGTGTCTTTTGCTTAAAATAGTGTTTTATTTGGCTGTGTATTGATTTGAGATCCATCAGTTAGAAAGCCAATAAATGTCTACTGGCTTCTTCTCTTAGTAAGAATTGTGTTTTACTGAACAATGCTTAGATTGTAATTAAAATAATCGATTTTGAATGATGCAGTCTTCAGTGGATCTGTATTTACACATGAAACAATAAAACAGCTCAAACGTTCAAAATTTGAGCAATCATCCCTAATAACAGATTTTGGCAGTATCTACACTAGTATTGACTGTGGATATGTTACATATAACAGTCTTTTGCCAATAGAAGGACTGTTCTGGGACTCCTGAGTGTATCAGTCGCCCGTTTTGCTTGTTAAGTCTCCTCCTTGTGGTAGATCACAAGAATTACAACACATTAACGTTTTGACACTATAACGTTTTTTTTTTTCACATAATATAAGATCAGTACAATAAAGGTAACAGAGTGCTGACCAATAATTGTGAAGTATTTATTTTAGTATTTTTATTTAATGTTTGTTTGGTTATGGCATAGTTCTTTCAATGTGACTGACTACTGTTAGAAGTTTAAGTTTTATGTTAATTTTAAATTTCAAACTTGAATTTAATTTTAAATTTAAATTTGAAATATTTATTGTCATTTTCAGTAACATACTAAACTGTTTTTTTCAAATATAATTGATTTGCATGTGTGTAATGTTAGAATTTCACATGCTTGAAACCTTTTTGTAAGCTGAGAACGTTTCTCTGTGTCAGAGGCAGTTTGAGAGATCCAGACCTCCTCTAAACAGGTCAAATGTTATGAAATGTCAGTCTATATTCTCCATTTGCACTCCATCTCTGATCTATCAGAAGACATAATGGCCATAAAACTGAACGTGGAGCAGTCCAGGATTTTCTTGACGTCGGACCTACCAGAGCTCTCAGAGCTGTTATTAAGCTTATCGTAGTCAGTATAAAGAGCATTTTGCAAATGAGTGACAAAGTGCAGGGTTCTAGAGGCATATCATTTACCACCAAGTGGGAAGCAAATGTATCATGTTTGATAATTCAGCCTGCCTGATAGATTTTATATTACCACTCACTCTATTTCCCCGAGGCTGTGTTTTATGGTTGTACAGTGTAGAGCTGGAGCAATCGTGGGATAGAGGAAAGCGCAGCCGAGTCTATATTTGAGCGCAATGACTGTAATTAGAGTGTGATTATTCCCGGAGACGACTGGAAAAAAGGCAGTCGACAGTGAGGGAGGTTGCTATGGAAACCGTCACGGAGGCAGTGAAAAGGGTCTGTTCGCCGGTGGTTATGTCATGTGTCTGGTGCGCATGTGAAAAGTTCGGACGAGGCAGCTTTCAAGTCAAAAGGAGGTAGAGTAGAATCTTTAGTCTGTGTACTCTGAAGATGCTATTAAAGCTTTCGTTGTCTCATATTAAATGTGTATTCGGTAACACTTTAGTAAAGGTAACACCTATTAGTTGCTTATAAGCATGCACATTACTAGAATATTAGCCATGTATTAATGCTAATTAATAAAATATTAATGCCTTATTCTACTTCCCTAATCTTAATACCCAATACCTAAACCTAACAACTATTAATAATCAGCAAATTAAGAATATATTGAGAGAAATGTCATAGTTAATAGTTAACAAGTGTTACCTATTCTAAAGTGTTACCGTGAGCCAGTTTGGAACTTACAATGACAGAATTATTTACGATGAAACAATAATGCTAACTATATTGACTGTTTATGCCTTATCGTACAACATTAGTCGGACAGATCCCATCACGTCGTGGTGCAGATGAGCAGCACAGATGAAAACTGCTCTTACAAGGTGAAGGAAACACTGGTGGTCATTAGTATTCGTCGTGAGGACCGCTGCTATACCCTGCATCCTCCCTGTTCGCCCAGATAGCCATTGAATTATGAAGCCAATCTGAGGCATGGTTTGGGTTGCCTAGCGACGGACTTCTGCGTGGCACTGGGTCCCTGGTGATGGGGAGATAATCAAGGGGCCAGATAATGTGCGTGTGTCTCTATATATGTGCGTTTCCTGATGGCTTGTGTGCTTATCTTAAAAAATGTCAAAAAGAAAGAAAGAAAATACCCCAAACCCCTGTGGCTATTATGACCCCAAGCAGAAACTTAAGCTTCACAAAATAAATTGATGGCCAGTGGACACAAACATGGGTGGTCAGGCTTTCTGTTATAATGATCACCATCTTGATCTAGAGGAACAACACTGCATTAAAAAAAATACAAAATGTTTTTAAAGTTTCTTGATAATTTAGAGATCAGGAAGCTGTTTATATAATATAAAATATCATTTGCCTCACTAAATCGTATATTGTGATCCTTACAGAATCATTGGCTAATGTCTTGTATAACTTTTTTGTTAATTGTATGATTTTTGTTATGTACTTTGTTCTTGCTATGAAGATGGCCTTGCTGATGACAGTGTAAAAAAAGAAAAAAAAAACACTGAATAAAATGTATTTATTTTTTATATTGATCATACAGTATGTGTTTGTAAAAGCTGACTGTATGTTTATTTTGCAGATGGGGTTTTTGGCCAGTGTCAGAGTTATCCAGGTTCAGTTCCCTACACTTCTGAGGTGTCTCCAGCAGCGGTGCAGCGTTTGAGGAGCGTTCTTCAGAAGCTGGCCCACAGAGGTATCACATCTCTTTGTGTGCTTGTTTATCATGTTCACGTATCACATTAAATTGTTTTCTTTTTCTCCAAAGTATAAGATACGTTTCACTGTGAAATTATTGTTTATGTGTTCACAAGTCCATTGTCTGTTTTTCTAATTACACATCTCTTTGTTTACCAACTTCCCTGACTGTTAATCATTCAGCTCTCATCAGCTGTCAGATGCTTTAGCTCTCAGTCTGTTACCTTTTATCTTTTTTTTTTTAGATCTGACATTAGCTTGTTGTCTTGTCATCTCACTTCACCTGCTTATTTACTGCCACTCATTTACCTGTCAGTGTTACTGTAACTCTTTTGCCATTTTACCCACATATGTAGCAAAGTCTGTCTATTAGCTGTCTTAATTCTCCTCTCAATATTTACAAAAACCATTCAAAAGTTTGAAGGCAGTAAGATTTAATTGTTTTTCTTAAAAGAAATTCATTTATTCTGAAAGGATACATTAATTTGATAGAAAGTGAGAATACAGACTGTTACACTGTGACAGAAGATTTCTATTCCAAATAACCTCTGTTCTGAACATTCTGTTCATCAAATATTCTAGGGGAAAAAAATTAATCACGGTTTTAACAAAAGTATTAAGCAGTTAGAGTCAGATGTTTTGAACACTGATAATAATGTGAATTAGCAAACCAGCATAATAGAGTGATTTCTGAAGGATCATGTGACACTGAATATTCCGCTTTGCATCACAGGAATACATAACATTTTGAAATATATTCAAATAGAAAAAAAAAAAAACTTGAATTGTAGAAATATTACACAATCATACTGATATTGCTATATTTCGATCTAATTAGAATTAAAAAAATCTTAACAACCCCAAACTTTCACTGGTTGTTTTTACCATGATTGCTTGTACACCTTGTTGACATGATTAAATGCTGGCCAGATTTCTTTGAAACCGAAGATTAGTGAGTAACAGACTAAAACATCATCAAAACTTCACTGACAGCAGTTTCTGGTTTGTCAATGTACTTAGCTAGTAAGTTTTATCTTTGGCAAAACTGTGTCACAATCAGTTCCAGAGCTCGTCATCTCAAGTCAAAGCTGACACACAGCCAAACGTGCGCTCATCTTTCGTGGCACGATGCTGTCTGTCACATGGACAGATGAAAGAGAGTAGGATGAAAGGATGAGACTGAGCACTCATCCACTGCTCAGGGGCTTGGAATTGGACATCTAAGGGCTTTCATGACAGAAAGGTTCTCGATGAGACACCGTGTTAGCATTGCTGGACTGATAGAGGAAATCTTCTGCAGAGATGTGAGTCTTAATGTGTCCAAGCTGAACATATTGTTTGAACATGCCTGGTCTGGAGGTCTGACTTGAGATACTTGCACTTGTACAACAAACTCCGGGCACTGTCTGTCATCAATGTGCTGCAGTTTTGCTAGAATGCATTTTCATCAAAAACTTAAAGCCAGTTGACATGAAAAGCTAATAAGCAACACTGAAGTGATTTTGATACAAGGCATGTATGTGTGTATGTTCGTGTGTGTGTTCACACTGTTTAAATGATTGCAAGCTATTTCATCTAAGCTTTTTCAAACTATACATGCAATATGCAAACTATACTACTAATCCTATAACAGCATTTTTCAGTCAGTCATCTGTATTATGAAATCAGAACATGTAGATTCAATTAAGATGGTACATACATTGGTTTTAACAAACTAAATATTCAATCAAATATTGAGTCAAATTCATTTAGCTGTAATAATGCAATTTACAAAACATTTTATAGGAAAACTATCTGTTTTAATAGAACTGAAGGGATAAGTCACCCCAAAATAAAAATACAAAATAAAAAAAATCATCAAATAACATTATGACAAGGTGAAATAAGACCTCTAGAACTCTATTATAACAGCTATGGTTATGAAGGTAAGTATAAAAGGGATGGTTGATTCTCTCATTGATTACTCATCCTCATGTTTTACAAACCCTTTTGACTCACTTTCTTCTGCTGAACACAAAAGTAGATATTTTGAAGAACATTTAGGTCCAAACCTACATTTGACCCCACTGAAATTTATTGTATGAACAAAAAACATTTCTCCTAATATCTACTTTTAAATACCTCAGAAGAGAGTAAGCGGAACATGTTTTTAACAACATGAGGGTCGATAAATAACAGAATTTTAATTTTGGGGTGAACTATCCCTTTCAGACCTTCCTTCACAGCAATAGCTGTTATAAGACAGTTTTAAGGGTCATATTTAACCTCTCTTTGTCACTTTGTTAGTTTTTTCTGACACCAATCAGAACACAGGACTTATTGTTGTCAGTTTCCAGCATAGCCATTTGGGGGCAGCATGCTCCATCTGTCTCTCTCGGGTGAAGGATCTGAGGCTATAATAGGCTGCAGAGGCTTGCTCCCAGCTTGATCTTTTCAAACAGTCATAAATGAGAGTTGAAAAGCGTGGAAGGCACACAACCATCTTTGGGTAAATTACCAACATGGTAATGAATATTAGAGAGCCAGAGAGATGGCCGACTTACTCCAATTATCCATGCTAAATAAAGAGAGAGAGATCAGGAAGATGAGAGGCTGTGTTCAGCTTCCTCTCTCTATAATTTTTTTTTTCTTTTTGGATGCAGATGGTGTCTGAAACCTCGGCTTTTGATTGACATGCTGTGTTGCAGTGTTTTTATTTTAATTTCAGAGCACTTTTGCAAGGGAAATCTCAGGCGTCTTTAGATGTTCCCTTGTGTGTGTTTGTGTGCAGACAGATGACAAATTTGTGAACCATTAAATTTTATCTTATCTTGTTTTCTTGTCCATTTGCCCTGTATTTGTGTATTTTTATGTGTGTCTGTGAAACATTTTTATACACGGTTAGGTTTTTTTCGGTTAGGTTCGAGATTTCATCACATCTGCCTCGCAACCATCACATTGCACCTTTTGTAAGCATTACAGAACTCTTTAGCAGACCAACATCCTTCCACATACCTCCTCACAGGAGAAGGGGAGATAGGAAGATAGATGTAGAGAACATCAATGCCATCGACTCACAATTCTCTTTATCACGCGTTTAGAGTAGCTGTAGAAATCACGCAATTTGTGAAGCCAGCACCACACACTGCACAATGTCATTAGATCGATGCCATTGACCGGACGGCAAGAATGTTCTCTCTTTGTCATAGGGGTCCATCACGACAACTGATAGCCCTCCCTGCTGTGAGCTACCCCATATTTCATGCCATTGTCTTTAGATGTTCTTCAGATTTCCCAGCGCCTGGATTTAAACAGCCTGCTCTTAATACATCGTGCCATTCCTTTGATCTTCAGCCATGGTCAGTGTGTCTTTAGATAATGGGAAGTTACATATGTCTCCTGGAGTAGAAAGCTATTAATGAATAGAGAGGGACAGCTAGGAGGTGATAGAGAGACAGTTTGGGTAAGGAGCAGCTGGAAGGGAGAGTGAAAAAGAGGGGGAATTAAGTTGAATTTAATGGGTTGGTCTTAAGTGAGGTCACACATAATGGACAGCTGAAATACCCCAGAACTGATTCTCTGAAATCATATAAAATTACTCAGCTGTATGTCATGCATAATTTTTCTCATGCTGTTCAGATGCTCCAAGCTAGTTATGCTATACCTGGTCTTACATTTACTGCTTCTGAATAAAAAAACACACACACAAAAAAAAAATGAACCAGGACAGTGTGCACTGCCATTCGAATGTTTAGGTATAAGTAAGCGGTAAGAGTTTTTTTTTTTTTTTTTTTTTGCTTTTAAAGAAATTAATACTTTTAGTAGGGACATTAACTTGATCAAAAGTGAGAGTAAATACATTTATAATGTTAGAAACTATTTATATTTCAAAGAAATGTTTCTTTGAACTTCCTATTCATCAAAGAATCCTGAATCTATCAGTTTCCACAAAAATATTACATTTATTAAGTTTATAAAGCAGCAAATCAGCATAGAGTGATTTCTGAAGGATCATGCAACACTGAAGATTGGAGTAATGACTGCTGAAATTTCAGTTGTCATAACAGGATTAAATTACATTTATATATATATATATATATATATATATATATATATATATATATATATATATATATATATATATATAACAGACAACATTGTGTCTAAAATATAACACAATACTAAGTTCTTATTTATCGAACTGTTGTATAAATCAATTTCATATTTGCACTTGTACTATTCGAGACAAAACAGCACTCGTGTGATATTGCACTTGTTGCTAGTGTGATATTGCTTAACTATATCATATGATATAAATATGAGACAAATCTCATAAAGGGACATTTTCTCCCCAATCTCTTGAATTTTAGGGGTATGGAACTGCATCCTATAGACTATATCACCCAGCGAGATTTTGCCCTTCTTCATATTCAACAACTGTGGTGTGTTCATCTTGAAGTGGCTTTCTGCACACGGTTCAGTGTTTGACATCAAAGTACCACGAGTGCTACAGTATAGAGAGTCGACAGCTCTGTATGCGTTCCAAATTGCAGTACATTGATGCTGCTTCAGAAATGAAAATTGAAGTATGTGGGCCGGGAAGGGGTGGGTGTGCTGATTGTGTAATTTTTTTTATTATATTATTTTTTTTCCATAACTAATTAATTAGATTAACGTGTTAAATCGACAGCCCTAATGTAAAGTTATGTTATTAAGGAAAACTAAAATTATGCTCATGAAGTCAATAAATTTCACATTACTGGTCTTTAACAGTCCATAACAATCCATTTTGCAGCTTGTCTGAGGTAGACTTGGGCTATTATTTTTTTAACAAAGGATGTATTGTGTTCCATCTACACTATTTTTTTAATTGTAAATATGAAGACAGACATCTTTGGCTATTTAGTGTTAGTCACACATCTTACACCACGGGCGTTACATTTGTAAGATTCAGTGCCAATTCAATAGTTTGAAAAACGTGTCTCAAGATCCTTGTGTTCTGTTCAACACTAAATAATATAGTACATATTCTTAATTACAGATACTCCATCTCAAAATATATGTTTTTTCCTCATACAGTTTTATGCGACAATACATCCAGTACTTTCAACAATCCGTGACTCTTTATTTTCCAGAATAGTTGCAAATATACAGATTTGTATATTTATCAGTGGACCTGATATCTGAGTAACGTAGGTTCTGGCAGGGGGTTCAGGTAAAACAACACAAGGTGTATGAAGAGACACTTGTGCTGTGAGACGTGTATAGATGTGTAACATGGCCCTCCAGGCTTACTTGTGACCTTTAACCTTACCGTCATCCAAGTAGAAACTCCATGTTCAGATAGAAGTTCAGCGAAGCAAACTAATTCACCTTGACGTGTGCATTAGAGCTTCTTTCTCTCATGGCCCACGAGAGGTGAGACACAGGGGAACAAGAGTGAGAAAGGCAGATAGAAAGAGAGCAGGGGACATTGGCTGCAATAGTGCACTACATTTTTGACGTATACCTCTTAGCCTCTGCTAAAGCCATCCATGACTCCTTTGTGATTGTATGTGTGCAAGTGAGATGTTCGAACAGCTCCTCATTTGCTTTACAACAGACTCTTGAAATTTCTTTCCACAGCTTGTTAGATGCTGTTTTGAACTGTAGGTCCATAACAAATACAGTTACTGTATATGGAGCTCAGTATTTTAACATCATTTATTTCACATACAGACTTTAACTTTACAGCTTGAACTGAAAGTGGAAGACATGACTATGAATAATGAACTGGCACATTTTGCACAACTATGCTAACTAGCACGTAGGACGAAAACATTGTTATTAAACTTGCAAGTGGCATAACAAATAAACTGAAAACACAAATAAACAGGAGAACACAAATGCATAAGAAAACAGTACAATTCAACAGCAACAGTTAGGCAACAAATTAGATTTCAGCAGCCACAATGTATGCTGGGAAAATGTTATGCTCTGCCAAGCAATCTTGGGAGAGCTACAAATGTATTTATATGTGTTGTGTTGTTTGATAGTTTGAGAGAAGCACTGTATTTGACAGATCAGGCTGTGAAAAACACATTTGATTGGTACCTGTTCGCCTGTGTGTAAGCCCTCCAACATGCTAAATAATGAGTCCTACAATTTGCTGATATTTCTCCCTGGCACACTCAGAGTTAACTGTCAGAAGGTCTGGTAAAACCAGCATTGCAAACAGGGGCCATTATTCCAAATAACAAATTGTTGGTACTGTAATTAGTGCAATCAGTAATTTAAAGCAGCAGAAGCATATGTGTACTTGTATATTGTATATGTTGCATATCTTGTATATGTTTTTTTTATTGTCTGTTTACATTTTGCAAAACATTTGTATTAATAAAACCATCTGTATTAATTTGTTGATTTACAATTACTTGAATTTAGTTTTGGGGAATTTTATGTGTTTATTTTTTTAATTCTTCAAAAGTGCTTTTCAGTACAGTAAATATCAGCAGTTTCTACAGAGCCCTCATGGTTCTCTTTTCCACAGAGGGCTTGAGAATATCTAATTATCTTTCTGCATCTGTTGCTCTGCAGAGTTCACATCATTTTGCGTGGGGTTCACTCAAGACAGCCACCAAGTATTAATCTGTCCAGAAGCTCTCTTCTCGAGAAATTTCTAAACAGATGCTTGTCTACACATTGCTGCAGAGTTTTCTGTTTTTGCTATTTTCTGGCCAATGAAGATGGCTTTTATAGTAGATTGGCATTCTAGCAGACATTATACCAACAAAGCACTATTTAACTTAAATTAATAAGATAAGTAAACTAATAATTTTTGCCCATCAGACCCCTTCTTGAATGAGGCATGTACTTTTTCCTGTAAAAATAAAAGCAGCCTCGCTGAGCAGAAGAGACTTCTTTTAAAACATTAGAAAATATTACAGATCCCGCTATGTGTGAATGTTACAATAAATTTATTAACAGAGCTTTCGTAATTATTATCAATATTATTGTTTTTTTTATTTGAAATAGCAGTAATATTACAGATTTTATAGTATACGATTTATAGATTTATAAATGAATCTCATTACGAATACATCATACGTCTAGCATTGTATCATGTCTTGTAAAAAAAAAATCATAAAAATGTAACTGAGCAAAAGAGGAGGAAGTCTGTTTCAGCACAGATTTCCCTCACACTTTTGAACTACGAACCCTGGTTGACAAGCAGATCCGCCATGAGTTTGTGCAGCGCTGTCAGAATACATAATAAGTGCGTGTATTAGAAAACATACTGTTCTGCAGTTTATTTACTAATTGTTTAGTATTATACCATTTCGCGATTTCAGTCATCAGAAACCAGCAACAATCACCTATTCCTCTTCTCATCGAAGTGCTTGTAATGATTTTTGCATCTTTCTCGGAAAGTTTGAAATGCTTCCACACTGCTGATGTGTCTGTTGCATTATAAAGAATGCACATCTCTCACTCTTTGCTGGTTGCTCTTTGATCGTGTCATGTCATTGTTCGGTACAATTTATTAGGCCCCTTGCTTTTTCGGTTGCCGAACATTCCCGTGCATGCCTAATAATTATATAGGGAATATTAGATCTCAGATCCTTGATTGTCGATATAAGAAGGTAGCCTAATAAAAATTCAGGGCTTAACAGAAACCAGATATTCAAATTTGGCAAACACTGCAAATATCTCTAAATTAATTATCATTCTGCAATTGTTAAAGGCTTTTATGGAAGGTTACTTTCTTTTTCTTTTTCTTTTTTTTTTGGAAAGGGAGCAAAATCATGTAGTAACAGGGTTTTGTGTAAAAATGTTTTTGTTAATTAAAATTAGTTATTTAAAAAATAATGAATTTCAATCAAATAGATTGTCAGTGCCACCATTTAATGCATTTAAAATGAGTTACTTTGGTAAATTAGTTTTAGGTTAGAGAATCGACTTGGGCTTACAACAACTATATGTATATATATATATATATATATATATATATATATATATATATATATATATATATATATATATTTGTGCAAATATTAAATATTATCAGGGTGTATCGTATTTGTGGTATGTGCCAATTGAGTTGAAATAATTAGTGCATGAAGATACCATATAATCCAGCAAAAGCGCACCTGCCCCAGTTGCCTAATTTATGCTATTGTACCTTCACAATAAATTAGGCAATTTGTGATGAACAGAATTAAAATCAATGTTTGTCAGCTTCACTAATTGGAAGATGGTTCTACATTAACTTGTGCTCCAATTTGCATATTGACCCACACAACCAAAAGCCAGTCACAACAAAGAATGTAAGGCATGTCTGCTGCTGAAAAGGGATTTAAATATTTGAAGATCATGGCATTCTTAGAAAAAAAAAAGCAATTGATGTCTGGAAGAAACCCCAACCACCATCACCCTTACACAAGTTTTGATAGCAGCGACATCAATGACCAGTCTGCTAATTAGTAATAGCACATTATATCAGGCTCCATCTAAGACCTAATGAGGTGGACCTTTCCTGAGATAAAAGGGTGTAGCACTCTGGGTGACAGGACAGTAACACCATTCTAATATGTGTGTTTCCTTAGAGGGTAAATGCTGATGGTAACATAGGAAGTTGTGGCATAATGGCCTAACGGAGAGAGAGTCAGACTCATAACCCAAAGGTTGTGGGTTCGAGTCTTGTACCGGCAAGGATTGTGGGTGGCAGGAGTGAATGTACAGTGACTGAGGAGCCTTTGAGCAACTGCTCTGGGTGCCACAGCAAAAAAAAAGGCTGCCCACTGCTCTGGGTGTGTGTTCACAGTGTGTGTGTTCACTGCTGTGTGTGTGCCCTTAGGATGGGATAAATGCAGAACATTAATTCTGAATATGGGTCACCATACTTGGCCACATGTCATGTCACTTTCATGTAACACAAATGCTCAGCTATCCTCATGCTTGCTATTTCTCTTACATTGTTCACTGAATTTTTATGCAGTTTTTTTCTTTAGTCGGTTTTGTTTTTTGCTGAATATATCCATTAAGTTTATTCAGAATGTCATGTTCATTCATTTTAGTCAGTTTTTAAATGGCGTCTAATTTTAGCAGACATCAATTTTAGTTGATGAAATTGTGCAAAATTAAACCATTTAATAAGTAGTCTCTTTATGCTTTAGTTACTGAGTGTGTTATGGATTAAGTGTATTCATAATGTGACCTGCACATTCTGACTGGCACTGAACCTCTTGTCATATTTTTGTCAGCTGTTTATTAAAATCAACTTGTCATGATATTCATTTTTATCTCATTGAATGAAAAACCTTCATTAGCAAACACTTTGTTGATCATTTAATTGAAAAAATATCTATCTTCAAAATTATTTTTTATATATTTTGTGTTACATTATTAGCACGCATCCTCGGATCCCTCAAAAAGGCACAGCATCTGTAATGTAACATTTTCTCTCCTTCATCCAACATATTATTCGGTGATGGATAGAATACATGGTGATGATAATATTAAGCTGAGCCGAGGTCCCACTATAAGCCCACAATCTGTCTTCTGCCTTTTTTTAGCGATATATGTAAATAAGAGATTTACATTGTCTGCCCCTCTTCTCAACCCCACCCATCATGTTTCCAAGAAAACAGATTAGCAGGACTGAGTGTCGGACGCTGGTGGAAGGCTAATGAGGTCACATCTATAGGGGTTTAAGGAGATGCTCTTCAGATCTTTATTTGTTCTCCTGCATCTGTGGCTTGTTAATGACATTCCTCCCATTCATCCGTTCAGTCACTGCATACCTGTGTCCCTTAGTGCGGTGAACAATCTCAAGTATGTCTGATTCGGTGACATTTGCATGAAAGCTGGATGAACGTGTCTTCAGAATGCACAAGATAGGATTTGATGCGTCAATTTGGCGTTTTTCTATTTATGTTTTTCCTCCCTGGAATTTAGAGGGTGTTGTTTTGGATTCCGACCTGAGATTTGTTATTTTTTTGATATTCTTTAAAGCGTGGCAATTTTTTAAATGGTAAATTCAGGTGAATGAATGATTGTATACGTGAGGTACTTAAACAAATGCAAGAAAACATATGGGCTAATTAACATGAATACTTTGAATATCAGCAGCAAGATGTTTAAATGCTTGTGGTAAAAAAGTGCATCGGTGTGCTTTATCCATGATGGTGACTTAACATAGTTTCTCTTGTCTGGTCTTTGTAATGTATTTTGAAATGTCAGCAATTCAAGGTGTAAGCGGGGTTTCTTTGAATATAATCCGGTTAGTTTATGTATATGCCACTTTATGGTCCTCTATGTTCATTTTATTATAGGATATACTTGGCAGGATGACACAACTCAGGAGGTAATCTCCAAAGAGCTCTCACAACTACCCAAGGTTTCTCTTGAAGGATTTACAAACACCTTTTCTCGTTTCAATGGCAATTCCAGGTGAGCCCCTTAAATCCTCTGTTGCGTTTAGCATCCATGACAATAATGAGATTATGAAAACTTTTGTTATAGTAGCTGTTGTTGTTGCAATGTTTTATTAATTCAAGTTTAGTATTTTTATGTAACAGCAGTTGATAAGACAACAAGTTCATTCGTTAACATTAGTTTATGCACCTGGTGTCTTCAAAGAATTTTGCACCATTTGTTTAACATTAATTTAAAAATATACAATATTTATATACCATACAATTTTTTCACATTAATAGTGCTTGCATCTAATGTTGACAAATTGAACCATTTAGTAAAGTAATAATCTGATAAAGACATGTTTGTGTTCTAGACACTTTTTTATCTTCTAATATCGGTTTATCTGTTTTTAAACATGGAATTGTATTATAAACATTCCCAATGGGCACAGGAAGCTGAAAGAAGTGAGCAGGACACTGGGGAGGTACCTTCAAGGTTTCCTGCCTTCTGATGTTGCCACCTTCAAACAGAGTCCTCAAGGGCAGCAAGTGCTTTGGAAGGTGAATCTCCAACTATTTATATACATTTTTTCACGTTTGCTCACATACTACTTGAAGTATTTTGATGCTATATGACAGTTGTCTTAAAAAGTGTCCTTAAAATCTTCAGCTTGGGGCTGTAAACAACTGGGCAGAACTACCACATATACATGGATACATTGTAGATGTGTGTGAAACATAGTAGTTACTAAATGCATTATTTTAATGCACTGCTAACAAGTGCACTGTACATGCTGTGGAAAGTTAAGTTTGGCAAAAAATCGGCATGTATTGCTACTTGCTCAGCATTTCATTAGACAACTGTCAGATAAGCACATAGCTACTGGGGACATGCAGAAAGACTCAACCTGCTTGGGACCCACAAACCAACACCAAACAACTGTTCTTGAAGTTAACAGTTGTGAAAGTTGATAAGTTCACTGCACTATTGAACTTTAGTGTCCTGCAGTGCTTTTAGAGCCAGCCGTGTGTATGTGCTGGGCTGTTCATCGAAGCCCACCCTGCTGTTCTAAAGTCAGTTTGGCCTTCTACTTTGCAATGGTGGGAAGACTATAATTGTTTTATATAATTTCTCATATGGAGCAGAGCAAAAAGAGGGATGCTGATATAATGTGTATTATAGGTTTGGTAAGAGGAATGTTTCTGTTTTGCATGCCAAGTTCCTTGTTTATTTATTGATTTGTTTACATATTTATTTATTCTTCAACCATAGTACAAGGGAGATGGGCCCCGTAATCATAAAGGTGTAATTCAGCTCAAAGAGAAGACTCCCTTGCCCCACATCTTCTTCCTACAAGGCCAACCTGATCTCCCGGCCATTATGGACCAGCCTCCCCCAGGTCGATCATACTTCACTGGTTTTGAGCAGGATCGTTCTGGAGTCCCTCTTGCTGAGCTTCAGCAGTATCAAGCTGGGCCCATGAGAGCACAAGATCCTGGTAAAGGTCAAACACAGGGAAAGGTGCATTACCTCAGCCTCCAGCACACTTCTGATACCAAAATAGAAAAACTGCCAGGAGCTTCCAAGCAACCTCCAAAGCCCCAAATCGAAAAATTGTTTTTCAAATCTTCAACAAGCAACCCTGCTTACAAGGAGGCCCTCAGTTCAGTAGATGGTGAGCTAATAATTCTACTATATAAATTTCTATATATAAACATTGTATGGGTCAAAATTATCCTTTTTTCTTTTATGCCAAAAATCATTAGGATATTAAGTAAAGATCATGTTCTGTGAAGATATTTTGTACATTTTCCATAAATATATCAAAACATAATTTTGGATGATTTGTAATATGTATGGCTAAGAATTATTTTACAAACACACACACACACACGCGCGCACACACACACACACACACACACACGCACACACACACACACACACACACACACACACACACACAGCTCTGGAAAGAGACTTCAGCAAAATTATCTGTTTCACTGGTTTTACTATTTGCAGGTACTGTATGTATTTAAGTAAAACGACCATTGACTGTTTTATTCCATAAAATACTGACAACATTTCTCCCAAATTCCAAAATGGACATAATTTAGAGCATTTGTTTGCAGAAAATGACAACTGGTCAAAATAACAAAAATGAGGCTTTTTCAGTCCTCAATAATGAAAATAAATAATGTTTTCAGACCTCAAGTAATGAAAGAAAAGAAGTTAATATTCATTTTTAAACAACACAATATTAGTGTTTTATCTTAGGAAGAGTTTAGTATTTGGTGGAATAACCCTGATTTTCGATCACAGCTTTCATGCATCTTGGCATGCTTTCCACCAGTCTTTCACATTGCTGTTGGGTGACTTTATGCCACTCATGCAGAACTTCAAGCAGCTTGGCTTTGTTTGATGGCTTATGACCATCCATCTTTCTCTTGATCACGTTCCAGATGTTTTCAATGGGAGTCATGTCATTGTTCCTGGGCTCAGTGTTAGAGGATTGTGTTAGCAGCACAAAAAGTCATGGGTTCAATTCACAGGGAACACATACTGGTAAAAAAAAAAAAAAAAAAAAAAAAAACACATATAGCCTGAATGCACTGTAAGTTGCTTTGGATAAAGCAACTTTGTATGTGGCTTGATTCATAGGACCTTCATAAAGACGAATGTGACAGATTCTAGCCTCTGCTGAAGCACCCCCAGGTCACCCATCTTTCACCAAATTTCACAGTGGGTGTGAGACACTGTGGCTTGTAGGCCTCTCCAATTCTCTGTACAACCATTAGATGAACAGATGTTGTGCAAAACTGTAAATTAGACTCATCAGTGAATGTCCAATTGGTCTGGCTGACCCTGGCACTTCTTTGCTTCTCATTGATGAAGAGCTTTCTTCTAGCTTTGACAACTTCAGCCTTGCTTTTAGGAACCTGTTTCAAACTGTCCTTGCCATGCACTTCACCCCACCTGTGATTTGTCATTCTTTTTGTATGTCACTTAATGCTATCATACGGTTGTTAAGTGACATTCAAATAAGTTGGCGGTCAGAGCAGAGAGTGGTTTTCATGTCTGTAGCTTTGTTTTCCCCAATGTCTGCAGCTTGACCTTGTTCTTAAGAATTGCTGTTTTTTTTTTTGTTTTTTTTTAACGATGGAAGCAAACTGACGCTCTTTTCAACTCTTTTGGCATGGTCAATCATTATTATTTGATTCCAGTTACTTGTGAGTTACTACTAGCACTGTTTTTGCCATCCAGCTGATCCTATTAAAAGAGGATATTCATGACCACAACAGTGCTTTTTATACTTTTCATCAATAATTAAGATTTGGTTGAGGTGATCACCTACTCGGTACTTCATTAAGCAGAATGAGGTATGCCTGTGTTGGAATTCAGCAGACACTGGAGAGGAATGGTTGCCATACATTTAGAGATGCTGATTTAAGAAAAGATTGGAGTGATCTTTTTGAGTGGAATTTTTCATGCTGTATATTTACATAAATATTTTTATATGCATTAAAAAAAAGATGCCAGGAAAAACAAATAAATAATTAAATTCCCATATTATGTTTATTCAAACTCATTTAATGCATTGTAGTATTTGCATTCTAATTATCCATGTTCAGGATCAGTCTAAAGTGAATGAGGAAACATTAATATCATTAATATAATTTGTACACCCCAAAAACACACACACATACCTTTATTAAGAAAGAAACTAAGGGTAGAGATGAGAAACACAGTCTGGCTCCAAATACCTATGTGAGATGAATTAAACATAATGTGCTGAGCAATTATCCCTTTTATTGGACTGCACACAAACACTGACAGTTCCATGAGGAGTTTGTTCTTATACTTATTATTAATCAAACAGGGGGTCATACAAATTTGAGCAGTTTGGTTCTTGTACACTTGCAAAATACTTAACCAGATTCTATTCTTTCCTCTGTTTTCTCTCAGAGAAGTTCATTGATGGAGTGGTTAACCAGCTCGGACGTCAGAGCGTCAGTGTGGATACTTTGACCCCAAAGGACCTGGACAAGCTCTCCAAAGTCATCACCCAGGCCCTGCAGGTGGTGGATGGAGTGGAAGGGGTCAAAGGTAGAGAAGCCACACAGGATGAAGTGGAGGCAAAGAGAGAGCCCAGTCAAGGGTTACATCAGATGGAGAAAGCAGATGACATCACACATGAAGGTAGTAACCCCTTAACAAAGATACATATTTGATAAGTTCCTGGTTACACATGCTTTACAATCCCAGTTATAGGCCTTAAGTAGAACAATTTGTGATCAATCAAGAACCACAATCTTTACCATAAATTAAATTCTGTTTACAGAAGCAGAAGACACTGCCCTTAAATCTGATGATGAGGTAATATATGGAAATACACAGGGCCATGTGACTCGTGATATATCTTTGTGATAAAGTCAATAGAAATCCCAGGTTAATTTTCTATTTCCAGGGCAAAGGTTTTATCAGCCAGCTGCTGGAGTTCCTGGATCGTAACGCTGGCCCTGGATCTGTGCATCCTTCCCAAGCAGAAGAGCCTTTTCTGGGGTACGTCGACCAGCCAAATGCTGGAAGCCCATTGAGGGCTAGTTTGGAGAATGTCCAGAGCCGGACAACACAAACAGATCTGGACCTGGTGAGGAAGAAAATGGAACCGGACACTTTGGAGACAGAGCCACTGGTGGACGCTGAGGTAGAACAGTGGATGCATGGGTCTCCGGAGGCGAAACCAGAGGTTCAACCAGGAAAAGAGCCACAAAACAATTCCACGGTGAAAGAGGAGGTGGAAAAGAAGGGTGTGAAAGTGGAAGTGAATGTTGCAACGTATTCAAGTCCACATGATGGAAACTTTGGCTACATTATTACTGAAGAGTAAGTATATATTGCATAGAAACACTTACATAGACTGTCATGATGAGGAACAAGATGTTTGCACTCATGAAGGGCACATGGATCTATAGTATGATTCTGAAAGAAGTCTCTTATGCTCACCAAGGCTACATTTATTTGATTAAAATTTATAGTAAAAAAAGTAATATTTGGTAATATATTATTATATAACCTGTGTGTAACTGTTTTTAATTTGATCATATTTTAAAATGCATTTTATTCCTGCGATGGTAAATATCCGAATATCCAGAAGTCATTACTGCAGTCTTCAGTGTCACATGATCCTTCAGAAATCATTCTAATGTGCTGATTTTGCACTCAAGAAACATTTCTTATCACTGTTGAAAACCAGTTTGCTGCTTAATTTTGTGTAAACTGTGATACACTATTTTCAAGATTCATTGCTTTATGTACAGTTTAAAAGATTTAATTTGAAATTTAAATATTTTGTAAGATCATAAATGTCTTTGTCACTTTTGTCAATTTAATGCAGCTTTGCTCAATAAAAGTATTATAATTTCTTACATATGAGGGAACATTTTTAATCACAGGATCAGTGTATGTTTTATATAAATTGCAGATGCATTTATCTAAAAATGGTAATAAGGAGTCATCTGTGGTTTACATGGTTACTATGATTTCTATGCATAATTGAGTTTTTATCTGCCTCAGTCATATTTTCTTTTTTCATTCAGCGTCCATGCTCAGTTTATATTACTGCATTCCATATTGCAATTTATTTGCTTTCCCTCAGTCATCCTCTGTGTGTATTAGTGTTAGTGTGTAGATGATTGTGTGTGTTGTGTACATTTCTCAAAGCGAAAGATAATGGCATCCGCAGCCACAGCATCTTCAATAACTTGATTTATCTCACAGAGGTTCACTTACTGCAGTCCCATTTAACTTGGAGTACCTGAAAACACACAGACATATTCTCAAAAAAGGAGATGTGTGTAAGGAAAGTGTGTAAGTGTGTATTGGAAGGCAGTGGTAGGCGTGAAAAAACATCAGGAAAACAACTGCACTCTAGCATCTTCTAATTCTCACTTGCTTTCTCATGTGTGTGAATATGCTTCCATTTGGAGGCATATCATTCTTCAGGCTTGTGTGCAAGTTGCTTTGTGTGTTTGCACGTGCTCTGATATGTGAGTGAATGTGTGTGTTTTAACTAATCATAAAGGCATCGCACTTCACAGTGATTCCATTCACACCTTATTGTTTGCCTCATTGCTGGAAAATACAGGTGATTTACACAAGCACACAAGCCACCTGTGTCCTATTCCCTATGCGTTTTTATCCACTCGCTGCTCTCTGTATACCTCCTGTGAGCTGTGTTCAATACTGTTTCTGTTATGACATTCATCTAGCAGCACCCATCTGCATACATTTGAAATGTTCTTATATTGTTGTCAGACCTCATTTTTTAACAATTATATGTTAAGTGCTGATGCTGAAAGGCATATTTGCAGATTTGATCATGTTCATCCTAGAGGAATTGTGTTAATTTCTGCAGTCTCAAGGTTGAGAACCTTTGTTGTAGCCCTAAATATTAAAAAGATGATGTGTAACTACGCTAGACATAATTCATACCTTATATCGAGCAGGAAAAATGCACTACAGTAATGAAATGAAATAATTAGATTTTAGGTTTTTGCCTGACAGACAATACAATGGGTGGAAAAAAAAAAAATTTGTTAGACTTAAGTGATGGAGAGATGAGCCATATAAGAGATTTATGATTTGTTTTTAAATTATTGCCAAAAATCAACCATCTACACTGTCAGAAAACAGAAGCTTTCACTGGGGATTTGAAAGAGTACTGAAACGTACCATTTATGTACTAAACTGTACACTTTAGATACAAATGTTCAAATACAAATTCAAATAAACCTTCTGAAAGGTTATTACCCCAGTGACTGATTTTGTTCGTTTTTTTTTTTCCCTGAAAGTTTAGCTACTGCATGACTACACTATAAAAAAAATGTAAACCCATAGCAACACCCTGGCAACCACCAACAACACCATATTTTCTTGTGAAAATGTACAGATCTAGCTAATTGTTCTTTGTTTATTTTTGCCAATACCTAGTTCGCTGTCCACTGACCAGGGGCTGAGCCTCATGGAGCTGTTAGCTGAGAGAGTCAGCCTTCATGTAACAGATTTTCTACAGCTCTCGTAAGTGCATACACACACACACAAACATATACATACATACTTGTTGAAGACAGTCTCATGCTGGTCGACTCTAATGGCACTAATGGAACACTCACCCTGTGGTTTTGTTTAGTTTCTCATTTTGCAGTATAGTTTGGGCTAAGTACTTATTTTCAAGTGACAGCGCAGTGATTACGAGTGTGTTCTGAATTCTGTGTATATAAGTTTAAGCTTTATATAAATGGTTCAGAGAGAGAAAGAATGCATCTCAGTGTGTGTAGGTGTGTATTACTCTGACCTGCCTGCAGTGGTAAACTCAAGTTCAATTACAGCACATTTTCTGATGATAACCAATGTTCTACAAGTGCACAGATTAAAGGCAGCTTTCTGCTTAATTGTTTGGAATGAAACAAATGCTTTTCAGGCACTCTTGAATTTCACTGGGAAAAACTTGCTGTGGTTACATTTCACTCACATTTAATAAATGAAGCTTTATATACAAGGGTAAATAAAATACAAATATTAATATAATTACTAATTTTTTTGCACTCTCTCTCTCATCCACACAGCTTTATTTGACTTCTATTATTTAATATACAAATACACATTCTCACCCTATCTGAAAACACACATACACACACAAAATTTACTTTATTTCTATATTGATTTTATAAATGAAGATGTTTTTTTTAAAAATGGGTTTGAATTAAATGGCTAAACACACACACACACACACACACACACACACACAAACATTTTATAGATTTTAATTACACTACAATTAAAAGCATTTTTTTTTACCCAAAACAAATTAAAACACTTATTCAGCAAGGATGCATTACATTTATTAATAGTTACAGTAAATTCATTTATAATGTTACAGAAACTTCCTATTCATCAAGGAATCCTAAAATAAACAGAAAAACAATTTCTAAGAAATGTTTCTACAGCACCATAATATAATGATTTCTGACAGATCATGTGACACTGAAGAATGGAGTGATGGAGTCATTTTAAATAGAAGTAATATTTTACAGTATTATTTAATATTTAATATTATTTCCTCTGTATTGGTAGTGCGAGAATAAATATAAGATATTGCTAAAAACATGCTTTACAGGCCTCACTGAAAAACAAACAAGTATAATGTGTGTACTGTAGCTGAGCCCTGTTCAAGGTGAGCTGTGTTACCTGCTAATGTATCTTTTATCATCTAATGCATTTCATCTTTTCTGAGAAATAATGGAAAGGTGTACTAGATGATGCACACTCTTATATAAAACATTATGTCATAATGTCTGCATTTTTTGGACGGATATAAAGATAAGATGGCTAGAAAAGTAGACTACACAATGCAAAAGTAAGCTTCTGCTCATTTGATCATATAATGTAAGCAATCAAAGATCACGAAAATTCAGCACACCCTTGTGCAAACATTTGTACACTCAAATGTGGTGTGCCATATTTGCGCTTCGCACTGTGTTGCGGTTGCATAAAGAGTTAGAGTAACACCTCTCTGAACTCCAGACATGACGTAAGGTTTGTACTGTGTGCAGACAGTAGGGGGCACAGAAACACACACACACGCACACACACACACACAGTTGTGTATTTACAATCAGACAGACTTGTTCTCTTATACACATTGAGACATTAACACATTCATTTACACTAATTCTACCTCTCTTCCGTTCTTGCACTCATTTATTTATTTTTTTACAACCCACACATACACATGCAGTCTACCTGTCATCTCCATCCCACACTCTCCCCCATGGTGCAAAAGGAGCTGAACAGAAGTGGTATCGTTGCGTTATGTCTGTCCTCCCTCTACGTACAGGATGTTGGTGGCATTTTACTGAAAACTTATCAGCACTGATGATGTTATAAACGGGAGTATGGGCCATTGTGTTTATTTCGCTTTAAAAGCCACTGTTTTCTTCCAGAAATGTCCAGAAGCCAAAACAGAGGTGTGTGCTCAGGTATAGAGAGGAAAGCAAAAGATGGGTGGAAATCGGTTTAGGAAAAGTAAATATAAGTGGAGTTATAATGTGTGAATTTTTAGGGGAATTATGTTTTTGTAAATGTTAAAAAGCAGCATGTATGAGGGCATTGGTAGCAAAATAATAATAATAATCATCATCATCATCACATTATACAGACCTAACTATAAATTATACAAAGTTTATTATAAATAAAATTAAAACTGAAATACAACAGAACTGTACATTACATTATAGACCTAAAATTCTTAGCAATTTGTTTTCAAAACAATACATCTTCTAGATTACTGTTTTAGTAGATTACGGATTATCCTGCTCTGGATATTATTTTTAAAACTTGAAAACAAGTATGTTGAGCTATGACTTACAATAATTTTAAATATAAGTATAAAATGAGACATGAGAGTCTAGAAGCTCTATTATTTTCCAGCAGATATCTGGGAGTCTGTGTGTGTTAATTCTGAGGATGAGAGCTTACCTTTGACTTGCTCTTGCCACCTGCTGACGTGTGAATGGGATTTTGTTCTGGTGACAGATTCATTCCTCCAGTCTTCCACCTCACTTTCTCTTTCTCTTTTATCCCCCCCCCCCTCTTCTCTTTTTCTATCCCATTTTTCTCTCTATTTGTGACCCTCATTTCACCCTGGTCCGCAGGGGGGGTAGCTTCAGAGCTGCATTCCAGATAAATGCATCTGAATGGCTCAGAATCAGGAACTGATACTGAATTGGATTTATTTCATGGAGGAATAACTTGTCAATTTATGTCAAAAGCAGAGAAGAAAGCTAACGGCACAGACCTTTCATAAGAAAATTAACCAAATCTAAATCTCTAGTGATCTGCTGTGGTATTGCGGTACTGCAGTTGACTGCATCTGCAATAATGTATTTTTTAAATGATAAAAGAGTATGTTCATGACTCACAGCTGCAAAAGTTTCGTTCATCAAACTCACTGCATACTGGCATTCTTTAAACTTTCTTTTCTCTTCCTGTTTTCTCCTTATTGTCTCATTCTCGGTGTCTCTTCCTCCCCTATTTTTCTTCTCTGTGTCTCTCAGGGTTCTGGGTCCAGCAGTTACCTTTCAAGTGCGCCCCAATGCTCGAAACATCAGCACGGCCCAGCTAGCCAGAGTGGCAGGTACACACAAACTCACGTGCACACACACACACACACACACACCACTCGTTCCGCTACTGCATTCTAGTTACTATTCTGATCATCTCCTGACACATTGGGGAAGAATCCTCTCATAGAGCCATGACCTTGATTGCAGCATTAGTTATTTTCAAGGTTTAATCCCTCTTTTTACACACAGTTCAAACACGTATGTGCACACACATGGAAAACCAAGAAAGCAAACCAAACTGTACTGTTTTAGTTTCAGTACCTGTTTCCTTTGTCTTCTGTTTTGCACCAGTATTTTCTTTTTAGATGGGCTCTGCATACTATTGATATTTTTTATAAAACTTTTCTTGTTGGTTGTTAAAGTAGTCATACATCTTTGGTTCATGGTATATAATTGTTTTGGTAAACTCTGGTAAATTTACTCCATAGATTAAAAAAAATATATATTTAAAGAAAAACATACACTACTGTTCAAATTTTTGGGGCCAGTAAGTATATATATATATATATATATATATATATATATATATATATATATATATATTCTAAAATCAGTTTTAAACTAAATTAATACTTTTATTGAGTAAAAATATATCCGTTTCCACAAAAAAATATTATACTGTTTTCAACATTGATAATAATAAGAAGTTTTCTTGAGCAGCAAATCAGCATATAAGAATGATTCATGAATGATCATGTGACACTGAAGATAATGACTTCAAAGTAATAAATTCTATTTGAAAAATGTAAACATTCATACTGTTTTACTGTATTTTTTTCTGTATAATACATGCAACCTTGTTGAACATAAGAGACATCTTTAAAAAATAAGGGTAAATGGTAAAAGGCTTTTGAACGTTAGTTTATGTTAATTAAATACAAATGTCTGTGACTGACATCGTAATCTGTTAGTCTGACTGTTTGTAAGGACTATAAAGCCTTTGTACTTTGACTTTAAACTTCAAGATAAGGATTTTTCAAACAGTATGGTAAGTTTTTCTTGTAACATCTGTGCTATGTTAAAATGTACATTTATTAGTTATTCTGTAGGAATTTATTTTCATTTTATTCAGTTTTAATTTAAATGAACTGAATTTGAATTGCAGTTGTGCATCCTGATTGCTACCTAACATTTACATTAAATTGGAATAGCACAACACAGGCCAATAAAGCATGGTACTGACCATGCCAGTTGATTATGACTTTGCTATATATGGAATTTTAAAAGTCTTTCGCAGTATTGTTTGAAAATTCAACACTGCAGTCAGGGACTGATCACATTTAATTCATAAACTGGAACAGAATAGACTGTAGTCCTGCTTCCCATTTTCAGTCACTGTTTTAACATTTAACACTCAGGATTTCATATTTGATCTTTAATGCACAAAAGAAAGGGCAGAGAATGAAAGGGGGAAAAAAGAATCTGACATTATAAGGTCTGTATTTCTTTGATCCATCATAATTACTTCATAACCACATATTCATGTGAATTTGTCCCATGCCTATCTGTAATTCTTGACAGATAAGATTAATGGGTATGTGCTGAGATGCTGTCACAGTTTGACTTAGTCATTATGAACTTTTTGTTTATTTTTATTTTGTTATATCTCGTGCTAAAAAAAATCACTATCGCTCTTTGAAATAATGACAAACAGCCAGTACATGAGGTGCGTTTATTGACATTTTTAATTTTTATTTATTTAATTGTCAGTGTTTTGACCTCGGTAGTAAATGCACTTATTTCAGTTCTACGAATAATGCATGAGTGTATTTGTGGCGTGATGTTAAAGTCTCTGGACATGTCGTCCTTCTCGACCCAGTTCTGCTTAACATTGTGCGAGCAAACGTGTTTGTGCATGTTAAAGCTTGTGCATTAAAGCCTTGCCGTCTATGGAAATGCGTCCCAGTTTTGTCCAATTGCTGTAGTTTGTATTTCGACTTTTATTTGTGTACGTGTGTCTACGTGAGTGTGTACATCTCCAGTCTCTCCTCCCTTTGAGAGTCTCTTGTAGCATGTTGAGAGAGTTAATGGCTGAGCTCATCAGGCTCGTCAGACCCAAATGTCAGACAAAATGTTAAGTCAACATGATCAGCCGCTCTCACACGGCAGATAAATTATGAAAACCCTGGTGCCTGAATACCAATTTATTACTTTATTTAAACAGAGAATCTCTCCTCATGCTTTATTACTGCCGTATACACACCGCTGATCGCACCTGATCATTTATTCCAGTTTTTGTGCCTTTGACATCACCTGAGGTATTTAAGCAACTTCAAAGTATTTTTGTTCAGTGGAAATATGGAAGAGTGTTGAGGATTATGTTTAGGCTGTAACATGATAATATGTGTTTATATGTCCATAATCTAAATCTTTCCAGGAGCAGTGCATTTACGTTTAAAACAACGAAACCTGACTTGCTTATTTAACTTATCAAATGCTTACTGCAGAATTCAAATGACATTAGAACATTTTGTTATACAGTAGCTTGAATAAATTAATTTTGTGCCTTGTTAAATATTCTCTAAAAACCTTAATATATGTGTCATAATTGGCCACCAGCTTAGCAGTCCACTTTTTAGACACGCTGAAAGGCATTAGTCTTTTGTGCATGTAAGGAGCTGTTTTGTAGCTCCACTAAAACCACCTGTACTGTTGACCTAGCCACATTAGAGAACATTAGATTAGCATATTAGGCAGGATACTTCCTTTGCACATATAAACCACCTCTATTCAGACACACAAGATAAACAAGGGTTTCATGGGTGTCTTATCTAGTATTCTATGGTTCTGCCACAAGCATCATGGTCTATGACCATGTGTTTTGTCTGTGTTGTTGTTGTATATCATACAAATGTGTCAAATTACATTTAATTCCTGTATTTCCCATTGGGGGTAAATAAAGTGTTTCTTTCTAAATGTAATAATGTAAGAAGAAGGAAAAATAAACAACTGAAATACCACAGCAGAGGATTTTTAGTTAATTGTTATTTAATCATCAGGCATTTTTTCATACATTATTAATATACCAGAATGCACATAACAAGTAAATCATTTATAAGTTTAGTTGCAAATGATTCATTTAAGTCTATGCCATATCAAAGACATATAAGTCAGTCAGTCATTTATCCTAAAGGTTGGCCATCCTCAAAATCCCTTGTCCAGATAAAAAAAATATTGCAAATGTGAATGCCTTTATTGCTGCATTAAGCGATACTTAACATTTTGTCAGGAAGAAATCTTGCTGGATAACATACAATTATAAACAGTATATGCACGCAGGATCATATTTTATACTAAAAAATTTAGAATATATATAATGAATATAGACATGGCGTATCAATTATTAATATCCTCTTATTAATTTGATGCAAAGTCGTTTTGAAGTGTACTGTATGTCAGAGCAGTGTAACCATGGCTTCACAACCATGCAACCATTAATTTTCTTCACACAGAATGAGATCATCACTTCCTGCCAAGCTATTTCCAGTGGAGGAGCAGCAGTATAGATGGGTCGACTTGTATCATGTAGGGTCTATGTATATATGGGCTGGGATTTGGTATTCTGATGCAAAGCTGTGCTCAAGTCATTCAAGCTGCTAGCAACACAGAAACTAAATGAAGGGCTTTATGGGGGGTCTGGGGTACATTCATTAGGATTGAGGAATTTGTGTTGTACCCTATTCATCTGGAAAGAAAGCTTTGGAGAAAAGACTGGATATGGTAATCCCTGCTTGGTCTCAAAACAAAAGATGAACCCCCCTGCTTTGTCTGTGTGTATGTGTGTGTGTGTGTGTGTGTGTTGTGTGTCCTTCACAATCATTTATCGGGCCATTGATTCATCCATAGTGTTGATGAAATGGCACCATAAACTGCACAGTGTAATCTTACAATGTGTCATCTTTCTCTTCATCTCTCAGTCGCTTTCTCTTTTCTTTCTTTTATCTAACATGCTTTTTTTCATCCTATCTGTCTGTCACATTTCATTTCTGCTTGTCTCCCACTTCTGCTTCTCCTCACCTTTTGCAGTCCCCTAGTTAATTTATGTGGCTTATTTTGTCTTGATACTTTGTCGTGTGTTTTTGTGTGTGCGTTTGCTCTGTCCTCTTTACTATTTAGTGTTAAAGCCCCCCGACCTTTCCTCTTGAGCATGTTATTAAATCTCATCTAAACATCAACATTTATAAGATTTATTACAGGTGGACAGAGGTTAAATGACCTTATGTTTTGTGTAGTGATCTGTGAATTTATTTTGTTGCATATGATATATTATTTAAATTAGTTTGAGGAATATTTTTTCCATACTTGAAGAAGATGCCCCCCTGAGAATTAGGACAGAAGGTTGCTAGTGTTTTTATTATTGATCTTAATAATTACAATTCATGAAGATTATTATTTAAGAACTCAATTATATTATATTATATTATATTATATTATATTATATTATATTATATTATATTATATTATATTATATTATATTATATTATATTATATTATATTATATTATATTAATAAAGGAAAAAAAATCTTCATCATTCATCATGATTTAAAGTTTTTTTTATTTATTTTTTTTCTAAATGGAATCTTTAATCCGGATTCATAGTATATTGCTTTTATGAAATTCTTTCTAATTAAAAATATAAGTGATGCATATAATTTCATAGAATAATTCATATGTGTTTCTTTGACTGGTTATTTGATTTGTCTTTGATTATTAATTCAATAATAACAATAACTAAACTGTCAAAATGCATACATTCACTTAGAATATTTGATTTAGTATTTTAAATGAATGACATCTTTTAAAAAAAAATATAATAATAACTTATTTTCATTTTGCCACAGATGTCCCAACAAGATGACTGCAACTTTGCATATTCACAAGCATCATATATACACACACAAATATATTCTGTTCATTTATGACATCCTGAAAAACGCTCTCAAGAGAACTGCAAGTTACATTTCCAAGAAGGGGCATTCTGCATCATCATTTGTCTTTTGGGTGAGATTTCATTAAAGTCTGTTGTACACTGGTGCATTTTTTATGATGCTCTGATCAGGTGATATTAAACTCATAATGTTGCATATCAATCACAAGAGAAAATGGTCTCATCTAAATTCATATGCTGAAAGGGAACATGTGACAGTGTAGATTTTCCTGTGAAATATGAAAAGGCTTTTTTGACAAAACAATGCATTGTGCTTGAGCTTCTTTAAAGTGAAATGTTTGTGTGGGAAGTGTGTGTGTGTGTGTGCTCTTGTTTTTGTGACAAATCAGGACACAACTCTGTATAATGACATGGGTATGACACAGGTATTACAAGGAGAGGGTGACTTATGAGGACATAACCCATGTCCCCATTTTTGAAAACGCTTATAAACCATGCAGAATGAGTTTTATTGAGAAAGTAAAAATGCACAAAAAAATGCATAAAAAAGTTCCCTGTGGAGGGTTAGGGTTAGGTGTAGGGTTGGTGTAGGGGCATAGAATATACAGTTTGTACAGTATAAAAACCATTACGCCTATGGGATGTCCCCACTTTTCACAAGAAACAAACGTGTGTGTGTGTGTGTGCGCGCGCATGTGCATAAGGTAGTGTTTTTGCTCTTCTGGAGAAACTCTACGTCTCAGTGTTTCAGTGAAGTTGCTATATATGACAAAGCAAGCCCATGGAAACTTTAATGTGAGAGCACATATTGCTTTTGAAGATTAGGGATGTGCCATAGGTTGGGCATATCAATGTAGGCCGATATTTGTTATGTTTTAATGTACTAGATAAAATAGGCTAATATATTTAAGCTGAATTGAAGTCATATGATCATGGGACTCCACAGTATTTATCCTATGATGTTAAACACATATAAAATTCTATGTTTACTCAGAGTCTGTAAATATTTTTTTTTTTTATTCATGGCATAAAAAACACTTTGCTTCTTTATATATATAAAACAAATGTGTTATATGTGAGAAAGTTGTATTTGCCGTTTATAAAAGAAACTTGGACATGTATAAAGTTTTAAAATAAGAAGTAGTTTTCCACGGTGCTTGAGGCTTGGTGACAATTTCATGATTAGCTAAGGAGAGATTTTATTTATTTAATTAAAGTTTTAGGCCATTATATTAGTAAAGATTCTTTCTGGTTCTAAAATCTGAGGCATTTCCAAGCATGCGCTATTCTAGTAATATCGGAACTCAAACCATTCCACCATTTGTATCACTCCGTTTACAGTATTTCTTACAGAAAGTGCAATAGCAAATGCCCATATCCACTTTAATTTCTATAAAAAATGCTGTTTTTGTCACAGAATGTGTTTTTAAGAGTTTTTTAAGGCACGAGTGTTTATCTGGGGCTTGTTAATAAATATTTAATTAGAAATTCATTGCCATTTGCACAGGTAGATTACAGTATAATACAATACAATACATACAATAATAAGTACATTAACATCTATTTAAAAATTAGCTTTGATATTTTCAAAAATGTGAGCTCCAGGACATCAGCATTCAACATCGCTGATGAACCCACCGAGAGCAGCATTATCTCAGCCAGATCTTCTGGAATTTGCCACTGGCTTTGATGTCTATATAGTGATTAAACTTATCAGTATGTGTGCTGTCTGCAGCCTTTGTCTGCGCTGATCTTAATTTACAAACACGTAATTAAAATGAAGTGTAACAAGTGCTGCTAACAGATATTCTGTGATAAAGTAATCCATATGAAAACAACGCGATGTCCGTTTTTCATGTCTCCCTTCATTATATCTAATGTGACCACACCCCCGCGCTGAACGTGCTATTCAGATTCAAACTGAAGCGTGCGGCTTGAATACACCCACACAGAAGAAAAAGCAGCGAGACTGTTCAAGTTTTTTATTTTACTGTTTGCTTCGTGATGAGAGGAATAAGACATAATTCACCCCAAACAGATGCTAACGCATAGTTTACCGTGGAGGTGTGTGCGGAACAACCAATCAAACCTGACTATGTTAGTTGACCAATCAGAACACAGTATGCTACAGAAAGGTGGGGTTTAAGGAAACTGAATCTTTTGAACAGCTTCGCGCGAACCGTTTGGGGATCTCTGAGAATTGAGGTAATTTTAAAATTATATTTTGACAAAATGACAATGTTTTTTAACCTTGGATGGATTTAAACCTATTGTACAGGACTTATAAACAGTGATAGGAAGCTTAGAATTTTCATCTTACTGGATCTTTAATATATTATTTGTTCCAGTGCAAACTGTTTTGGCTGAGAAACTTGTACGATGGCTGTTGTTTTTGTTTATTAAACATTATTATTCAAGTTATTATCATAACACATTTTATATTAATAATAGTAGTAATTAATAATAGTATTTGTTATTGGGAAACAGTGTGTATGTGTGTTCGTGAAGGTGATATAAGTAACATTGTTACACCATTAGATGGCTGAGGGAGTCAACAGTAAAGACTTTTATATTGAAAGAGACTGAAAAAAATATATATATATATTTTTAATAACATTTTGTAATACGCAGCCAACAAATGCAGTGAGCAGCGCTGTCATTGGAAATATCCCTTAACAGATGAAAGGACACTACAACAAAGATATTGCTTTGCTCAGCGGAAATTCAAACTAATTTTTTTATTGTGAACTTGAGATTAAGCAGAAGAATGAATTCTGTATCAGATGCAGGTAATCACACTCGCTCAGTCCATCTCTCTCTCTCTCATAATACGCTACTCCACATAATACAGTGAGCTTTAAATACAGTGATACTATAAGGTTTTAATGAAGCAACTAAACATTCACTCAGTATTAGTTCTAAAGTGATGTTATCAAATTAGTAATAGAGGCTTGGTCTCAGCTGTTAAACTGTCAAACTGAGATTTGAATCCATAGAAGGAAGTAGTTCTCACTAAACAGAG
This sequence comes from Carassius auratus, assembly GCF_003368295.1. Lineage (NCBI taxonomy): Eukaryota > Metazoa > Chordata > Actinopteri > Cypriniformes > Cyprinidae > Carassius > Carassius auratus. The sequence goes on from NC_039274.1 coordinate 14,162,614, forward strand.
TTTTTGAAGAGAGTGTTTGTCTCTCTTTTATTTGCACACTTGTGCCATCAAACTGTTGTATAAATGTGATATCGCCCTCGTAGCCATGCATTATGGCTTTATATGAGCATGCTGTGATATGGCTGTAAATATATTCTTTATCATTTTTTTCCCCTTTTTGTTGGTGTGTGAGAAAGAGAGGGTATAAGGGTGTGTCAAACTAGTATTTGGATAGATTACCACTCTTTGTCTGGCCTTTCATATCTGTGGGGGAGATCTTGGGGGTCTCTAAGGGGTTGACCCCAGTGTTGCTCCCAGGCCGTGAGAACCCTGGATAGGTCAGAGTCTGGACAGGTTAGGGCAGATGGAACAAGGATCCCTGCTGGTCATGTCCCACCAGAAAAACAATCAGAGCCACTGTCAAGGCCATCTACACCTGCTAGTACCACAGCAGAAATGTAGTAATAGACAGGGATAGCATTTCAGGTAAACAGATAAAAGGAGAAATCATAGAAAATGTGACAAGTATGCAAAAAGGAAAAATATACTAAAGGTTAGACAAAGTAAGAGGAATCGTACCCTGAATTGCTACCATGTTGTAGGTCATGACCTTCTAGAACAATAATGACCGTGCTCACACTTTAACATAGGTCAGAGTGACAGTTTACGACAGCCTCATTTATTCCTCTCTTTATCTTCCTCTCCCTTTCCCCACGGTTCTCTTTGAGGAAGTTAAACCGAGTCTGCGTTTGTTTCAGAGTCTGGTTACTCCGTCTGATTTGTACTCCCTCAGTCTCATGTTGTCTTTATTTTTGCTGACATTTCTTCACATCCGTCCACATATCTGACATCTCTGCCATGTTTACTTCCTCACCCACTCATCCCTTTCTCTCTTGCACTATCTATCTCTCTTTCTCTCTCTGTAATTGCAGTGGTGCGGTGCAGGGGCTGCTCGTCTGCGCTCCAGCTGGGCAGATTAGCATAGATCTCCCACGCAGACACAGTTGACCTTCACTCCACCAAACACTTGTCAAAATGCCAGCCATAATTACCCTGGCCTCTCCAGTTAAGTAATGGCTTACATATACCTGACTCACTCTTTGCCACCAATTGGATGTGATATATATTTGAATATGTGAATGTGTGTGTGCAGTGAGATTATTGTGTGTGTGTTGAACTGTATATTCTCACTGTTCCTTTGAGCATTTTATGAGGGCTGTATGAATTTTCACCATAAGTGTACAATAATTCACATCACATCACAATCTCATCAGCATTTGACAAACCAATAGCATTTCCTTAAGGATTTCAATTGACCTAGCTATTTATTTAATTACCAGTGTCACAGATCACTTAATACAGATCATTTGATATTAAGTGTTCATGGTTTGCACAGCGGTGTGGGCTGCAGCAGAAGTGGAAACATGTTCCATTTGTAGCGTATTCAAGCATCTTATACCGTTTAGAACACTCTAAAATGAGCAAATATCTGCTATTATATAATGAAATATTTGTTATTTATGTGTTGCTTAAAAAAATGATTGAGTCAGTAGACATCAGTGGAGAAAGCGATGTTATGTTTTTTTTTAGCATCATTTAGATAGGTCATGCTAACTGGGCATGCTAATACTGTGGATATTGTTAGCTATTTTAAATTTAAGTGTTAGTCTTAGTCCCATGTTAAAATGCCCTTATTAGTTTTAACATATTTATTCAAACTTATTCTATTTAGTTTTAGTCAAGTTTTAGTTGACTAAAAAGTCTCAACATTTTAGTCTATTTTTGGGTTCTTTAGTAGTTTAATCTCAGTGCTTTAATCACTGTCTGAGCTAGAAAAAATCTCTGATCTGTCCCCGACATATACTGGATCTTAAAAAGAATTCGTAGTAATAATAATAATACTATAGCGTAGGGTAGGGTGAAAAACTCTCTCATTTTCTCCTCTAACTTCAAAAACATCCGACATCATTGTTTAACTTTTTTTGTAAAGGGCATTTGACATTTCTTTGCATGTTGGCTTTGTAAACAATGGGTCGGTACTTCCGCTTACGTCACATGTGACCTTTCCAATGTGACTACGTAAAGTGTGAAGTCGAGCTAGTGCAAGACAACCATTTGTGGTGAAAAAGTATTTAATTATTATTATTTATTTTTTGAAAATGACTGATCATTGACTTGTTGACCACCATTGAAGTCCATTATTGTCAACTAGTCTGAACTTCATTTCCCATTATCCCTCCTGCTTCTCACCTGCTCATTGTCACCAATCAACTAATCACAATCACCAGCTGTATCACAAACAACCCCCCCCCCCCCACCCCCATTAACATTTGGAATGTTACTCAACTGAAATATACTTAGCAATTTTTTTTTTGCACTCCCAAGTCTTCTCTCTCTGATCTCTAGCGTCCAGTTCCTTATCCCAGTCCTCAGCTCTATGTCATTTGCTCTTCCTACAAGAAAGGAAAGGAAAGTGTTTACCTCTTCATCAAGTCCTGTAAACGTGTGTGTTTGTGTGGCTCCTCACCTGTCTGATCTTCCTCCTGCTCCATCTACAGTGCTTATCTGATCACCCATTGTCTTATTGATGCTTTTGTTTAAATAAAGCTTGTTTGGAAAGTTATCCTTCTCTCTCTGGTCCATGTGTCCTGTGACAAGTATTTGAGAAAAAAAAGAAAATAAAATAAAAGAAACCTGGAATGTTTTCCTCAAACATTAATTTCTTTGCGACTGAAGACGGAAAGAAATGAACATCTTGGATGAAATTGGTGTGAGTAAATTATCAGGATGTTTTTATACTGGAAATGTATAATCCTTTAAGTATTAATAAATCTCACATGTCTGGTGTTTAAAAATCATAAGAAAAACCATAATAGATGATCATGCACAAGTAATGACTTTTAATAAATGAACATCGATTTTGTCATCGTTACACTGACCGTCAGGGAGGTGAGATGTAATCATTTAATGTCTCTTCACATTCTCATTAAGTAGGAACTGGACCACAAGTGTTGTTTGGTGTCGACTAGCTTATGTTCATATTTTTGTAGCTTTTTTATTTGAAAGCACATTACACATTTGTCTTCAAACAAAACCTCTGATGTGTAATGACACCCTCTTTTTAGCCCACTGCCACCTCTGTGAGTTGAGTTAATTCCTGCCCTTCTTAATTTTCCCTCTATCTCTCATTTTTCCTTTCTCTAATTCCCTCCTCCCCTGCTTTCTCACACTCCATGTGTCTCTGTTCACCTCCCGCCTCCCACTCCTTTCTTTTTCTCATCCTTGACTGCCCTCCATGGTTGAGCTCACTTAGTTCTGTGATCAAAAATGTCACCTATCTCCAGTTTCTTAACTGGCTGTGGGTGAGAGTAAGAATGAGGAACAGAGTGATAAGGTTTTTAAAATATGCTAGAAAAAAAAAGCATATTTAGTGAATTTAGCGTTTTTAGTAAAGGCAGTTTGTATCCTACTGTCCTTATATTGTACGTATGCTTGTACATTATAATTCAAAAGTTTGGGGTCGTAAGATTTTTTTTTTAATGTTGTTGAAAGAAGTCTCTTATGCTCACCAAGGCTGCAATTATTTATTCAAAAATAAATAAAAATTGTAATATTGTGAAACATTATTCCAAAACAGCTGTTTTCTGTTTTAATATATTTTAACATGTCATTTATTCCTGTGATGGCTATGCTGAATTTTCAGCAGTCATTACTCCAGCCTTCAGTGTCATGGTCCTTCAAAATATATTTTTAAATGTTGATTTGATCTTTAAGAAACATTTTCTAACATTTCTATTATCAGTGTTGAAAATGGTTGTGCTGCTTAAATGAGAGGTCCAATGTTATTTCATGAATTCTGACTTATTTACACTGTTGAATTCTTATGCTAAACATAGCCAAAGTTTTTTTTTTTTATTAGTTGAATGTATGACAGAGTACTTCTGTGCCAAATACAAGTTTTGGAAAGTTTTTCTTTAGTATCGCCCTTTATAACGTCATGAAAGGTGGAATTCCTTCTCCAGGAACAGCTCGTGCACACAGCAAACAGAGCAAGAACCAGAACAGCCCATCAACTTGCTACATTTAGGTCACAGAAGTTGTTTGCAGTGCTGCACAGGACAGTTGCATTTGTTATTAGGTTTTTACATTTACATTTAGTCATTTAGCAGATGCTTTTATCCAAAGCAACTTTCAAATAAAAACAAAATCAACAAGAGAGCAATGATATGCAAGTGCTATGACAAGTCTCAGTTAGCTTAACGCAGTACACGTAGCAAGGTTTTTTGTTGTTGTTGTTGTTGTAGTTTTAGACTGCAAAATCAACAATGTCACCAAATAAGTGTGTTTTTGGATGTAAGGGAAAGGTAACCTTGTTCAGTTTCCCAAAGAACCCAGCATTTAGAAAACAGCAGATGCAGTTTGTTTTTCCAGGGCAGCAATGGAATTGTGCAAGCGCGTTTGTTTGTTCCCGGCCTTTTCGTGTTTAGAAACAAATTAAATAAATTTGATTCAGTTAAGTTTTTGCCCCTGTTTTAATTATGTTGATGTCACAGTTAGCAGAGTATCGCTACGCAGAAGTTGTGCGCGCTCATGGCTCTTTAGCTCCGCCCATTGCATGCCTCCAGGAGCCCAACTGGTTTCGGAGAGGAGCATAATGCTTTAGCTATCTTTTATAAATCTGATAAAACTAAAGACTCTTCAGAAATATGAAAGATGCAATACTCTATAGATACTCAAGATTAACATTAGATTGGCTGAAACTGTGTTATGTCCCCTTTAACATTTTTGTGTAAACCAGGATACGTGTACATACTTTTTTTTCATGATTCTTTGAATACAAAATTCAAAAGAACATTTCTTTGACTTAGAAATCTTTTGTTACAATTTAAAACTCTTCACTATCACTTTTGTTCAATTTAATACACTGAATAAAAGTATTAAAGGGAAGTCGTGGCCTAATGGTTAGAGGGTTGGACTCCCAATCGAAAGGTTGTGAGTTCGAGTCCCGGGCCGTCAGGAATTGTGGGTGGGGGGAGTGCATGTACAGTTCTCTCGCCACCTTCAATACCACGACTTAGGTGCCCTTGAGCAAGGCATTGAACCCCCAACTGCTCCCCAGGCGCCGCAGCATAAATGGCTGCTCACTGCTCCGGGTGTGTGCTCACAGTGTGTGTGTGTGTGTGTGTGTACTTCGGATGGGTTAAATGCAGAGCACAAATACTGAGTATGGGTCACCATACTTAGCTGAATGTCACGTCACTTTAAAGTATTTTTCTTATTATTATTATTGACCACAAACTTTTGGACTGTAATGTAAACATTGTTTGGGATCAGCTGAACTGCATTATAGCATTATATTTTAAAAATAATCAGTGTCAATACTTGAGTTTTATACCGAGATTACAATAAAATGAAATATAAAAGAAAACCCTTACATCAGGTCTGTTAACCTGTGATTAAAGATGAAAACATGAGCCAGTTTATCATTCATTTCCAACTGGATGGTCTTACAGTTTTGGAGATGGTCTTATCATCTCCAGCTGGTTAATTTGAATCTGTCTCTGGCTGAGTTGTCCCTTTCTGGACTATAGCTCTGTGCTATCATATAATCACCCTCGCGGTGGTTTCCAGACATTATGCAAGCCTTTGATTAGGTACCATGCTGTCTTCTGTGTGCTTGGATATGTGTCTAGGCTTTTCTCACAGTAAAAAAAAACTTAAGTTTGAATGAGTGTGAAATTTGTGCCGTGATTACAGCAATGTCAGGACGTGCTGTACTCTGGGCACACTGTATGGCATCTCGATTAGGGCTTGGGTTTTTTGTGCATGGAGCTTTATCCGGCTTTGAAACTGAGAAGTGAATTGAAGGAGAGAAAGATTTGATCAGCTCTGTGATCTGTTCTTTGTCATGGCCTTTTCACACCAAATGCAGAATAAATCATCGATCGAAAGTCTGTTTACACCGAGTCTGAAAGTGCTGTTCTTAACCGCATTCTGAAAAAAAAAAGTTATTTTAAATAAGGTACAGTGATATTTATTTAATGTATTCAATAGTTAACACAACAAAAACACCAGGTATCAGGTACTTCAGGATAGTCTTCTAATACAAAATAGCATTAGCACTAATAATATGGGAGACTGTGTAGAAGCATAACCAAAAACTTGTGTGAATAGGAAATAGGAATCCATTGTTTTTCAAAATCTCAGACATACTGTATACATTATAGCAGTCCTACACAGCTGATTCAAAATGTTCCACCTTCTTGGATTGTGTGTTTAACTCAAGCTCATTGATATCTCTCAAACCGTTGCAGTCCAGACGAGGTGGCAAAGCGGTAAGCGCTTGCTGTGTCAACACAGATTTATGGAGAGGAACTTCAAAACAGTAGCAGCCAGTTGGACAGCTGGCATGAGCTCTAGTGTATTGGTGGAGGCTCTGCCCGTAGATGGGGATTAGGAGAATGTGGGCACTGTTTTTGTCTGCTAATTCCCATAGTGAGGTATTTGTGAAAAACAAGCATGAATAATATCAAGTGATTTGGGCTTGATGAACACGAACATTTTGGCAAATGTGAGAGATTAAGGAAAGTGACAAATGAGACAGACTGCCAAAGAGAGAGAGAGAGAGAGAGAGAGAGAGAGAGAGAGAGACTACACACTGATCAACAGAGACTGAGCAGTTACAGTATGTTTATTTGATGTATTTTATTTCCTAGGTAGGATGACGTTTTATTCCCACCAGGAGTAGGATAAGCCGTTTATTTAAAAAATAAATTAATTAATTAAAAAATTTATTAATTAATGAATTAAAAAGCATTGACTTAAGGATCCCACCATTAGGGAGATATCTGCCATTAGTTATTCAGTCACTCAAAAATTCAGTCACATTGAACAGGTCCTTGTCACCTTGATATTCATAATCTGTTTTTATAAATCAGGGTCTGCAATCAGTGCTACTCGTGCCACCACACAAACGATAAGAATGAAGAAGATTGATTACATTGTGTATTTATTTAATTATTTAGTTTTGTTTTTTTATCAATATTTAATTCCCTCTGCATTTGCATGACAAACAACCCTGTGCAGTAATCCTTCTGTATTATCCCACAGTGGATAAACATATTAAACCCGGCATACCGTTTTAAAAATTCCATGCACAAAATGTAATGATGGTGAAACTCACTTCATTAAGGGAAGAGTTTCACGGTAAATTATCACCACATGACATATGAAAAATGATTCATTCATGCTATGGTGGGAAACTGAGTCCATCATCCAGCACCACAGACACCACAGTGTGAGTGAATCAAATAGAGTTGGGTCCGAGTCCACCTTTGTCGAGTACGAGTCAAGACCAAGTCCACAAACTTCGAGTCCAAGTCCGAGTCCGAGTCCAAAAGGGGCCGAGTTGGACTCAAGTCCGAGTCCTTAAAGGCCGAGTCCGAGTCGAGTCCGCCCGAGTCCAGAAAGTTATTTAAATTAAAAAGATTATAAATTGGAATTGTACATTTTTACATTCTATTAATATTTTAACCTTTCAACCCATTAAACCAATGGCAATATAAAAATGTAATAAAAAAAATACCACTGTTACATCTAGTCATTGCCATTGAACATTTTTATTTTATGTCAACAGAACTAGTTTCCTATGAAAAAAGTTTTCAAAGGTTTTATTGTATTACAAGTGCATGAAAATACAAATGAACCTATTTTATTATTGTATCACACTATATTGTCCTCCAGTTAAATATTACATTTCAGTTATTTAATGCCTCTCCCCCACATTTGACAGAGGTAAAGTGCAGCCAATGAGGAGATCCTTAATGATGACATTATGAATTTCTTGTTGTCTTGGAGAACTTGCATCATAAAGTTGCATTGCTTGTTTGGTCAGGTCTGGTCTTGCAAATCCTGCAATGCTGAGCTGCAGGGGCGGAGCCAGAAGATGTAAACATTCGGGGCTTAGCCCAAACCTAGGGGGCTGCAGGGGTGTACTCCGCAGGGGAGATTTTTTTCCCCCCATTTATGTCAGCTAAATGCACTATTTTTCAGGCTGTTTGAGATAACAGAATGCCTAAAAATCTATACACTATCTGGGAAAATGATGGTTACTCAGAAAAAAAAAATATTCACCCAGTAGAGCCTACAAACTATTTTGTATTTAATTGTTCTCCAGCTATATTTCTCAATTAATCTTATCCCACTAATGTGCCGAGAACAGTTGTAAAACATGCCCTGAAATAACTTAGCATTTGATACATTGGGATATATTGCTTTTGAATCTCTCTCTGGCCGGTGAGGTTTGCTGTTACGAGTTCCTTTTTAAAAAAATTGTTATGTCCATAATGTTAATTTCAGGCGGTTAGTCAGTGAGCTCGCTACGACGGCGGTGAAATAAAAAGCCCACCAGCCCCTAATGACAACGACGAAGAAGATGATTTATATTCTTCTTCGTTAGTTTTTATCGGCAGTTGGCAAACAAGCGAAGTGATGCGTGATGCTTTACCGTCCGCCACAACGCACAGTAATAGAGCTTTTGTTTCTTTTTTTTTTTTGCCGCTCCAGTCTGAGAGACTGAGAGGAAATGAAACAAAGTTGAAGTTATTTTTAAAAAGCTAAAAGATTCGGGGCTTTTGACAAAACATTCGGGGCTTAAGCCCCATTAGCCACCCCCCCGCTCCGCCCCTGCTGAGCTGTGCAGCATCTGTTGGTTGCTGCTGCTGTCTTTGGTAGTCGGTTGCATCGGTTTTCGGATCACCAGTACACTGAACTGAAAACCGTTTCTTTCGGAGGCGCCCGATTTGAGAACCGATGAACTGATGATACTGCGCACGCTTGTAATTTTTCAAGTATTTTGTTAATCATCGGAAAGTGTGATAAAACTATATATATATATATATATATATATATATATATATATATATATACGTTTTTTTTTTTTTTTAAGATAGGGGCTACATGTTTCTAATCTGTATATTGTAGATTATGTATGGGCCAAAGGGGTTTTCAGGGAAGTTGGACAATAATTAAGACTCTAAAGACTCCATGTTTAATATGAATAAGGGATGATTTATGAAATATCTGTACTGTATTTATAGTTAATGATGACAGATTCACAAACTGAGTTTGAACAGGAGTAGAGCAGCTGATGATACTGAAATGCAGCATGTGCCGGTGTCCTGACATTTTATCCTACCCTGTCAGATTTTCCTACCCGGGTTTTGAGCGATTCTCGTTCTCGAGTCAAGAACCAGTTGTATCAGTTTTCAGATCATCAGTAAACTGAACCGAAAACCGTTTCTTTCGGACGCGTCCGATTCGAGAACCGAGGAGCTGATGATACTGCGCATTCGTGATTCAGCATGAAGCCGAATGACTCACAGCGCGTCTGAACCGAACTGATTCTTTTGGTGATTGATTCTGAACTGATTTTGTGCTAATGTAATGAGTGCGGGTAAACCGAGGGCTTGAATAAAGGGCAATCTGACGAAACGTAAGTTAATTTAATAACAAATACATCGCAATGGATTATGTATCCGGTGAACTGTTTTATTTTCAACCGGTTTATTGAATCAAACCGTCCGAAAGAACCGGTTCGCGGAAAAGAATCGAACTTCCCATCACTAATCCACATTGATATCCAGTGAGTGGTACGTGTGTTTCGTCTGCAAGCAGGAGACTTCTGCCTGCCGGTGTGGTGCAGTAAAATGACAGAAGGGGAGACATTCATTAATTTATCATTTCAATTTTATGCTGGTTTTATTGTTACACATGACGCGGACTCGACTGTACTCGGAATATTTTCCGAGTCCAAAATGTTCAAGTCCGTGTCAAGTCCGAGTACAAATTCACCCGAGTGCGTGACAAGTCCGAGTTCATTCAAAATTGGACTCGAGTCCGGACTCGAGTCCGAGTCCAAGTTCGAGTACCCCAACTCTAGAATCAAATAAATAAAAATGGCACTCAGTGTCAGAAAAGTTATTAGCCCCTGCTGTAGACAAACACATCTCTTTGTTTCATATCAAAACTTGTGTTTGAGGCATACTTCTTTGTCCATTCTAAAGTGCTTATTATTTCATTTATATATATATATATATATATATATATATATTTCTTTGTGTTTCTTTATTTCCACTTATGCAAAATGGTATTGCAAATGTTGTTAGAGTATTAAAGATTTTTACACTTGAGATCCTTCAGTTGTAGTTTAGTATACTTAAGCCAGGCTCAGACTACAGGAGTTTTAAAATCCTAACCAATTATGAAATGTGCTTGTAACACAACTATAAGGAGGATCTTTGCAGATTTCCTTGTGTCAAATCTTAAACAGGCACACACTACCAGATTTGAAATTTGAGGCACATCACACACTACAAGATTTTCTCAAGTGTATCATGTCAGAGGGAACGTCTCATTTGATCTCACGCAGCAGATCCTCATTGATGTTTCAACAACTGTTTGCATACGTTAGCTAGCATAGCAGCTTTTTACACTCACTACATATGTTCAAAACTGATTCGATTTCACCCCAGCGCTTCATTTTGTCTTTACGGTTGTGGTATATTTTCAACACATACAGACAATCGTGTTATTACAAAACTTCTACAAGCATCTCCACTATCCAAGGGTCATGCATTGGCTATTGTGAAAGTACTGATGTAATCATAACTGTCATCATTCCGATTTTAAATCCATGTTTGATATGATCAGGAAGGCTCCATTCTGTGTGCGAGCAGATCGGGAGGTGAATGATTCGACCTGTAAATACTTCATATTACCACATAATCTGTGCTGAACATCGAAACAGATTGAGGTCCTCATCAAGATTTTTTCCTCTGATTCTCAGGAAGGAAAAATCTGGATAAATCGGCTTAAAACACCTGTAGTGTGAGCCCGGCTTTAGATATAATTGAAGTAATTCCCAATCTTTGCCAAAAATTATGGTTACACTTTGTTTTAATGTGACACTATTCTCATATGAACTACATGTACTTACTATAGTCTGAAAGTTAAGATTAGGGTTTGGTTTGGGGTTAGTTGCTTGTGATTGTGAATAATTTATTGTCATTACTGTAGTAAGTAGGGTGATATTGTTTACATTTTAACTGGCACAGTACCGGTATCTGTATCTGAATTTTGGTGCCGGTACTCAACGGTACCTTCTTTTGGTAAAAGAAGCAGAAGCAGATCTGGAAATTACATTTGTGTTCATGTCTTCATTTAGTGAGACGCAGAGGCAAAAATAACTGCGAGCGTCATGCATGCTTATTCAGTAACATAGAGGAATCATATTTAAACTGTCTTTTTTTGCATTTTAATATTTACTAGTTCATATTGCAATTCAAATTAAGTAGCAGACCTATTTTTGATTTATTTGTGCAAAATGTATGAATTCAATGGCATTCTGCACTATAGAGTAAATTATGTTTTTTATGATTGGACTTCGCGATGCCATCTGCGTTTTCGCCCTATAAATGTAACAACACTTAAGAACATTTTGGCTGACCCTGTGTGTTGTTTGAAGGAGTTGCAGGGCTGACATCATGTCATAGGGTCTCTCTTTTTTCTATGTAGCATTGATAAACGTGAATCAGTATTCTGTATTACCAATTCAATTTGCTCGGTACTCTTAATAGTACAGAGTTTGATACCCAACTCTAGTAGTAAGTGCATGTAACATGTAGCTACATCTTTAAATAAAGGGTTAGCTGTCTAAATCATTTCCTGAAAGTTTCTTGCCTGAAAAGCTTTGCAAATTTCAAAGACTTGATTCCACTCTTCACTCTAAAAAACACATATTCAGGTGGTTTCTTTCAGGTAATCTCTCAGGAGGAGGGCGATCTGATCGATTACAGCCACAAGGGGTCTTCTACATGCTGGCAGCATGTTCCAGTCTTCCTCACACTGCAGCTTTATACACAAACAAGACTACAGTATTCTACAGTATTCTTCCTCTCCTTTCAAGAGGTCTATAACTGGCCGTTCTTGTGCTTTTCTTTCTCCCCTCCTTTGCATCTCCTGGATGCCCTCAGATAGCTAGCTCTTGATAAAGGAAGTATCGGAGAGAATTGATTGGTCTGCTTCAAGGTGAATGCTGATTGTAATTGCATGGAGCCTTATTTGGCTCTTCCTTTGGACAAACTCAGGAAGTCACAGGCTCTGCTGCTTTAAGGTTTCTGTGATTCCAGGGTGTTTTGGCTTTGCTGATTTAACTTTATCACTCCGATTTAACGCTGCATTGTTATGCTGGATATTATTAGGCACTTGGGAATGATCAAGGTTTTAATTGCTCAACATTTCTATGACTTGTTTGCATAATATATTTTTTTTGTATATGTTAAGATCAGTCTGCTGAGGATTTAAAAAAAAAAAAATTAAAACAGTCTAATTAAAATTATTTATTTTACAAAAAACATGATTCCAATGGTGTGCCGTATACAACTGTATAATTTCTAGTATATTCTTTCAAATGTTTTCATACAGAATTTATAGATTTAAGCAGGCATTTGTTTTTCTGGACCCACTTTATATTAAGTGGCCTTAACTACTATGTACTTACATTTTAATTAATAATTTAGTACAATGTACTTATTGTGTACATACATGTTTTTACATTGTACTTATATTAAAAAAAACCAACATGTAATTACATCTGTATTTAATTTCTGTAATTACATTTATAATTACACTGTTGACCCATACTTTACAGCTTAACCCACCCTTAAACTTACCCATACCTCCAACCCTCTCCCTAACCTTACCCCTATCCCACCTCAATAGCAGCAAAAGTGTTTTACAATACAATATGAACACAATAAGTACATTGTACTTATTTTTTTATGTAAGTACATAGTAGTTAAGGCCACCTAATATAAAGTGGGACCGTTTTTCTGTGCTAAATATGCTTTACACGAGAGGTATGCATAAATAATATTGCACTGTATTTATGGTCCTCCTGTCTATACAAGAGTGTGTGTGTGTGTGAGTGTGTGTGTTTGTGTGTGTGTGCATATGTTTTCTTTCTGTATAATGGAAAAGTGTGTGTCCAAGATGCCCTCTTGAAAGCAGTAGTGTTCCGTCTCCCTCACTTGTGTTTTGTGAACACACACACAAATTGTGAGAGAGGGTGGAATAACAAAGACAGGCACCCTTCACTTCAAAGCAAGCGAGTGACATTTAGGGCCCTCTGTGTTCAAAGCCCCCATTTTGCTTTTGTAGTTCTGCTTTGAGTATAATTAATATATTTCCTCTTCTAAAGGACTTGTTGGGAGTTGGATTTGCACACGGCTTCAACCAGTCTCTGCTTATTTCATTATGCAGCTGCTCTAAAGGAGAAAATCATGAATATGTCTCTTTGTTTGATCCCCCCCCCCCCCCAGTATTTTCATTAGAAACAAGTTAGCTTATGACCATATCTGCTACCACAGAGACAAAAAACAAAACAAAACAAAAAAACACAAACTGTGAAGAAATATTTGCTAGTTTAATTTTCAATGCGCTTGACAGAATGACAACTGAAATGATTTTCGACTGAGAAAAATGCCTTTATTTCAATAACATTGTCTGTTTTCATACAGATATCACATCCATTGTGTAGCTGTGAAAAGCTATTTGATCAGATTCTCAGTGTATCCTTTGGTTTCTCATTAAATCAGCTGTCATTGCGTCTTCTATCTGCTTTTTAATCCTGAATTTCCTACTATACCTTTTTAGTCTGCAAATCTAACCATCAGGCTAACTGAGCTATTGTCTCATGGTTAGTGGCACTGCATCTGAAAGTTTTACTTCCTTTTTAGTTCTGTGGCCTGGATGTTTTTAAAACAGAAAGGATGAGAGCACTACAAGGCTGGTGCATTTTCTAACCAAAAAAAATATTGCTTTCTCCATTTCAGAGTTGAACTGTGGTCAGTGTATCTGCTCCTAGCTACTTACTTTAAAATTAATTTAAATTAATCATTTGGTACAATGCATTTATTGTGTACATGTGTATACATTGTACTTATTATTTAAAAATACCTGCATGTAATTACATCTGCAATTAATTTCTGTAACTACATTTCTAATTAGACTGTTGACCCATCCCTTACTCCTTAACCCACCCTTAAACTTACCCATACCACCAAACCTGTCCCTGACCTTACCTGGTTCCCACCTCAATAGTATCAAAAGTGTTTTGCAATACAATATGAACAAAATAAGTACACTATACTTATTTTTTTAAATGTAGGTACATAGTATTTAAGGCCACTTAAAGGAGTCATATGATGCTGCTAAAAAGAACATTTTTTGGTGTATTTGGTCTAACGAAATGTGTTTATGTGGTTTAAGGTAAAAAAAAAAAAAAAAACATTATTTTCCACATACTGTACATTATTGTTTCTCCTCTATGCCCTGCCTTCTGAAACACGCTGATTTTTACAAGGATCATAGGTCCGAAAAGCGAGGTGTGCTCTGATTGACCAGCTATCCAGTGCATTGTGATTGGCCGAATACCTCAAGCTTGTGATGGAAATTACATATTGTACATGCCCTGTCCAGCCGGAGCGACGAGACATAAACATAAACAAAAAGCACACACAAAAAAATTTGAAGGCCCAAAATAAAGTTCTATAAAGGAGCATCCGTTGAGCTTCGGGCAATCCGGTGATCCACAGTGCAAAGTTTATATATTTCCACAGTGACCAGTACGGATCAGCTCTAGGCATGATGAAGTGGATATCGTCCTCTTTTGGAAGGCCAAACAAAGTAGTTTCACTTTCACAGTGAAACACACAGCGTCTATACGACATTGTGGCGGCGGCAACAACAATAATACAAAAAGAATAAAAGGTACGCCTTCTTTCTTTATACAATCATCTATGCGGCATTATGCAAATCTTCCCACACAGTGAGGTAGAGATGTGGGTGGTGTTAGAACGAGCCATTTTAGGAGGGTGTGGATGAGTCTTAACTTTTATAAAGAATATCTCTTTGGATTTGAGACTTTAGTCTTTGCAACTTTACAGATCTTCTTTATGCACCAAGAGCTTGTAACACTCCAAAGCATGGGTGTAGGTTTGATCTCAGCTTTGGTGGGGAGACCCCGGGAACCCCCCCCCAGAATATCACAATACAGAAGTGAATCTACTTCATTTCATTACATTGTATCCTGACCCCGATATACCATCCTGTATACTGTCCTTAAAGAGCTAGTATAACTGTATAATCTCAAAAATTCACTCTCAAAAAATAAAAATAAAAACGTGAGACTGTGTAATGCTGAACAACCAAACGTTTTATTAACACAAATTATTATGTACATTAGTATTTACACTAAAAAAAAATACTCTGCCACAAGGAAACAAATCTAAATAAATAAATATATTAACCCTTTTCTATTATAAACACTATTTACCCTCCAGTACACTCACGTTTATGTTGACTGCAAGATTCAAAGTCAAGGTACAGGCTAATTGACATGGGTAACTGGGTAACACAGTTAATCACCAGTTAATACTATTACCAGTTACTAATACCAGTTAATACTATTTTCCACAGTAGAATAAAACTGAATTTTTTTTTTTTTTTTACTGGCCTTGTGGCACAGAGACAGACCTGGTAACTTACCGTTGGCAGTCGTCAACATGTGCGCGCACACACACACACCACCAGCTCGCTGCTAGTGCAAGCACAAAAGTAGTCCCGGTCCGCGCGTGTAGCCTGTCAGATACCCCGGCGCCAATCAGATTACAGCTTTTCTTGTATTGTCGTCGTGAGCGTTAGAATCGATCCAAATAGCAGTGCAAAGATACAAATAGCAGTTCAAAGTTACAAATAGCAGTTCAAAGGAGCTTGCTAAATATTGGTGGGGACAAATTTGCAGTGGTGTCAAAAGTATTGGCATTCATTACTCAAGTAGAAGTATAGATACTAGGGTTTAAAAAGACTTTTGTAGAAGTTGAAGTATCAACTCAAGCTTTTTACTCAAGTAAAAGTGTAAAAGTACTGGTTTAAAAAACTACTTAAAGTATAAAAGTAAAAGTAATGTAAGGAAAAAAAATGCCATTAAGAACAAAAGCTTGGGCCGTGCCACAAGCGCCTATTGTGCACTACCCCACCTCCTCAAAAAAAAAATTTTCTAAAGGCCATAATGACTATAATGTTATATTAAAATGTTCATGTTGAAAAATTTGGGAGGCACTAGGCTACCTGTTTCAGCCACATATATGCCCATTGAAAATGAACTCATTTTAGTACAATGCAAATACATCAAAGAGCTAGAGATATGATGACTAGTTGCCAATAAGTATTGTTATGGTGCAAAAAGTCAAACTTCAGAGGCATGTCATCAATAACCTTGAATGGAATGTAAATGTACATCCAAGCTTAGCTGCAGGACTCTGTGAGGGCAATGGACAAGAACATTGGTGCAGGCTAAGAAACAATTACTCTTGTGTGGTTGACTATTTACAATAAACATTATAGTGCTGTCAAAATGAATGATTAATCTAAGTGATTATTCAAAAACTAAAAATGAAAAATAACTCATAATCCTGATACCTTCTTGATTGATAGCTTCTTGTATTCGGTACATACGTCTGCTATGTCCAGTGTTCGGAGGGTAACGAGTTACAAAGTTGATATAGAGCTTCACAGTCCCACCCACAGCCCGAGAGAGCTCTGGTGCCGGAAGTAAATTTCCCATTCATTTCTCCCATTCACTTTCGGAAAAATCCGTATCTAAAGAGTTTTAAAGCATGTGTGAGGATAACCAGCTACGGCTGAACTCATAAGCATATAACATATCATTTCAAGTGAAAAAATTAAGACAAAATCCAAAAAAAGTCAAAGGTACAAGACTGTGTACATATTTTCATTTCGAGCGCAGGAACTACTCATCCCATAAACCACCGCGCCCCATTGAATTCGACTGAAGCCACAACTGCGAACGAGGCAACGAGCCTTTTGAGCGACATCCAAATCTGATGACGGCCGCTCGCGCAAACTTTTTCCTCCAGTGAATTTTATTTTATATAGTGAATGTGCAGTAATAGCAGTTCTTTCAGTATTAATCGTGTAAATAAATAGTGTTTTATATATGTATTGTGTATTGATTTTTATTTTATCATCGTGTATTTTATATTGTGTGCGTGTGTGAAAGTGGTTAACGATAACGTCAGCAATGGTGCAGTGCTTTGTATCTGACTGCAATCACTGCTCAGTTGTCAACACATGTCGTTGCCATTACACAAATGTTCAGTAAATGCACAAAAAGGTATGTCTAGGCTAAATATTGTTTTGACAGTGGCATTATAAAATGCTTGATATGACTCATTTCATATGGAGGCTACAGTAGCCTAGCTAAAGTGGACGATAATGCTAACTAAAGTTACCAACCTCCCTGCAAAACTCTCAATGGCAGCCAAGGAGATCATGATTGCACTGATAAGTCTACCGTGCAAAAACGCAATACAGGTTTTTATTTTATTTTATTTTTTTATTAATGATCTTCAGTCTTCAAGGACCTTCGAGGGGTTTAACCAGACGGTTATACGAGCTCCACCAATCAGATGCATCACTGTGGGATTGTGGGATTGTTCAGGATTGTGGGTAATGAAGTACTTAGCCAAGACATAGCGAATAAAAGGCATTTAGATAAAAACAAGGTTAGTGCCCCCAAGATCTTTTTACGTTTATATGAGCATATACTGTTGCTTAGTACAGCCGTAGCTGGTTTTAAGTCTACCATGTATGGTTACGTTTTAATGGCTTATACCCCAAATGTCAATGAAGAAATTGCATTGAATTTTTAGTTCCGGCACCAGCTGTGGGTGGGACTGTGATGCTCTATAGCCTAGATATCACAACATTGTCATTTGCGTCATTAATCGCAAACGATAATTTATTAAAACGTCTCACTACCCAACTACCTACAGTAGCTTAATTTGTGGAGGACGAAGAGAAAGCACCCATTTGGCAAATTAGCCAGTAGTGAGAAATAAATAATAACTTTTAAGTAGGGTCCAGTGCCTTTTCGATACTTTTAAAATGGTACTGGCGCCTCAACGTGCCTGAACCGATACTTAAAAAAAAAAAAAGATCTACAAAAAAATATGGATAACATTAAAGAACATTACAAATATTTAAAATAAATCCATAGCTTTCACCTTGGATGCTCTCATTTCCCAAGTTGTGCTTCCCTTAATCTAAGGCTAATAAATGTATTTCACAATCTGGGTCATTATTTAATACAAAAGTACACATAATGTTTCTACTGTATCTCTGTCACTCACTCTAATATTTAGTTAAGATGAGTGCTGTCTGTCACTGTCTTAAATCAGTTCTGTGAATGACTGTATGCTCATTCTTTATAAAGTAGCAACAATCTCGTTTTTAAAATACAGTACTGTGCAAAAGTCTTATGGAAAAGAAAGAATAGTGTTTTCACCCCAAAAAAGGGTTTTAAGCCAGTTATTTATATCTTTTGCTGCAATGTGTCAGTAGGACAGTAGTTTGCCATTAATTTTAATAATAATCTAGTGCGATTTTGAATGCACAAGCAGTTTGACGATGGCAAAATGAATGTTTGGAAATGTAAACTGATATTTTATACTGACACTCTACAGCAAAATATATAAATAACTGGCCGAACACCATTCTTTTAAGTGAAAATACTGCCTAAGACTTTTGCACAGTAGTGTATGTACGTATGATTAAATGAAGAATATTTAAATAAGTGTAAGGAAACAGCTGTTTCGTGATCAGCGGTGACAAGCGAAAACTTTACACTAGATGAGAAACCGACTGATCGTGACCTTTTGTAAGCTGTATTTATGACAAAAAACTTCACAGATACAGATATTCTAACAATCTATCGGTAAACACACACCTTGTGTCCTCTGTCTCTGTTTGAGCTCGCGCTGCTCCACCGCGGTCGGCGGATTGAAGAGCGCGCTGAAAGACGGGAGGAGACCGGACTGACGCCGGTTTCATTTGAAATTTAAGCGGACTGACTCTGAGGCGATCGGATACTACTGGTTCCAACCTACTTTTAAGAAATATATTTTTTGATAAACGAACCCAAAACTGTCTATGCAGTGTGATGTGACTTGTGTCATGTGCAGGTGTGATGGATCGCGTATGGACCAATAGGGTGTCGGAATGGTATATGTGTATACTTCTCATCCAACCACAATCAAATTCACTCCATCCTGATGGCGCGATTTATCTGGATAGGTTTTTTTTCTTTCTCTCTCTCTGAACGATAACAATCCGGAATGAAATAGCAGTAACGAAGCTATTTTTTTAAATGTAAGGAGTAGAAAGTACAGATACTTGCGTGAAAATGTAAGGAGTAGAAGTAAAAAGTCGGCTGAAAAATAATTACTCAAGTAAAGTATAGATACCCCAAATTTCTACTTAAGTACAGTAACGAAGTATTTGTACTTCGTTACTTGACACCTCTGCAAATTTGTCATCTCAAAATATTGATGGGGACTAGTACCTAGCGTCCCCCCCTAAACCCATGCTTCAAAGAGAAAGGAAAAATTTGAATCGCATCATATGACCCATTTTTTATATAAAGTGGGACATAAAATTGTCTAAAATGCAACTACAACTTGTAAACATTTAGTCAGTTAAGTTTTAATATGAAGGCTTTGATATTTCATTGAACAAGCTTTAAAAACTTTGACGTGTAATGAATTGCCCTGAGGCTGTGTGTTTAACCAAATGATGCTCATCCCTTGTGGTTAAACTCATATTTGCTCTATGACTGACTGATGAAGCTGTTTTGTTCCATTCATGGAGGTGTAGTGGTGGACTGTGGCTATGTCTTGTTTATAGAAGCCTCTCATCTCCTTATGCTTATCTTCACCCTTTCCTCTTTTCTCCACACCATTTGTTTTCTTTCTCTTTTTTATTATCCTGATATATTCAATTTTTTTAGAAGGTCAATGCAGAAATATTTGCATGATATCCAAAGAGACCCCCCCCCCTTTATATCTCATAGGCCACTTAAGTGATGGCTGTTATTTCACAGATAGCAGTTTCCCTCATCCTCAGCAACAACATCCCAGTTTCTGCCTTTAAGGTAACAGGGTAGCTTGATTTAAAAGCATTGGGTAATATAGTGGTTCCTCTTTAACCATGCACCTCACATTCAGCATCAGCCATCATTTATATCCTGATGAAGATCAAAGTTTATATTGGGATGCATCCAAAATGCAAACCCCTAATCCCTCACTAAAATTGAAAGTACCTTGGTGTGCACCCTTCAATGAAAGAAAAAACTGAGAGAGGAAGAAGAAGAAATAGACACAGAAAGAAAAATGAGAAAAGAAGATAATGCCTGGAATGAATTATGTATCACTCCTAAGAGGAATATCACTCTTCTTGGTTGGCCTCTCTATCTACCCACTGTCATGGGTCACTACCCAGCATACACCAGGGTACCACTGTGCTTCCAAAGTAAGTCATCCCCTGCTTCCCCATCCAGTCGCTCTCGTGGTTATAAGTCTGCCATATCTGAGCCTTAGCTCCAAGAGGACAGACTCTTTCAATTTAACTCCAATATCCGCTTCTGATTGAGTAGCGTAGGCCGAGGAAAGCAGAATTCATAAATTCACCACTCTTCAAGGTTTGTGTGGGGGCTCTTGGCCGTGGGGAATGCATCCAGAATATATCATTATAAACCTGCACTGAGTGAGATGTGTCATGTGGTGCCACATCAGTCACCTCCATTTTGTGAAAAGAGGCACAAATATCCCCTCAAATTTTCAAATGAGCTTTTTCTAATGATCACAAAATTGTTTGTAGTTACTCTCGAAGATGCATGCTGAGGAATATGCCAGGTTTAGTACAAGATAAGTTCAGTTGATATTATTTGTAGCATAATGTTGATTACTGTGAAAATTAATTCCCACTTTGTCCCTCTTCTCCTTAAAAAAAAATATGGGTTCCCTTTCAAGGGAACTTCGAACTGAGTCCTCTGGGGGGGTGGGGGGGTGCACTATAACACTTAGTCGTGACATGTGTCTGAAGCATACATTGAAAAAACACCAACTTGTTGGCTGGCGACAGGCTCTGACATCACGCGACTATAAATCAGTGCCAGGAGAACACATCATCCTCTTCTTCGTCTTCATTGACTGTTTTGTTTGAAGCGTGCATCTGAGAAAATAACCACGGTAAGAGCGACCTTTTTATGTTTAATGGCATCCACTAGCAAGGCGTTTAGACAGTGTGTACATCCGTTTCGGGGTTATTTGACACCTGACGACATACACAGTCTTTGTGTCTCTTGTTTGGGCGAAGAGCGCATGTGAGATGTCCTTGAGGGGGCGTTTTTCAATGAAAAAGTCTCTCTTTTTGAGGAAAGAGGGGCAGCCATTTGCTTCCCGTGGTTCAGGACCCGCCGCTGATGAGACACAGAGGAGAGTGAGCTCGTGGGGATCGCAGGTGGATCTCGATGAGGAGTTTAGAGAGAGACTTTCCATTTCGCGCTCTTCGGTGGCAGATGAGAGTGAACTTCAGGAGGAAGATCTGTTGTCATTAACCCTTTCTGATACTGAAGTCAGTGCTCTGCTGGGTTCTGCCCAGGAAGAGCAGGAGATGTCTGAGGGTGTCGAAGAAGCTGAGGCTGA
Organism: Carassius auratus; assembly: GCF_003368295.1. Lineage (NCBI taxonomy): Eukaryota > Metazoa > Chordata > Actinopteri > Cypriniformes > Cyprinidae > Carassius > Carassius auratus. Next base: position 14,184,216 of record NC_039274.1, read on the forward strand.
GCCTTCTCAATCCTCCTGCCCTGTGTATGTGGAGCTGTTAGAGGTTATGGATCATGCCACGGCGAAAGTTGGATTTGCCATGGAAGCGTGCCAGCAAAGTGACCCCGCGAAGTCGCCTCTACGAGTGTTATTTTTCTGATCATAGCCCTCCAGCCCAGTTGAGCCTTCAATTCTTGCCTGATTTACATGCAGAAATCGAAAAAGAATGGAAGAGGCCATTTTCTTCTCACATCCATCAGTTTTAGCATACGAGTTATGCCAACATCGAGGCGATGCGCGAAAACGGCTATGACAGAATGCCCCCTGTAGAAGAGACGCTGTTTGGCTATCTCTCTGTGGGGGAAACATCCTCTCTTAAATCTCCCTCTTTGCCATCTAAGCCCCTCCAGGATACATCCCGCTTAAATGGCAGAGCATACGCAGCAGCAGGTCAGGCTGTGGCTTCGTTGCACACGATGGCAGTGCTGCAGGCTTATAAGGCTGATCTGCTGATTGACCTGGATAAAGGCGAGGAGGGCCTTTCAGCTGACCAGGTAGCTGAGCTGCGCCGTACCACAGGCTTCTCTCTCCATGCTACCAAGCAGGCCGAGACATCTGTGGGTGAACCTGGCAGACATCGGGAGGAAAGAAGAGGGCTTTCTTCTCGATGCTCCGTTCTCGCCTTCCCGAACTTTTCGGTAACTCCATCGAGATGATGGTCGAGAAGTTCAGGGATGCAAGGGCGTGCTCAGCTGCCTTTAAATCCTTCATTCCATGAAGGTCCAAGTGAGGATCAAAGATTGGCAGAGAAGGCTAGTGTCACGGCTCGCACTCCTCCCCTACCTACTGGCAGGGGTAAGAGGAATCGTGGGTCACGAGGAGATAAGCAGAACCTGAGGCATGTGATTCAGACAAGGCAGCGTTCTCGTCCGAGTCGGAGCGATACCTAGGTAGCTACTCATTCCCTTTGGGTGAGTATGTAACCCTTTCTGTATATACTTATGTGTATTAAATTGCTGGTGGTAATGTGTCTATTAACAAACTATGTAAGTCCGGCCTCGTGCTCTGGTATTATGATTAGGACACATCCCGTCCACGATTTTAATATTGCCTAAAACATCCAGCAGTTTGACCAATAACATGCAGGTATTGTACATAATCGACCAATCGTGGGGCTGCATGTGAGAAGGTGATATCTAGAGGGAATGATCAAAGTGATGCAAATATGCGCACGTTTGTTCGTTTAATTGACTTGAAGCGTCGCTGCGCACATATCCCAAAAAAAACAAAGTGCGCCACAATGCTTCAAGTCAAACGAACGAACAAACATGTGAAAGCGATTCGAAAGCATAAGGAGCCGTCTGCTCTGCTCTTTATAGCGCTCATAAATGTTACACATCGATACATATGATATTTTAGGCATTATTAAAATCCTGGCTGGTACGTGTCCCATATAAACGGCACATATGGTCACCCTAGATCACTCTGATTGGCTGTTCAGTTTATCAAATCAGTTTATGAGAAGAAAAAAGCAAAGAAAGTGATGAAAATGAGAGTCACACAGAAGGCTGTTTAAATGTTATGTCATCTTACCTGAGAAACCAACTTGCAAATATTTTCATAATAACATTGTTGTCTGAAATGAAAAGTCAAATCCACTGATCAACATGATTCATTTTCAAAATGGAATGCAAGAGTTGCTTTATGATTTGTATACCCTACTGTTGGTTTCCCTTTGAATGATGTACAGTACATAGACTACTGCCACATGTTGACAAATCTGCAATCAAAAAATGTATGTTAAGTTGGCCATTGGCTGTAGTTTAAGCACAACTTTTTAGCACAGACACACACAACGTGAGGTCAAAAACTCAGTTGGCTTCCATCGACACTTGTTCTGTGTCAGTATCAAATAATATACAAGTTGTAATAAAAAAGTTGCTGCAAATTCTTTTTTTTCAATTCTTAAAAAATTTCTGTTTTTATTTCCTTCAATAAAAGGCCTCAGACAAAAGATATTTTGTAAAGATCACAGTATGTGTTTATAGTTACTCTGGAAGATACACTTAAACTCTCCTGGAAGTGTGTGCATAAAATCTCAAAAACAGATTAACCTCAATTATCCGGCCTGTTTAAAGGCAAAGCTATTTGCTATATAGTCAGACAACAGTTAATGAAAAGGTATAAATTCTGTCACAACACTGTGATGGTGGCATTTGTATTCATGGCCTTACACCAGTGCCACACTAATTACCTGCCTGAAGGGTACTGTGGAGAGAATAGCCCTCTGGATATTTCTGTACTTCACACAACACCTCTCTTTTCCTGTCAACACACTGGGGACACATCCCTCTCTCTCTTTCTCTCTGACTCTCTTTCCATCCATCGCTTTGGCCGAGGATGTGTCACATTATCACCTGGAGGTGTAAACAGCCGAAGAATTACCTTTTCCACACCGATTTCTCACATACACACACACACACTTTCAGCACATACACACACTCAGGTACTTACATATGATATATCTTATTCAGAAATGAATCTTTCTCTTGCTCAATGAATTTGACCACTTTAAATGTTTTCCACTTATTCCATTTCTCTTTAACTATTGCTTATGCTTACAAAACCTGTTTGTACATACGCATACAAACCCTTGTCTTTCTCTTCATGCATGCATCTCAATGTCCCTTGTTTCTCCGGGCTGTCTCTATTTTTGGTCTCCATCTCTTGCTCTGTCTATCTCTTTCTGTCCATGGATGGCTCACAGAACTCACAGTGGTGAGACTTCCTCTGATGTTCTGTGTCCTCCGCTGTCAAAAAAGCATCTTAAATATCATCCTTGCATAATGCAAATCTTGCATATTTTCTCATACTATATACACAATTTTTTCAAGTGTAAATGTGTTTCCTGGATGCAAAGCTTAGTATATATTGAATTCATTCTATACTGATAAATATCAGCTTATCTGAGAATATGTAATTAGTGTTATATAGTATAGTATAGTTGCTGCTAATCTTAAGCCTAGTCAGAGGTAGGGGTCAAGTGAAAAGTCATGATTTTCTCGGACTTGATTCGTTTTCAGGATCGTCTGTTAGTTTATTCTTACTGCAGACGTGAACTGTAATGCTTATGGACTTGTCTTTTCGGTGGACATGTGGACACCCTCAAACTTAATCTTCATTTAAAATGTTTCAAGTTTTTATATTTTTCATTTTGCTATACTGGGATAAAACATACTGGGATATATGCTGAAGTTGTTGGATGTGGTGCCCTACCTAAAGGTTTTCCACAAGCTGCCACTGCTTTTGAGTTTGAAACTTTATATTTACAGACAATGTTACTGATTTTAGAAAGACTTTCATTGTCTTTTAATTGACAGAAAGCTCAAACATTAAATAATTTACATAAAATTCCACATTTCTCAAAGCTTAGTTGCTCCATTGTTTTTATGTGTTGCTGCTAAATAGAAGGTTTCCTTGTTTCAATGTTCTCAATAACAGAAGAATAGTCTTTTAAAAGGATAGTTTATCCCATAAAGTCTGTCATCATTTACTCATGCTAATGTTATTCCAAACCATATGACATTTTTGAAGAATATCCTGCCCATTTTCTTGAAAGCTAATGGCCTCTGGGGCATCTCTAACCGGTTTTGCTATTTTGGAGAGGGAGTGTGTAGTATTGATGCTCGTACATGGATTCATAGATGAGGCTGCTGTTTGCAGCTGGCTGTTTGTGTGTTTACCTTTGTTTCCCATTGTGTTTGTATTTGCCTGGGTGTATTTTGACTTTGCCAGACTGTGTAAGCTCCTGCAGTTGCTCCATGTGGTCTCTCTCTGGCAGTATCGCAGGTCCTGTTGTTGGCAGTTCTGTCCTGCCAACCCTGGCAGCCCTCAGCCAGAGGGAACTCTAGCCATAGTCATTACACAAACCATGATACACTTGCCAGTGTCACCACCATGCACTGAAAGAAAGCTTTATTGTTATTAGCAGTAGAAAAAGTTAAATAATCATCAAGTGGTATTTATTTTGTTATTTCTTAATTTTAGTAAGTTAAAATAAGTTTTATTAACATTGATGTACTAGTAAAGTTCTTTACAGACATAAACAAAGTTCATTGTGTTTGAACTTGCCAGTTTTTGTGACATTAAAAGTCATTTTTCCCATGCTTTAATTCCTTATAGGCAGTCATGGTAACTTATTGAAATAAACCTTGGTTTATTTAGAACCTTTCCAAGTTAAGGTTAAGAGCTTTTTAAAAAAATCTGATTTAATCTAAAGATTGTTATATAATAAGGTAAATTTGCACTATTGTGATTTATAAAGAATCATCTATGATCTAACCAAAACTACTATTTCATTATTGACTAAAAATATGTATAAGGTTGAACAGATAAACACTATAAAAAGTGATTTCCTCTTTCGGTATTTCTGCCTTTTTTCCCCACTAATAATATTTAAACAGCCTTAAATCAAGATAAATTTACATTAATATTTTATATCTTATTTTCTGAAAGATTTATCAAATTGAATGATTTTGAATGTAAAAGGTCATTCAATTTGAAAAACATTTATTTTTGTAAACCCATTGGCAGATATATTTCTTGTTTTAAGCTTAAACACAGTTAATTTTGATACTCTTTTCAAACAAAAAGATTTAATTTTGCATCTCAAGTAAATGTTTCTTGATTTAAGGATATTTAGATATTTGTACTGAAAAAGATGACAAAATACTGAGTAAGAAAGAAAATATTGTCTGCTGCCCAGCCAAAAATTAAAAGCTGCATAGAGTAAGTTGTAAAAGACTACAATAATTCAGCATGTATATCTGCCAATGACTTTACAAAAAAAAAAAAAAAAATGTTTTCATTTGACAAAACACAGCAGAAGTTCTCCACTTTGTCAATTAAGCATGTTCAAACTGATTAGCAGTGATCAAGCCCTTCTCTTTTCAGTCGCTTAACAGAAATATTTATTTTGGAATACATAATATGCTTTAGTGTTTTAAATGTTCCTGAGACTGACATTTATCATGCCCTTAAAAGCATTGATCCTCACTGTCTTTTACATCTCTATTAAGCATGTAGTTATACTTGTAGTTAAGTGCATATGCTTATTGTAAATCCTGAATCATAAACTCTCAGCCACCCACAACCTCTATAAAAGGGCTTTTTAACCCCAGTCTTTGCATTTTGACGATGTGAATCATCCTGTCCTCATCAGACATTGAAAATATACGTTTTGAACCTGAATTGTTCTTGACACTTTGAACCTTTAAACAAACTTCTCAGCACTTGATTCACAGACAGTGAAAGTTAATATTTTTAAACATGTACAGTATGTACTGTATGCAGTCTGTGTTATGTTGTTGTGCAACTTTTACATTTGGAGTTTCAACAAAACTATGCCACCAAATGTATTTGAGTTCTCAAGAAATTATTGTTTAGTTGTTGTATCTAAAAATGTACTCATTTCTGTGCCATGAGAAGTACAGAACAAAATTGCAATTGGTTTGTTTCTGTAGCCCGATTAGTTGTTGAACCAATCGTGTATGTTTCGGGAGACTACTTTTTTTGAATAATGGTAGACAGGGGAGAGTTTGAAACTTGTAATGAAAAGATTGGTATTTGACCTGATATCCATGTCCTATGCAGTGCTTACAAGGATGAAGAAGTGTGGATGTATTGAGATTTCTTATGTTTTTTAAAAGAAGTCTTTATAGGCACCATTAGCACCATTAACAAACCTGATTCCAAAAAAGTTGGGACACTACAAAATGTGAATAAAAACTGAAAATACAATGATGTGGAAGTTTAAAATTATAATATTTTATTCAGAATACAACATAGATGACATAACAAATGTTTAAACTGAAAAATTTATAATTTTAAAGGAAAAAAAGTTGAATTTAAATTTCATGGCATTAACACATCTAAAAAAAGTTGGGACAAGGCCATGTTTACCACTGTGTGGCATCCCCTCTTCTTTATATAACAGTCTGCAAATGTCTGGGGACTGAGGAAACAAGTTGCTCAAGTTTAGGAATAGGAATGTTGTCCCATTCTTGTCTAATACAGGCTTCTAGTTGCTCAACTGCCTTAGGTCTTCTTTGTGCCATCTTCCTCTTTATGATGTGCCAAATGTTTTCTATTGGTGAAAGATCTAGACTGCAGGCTGGCCATTTCAGTACCCGGATCCTTCTTCTACACAGCCATGATGTTGTAATTGATGCAGTATATGATCTGGCATTGTCATGTTGGAAAATGCAAGGTCTTGCCTGAAAGAGACGACGTCTGGAAGGGAGTGTATGTTGTTCTAGAACTTGGATATACCTTTCAGAATTGATAGTGCCTTTCCAGATGTGCAAGCTGCCCATGCCATCCGCACTCATGCAACCCATACCATTAGAAATGCAGGCTTCTGAACTGAGCTCTGATAACAACTTAGGTTTTCCTTGTCCTCTTTAGTCCAGATGACATGGCGTCCCAGTTTTCCAAAAGGAACTTCAAATTTTGATTCTTCTGACCAGTTTTCCACTTTGCCACAGTCTATTTTAAATGAGTCTTTGCCCAGAGAAAACGCCTGCGCTTCTGAATCATGTTTAGATATGGCTTCTTTTTTGACCTGTAGAGCTTTAGCCAGCAATGGTGAATGGGACGGTGGATTGTGTTCACCGACAGTGTTTTCTGGAAGTATTCCTGAGGCCATGTTGTGATTTTCATTACAGTAGCATTCCTGTATGTGACGCAGTGCCGTCTAAGGGCCCGAAGATCACGGGCATCCAGGATGGTTTCCCAGCCTTGACCCTTACTCACAGAGATTGTTCCAGATTCTCTGAATCATTGGATGATATTAGATGATGATTACTTCAAACTCTTTGCAGTTTTTCTCTGAACTCCTTTCTGATATTGCTCCACTATTTTTCGTTGCAGCATTAGGGTAGTTAGTGATTCCCTGGCCAGCTTGACTTCTATGAGACACTGCCACTCTGAGAGGCTCTTTTTATACCCAATCATGTTACCAATTGACTTAATAAGTTGCAAATTGGTCCCCCAGCTCTTCCTTATATGTACATTTAACTTTTCTGCCCTCTTATTGCTACCCGTCCCAACTTTTTTGTAATGTGTAGCTCTCATGAGCCAATATTTGGCATGACATTTCAAAATGTCTCACTTTCAACATTTAATATGTTATCTATATTCTATTGTGAATAAAATTTACGTTTATGAGATTTGTCATTCCTGTTTTACTCACAATTTGTACAGTGTACCACATTTTTTGGAATTGGGTTTGTATTAATTACTAGATTAATAATTGAAGGGGTCATGAATTACTTTTTTTTCAATCTTTGGCAGATTGTAGACTCATGGCCCACCACTATGATTAGCTAACAGTTGTATAAATTTGACAGCTACATCTTTCATAGATGGACGCTGCTGTGATTTAGGTTAAAAACACATAAATACTCACTAAATACCACATAATAAAAACTTCAAATGAAGTTTGTTTTTTCATTTGGGGGCAAAGAGAAGTTCGAAAAAGCTAAGCAACAGTATACTATTTTGAACTTTCCAACACCCCGGGCTGCTGGAGGAAGTGTCGCGATGCTTGCGCTTATGCCCTAAATACAACAACAATGAAATGATTAAGTGTGGGAAATCTAGGTGTGAGATGGTGTAGCGGATCTGACCCGAATCAGACAAATAAAAGAGTCGATCAGGACTGTGGTTGAAACACGAGCCAAATTCCTCAGGAAGGCAACCGGAGGTCATAAATCAGTCCTAGTGCCACAAGTCAGAAACAAGTTCACCAACCAACTCTTTCACAGAACAACTTTCGACATTAACACCATTAGAACAATTATTGACAATTTCAATTCAGAGAAGAGATTGTCAAATTTGGGGCAAGTTATTGAGATGCAACGCCGGACATCACATGTAAACCCATGAGAGTAATACACAAGATCCTTTGGATTGACTTCCCCCAGCAGAACCAGACTGAAATTCCTTAGAGGGGGTCAAGAGAATGGCACAGAAACTGTCTTTTCTACATATATATGGACCAAAATGAACTCTTATATACTGACTTATCATATCAGTATATCAGAATATCAGTCCATTGCTCCATATTCATTTATATGTAACCCACACCTTTGACTTCATGTTATAATCACTTATTGTGTATTTCTTTTAATAACTATTGGATAGCTTAAGGTAGAGTCCTGCACGGGTTCGGGTGACGGGTGACCCGCAAATTTGGCTGAAACGGGTGAAAAATTTCCAACAGTGTCGGATACGGGTGCGGGTCGGGTCGGACACAGGGGAAACACGGGTCTAAACACGGGTTCAAAACAGTCACGTGCCAACGTAAAAATAGGCCTACATTCCACTTAAAAAAAAAATCACAACTGCGCGTACGGCTACATGAGTCATTAGTTAACAGACTTTAAAGATCAGCCAGCTTTTTTTTTCCGTTGTTTTTGTTTTCCGTTTATATATATATATATATATATATATATATATATATATATATATATATATATATATATATATATATATATATTCTGAAAATGACTTTGTGCAGCTCTGGCGCAGAACCGCCTCTCGCAAGGCTCAGCTGTGAACGATTTAAAAATGGGTGCGTTCGACTTGAAGCACAACCTCATACGGTGGTATGATTCGCTCTTTTGTTGTTCTGTTTTCTTTCAGGATCAAAAATACAACAAATGAAAGCATTTATCTGTATTTCCGACTGATGAGAACTATGCATATACATTAATAAATCAGTCAATTTTGTATTTTATTATGAGATATTTTATTCTAATGTGATCAGTGACTCAAGCACTGATGGACCAAAGAGCATGTATTTCGACATTTGCAGTAAAAACGTGAAAAATATAAATTCTCAGAAAATGCATTTAATACCAATATATTGAAAAGTCTGTTTATATACTCCATTAATAAAGGAGTCCAGACTTTGGAAAAATATCAGTCCACATGCGTTTTATATTTATTATGAGGGAAATAGACATGCACGCTTGCGTGACACAAAAAATATTTAACTTTTAGGTAGCAACATTTTTTTTAGTAAGTCTGTCAATTACACTAAGGTTATTACATTATCTGCTATATTTTTGCTTCTTATTTATTAAATACGGGCAATTGATTGATAAAATGTTTTATCAAAATTAAGATAAAAGGTATTTTAAAAAGAGTTCTCCATAAATAACTTCTGTATGACCTGGCAATAAAATTTGAAAAAATGTGTCTAATGTGATTGGCTTAACTGATTTGATTTCGGGTGCAGGTCGGGTGTCGGTTCTATTTTAAGCAGGTCGGGTCGGGTGCGGATTTTAATTAGTGCTGCTGTCGGAAAACGGGTCGGATGCGGTTTTAAGCACTGCGGGTATGGGCGGGTGCGGATTTACAAAATCGGACCCGTGCAGTTCTCTGGCTTAAGGATACATATTCATGTCTCATATGTATGTGTTTGAATCTGTTAGCCTGAAACAGTCATGACCATCAGTTATTTGTCAAATGTATCATATTCTTGTTCTAGGAATCATGTCCAAAATTAGACCCTGCAAGAGCGGGAAAATTCGAACCACATGCTTGATAAGATAACATATGATTTATGATACTCCCTAGCCAAGACAATATCTGATTGGTCAAGACAACATTTGAGGTGTGGCCAACAGGCCAGTTTAAATACTCAGGACACCATAAAATGTTGCTTTTAGTATGCTTTTAGCTTTTAGCTTGCGTTTAGCTTTTGCTATCAGTCATGTCTGCTTTAGCTTTTAGCTTATGTTAAGCTTTTGCTATTAGTCATGTCTGCTTTTACCTTGTAGCTTTGCTTCCTAGTAGGGCTGGGCGATATATCTAATGTTATGATCATGCGCATCTAATCAGTAAAGCTGCTTCCGTGATCACAGCTAAAATCGCTATCACCTGCTTATAATTGGAGTGGCATTTAATAGACAGAGCCGTAGGTCGCTGACAAGCTACGCAATATCGCATTCATTATCGAAGGTGATTCATCTGCTATAATGAACGCGATATTGCGTAGCTGTGTTTGCTTCTTTTGTTATTCATCTACTACATGTGTGAATCGGTTAGACCAAGTTTTGAGTTCAGAAACTTACAGGATGTTTTTACAGGCAGTACAATTACCTCATATGTCAAAAGATCAAGCAAATTTAGATTTCTCAATGCATGACCCCTATATATTAAAACACCGCATTTTGCTTTCATAGTTAGCCACATTTGTTGGATCCTTTTTTAGTTATGTCAGTGCTTATAAAGTTTAGTTTTGGGGTTGTAGAGCTAGTGCTATTTTAACAGTACTTCCCAAGCACAGCCGTGGTTTTCAAACTCAATTGTCTTCCTTTCCTTTCTCGCCATATTAAAAAGCAGGGAGAGCTCAGAGTTAGAAGTTCTTTGTCTTAACCAGGACTTTCTTTATTAATAAAACTATCGCATTTGCTCTGCAATGCTGTGGGTTGTCACTAAGCTTTTATCTCTCCTGAGAAACAAAAGGGGAAATTAAGCTATGGGGCAGCCATTTTCAAGCTTCAGTCCAACTAATGACTAACCAGGCAGAGCTCTCTAAAGCCGTCTCTCCTTCTCTCCCTCCAACTAGAGTTATCACTGTGCCATATATGATTACATTATTAAAATTTATTTTCCCAATATTACAGTTGCTCATTATTAAGGAGTAGCAGCTGAGAGGAGGCAGGAGAGAAGAAGGCCAAAATGGCGGGAGGTGGGATATGTTATGGAGGTTGAGATGGGACGTGTTTGTGAGCAGCAAGGTCATGAAGGGGTACTGTGATTAATGCATTTTGTGGTATATATGTGTGTGTGTGCATGGATGTGGATGTGGGAGGTGGGTGTTATATAGTATATCTGATAGGTGTCATTTTCATCTACACCCCCCCCCCCTCATTGCTGTTCTGAGTGACGCTGTGTGTGATTTTTAATGACAGCTGGAACAAATGGGTTGTAATGAGGTGACCTTGCCATGTAGTCTGTTTGCCTCACCATTTTTTTCTCTCGTTCTCTTTCTCTGATCAGAGGGCCATGGAACATGTGTTTGAAGCAATGTGAGAATGAACCAGTTGCAGGGGAAGGTTATGAAGCTTTTGGTAGCATGATGAGTTGGCACCAAGTTACTAATGCCTATGGCGGGTATTCTGTGTTGGCAGTTAGTGTTGTAAATGTTTGTCTGTTTTATAGATATATTCTTCCATTACGTAAAATAATGTTTATTATCATGAACCCTCTGGCACATGTGGATGCACAATTTTATGTTTGTAGACAGCAGGCAAACTATAATGACTTACATTATTTGTCACTAGTTTAAGGGGAAGTTCACTCAAAAAATGGAAGCTTTAGCCTAAGTTCTGCCAGGAAGACTCAATCACTTCGTCACTAATTACCTTCATCATTATCCAATCACGTCTTTATACTCCTGTATAAAAGATCGTACTTACACATGTTTGAGTTCGCAGATGCCGACGCGACAACAACCTCCACCCTCCCCACCACCACCAGGATGGTCCTGTCCTTACCTTCCAGGGGGGTCTGTTGCGCCCCTGCCTTCGTCTTCAGGCAGGAAATGCAGATTCGCTACCCTCGGATTACGAACCATGGACGGGGCCTTCCGCCAAAGAAATTTATAATTGTGCTCGCTGAGCTGTCAATAAATGTATGCTTCGTACATTCTTCGTACATCTCCCGAGTCTTTCTGGTAGAACTACATTTTGTCATCATTTATTCACCCTCATTGCTCAACCCCTTTGACTTCCATTAAATTAAGAAAAAAATAACTTTATTTATAAAATATCTTCTTAAAGTCATTAAGGCTTGGAACTACTTGAGGATAAATAAATTATGACATAATTGAATTTTTGGGTGAATTAACCTTAAAAAGGCAGTGGTCAAGACCACTCAGTAGATAGCTGTGTCATTACATTGCCCCATCTATTCCCAGCTGGCATCACTTAAATAAAATGAATTATTTATTTAAAAACCATGTTTGCAGCATTAATATTTATTAAATACAGTTTCCGACACTGTTTGTTGCTGTGATTCAGTACCAGTAAAGCAGCTGGATCTGAGCATGTGAAAGCGTATTCACACCCTATACCTCCTACTGCTTTAGTTTTAGCCGAAATGGAGATCCTCCCTCTGTGTCTCAGGGCTCCTGGAGAAAAAAGAGCCCCCCCAAAAAACCTGCACCTGGTTGCCACTTGTCAGCTTGCCAGATCTTGCTTCATGGATGTTTATATACACTTGGCTTTGGGACAGGAAAGCCATCAAAACAAATGAATCTGCTTTGATTGTTTCTCAGTGATATTTACACTGATGCAAGTGATGGTTTTTCACAAAAGAGCTGATTTTGATTTAATTACACAATTTATATTATTTACAAAACATTATTTTTTCAGTCGCATGACTGAGCGGTTCAGCTGACACAGATCTATGATTGTGTGCAACCCCCACATCCTTCTTTGGATCTAAGAAATACCGGCTGTAAAACCCAGATTCTCTCTCATGAGGAGGGACCACCTCGATGGCCTCCACATCAACCTCCTCAGAGGAAGACAGGCAAAGTGTCGAGCCTTCACCACGGGAGGAAGTAGCCGCAGTACGGCTTCCGAACCCAGAGATCGGGCAGATCTGATGGGAGAGGAAGGAGATAGGGAGGTGCCCATCTCCATTCTCTCCTGAAGGTCTAACTGCGAACCCCACGAATGAAGCTGCCACTCTGCCTTGGCAGAAGCGGACCATCAATGTGGGGAACGCTGGTGAAGGCAGTGGAAGATGCTCTCCTCTTTAGGTTTTGATTTTCTGAGTGCTTTAGACATTGCGGAGCTTATTAGGGTTGGATGGTCAAACAACTGTAAATAAGACAGATTGGGATTGACAACACACAGATGCGCACGCTGAAATATCAGAAAGCTAACTGCCTCACGTGCTTTTAAGCTTCCTGGTCAATTACGTCACCCACCTATGACGTCTTGCGTTTCCATTAGGGCTGATTACACATGTGATACAGAGTGTTGTCACGCAAGGGCGTTCCCCATAGCGTTCAACGCAGCTCGAGTTCCTGAAGAGGAATAGAGTCGTCTTATATTGAAGGTCTAGACTTGTCAATAATACACCCACGGCAATAGGTGGTGCCAAAAACGCATAAAACGAGTGTGCCATAAAATAAGTAATGTAATTTGTGTTGTAGAGATTATGAGTGAAAACAAAATTAAAAGAAAATGCTTACAGCGGCATGATTTGTGACTGTCATTAGCCCGATGGGACCAAACTTTCTCTGTAAGTGATTTTAAAGGTCCTATGAAACATGAAAATTTCACTTTCTGAGTTTTTTTTTTAAGATTAATATGAGTTCCCCTAAGTTGTATATGGTCCCCAAGTTTCTAGAAATTTGAATCGGTGTAAATTGAGATTTTTCTATCTTTCTCTGCCTTTGAGAAAATGGAAGCTCAAACGGGCTGATCTTGAATCTCCTCGTTGTGACGTTGCAACGAGAATTGTTACCTCCCCTTTCTCTGCTTTGCCCACCCAAATATTTACATATAATTCAGTCGCAATGTCAGCACAGGCGTTACAAACAGACTTTTACGATATGGATTTGACAGCACCACCACAAACAGTGAGTAACAATGTTCATTAATGCCTGATCTGTGGTCAGTGATTTCTGATGTGTTGCTAATTATTAAATTTTACACAGACTTTATTTCTAAATTGTTTTATACTGTTTATGCATCAGTGAATCAAGCCAGTGACTAAACGATCAACTTCACGTTGTTTCTCTTAGTAGCATGAAACAAATCTGTTATTTAAATTGTGATTTAACTACAAAGAGCGATCAAAGAACGCTCGCTTTTTTCCGGAGCTGTTACACATTGCGAGTATATCTGCACACTTGCCCAAACTGCCATTACAATGAATGACGCTGTTATGCTGCACAACGGAGCTCTTACTGTATTCATGTGTTTGCTGTTAGCTGTGGTGAAAGCATTTTGTGAGATAACGTGTTGCAATAATGACGAGATCACTGCATCCACGCGATAAACAGACTCTGTCTACTCAATGCTCATCTGCAGCCTTTCATGTGATGGGAAAAGATTGAAAAAATAATTATATAATCAACAGTTCCACGATTCGTTAATCTCGACAGCTGTAATATATATATTTGAGAGGGGTTCCACATGAACGCATTTCGTATGCAAAGATGTCAGCCAATCACAACAGTTGTGTTTTACTAGGAGTCTCACAGCAGACACGCCCCTTCAAACAGAGCATTCAAGCCAGACGGCTAATATCAGGATCTAAAAATGCTTTTTATTTCTAAATTTTAAATGTAAAAATCATACTAACAATATAAGTACCCCTAAGGAAACATTAAAAAGCATTTAAAGAAAAGGAAATAATCCATGTCATGGGCCCTTTAAAAAATAAGACAGTACCGAGATTTGAAGACTACAACAAGATTTCACATCTACTTTTAATAAATTTTTATAGGCTACTATGAGATGGATGGACTAAGTGTTATATAATTCAAATGGGCTACCTGTTATTTTTATGGTATATTAAAAGGTGTATTTTTTAAATGTGATTATTGTTGGTACATTTTACCAGAATTTACCATGCTTTCAAAGAGAGAAAAAAAATGAGATTTGGAAAAAGAGGGGTCGTCTTATAATCAGGGTTGCTTTATATTCGGGTCAATATGGTATTATTATAGTGAATTTGAGAATGTCTTCGTATTTGGTTTTTGTCTAGCATGTTAGCAGCACTTGAGCTGACATGAACACCACAATTTTAAAAACTTTGGATCTTGAATCATTAAAATACATAATGCATAATCTCTTATTATTATTATGAAGTAACTTTTTTTTCATAATCATAAAATGTTCTATTGTTTTTAGCTGAACTTCAATGGGCACTGTAGGTTCGGTACAGATAAGGCTCTGGCATATAAGTAAAATCGTTTTGAAAAACAGCTTTAACTGAATGAATAAATATGCCTAAAACGATTTAGCCACATTTTCTAATTTATGGAGGTTGCATTTTGCACCCACATACCAAAAAGTCAAACTCCCCCATTTCAAGAGTTTTAGTCGCTGTTGTGTACAAGGTATACAGATAAATTATTAAATGTTTCTAATCATCTACAGATTGGTAATTGTAGCATTAGCACTGCAGGGTGACTAAAGGTGCTAGTGGATTAGAATATTATGCAAATTATACAGGTTTTACTGCTCATTTTAAATTATTTTTCAAAATTCAAAATTATTGTTTGTTAACTGTGAAGTTATGCTAAATTTAGAGAAATCATTTTATGAAAACGATTTTGTGTTTCATGATTTTGTTTGGCTGCTTTTAGAAGTCCAATGAATACCTCAGTGGTATTCACAATACCTCAGTGCCAAAATAAATGCTGTTGGTAATAAACTATAAATGGAAAGCACAATTTTAAGTTGTTTGAATCTAGAGTAGTATTTCATTCATTCTGGAAAAAAAAAGGAGGGAGAAAAAAAACTCTCTGGGGTGCCAGCTGCTTAGTGTGAAAGATTAGCATCACCATCTCCCCTCATTTGACATGCCTATATACACAGTATTACAAAAGTCACAACCTATTAATCAATGTGTGTGTGTGTGTGTGTGTGTGTGTGTGTGTGTGTGTGTGTGTGTGTGTGTGTGTGTGTGTGTGTGTGTGTGTGTGTGTGCGCGCACATAACAGAGAGAGAGAAAGGGCGACAATGTTCAGGCTCTTTCCAATGTGTCAGTCTTATCTGTGTTTTTACAGTTTCTCTATTTAAATGTCATCCAGAGTTTGAACATAAAAAGTCTGATGTGAAGTTGGATCATTGTGTGTAGTAGTCTGCTGGTGGGTGGGTGCATGGTCGTATTTGTGTGTATTTGCATGATAGACTTCTGAATTTAGTTGGGAACAACTAGAGATGTGTGAAATGCTCCATATCTAGCAACAGCCTTTATCTGAGACAATATCACATGACAATGAACACACAAATCCAAGGATCTGAATACAGCCGTCGGCTCTAGAGCCATTAAGTGAGCGAGAATGATTTTGTTCTATTTTAGAGGTTGCTAGGCAATTTTTAGGCCAATCAGGTAATGCATCCTTACCTCACCTCCCTGTTCGACCAATCGGGCATTGATCAAGACTGATAATAAGAAAGTGGAAAAGCTAATAAATAATCCGGTTGGACGATGCATGAAATAGATTTCAAAGATTTTCAGCATGGTCATTTGGTTGTTAATAAACAGATCCTGACAACCATTAGTGTACACTGGAAATAAGAGTCGACAGTTCCAATGTAAAACACCCATTCTGCCCTGATTCAGCTGTAAACAGCCTAATGTTTCTTTCTTTGTTTCTTTCTTTCTTTCTTTCTTTCTTTCTTTCTTTCTCTCTTTCTTTTCTTGAACTGTGGTGTTCTATACCAGATTTTTCAAATTCTTGCACATCTAGACACAAAGCCTTGATTTTATATCTATAATTCTATTTTAAATATATAATTTCAAGCCATTATAATCTAAATAATATTAGTGTTGATAGTTTTATAAAAACAAAATTAACACAATTATGTTTGAAATTAGGGCTAACAACATGCTAACCTGTCACCGGTACTGAGTGCAATTTTTCAGTTTAGTTTTCTGAATTAAGTCTTAGTAAATTATGTTATTTAATGATCAGTTTATGTTCAACTGAATCTCTTGAATCTTTAATATCTTACTAAAAATGTTTTTTTTGTTGTTTTGTTTTTTATTTGTAGTATTTTGGTATATTGGTTTGGAGTATGAGTGAAAGTTGTAACTGGTAACTGTATTCAGGGGCGTAGCACCAAATTTTGGGCTCTGGGTACAAACCATCTTGCTGGGCCCCCGTACCAAATACCATAATGATACCAATGTGTGGGATATTTTGAAGAAAGTAACCAAACGACTGATGGACTCCATTGACCTCCATAGTAGGAAAAAATATACTATGGAAGTCAATGGGGACCAGCAACTGTTTAATTACCAACCTTCTTTAAAATAAGAAAGGAAATCATACAAGTTTGGAACAACTTTAGGGAGAGTAAATGATGACAGAATTTTCATTTTTGGGTAAACTATACCTTTAAAGTTTAAATGTGTACAATAACAATGTACCCATTTTGCTTATATCCTCTTAACACTTATATGGATATGTGCTTATATCCTCTTAATTACTAATTACTAAGTGTTAAAACAGGCAATTCCGCTAAAAGCTCACCTTGTCTCACTGTCACATCCACCTCACTGTCACTGCTTTCAGTTTGTAATATGACAGTAACATACAGGAGCATACAAAATCAAACATTTATTTACATTATTACTTGTGAGAACTCGAGTCATTAAAACATACTTTTGTTCATTGATGCACAATTCAACACACAGAGTCTTTGGACTTTCCTGCTGAGTAACTCACGCTTTTTCTGTGCATGCTGGTTAAAGGTAATGCATGTGCACAGACCTGGCCTTTCTAACACTGCCACCCCCAAATTTGGGTGCAAATTTGCTCTGTTGAAGGCTGACATTATACAGTCTCAGTCACTGGTAGGAATGTCATCCACTTCATCTGGGATCTCTTGCAGTACAACAAGGTGAACTATGGGCCTTGTGTAGACTCTCTGTCCTTTATCTGTACCTCGGCCACTCGTACACTATAATCAGCCCCAAGGAAGACATGCACCACTCTCCTGATCTGCCAGAATGAGTGAGGCATCTGGGGGCCGACCAGCATGACAACTCTTCTGGGTTTGATGTCTGCTGATGGATTCTGCCACTTCCCACTGGTTTGTAATCCTGGTGAATAGTGCTTAAGGAAGGTCATCCGGAATCTGTCAGCCAACACTTGTGAATGCCTCCATCTCTGTCTTCCAAGGAGTTCGGACGCTGGTTAGATGATTTTGGGCAGGGAACCTTCCAGCCACCCCATCAGAAGGCAATTTGGGGTGACCGTATGTCTGCTGATACGTACCCAAGTAGTTTGTAGTTTAAGATGGCCTCAATTTCTATGAGGACAGTTTAAACAACTTCTTAAAATCTCTCGTTCCCACTCCCCTCCAAAGCATTGAGCAAAGGGAGGATTGAAATGAAAGCTAATCTGTTGTTTAGCTAGCTGCTGCTGTAGCTCCTGACTGAGCTGATGAAAGGCCTCTTTAAGTTCTGTTCTGTCCTAAAACGTTGGTGCCTTGGTCTGAGTATAACTCTGTGGGTTTTCAACGTTGACCTATGAACGGTCATAGTACCACGATGTCAGGACCTTGAGGTGCATAGTCAGAGTGATCAGGCATTTGAATAAAAGGCCCATCTCTTCAACGTCCCATGTTGACCAAGAAGGCTTTGAAACAATCCATTCTGGTTGAATGGAAAGGAGGGTTGAACAACCGAAGTCGAGGTAGAGGGAGGTTTTAAGATTCACATCCTCTGGCATAACTCTGCAAGCCTCTGTCCATTCCTGGATGGCATAGTCTTTGATGAATAAATGGGTATTGGGGTGACTGGGATCCAATACAATAGTGTACTGCACTTGGATCATGGCCCTCTATCCATCTTAATTGTCCTCTAACTTGGATTAGATCACTGGCTTTGTTAAATTCTGGAGAGAGCCATAGTACTGTAGTTGGCTTTTAGAATGAACAGGCTTACTACTCTTTAACAGCTGATAGTCCTTGGGAAAAATGTTTGTGTGCGCCTTTCTCAGTGCAATCAGCTCTGCCACTTGGTTAGTGCTGGCTGGAGGAGAACCAGAACCGCTTTCCACTAGAAGAATTCGGCCTGGGAGTACCACTCTGACTTTAGCGTCTGCAGAGTACAAGAAGTGACACCCCCAGCACGAGGGGCTGGAACACTGTAGGTTTAGGGACTGCTCCGCACAGCAGCCCCTGACCGCCTCAACCTCCTCAGAGGAAGAGAGGTAAACACGTGTTCTCACTTGAGAAATTCCATCCCAAGAGCCCCTTTACATCTAACTCTCATAGTCAGATAAATATTAAATTTTATTCCTCAGAATTAAATGTAGTCAATAACCAGATGAGTAGGCACGGTCTGGTGTAGAAAAATTCACATCAAAATGAAACAATGAAATATACGAAATATACGTTTTTAATTTATTATTTATAGATTTTTTTTTTTGGCACTCAGTCACACAAACAACATCAATCAACTCGTTCGCCAGATCATGTGCGATCCCCGCGATCTCTGTCCTTGCCGTGCCTCAGCAGCAGCGGGGCCGCAACCGCAAGATCGCATGCACGGACAAACTCCTCGGAGCATGCCCAGCTAGAGCGGAGCACTTAACAGTGAGAAAAGCACAATCAGGCCCCCGAGAGCCGACTGGGCTAGCTCCACTCCTCATTAATGCTGCTCATTATAATATCAGGCATAATATGCTTGTGTAACGGTGCTTGTGCAACTGGCGAGCTCATCGACGTCTCCACATAGTGGGCGCCGGATCTGGTGGTTAAGGATGAAGATAGGGACTTGCCCGTCTACATTCCTTCCACTGGATCCGAAAGTGGAAGGAATGTAGTGTGAAAGCGGGGCTGGCACCGCGAGAATTGTCAGTGAAGGCTCCCTTCTTAAAGAGAGTCTTCTGAGAGTGAAGCAAAACGCTCGCATCACATTCGTCAACTCCCTCGAGAGCTGATTCTGATTGTTTCACTCTCAAACAGACAAAACACCAGCTGCGTATGTCCCCCTCCCCCCTCTCTTTTTTGTTTTCGGGCAGGTAAAACACACAGCCTGAACGCTGTCTGCTCTAGCCCAAAACTTCTCTCGCTTGAAGCTTAGACATAATGGAGCTTATCAGTGGACAAACAACACTAAATAAGACTCACAAATAGCGACTGAAAAACACACAGAGCGCTTGCTGAAGACACAAGGCTGAATTCCGGCTTCGCAGCTCTTACTTTTAAGCTTCCTGGTCTCTGACGTCACCCGCCTATGATGTCTCGCCTATCCATTGGACTGACTACACACGTGATTCAGAGCCGTCATGCTGGAGGCATTCCCCAAAGCGTTCTCCAACGCAGCTCGAGTTCCTGAAGAGGAAACACTATTGTGCTGTATCAGAGTCTTCAGGAGCCTGACTGGTCCATACAGGGTCCATCCAAGCCTTGTATTTATGGCTGCCCGACCACCAGGTGGGCCAAGAGGAACTATATGAGCTGGCTTCAACCCAGTGAACTGCTTGGATTGATAATGCAACTGTTCAGGATAAGCAAAGGTCTCTTTTGGGGGCTCATACAATGTTCTTGAATACAGATGAGAGATCTGAGTATCTGGACAGTTTTTCTCTGATAAAAAGTGGAACTGGTTTCCTCAGGGTGCCACAAAGGAGAGGGACTTGGGTAGTTACAATCACACCACTGTTTTCATTCATATTATTAAAGTTATGGTGAACTCTGATTAGCACGTTCTCGTCTGGAAAGATGGGGAAAGGTTACCCTTTTTTACCCTTGTGGTAAAAACATTTAGTCAGAGAAAACGCATTGCAATAAACAGACAATAAACATACTCTGTCTACTCAATGCTCATCACTGCAGTCTTTCATGTGATGAGAAAAGATCTAAAAAATAATGCTATAATCAACAATTCCACGATTCATTAATCTCTACAGCTGTGATAGTAAAAAAAAAAACATAGTAAAAGTATTTGAGAGGGCATCCACATGTAATATCCATTTCAAATGCAAAGATGTCAATCACAACAGTTGGCATTTACTCTGAGTCTCACAGCAGACATGCCCCTTAAAACAGAGCATTCAAGCCAGAGGACTAAAATCAGGATAGAAAAACGCTTTTATTCCTACATTTTAACTGTAAAAACATCCTAACAATATATACTAAACGAAACTGGCTGAGGGGTTGGTGGTGAAGACTATGGTAGATGTAGATAAAAAAAACAAATGATCTGAGACATGCAAGGTTTTGACCAAGATGTTATCTTTCATATAATTGCGTGTGATCGAGTTGGTTACCTGATTTATGGGCACCTGTGGTGTTGAGTAGATGAAAGTCAAAAGAGGTTAGAAGAGAGTGGAAGTCAGCAGCATGTGGCTTCTCAAGGTGGATGTTGAAGTCACCAAAAAGTAGTAGAGGGCTGTAATCCTCAGCAAATGAGGACAGCAGCATATCCAGTTCTTCTAGAAAGTTCCACACCTGACCTGGAGAAGATTAAATAACTACAGTGTGGATTTTTAAAGGTAGTGTGACTGTAATTTCATGAAATTCAAAGGAAGCACTGTTAAAATTCTAAGAGCATGTGAGGTAGGTGGAGTGGGGGGTAGAATATGGAAAGATATTACTAGTGTTGGGTATGGTTTGAATTTGAGCAATTCCAATTATTTTTGATTCCCATTTTCAATTCCAGTGTGATATATAATGGTATCAAACATTTATCCTGTCTCTCTTTTTTGCAAACCATTGATGCTGAATACCATGAACAAAAATCAACAGGCTACATAAAAACTGGACTCTTTAAGAGCTGTTTGTGTGCAAAATAGAACTGCATGATTCTGGATAAATAGATTTTTTTTATTTTTCAATGGAAGTTGTGGTTCTTTAATAATTCTGAAGAAAAATCATTAGACAGCTTAACAAAACATGTAATTAATGAATAAATGATTCAATGACTCAAGATGTACTTTTTTCTTTTCTGGATGAATCAGCGTTCTTGAAAGAATCTCTTGTATGATTCAAAGACAAATACATTTTAACAGCCCCCTACTGGCGTAACAATGTAATCGACAAATCTTCATTTGAAGTTTCAAATTACACAAAGTTTATAACTGAACTATAAACTTTTAACCCAGTACTTCTGTGATTTGAATTTTTGTAACAGAAATAATAATACTATGTGGTTTAAAAGACTTTATTAGTATTTTTTATTCATGTCAGATGACAGCTGCTCTCTTTAGGTCAACGGCAGTGCGAATGCAAAGTTACATGTTCTAATCACACTGATGTGATCGTACTCTGCACAGACAAAACAACAAATGATCACAACATTGATCACACACGTCAATAGTTGAAAAATGAAACAGATAAATCATTGTAATTTAGGAACAGAATCACATTGTTGTTGGAATCATGTTTGCCAACTTTAATGATCTATTTAATGTAAGCGTTTTGTCATGTTGGTGGTGACACCTCTCTTGTAACATGTTTAGCTATCACAGATATTATACTTAGCTTTTTTGGCATCTGATAGCAAATGTAACCAAAATTTGGAGTGCTTAGATTAGCGAGCAAGGTCCTGGCAGATCACTAGGTCTGGTCCTCATAGATGAAGAAAAAAAAAGAGTGCATAGGAATCTATAGGCAGAATCAACATTTTTATTTGACAACAAGTATCTGATTCCTGACCTTAAGTGTCCAATTCTGGAATCAGAATCAATTTTCGATTCCCGACCCTAGATACTACTGTGCCTTGTCGGTGTCGTTGCTTGTTGGTGTCACACAGGTAGAGTCAGAGGGAGTAGGGCTGAACATGAGGGCTGAATTTTAATTTTATATTTTCACTTCACAATAAGTCTATATATATTTTTGACAATAATAAAAACATAGATTTTTCACAAAAATCTTTATTTAAGATAATATAATATCACAGATTTTTTATAGACGCAATTGAATCATATAAACTCATTAGTGTTTGATTGATTAAATCTAAAGGTTTTGATGTTCAAATAAAATGACTTAATTAAGAAGAGTGTCATTAAATGTGTTTAGATTAGGATTGTGCTGTTTATGTTCAAGAAAAAAAAAATTAAGGTACCTCGGGGAGCATCTACCCTGTCTTACCCTAACTCCAGTATGATTCAGTTTTTTAAATAAAAAGCTGTAAACATGGGTGCGAACACTTACAAACAATTTCAGAGTAAAATAAGCTATCAAAAAGTGAATGGACACACTTTATGTAACCATTATAACTGCTCAGCATTTAGTTTAAATATTCCTCAGTTTCTTTAGTGTTAGTGTATTTAGTTGACTGGTTTGCACCAGGCATGTTTGCTTACTTTGCCTGTTGCCAAATTCTAATCTGGATCTGCTCACTGTTTCCTGGGTTTTGCTTTTAGAGTTAAACACTATTAAAGGGTTAATTCCAGCCATTACATTTCCAATCACTTACTTGCATCTAGCTCTGACTGCATATGGCCAGATCACTGCTGAATTAACCATATATTAAACTCTTCTTTTTCTGACATTTCTCTGGGTGAGGCTGTACTTCAATGTTTTATCCAGACCAAAGGGCACAGATCTGCAGGCTGAGATGTGGCAGTGAGATGTACTGTAAGACAGTCTGTGTGGCTTGTTGCTAACTGGTCAGCTGCTTGCTCAAACACCAGCTCTTTGTTGCTGCACCTCTCATCTGTCACAGTTGCTTCATCTTATTGTCCCTCTCCCCTTTCATCTCTGTTTCTTTGTCCCTCTTTCTGCCCTCCGATCTTTATTCAGCACCTTTCTTTGTTTCTCTTTCTTTCTGTTTCTCCCCCTATCTTTTTCTCTTTCTAGCTTTCACTCTTTTGCGTACTTCCACTATCACATCTCATTTTCTCTCTAATATTCACTGGTGGATACAGAGCAGAAGGTTTCTTGCTTTGATTCCATCTCATAGGCTTATCAAAGGCAGACCAGCACAATTTCATATCAACAACGAAATATACAAGGGCGAGATGCCTTACTGCAGGAGGAGAGATGGTTGCTCGCTTTTCAAAATGAGTGGGGGGGAAAGCGGCTTGAATTTGTGTTTGTTTTTCCTCCTGAGACACAACAAGCCCTGTGACCATGATACAAATGAAGCAAGAGCGTCATTTCATGTTGAATAAAAGGGTTGAATTAAGACGATTTGCCTGTAAACACACCTATTTGGGCTTAGAGGGTGGGGATTCAACTCCTGAACATCTGCCTGCAATGTCGGTGGTTTTTCTTCTGTTTATGAAATAGATAGTCTTAATGTCTAAATACTGCTTGGATTAATATATTATGTTTGGAGCAACTTTACAGCACTAAAAATCACACATCTGTGATAAATGTTGCAAGTTATTGTCTTTTTCAGAAACCATAAAGCTTATTTATTTGCTTGTTAGGAAATACATATTGCATATTAGGGCTGTTATGTTGTCCCATTTTTTCACATCATCACTGTGACCAAAGGAATTCACAATAATATTATTGTGATATCTAAAGAAATTAAAAAGAAAATTACTGTCAGTAAAAATTGGTTATTTATTTGGCAATTAATCTCAGTCAAAATACAAGTGTAGCGAGATTTTGTAACCAAAATTATACAAAACGTAAAAAAACAGCCTAGAGTTTCAAACACTTTGTCTCAGGATTTATCAGGGATTTACTGCATTTACAGCCAGCAAAGCAACATTTTAGCAAAATTCGAAAAGTGTTTTTATATTTTGAATACTTACTGCAGATAGAAAATAATCGTGCACACCCTTAGTAGAGTGTCATGCTTTTGCCTGTCATCTTCTCTGATATGATTTTGTGCGTCAAGTTGTGGCTACACACTGCATTGTCACAATTTCTTATTTTTATTGCGGGTGGTAACTAGTGTTCAGGTGCAGCACCCGATTCTACTGTGTTGGAGTATCAACCAGGAGTGCGTTTCCCGAAAAGCATAGTTAGACAACTATGTTCGCAAGTTCCATCATTAACAACATAGTTTTACGATTCAGTGTTTCCTGAAACCATAGTTCAAACAAACATTCGCATACAGCGTCGCAAACTTATGTGGTTGGAACTACAGCGCTTGAGCCGTGGTTAGAAGCATAGTTTCTTGTTAGCAAGAGGATATGGGCTTAAATAAATATGGTCTATGGTATAAGCAAGCTAACATGCAGTACAATCTATATATTCCATTCTATCTAAATATAAATGCATTTCAGACAGGACCTCTTTGGCAAGTTACTTGAGTTTATTGAACACAATTTATCTTTTGTGGTATGGTTCCTTATGGGGGTTCATGCTCCCAAAATAATTGAACATACAAGAGCTTAAACATTAACCCCTGAAACCATCTGCTTGGAAATACATGACAATTAAGACAATTAATAATGTCTTTAAAAGAAAAAAGTGGTAATCGTGTAGATGTAGCAGTGGGACATCTACTGTATCCTGTAGCTTGGTTATGAGGATGAGTGTCTCTCAGCATTGAGTTCCATGCCAACCAGGACTTGAAAGCCTTAGTGTTCTGAAACAAAGAGACAGCTGACCACATTAGCTGGTTGCAGTCTATGCCTCTGTGGCCTGACTGAACTAACGCTGGGCTCAATTTCAGACAGGACCACTTTGGCAAGTTACTTGAGTTTATTGAACACAATTTATCTTTGGCTGTATGGTTCCTTATGGGTGTTCTTGCTCCCAAAATAATTGAACATACAAGAGCTTAAACAATAACCCCCAAACATAATGAGAGGTATTACTGCCTGAAGAACCCCCCAAAAACATCCGTGTTCCATTCCTGCAAAAGAGAAAAGACAATGTTATTGAGATATTCTAAATGAAGCCTACTGGCTAAAAGAGGGGTATTCTCCCCTCAAAAGGATGGAGAGAATAGCAGACTCTTCTCTAAATTTAAATAGCGAGGGGTGTTTATCCCCTGCTGAGGGATGAACAGCAGGCCCCTGTAGTTATAGCAGCAAGGGTGTTCTCTCCAGCGGGAGAAAACAGCAGTCCCTTTCTTTTTGAAGGGTGTTTTTCCCTTGGTGAGGTATAGAACAGCAGACCCCTGTAGTTATAGCAGCAAGGGTGTTCTCTCCAGAGGGTGAAAACAGCAGGCCCTTTCTTTTTGATGGGGTGTTCGTCCCTCGCTGAGGGATAGAACAGCAGGCCCCTGTAGTTATAGCAGCAAGTGTGTTCTCTCCAGCAAAAAAAAAACGGCATGCCATTTTCTTTTTGAGGGGCATTTGTCCCTTGCTGAGGGATAGAACAGCAGGCCCCTGTAGATGGTGTTCTCTTTTTAGGCAATTTAGGCAAAAGCATTAGCGCTTGTCCAGATAACATTTAGCATTGATACAAGTTTTGATAAAATTTAAGATCTTTACATTTAGTATCAAGCACTTTATCGATACACCAGTTAGCTTGAGCAACAGCAAATGGCAATAGTCAGATAAGTTTAATAAAAGCATCCCCAATAGATGAGCCTGAAGCACCAACAGATTAACAAGGCTCGTTGGTCAATTTGACTGGCAGTGTTACTGGTGTGGTAATATGATAGCATGTCTAGCAAACATAACTGAACAAATAGCTTTGGACAATTAGTAATGTCTGAAGCATTTTCGCCAAAATAGCACTAGGCAATAAAAAGAAATCAACTTTGCTTAGCTTCGTGAAAATGCCTTTGATTCTTCTTGAATATCTCGTTTCTTCGAGCTGGGAAGCAGATCTCGTGTAAAGTTGTTGGGTCAGTCGTATTAGTACAACACGGGCAAGTTCGGTTAAGTTCACAACTTGAAATCTGGTGAGATACTCTGTGGAATCCTGTCAAAAAAAAAAAAAAACAGATTTAATGCTTTCTATGGAGATAGATTCGCCATCTGATTAGTTCCTGAGAGAGAGATAGCTCTTGCGAGCAGTTTGAGCCTTGCGAGCCCTTTTGAGCATACTGACCAGGCAGTAGTGCCACATATATATATATCCTGTGTCTAATAGAAGAATGGTATTGATTGGAGCTATTTGATAACTGACCGCATCAGCTGGTCGCAGCCTATGCCTCCGTGGCCTGACTGAACTAACGCTGTGCTTGATTTTAATCTATGTATTTTTGTGGATTGTCTAAAAGCATCGTTTTTGAAAAGCGAGCATGTGCATAAATACGTAAATAAGAGAACCCCAGTGTATGACGCAAGAGGAAACCCACTAAATCAAACACCAAAAAAGCAAAATGACAGGGAACAAAAAGTAGTTAATTAGTCATCAGGTACCATTCAGCATCTTAGAGATATCTAATCAGTTAAATAGCAGAATGTATTCCTCCACCACATGTTTGTGACGTCGTTAACAACGGCCCAATGTTGTTTAACTAATATGGTTCAAACGACGGAGATACAACCATGTTCTGGAAGCAGTCATAACAAGCTAGTTTGTTTCAACAATGCACTGAACTATGGTGGTTAATCAGCAAGTTACGTTGTTGTATGGGCAAAATTATCGTTAGCCAACTATGGTCGCAAGTTTCGTCATTACCCACATAGTTCAACGATTCTGTGTTTCCCGAAACCATAGTTCAAATGAACATTCGCAAACAGCGTCGGAAACTTGCGTGGTAGGAACTACAGCTCTTGACCTGTAGTTAGTTAGTTTCTTGTTAGCAAGGCTTAAATAAATATGATCTTGGGCACAGTAAGTAAGCTAACATGCAGTGCAATCTATATATTACATTCTATCTAAAAATAAATAAATTTTAATCTGTGTGTGTTTTCGAATCCTCTAAAATCACTTTTTAAAGAGTGCGCATGTGCACAAATACCTAAGGAAACCCCGGAGTATGACGTAAGAGGGAACCCCCGATGAATCAAACATCAAATAAAGCAAAATGACAGGAAAAAAAACAGTTAATTAGTCATCAGGTGCCATGTTAAATACAGCAGCATCTTAGAGATGTCTAATCGGTTAATTAGCAGAAGTTATTTCTCCACCCTATGTTTGTGACGTCATTAACAATGTTGCCCTATGTTGTTGAACTAATGTGGTTAAAACGACGGAGGTGTGACCATGTTCAGGAAACAGTCATAGCTACCTAGTTTGTTTCAACAACAATGCATCGTACCATGGCGGTTAATCAGCGAGTTACATCGTTGTATGGGAAACTCACCCCAGATCCTTTCTGGCATTAATTAAGGATTAATAGAAAATAGTCAAATGTAACTACAGTATGTGAATATATTTATAAAATTATAAAATTCACATATATTTATGTGGATTTTATATGTTGTCAATATTGTGACATTGTTTGTTATTGTGCATTTCCACCTATGAACAGTGAGATCAGGCTACATTTTGCTATTAAGCACTAAAGACCATGTAATTTTACCATGAATAAAAGAACAAAAGTGATAAATCACTGTAACACATATCCTCCCGTGGCTTGTTGCATAATTTTAATTCACACGATCTGTTTTAATGAGATTTCTTGAATTTTTAGCAAGGATTGTGGTCTACTCCATCCCGTGCTGTTCACTTTTAGCATCTGCATTTTTTGCTTATTAACTCCTAGCTGATGAAATTCTGTCTGCTGATTGAATGACATTTGCTAAATATTTTCTGCCCGTCTTCCTGAAAAACAAGCATCCCTCAAATATCCCATCTCTCTTTCTGTATCTATCGTTTTGTTCTTCTCTCATTCTCTGTGATAGATATGTATAGACAGGCTTCATATGTGGAGGGTTTGGCATCTGTCATGATATCTGCTCTAATTCTCGAGTGATTGCTCGATAACGGATATAGCCACATCGGGCGAGCACTTGTCATCATCTCTTTGCTTGCAGCCATTTTCATTGGCAGCAATGGAGAGGGATGGATTGATTGGGTGAATAGGTGAGAAGAGGAACGTGGGTGATGAGATGAAGATGTGATATTAAAAGATCCATGAGCACTTTATAGAAAATGCTTTTTTCTTTCATCCTCAAACGGCATCATATTTTTGCAAACAGATCGGGGGAAGACATAATGGGATGGTCCTCATTTCATACACAATGTCTCAATCACTATTTCTCTCCTATGTAAAATGAAATAGATGCACACAGGCCTCAGTATAGGATGATGATAAATAAAATTAATGTTGCAAAATGTATTCTTTAAAAAATATGATTGCATAAAATTATGACATTATAGTAAAGTGCTTTTTGAATATGCCATTGCCATCAGTATATTTAACATACACAACTATAAATGCTTTCATACTAGAACTTAGTATGAAACCAAAAGTGATCAAAGTTAATTAATCAGACAAGCACTGTAAATATATTCAAAGTCCAGTCTTTATCAGGTCAAATGGATCTGTTGACTTTTATTTACTGTCATTCTCAACTTTCTGTTTAAAGTGGACTACAAATTCCAAAGTCAAGACTTTCAAAAAGGTGATATATTAGTATAACTGAGGTGTTGGAACAGCTGGTACATTAAGAAATGCATATCTGGAATAAAAGCGTAGTGACTGATACAATAGCCAATTAAAGCCAGTTGAAAAACAACTTGAAAATTAAGCCTGACACACGTTTTCATGGGCTGTCATGAATAATTTGGAATGTCAAGACATTTTTTTACAAAAGCAGAAATATGAAGCTTCCAGAATGTGTTTGTATGTGTGTGTGTGTGTGTGTGTGTGTGTGACATATTAGGACACAACTCTGTATAATGACATGGGTATGACACAGGTATTACAAGGAGAGGGTGCCATATGAGGACATAACCCATGTCCCCATTTTTAAAAATGCTTATTAACCATACAGAATGAGTTTTTGGGAGAAAGTAAAAATGCACAAAGTTCCCTGTGAGGGTTAGGGTTAGGTGTAGGGTTGGTGAAGGGCCATAGAATATACAGTTTGTACAGTATAAAATCCATTACGCCTATGGGATGTCCCCACTTTTCACAAAAACAAGTGTGTGTGTGTGTGTGTGAAACAGATTGTAAGTCACAATTGCACTGAAATGGGCTTATGTTATTCACTATATTTTTATTTGTCAATATGACAAATGTCATGTATGATATCTGATGAAAATATGTTTCATTTTTAAAGGCCTCATTATTTGCTCTTCATGGCAGCTTTTCAAGACCACCATGATTGTTTGGCTGCTATTTTCTTTAATCATCTGTGGACAGATCTTTT
The DNA here is from genome assembly GCF_003368295.1 of Carassius auratus. NCBI lineage: Eukaryota > Metazoa > Chordata > Actinopteri > Cypriniformes > Cyprinidae > Carassius > Carassius auratus. Next base: position 14,214,106 of record NC_039274.1, read on the forward strand.
CTCTGTTTATCTTTCATTACCTTTGAACCTCATCCAAATCCAGCATACAGTCCTAAATGCAACAAAACACAAACCTTCATGAGGCAATTTCTTTCTTTTTTTTCTTTTTCAAAAGCAGGGCATCTTACCCTCATGCAGTCCCTTTCCCCTGAGAAATGCTCAGGCTTCCTGACTCTGTCCCCAGCCTTTCATTTACATTTAAAGTGGCTGCAGACAGGCCTGAGTGCAAAGTGGATGGTGGAGGCCTCCACAGTCTCTAAGCTCTAATAAATGGAGACTCTGAGGGGTTCTGGGGATTGGCTGTGACACAAGGTTAACCTGGGTGCAGCTTCATTTGCAAGAGTGGGTCAAAGCTCAGCACAGGTGAGAGTGAGATTTAGTCCCTCGTGTGAATATGTGATGTGAGAAGGCATGTTTGTTAACATGGTTGCATTTGCTCTTATTTAGCATTTCTTCGGTACTCTGGAGAAAAACATATTAACAAATCATGGATAGTGGCATAGTATTTCTACTTGTATTCCATATGTGAATATAGTCTTAATTCCTAGGTGGAAAACTGAAATATGTATGATTTAGTTAGATTACTTTAAATTATTAATTATTACCTAGGTACTTCATTAAAAAAAATTGGTCAGTGACATAAGATTGGCCATAATAAAGAAAAGGATTATTATTATTATTTTTAAATCTCCTTAAAAAAAAATCTTAAAATGCCTAAAACACATGCTTAGAAATATAATCTTTGTAGTCATGTTTTTTTTTTTCATGTTAAATTTAAAAACAACAACAAAAATATACTTGAAAGATGTCAAATAGTGAAATTAAAAGATTTCTAAGATACTTTTTTAAAACCAGAATTTAATTCATTTTGATTTAAAAAATTTTTTAAAAAAGGTTATGTGATATTGTGAGACTTTGACCTTGACACAGTCAATAGGGTCTGCATGGGTCTTTCTCCGTGTGACCAGTTCCTGTTTTATGGTTTAATTTTCTGGATTTTTTTTTTTTTTTTCATCACATGACTCTTGTTTGGACATTTTTTAGTTTAGGGGTGAAGTTATTATTGTTATTGTTGTTTTTATAGCGGAGAGAATATTTGCTGCCTCTATTTCCGTGCCTGTACAACAAAACATTGTGTATATGTGGCAGTGATAGATGTTTAGTGGGCTTGGATGATCTCTGTCTCAAGAAGTGATATTTTGGTGCAGAATAGCTCAGCTGTATTTGAGACCCAGACACTAAAAAAAGTGTCTTTCATTTTCTCTCAACCACAGCAGCAGCACTTTAGTTCACACACTCCCTCATTCTTGTTCCATCACACACAAACATACACCTGTTTATAGAGACCAGGCTTTAATGCTGTCTCAGGCGGGAGAGTGGGAGAAGGAGTTCTTTCATGAGTGAAAGACAGACAGACGGTGATGGAAAGAGAGATGGGTCGTTTGTTGATTGTTCTGAGGCATCGTGCTTAATCAAATGGAATGTAGCTTTAAGAGTGTACGGCGAGAGGAATGGGCTTGGATAGATTAAAATCCTAATTAAAGAATCTCCAGCAGACAAGACCAGCTCCGGAGACCAACTTAGCTGGTGTCATTGGCATAGACGTCATCTGGGGGCACTTAAAGAAGACTTTCTCTCTCTTTTTTCTTTTTGCTCAACTGATTCTGCTCGGTATTTCTTCAGAATGTTTCCCCTTTCTCTTTTCTGTCCAGATTCTTCACCTTGGCTTCCTTACATTGCCATTTTATTTTCACACTTTTCTTGCTTTATCTTCCTGCGTGTTTGACGGTCTGTTTTTCTTACATATCTTTCTCTCTCTCTCTCCACTATCTCAGTACTGCCTCTTAACCCTGCTCCCTCACTCTGTCGTTCCTGCTCCAGCAACGTAAACAAAGTCAATTATAATTCCACACTGTATAATTATTTTCCCTTCTGTGTAATCTGTAAAAAGCCTTTTAATTCACCCCCTCTCTCTCTAAATGCACTATCAAAGCTGTGCTTGAAAAGAGCAACTTGCCTGAGAATCAAAGTAGGAGAAAGTGTTTCATCTTATATGCTAAGCTTTTTTTTTTTTTTAGCTAATGCATTTTGTTTGATTCTATCATTGTAAAATATGCTTAAATCCACATTCAGTGTTAGAATGTACACACTCTCACACTTTTGTTGTGCTATGTTCCTTCATGGCTTATAGAACATGGCAGGTAATTGTTCGCACATTTAGATCAGTAAATGACTGAGATTATGCCCACCTCGTGTAATGAACATATCTGATGCCCTATTTGTTGCTGAAAGTGCAGTATGTTTTGTTTTTTGACAAAAAAGACAGAGCACCGGAAAAGAGGATAATATTAGAATTTCCTCATTAGTATTTTTCTCAGTTATTAACTTGGCAGTGTTTCAGAGTATTCATTTAAAAATATAGAATTTCATCATTAAAGTTACTGATTTTGGTGCCACTAAATGAAAATAGCTTCATGACATCAACGAGTGTTTTGTTAAATCTACTCATTGCTGACCTTCAGGCTGATTTTTTGTGGGTTTGTTTTGATTAGAGTAATATTTGAATTGCTTTGCAAGGGCTGTAAGCAAACCTTACTTCAGGCCAAATGGAAAATGGCTGATATGTAACACATCATGATTCTTTACTGTCTCTCTCTTGCCTGCAGATGCAGCACTTGACATGCCACTTGAAATGGCTAACCTTATGTGTTTAAGGATTAAACATGTAACAATATTATTGAAAGGAACCACTGATTTTAGTGTTCTCAGAAGTTACCAAAGAACAGATATATCTTATCATCTCACACAACCACTTAGTCAAAGACAAATTGTTACCTGCAAATAAAAATATAGAGCCCACACACAGGGTGTCATATTTTTGGACCTTTTATAAAATACAAAAGCTCTCAAAGCTTTAAAAATAGTCACATACTGAAAAAAGGTCTGGAATTCTGATCCATCAGCTCAAAACATCCACAACGGTCTAAGTAAATTCAGTTATTGCAACCACAAAGTTCTCTTTTTTTAACCACTGCTCTCAGATTCACACAGTAGGATAAATGTTTTTACTCGCAAGCTTGGTGTATTTTTGAAGATGTCAGTCTCCGTGGAGCAATATACTGAAGTCTGTAAACATACTAAAATCATGTTTTAGTGCTAATAATCCTGAAGAGCATGTTACACACCCTCTTATCATTTTCCTCAGACTCTCTTGATTGTTGCTTGCAGATATTTGTCATTTCATATCATAGTATTTCAGTGTTTTCTAATGTAGAAAGTAATTTTCAAACAACAGACTTCCCAAAACTCAGTCAGATGAGGTCAAGCACACCTATCACACACACCTCCATCTCAGCACTGATGACACGCTATATACCCTCTGATGTGCTCTCACTCAGTCCCCTTTTTCTCTTTGACAGTTGAGCAGAAAGGACAGCTGGAGAAGGAGAGTGGTCTTCAGATACTTGAAGCTGGACTGAGTGATGTAAGTCAGAGGAAAGGAGTCTTCTTTCTCTCCCCTCTTCCTCCCTCACCAATGATGACATCCTCCTTTCCCAGAGTGCAACCCCTTATTGAAAGTGTTTTACTCACAGAATCTGTCCCTTCACTTAGCATTCTTTTATAGATGGTGTACATATCGAATTTTAGAATGAAATGTCATGGATTAGCAACAGCACCACCAAGCATTAAATGGATAGTTCCCCCAAAAATGAAAATTCTGTCATTTACTCTCAAGGTGCTGTGTGAATTTCTTTCTTCTAAAACACAAAAGAAGCACGTTTTTAGTAGTATCTTTTTTCCATACTAAGGAAGTCAGTAGAGACCAACAACTGTTTGGTTATCCAACATCTTACACCCGAAGGAATGAGGATACATCATTAAACCTCCTTCTGTGATTATGTGCTATATATATATATATATATATATATATATATATATATATATATATATTGTGTGTGTGTGTGTGTGTGTGTGTGTGTGTGTGTGTGTGTATGTGTGCATAAGGGTGTATGTGTATGTGTACTGTATGTCTGTGATTGCCATTAAAAAGAGCTAAGCGGCTCTTTATGTCACTGATTCAATTCGCTCTCTGCTGCAGAGGCAACATGCCAAATATACTCTGTCAATCAAAACGGCCATACAACAGAGAGAGAGAGAGAGAGAGAGAGAGAGAGAGAGGATGGAGGGACAGATGGTTATTAGTTATCTCAATCAAATACATGGAAAGAGATGTTTGAGACTATTGCCTAACACAGAAATTTGGCAGTTTCACTAGAAACTAGCACTAAAAGTGCTGTTCTGCATGAAACATGAAACCATTTAAAACTAACTATACTGCACAGGTACACAACATGGGTAGATTATCTTAGATTAAAGATGGTTTTGGGGATAATAATCAGAGAGGATATCCTTGTATTGTTCTCTGAATTTAAAGGAACACTGAGTGAATGAGTCTGTTCTTATCCTGGGACATTTGATCTCACCCCCACATGCCCTTAAGTCTGTGTTGTTTTGTTGGTAGATCTTCAGCGACCCATTGAGCACTGCTTAACAACTGCATTGATGCAAAATCGCCTGTTAGAACACTGTCAGAATGGGAGGTGTAATGAATACTAAATTTTTGATGATGATTTCATGATGAATTCAGTAAATTAATATTTATTAAACTAATATAAATGATGGAACTTTTGTGTGGTATAAAATGAATACACATTTTACCTTCAATACCACGACTTAGGTGCCCTTGAGCAAGGCACCGAACCCCCAACTGCTGCCCGGGCACCGCAGCTGCCCACTGCTCCGGGTGTGTGTTCACAGTGTGTGTGTGTGTGTGTGTGTGTGTGTGTGTGTGTTCACTGCTCTGTGTGTGTGCACTTCAGATGGGTTAAATGCAGAGCACAAATTCTGAGTATGGGTCACCATACTTGGCTGAATGTCACGTCACTTATTTGTCAGAGAAGTACAAGAGACATGGAATTATTTAGAATCCACTTCATGGGGCAGTCGTGACCTAATGGTTAGAGAGTCGGACTGCGGGTTCGATTCTCAGGGAGGTGCACTTGAGCAAGGCACTGAACCGCCAACCGCCAATATTTGAGACTTCCGACTCATTAGCTGCAAAGGTACTTAAAATAGAGGAACATAAGCAATTAGTCACAAACTCATATTATTCATTGTCAGGTTTAGAAATCTAGATTAGGAAACAAGCTATATAAATAACTAGAAGAACAATAAAGTGCAGTAAACATCAAGCCTATTTTCACTGCAAACCCGGTTGTTTATGATTACAATAATAAATGAAAATAATATTATAACAAAAAACAGTTTTCAACATCAAGCAGCATAATGGTCGTTTTTTTGTACAAATAAAATAAACGTAAGCAGCTGACGCCGGTAGCCTTGGACTGCAGTGAAAACAAGTTGCATTCATCCACAGTATATAGAATATAATGTTGTGTTTTAATCATCCACAGCACATGACAGTAAGTGATTTGCAGGAAGCAGTTTAAAAATATTTTCTTGGAATGCGTTTTTAGAAAATGTTGGAATATTTTTGATGATTTGCATGTGTTGTCAAATGTGAACATTTTCTTTTGTGTGTGTGTGTGTGTGTGACTTTGGACAATCACTGAGATAGATGTTTTTAATTTTCAAGTTTCCTTCCCTCTGCTGTTTGCCACGACGCTTCCATTACATGAAAATCCAGGCATTGATTGTTTGCCAAGAATTAACGTCAAGCATATTCCTATTGAACGCAGCACTTTGATAACCCATCCTCCCACCTCCACAAATTGTTTTCCGATCCACTTACGGTTGTCTCCATGCCAACATAAGACAAACACAACAATAGAAAGAGGAAAATAAATAAATAAATAAAGGGATGCATGTTTTTTGACACATTAGCAAGAGATGCAGCCATCTCGCTAAAACAATAACAGGATTGGCTCAAGTGCTGTCAGTCTGTGAGCTGACATAATGCATCCTTTAATATTCATAAAGAAATTAAGTGAAGAAGGTTTTGAGGGGCAGTGGACGGATGTGATGAAAGGAGAGGGTGCGTGTGCATCCACATCGATAAATATTCATCGAGGCCTCTCAGCGGAGGTGAGAATGTAATCAAGTAGGGTATTGATGTGCCGGCAGCCTTTATGAACCTGGTCCAAATTAGCTTTCCAATAGAGAATGTGACCATAAGACCTCAGTATGTGTGCCACAAACAAGCAAAGAGAAGAATACATCGCAAAACAAGCTACGCTTCTTCAGTCTCGTCCATTCTCTTTTCATCCACTTTAACTGCTGGGTTGGTAGTAGAAACTGTCATCCATATTATTATTTGAATTTGACAGGGTCATGAAACAGCTTTTATTCTTTACTGGTGTGCGCATACTTGAGAACTATGTTTGCAAACTGTTCATGAGTGCATACATTTTACAGAACAGACTGACAACATATTATTTTGTTTATAAAAATGAAGAGTAATTAACAATGAGATTGAGCTGCTGGTCATTTTTAACATCCATACTGACCCTTTTTAAAATCAGATTTAAACAGCGATGTTTTTTCTTTTTCTTCTTCTTCTTTCTTTTTAACCCAGAGCTCTCATTACAGCGCTTTAGTTTTTTTTTGGCCCTCTCTTTCTCATTCTGTCTGCTCAAACACCTCTGATAGTCATTTCCACCATGCTGCATGAGTACAGGGCTGCTGTCTAAAGTTTGTCATCTTGGCCCGTTTTGTCGGTAATTAGCCTTAATCACGACTGCTGTGCAGGGGTCGGCGGGGGTACAGGACTCTCTACTGGAAGGGAAAGAGAAATTATCTCAGCTGTTTGAATGTGCTCAGATGGCGCTGAATAAAATAAAAAGCCATGCAGAGCTGTGCATATGACTGTGTGTGTTTCACCTATGTGTGACAGAAGGTGAACTAACAAAGGTTATGAAAGGCATAAGGAGAAATAGATGGGTATACTTGTAGGACAGAGGAAAAGGATCATAAGCAGATCTTAAAGGGGCATGACTGATCTAGAAAAAGAAAAAAGAAAGAAAGAAAAGAAATGAAAATAAAAACGTCGTCCCATGGGGACCAACCAAGTCATAGGATTCCTCTCACCTCACGCATGAATGAAATCTCTCTCTGTTTCCCTCTGCTAAAGTAATGGCAGAAGTGCTTAGCTAGAGATCTGATATGACAGTGGTAGATGTAGACTGAGGTAAGGAAATGTCACAGAGATAAGGAGGGAGGATCGATAGGCATTCCACAGGTCGCACCTCCATGTGGGCACATGCAACATTTAAAACGAAGACATGATTATTTGATGTGATGTCTGAATGTCATATAGAGCTCCTGCATGTAGAGCTCTGTTGTTTTGATATTTGGACCTAGGTGTTTTGTTTTTTAATGCACACAGAAGCAATACAAAGGGTGACAATAAAGATTTTTCATATTAATATATGTACTGAATATTTGTGAAATCTGGTAGAGATGAGGGAGACAAAAAAAAGTGTGTGATGGAAGCAGGGAAGGGGAAGAATTCTTTTTTCAGTTGATAGTTGATAAATGTGTTGATTAATGTTTTAATGAACTAATTTGCTGGCCAGTATATCATATCTTGCTCCCTGTTAAAAGATGAACCTCTTTATAGCTCCTTCTCTGATTAAAAGACAAAAAAGGACAGAGAGAGAGAGAGAGAGGATGGGTGTTTAAGGGAGGAAGAAACACAGGGTTATGCACAAAGGATAAAAATAAAAGGGAATGAGAAATAGGCAGAGCAAGACGACCGGGATATGAGAGTGGGAACGTGAAGGAGATACACAGTACATAGCTCATAAAAGGCTAAAGGAAAAGCATGAAATGTTTTCGTCCTTCTATCACAGCCAGAGGTCACGGGGGGCACACAGCACCTGGTGATGTCACCCACCCCCTGACCACCTGTATGTCAGCTGGCCCAGTTGTCATAGCGACAGTGACTCTGCCACCCCACGTCAGCTATGATAGGTGTTTCCATAGCGACTAAATCCCCAACACTCTCTGTCAGCTGCACAGGCCTATCGTTCACTCACAGTCTTTGCCAGCAGTTGGTGGGAAGTGTGGGAGACATCCAGGTGTAGAGAGGTGATGGAAGGAGAACGTCCATCATCACCCAAAACCAGCCATGTGTTTTTGTCTGCCCAAAAGCCTCAAGATAAAATTTTTGCAGGAAATCAAGATTCAATTTGTTAACATTAATTTATGACAAAGCTAACTTGAACTAATAATGAACAAAATCTTTATAACATTTATTGATCACAATGCATATATATATATATATATATATATATATATATATATATATATATATATATATATATATATATATATTTAAGCAATGGATCAACTATAAATAATTAAATAAACTTAGGAATGAACATCAGTTAACAACGAAAGATGTTGTATTTTTTTTTTTTATTAAAATGAACGTAGATTAATAAATGTTGTGAAAGAAATATCCATTGTTAGGGTTTAATACTCAATGCAAAGGTATTAATCAATATATTATTAATATATGAAAGATATTAAAGATAATTATACAAATATAAAGCAGGCTGTTTGGGGTGAGAGGACACAAAAAGAAAAGAAAAAATAATGGCCTGTAATTTTTGCTATCAGATATCTCAGACATTTTTTTTTTAGATTTGGAGATTCTGTAGGCTACTTTGATGGGGCATTTGATGCACTTGTCAAGAAACTGGATGATTGGGGAAGGACAAGGGAAGTATTTTAGAGGACAAGAGATGTGTTTGAGAATGGTGTACATGTAATGGTCAGTGAAGTGCTGAAAGAAAAGTTTAGAAGCTTTTCTAGGAGGGATGGGCTGTGATTGCATCTGGCACAAGAGCAGGTAAAGGGAAGGATGTGAATGTATGAGCCACTGCTGTTGGCTACTTTATTAGCGGGAGGCAGATCCTGACAAATAATACATCTGACTGAGTTTGTGAATAAATTGGGGCAGGAATTATTTCAGGTTGTTTATGCATGGATGCAGCCATTAGCAGCAGAATTCTCCAAGCACCACTTCAACAGATAATGCAGGAAGGAGCAGAAAATCATCTATGACAGGCAGGAATCTCAACTGATTTACCTGTGGTGTGTGTGTGTGTGTGTGTGTGTGTGTGTATGTGTATATACCTTTTATGGAGAAAATTAAGCATGTCTACATGCCTGTTTTTGTAGAATAGTCTTAGTGAAAGGCTTGTAAACATTGTCTGCTTATTTACTTTCAGTTATTTACCCTTAATTTAACCAGGTAGGTCATTTAAATTCAAATTCTCGTTGTAGAATGGGAGCTTGGCAGGTAACCATAAATACAACCACAGACAATAAATAAATAAAAGATTGAAGACAAAATGCTAAATGAACTGAAACATGAAAAATCTATAATTATTAACAGGTGTAAAAAATAATATTTAAATATGTAAATTCATAAAAAGACAACATATAGGCAAACATTTATTAAAGGAGTTTTTAGGGTACGCATTTCATTGAAACATCAAAAAGAGAGTGTTGGTGTGTATTTTTATATGTATGCAAGCAAAACCTCAGAGAGCCTTCCCAGAGTCTTTCACCATCCCTGCACTGACTTTATCTTTAGCGTCCCTTCTCTCCCTCCCCCAACCCAACAAGAGAGTAGAATTTGATGCATTGGAAATAAACATTAGCATATAATACTGTGACATGCCAAGGAAGGGATTTGCTGTCAAATCACATCTTGCAGGTGAAGAAACAGGAAGAGCTTTCTCCAGTAAGTTCACAGATCCAGGCCTCTTCACCAGACCTTCCTTTCAGATTTTTGCCTGCCTTGCCCTGCTAGTGTTACACTTCATGTTACATATGTGACATGCTGTCACATGCGCAAATGTAATATGCACCCACATCTCAGTTCCACAGAAAAAGCTCAGTGGCAATTAAACACTTGTGAACTATTGTGAGCTACAAAAATTCAACCAAATACAACGTTATGCTATAATTCGGCTTAGTATTGTTCAGGATGTTTTATTGCTGTCCATTCTTGTCAATTCTTGCCATTCTTGCTCTTTCTAATACTGTAATTAAGGCATTGAATTGAAACCTGAAAATGCCTCACACGTCTAGCACTTCCAGACAGCGGTTAATATAACCGCTCTACAGTTGGTGTGTAAGCTGATGTTTTACCGCAGCACTTGAGAAGTCTTTGGGGGAACATATTGGTGTTTCTTTTGTGATATGTAAATGGGGTTTCCGTGAAAATCCCCATTCGCACTCATGGCTCATTAAGAGGCTTCTTAGAGTCACACGTGTGTCAGATATTAGACTGTCAGGAGGCTTAGGAATACTAACAAAAAGGAATACCAAGTCAGACAAAGGCATTCATCCTTGGTTTGTCTTTTCAGCTATTCTCACTCATTTGATGCTTTATTTTATTCAAGCAGTTGAGTGTGGTGATGATCTAACATTAAATTATAAGACAATTGTTTTATATATATATATATATATATATATATATATATATATATATATATATATATATATATATGCACACTTTTTTTATATTTATTGCTCAGAATGTGATATTCACAATTGTATTTACATAAAAGGTGTTTGCAAGACTGAGCTCAATCTGTGGAATTTGCTGAAATGTACATACATTTGGATCAAAGGAATATTTGATACATTTCTTTGCCTGATTAGAAATGACCTTGAAGGTGTTAATCAGCCACATATAAAGGAAAAGACAAAGTTGAGATCACCATGGCAACACTAATATTTGTTTTATTGAAGGCCTACAAATATGGCCTTCGTGTCCACTGAGCGGTGGCATAAATGAATAATATGGGGCTTCATTGGTGGTTAGATCGAACATCAGTTTGCTGTGTACACTTTACGTGAGGGAGATCACAACTGCACAGATGAAAGCACCTCAATCTAATCAGGTGAATGATCAGATTATTATTGATTCAGGATTAGAAGGTCAAAAGCAGCTGCACAATAGGCCTGTGTGAGCTTCCATTGTACAAGAGAAAAAAAGTATCAATATTTACCTAATTATTTCCGGTCTTGCATGTGAATTTATGATGGATGCCTTGCTCAGTTGAAAATTTTATGACAAAACATAATTGTGAAACTTGTTATTTGTTATTACACTATGTATTGTACATTTAATGGTTCATAACTTATTTAAAAATGTGCCAGCTTGAGGAGGCGGTTAGTCTGATTCTGATTAGATCTTCTTCAATAGTTTTTCCTTGCTATGATCACCTTTAACTTGATTACTGTAGGACTTGGAAGGCACTAAAGCTGCTTAGGAACAATGTTTTGAAAAATACACTATACAAATTGAAAAATTTAAACCATTTCCTAACAGGCTCACATTGCATTATGCTTAAAGGGATAGTTCACCCAAAAAGGAAAATTATGTCATTAATGACTCACCCTCATGTCGTTCCAAACCTGTAAGACCTCCGTTTATCTTTGGAACACAGTTTAAGATATTTTAGATTTAGTCCGAGAGCTCTCGTTCCCTCCATTGAAGCTGTGTGAACGGTATACTGTCCATGTCCAGAAAGGTACGAAAAACATCTTCAGAGTAGTCCATGTGACATCAGAGGGTCAGTTAGGATTTTTTGAAGCATCGAAAATACATTTTGGTCCAAAAATAGCAAAAACTACGACTATATTCAGCATTGTCTTCTCTTCTGTGTATGTTGTGAGAGAGAGTTCAAAACAAAGCGGTTTGTGATATCCGGTTCGTGAACGAATCATTCGATCTAACCAGATCTTTTTGAACCAGTTCACCAAATTGTTAAAATAAACCAATATCCTAGAGTAATTCATTTACTAAAGCAGTACACTGGCACGGCGCCAGGATTCCAGTTTTGGATAGGCCAGACCAATTGTGGGATGGTCCTTAAATTAAAAATGTAAAAAAAAAAAAAAAAAAAAAAACTTTCCAATCACTTAACCTAATAGGAAAATATTGACTAATATAGCCTACTGTTATATTATCTGTGCATATGCATAATATCGATTTTAATAGCTTGATGCTATTTAAATATTTTGTTGCATTGTTAAAAGTTTCGGTGCATAGGACAGACCTATCCGCGATCGCTCTCCATGGTTCTGACCAAAGAAGAGTGCTTTGGAATCTCCATTAAGCATGAAATGCATCACTCGCGCCCTTAAATAATGTCTCCGCTGCGGCTGCGCATACAACATATAGGCTAACCCTTTCATGCGTAAATGTAAAATAATCTGGCTGACCAAACAGCATGAGTTTTTCAAGGCGACCGTTATTTTATGGTTTCCATGGTGACGCGTCATTGCTTGTCACGTGACACATCGCAGCAGCAACAGCGCTGAATGAATGATGATCTGCTTTTATATCATTTTTCCTTTTTTATTCAGAATATCCACAAATGTGTTAGCTATATTTACGCAAACCGGTTCTTTCGAAAATGGTTCACTGGTTCTTTTGCACTCTACGTAATGACGTCATTGGCGATGATTGCCCTTGGTTCAAGACTTCGGTTTGCCCGCGCTCACAACGTTAGCACAGAATCAGTTCAGAATCAATCACCAACAGAATCAGTTCGGTTCAGACGCACTGTGTCTCAGTCTGGTTCACGCTGAATCACAATGTGCAGTATCATCAGCTCCTCGGTTCACGAATTGGACGCATCTGACAGAAACGGTTCTTGTTTTGTTCGTTATCTGGCTCGGCTCGGTGTTCATCTTCAGTTCTCTCTTCACAGCAGTTCAGTCAGTGTACTGTTGGAGTAAATGAATTACTCCGGGATATTGCTTTGTTTTAACTCAGAGGGAGTGTCAGACACATTAAAAAAGTTAACAGCTTAAGTCATTTGTGGATTAATGCGTATTAGAGACGCGAACCGTTTCAAACGATTCCGTTCGATTTGGTGAACTGGTTCAAGAAGATCTGGTTACATCGAGTGATTCGTTTGCGAACCGGATATCACTAACCTGCAGTGTTTTGAACTCTCCCACAACAGACACGGAAGAGAAGACAATGCTACAAATGTATTTTCGATGCTAACAAATTCTAACGGACCCTCTGATGTCACATGGGCTACTTTGAGGATGTTTTTATTACCTTTCTGGACATGGACAGTATACCGTACACACAGCTTCAATGGAGGGACAGAAAGCTCTCGGACTAAATCTAAAATATCTTACTGTGTTCCTAAGGGTCATTAATGACATAATTTTCCTTTTTGAGTGAACTAACCCTTTAAGTCTGTGATAACATGAGGATGAGTAAATCATGTCAAAGTTTTCATTCTTGAGTGAACTATCTCCTAAAGCCAGGTCATGGTTGTGTATGTTTTGTTTTGTTTTTGTTTTTTTTGTTTTTTTGTTATTGTTGTTGTAGTTGTTTGGAGCAAACAAATAGAACAGATAAATCATAACTTAAGATGTTTTACCATCAGCACTTTGTTTCAAACTTTAACATGTTGTACTGTCCACTTTGAGCCAGTCTGGACATAATTTAGATTTTTGTGCCAGTCCAGAGATTCTTTACATCTCCACTGCCGAGCCTCAGACATCAAAGCAAATGATGTTGTTCTCCTGATGCAGAGGAAAGAGGGAGTAACACAAATGAAATGAAATCACAGATAATAAATTTATCCTGAAATACCAAGATTGCGGCACACATCTTCAAAGCTTAACCCCTGTTTCCCTGTTTCCATCTTTCAATGTTCTGGAGATGAAAGTCTTCTCTTTTTAGTGCTTTTTTACATGTGCACATCCTGTTGTGTATGTTTTAAGCATTTAAATGTAAAGTGCCTGTGGTATACTGAACCCTTTATGATAATCTTTATCCAACAGCACCTCAGAATTTTTTCTTAATTGAAATAAACTAAAGGTCTTTTTTATTTCAAAACTACATTGATCAACTGCTGTCTTACCTTTCCTTTCCATTTTAATAAAGGTAGGTTATAGTTGTATCAAACCAAAAAAAACATAGCAAAAAGATTTTCTATAGCCATATTTTATTTTTCATCAGTGTTGTAAATAAGAGGTCAAAGATCCTGTTGCTTGATTCTTCAGTGCTCAGCCTTGCTATTATTTGACACACTAACTGACATCATAAACACCTACACTTGCAACAGATGGAGGGCATCCTAACTTCCTGTTCAAAAACACTGTGTGTTAATGAGGTGCTGGAGTGCTAATGTGGTGTGTAATGTTCATACTGTGTGAACCTGTCAAATGAAGTGTGTGTGTGTGTGCATGTGTCTGAGCTTCAATGTTATAACTTTGTTTATGTTGCATTTTTCGAGTCAACCTAATGTGCTGAGATCTGCGCTGAATGTGGTAGAGATTTCAGTGGGCACATCAACCGCCACTAACAACAACCATGCTGTTAGGAGCCCAGTCTGCCTGCTTGAAAAGTAACTTAAATGTCAGCGGTTGCTGTGGTGGATCCCTGTGTGAAATGTCATATTGGAGCAGCCTCTACAGAGCGGCTTTCTCTCTCCTCTCCCTCATTCTCTTTCCTTCTCTTTCATGGGAGCAAGGGCTCCAGAGGATGGATGAAAGAGAAGGAAAGAGAGGCGGACTCGCAACTCTTGCAACCTTTTACCATGGTCTGACCTTTTGGTCAGGGGAAGAGCATTTGATGGCAGTCTGTGCAGGCATTCCCCCCCACCAATCAACCCCTGAAGCAGCTCTCCAAAGCAGTGTGAGAGTTTTTCTTTTTTTCTTTTTTCATTTATGAGTCTTGAAAGGGAATAGTGTACATGTGGGCACCTGTATCTAGCTCTCATTTCATCTTCCTTTCGTTCTCCATTTTAAAAGCTAATGGCTAGGTCGTCCTTAAGCTGATGGGATTTAAACCAGCTATTTTGACCTTCCACTCTCAAGTCTTTTTACATAATCTGAGAGATTTTACGTTTTTATTACATTTGCAGCTTTTATTTTGTGTTATTTTAAAGTTACATTAAAAGTAATGTAAATGCTGCTGCTGTCATGCCACCAGAGCTTGTCGGACAACAAATGCTTCAAATTAGACATAATTTATTTCTTGAAACCCAAATACCATTACCTTATGTTATTGTCTCTCAATTGATTGTAACCTCATGTATCCAACAGAATAATGCCATTTTTTCCTGAAACATTTTCCTTACCTTGGCTTATTTAAAACCAGCATTGGGGAGTATTGGCTACTTTGAAGCTATGTCTCACCAAGCTACAAACATAATTTGTAGTAGTTTGTTACACTTCAAAATAGAATCATAAATTATTTACTTTAAGTACATTTAGGTAACATAAGGGGTCATATATTTTTTTAATAAATAGAAAAATATAACTTTATGATTTACACTACAATTCAAAATGTTGGGGTTGGTCTATTATAAATAAAGTAATAATTTCTTACAAAAAACTAATCTTAATGACTCCAGTCTTTTGAATAGTAATGTAATTTATAGCTTAATTAAAAATCTCAATTAGGATTAAAGTGTAAACTAAAAACCAGGTAAAGCCATGTTAAATACATGAAAACCATTTAACATCTTTCATAACTTGTTAGAAATATAGTCCAAGGATTTTGGGGTTGCATCTTAGTCTAAACTGACCGTTACAGAGACATTTCAGAATGATGGCGTGGCTGCCAACATTCGCTCTAGGTATCTTTGACGACCATGTTAATAATACCATCATGCTCATTGTTGTACCTGCATGAATGGTCATGAGATGTGTTTGCAGCTGTATAGTGTGGATTGAGAACCTTTCTGAGTAGTGAAAACCCAGGTGTAGATGAGGATCATTTTCATTTTAAAACACCATTTTAAAACAAAAAAACACTAGTGTAAACAGGGCCTCAGTGAATGGTTTTGGGAGTCTGTCTTTTACATTAATCATCCAAATAAATTATTCACTAAAATGTCAAGAATCAAATCTAAATGTTTCATGGGAGGACCATTTAAGATGAATCGACTGACTAGAATCCATCACTACATATCAGAAATGCAAATGTCTTGGTATGTGTCATGCTACTGCAATTTTTTTTAGCTAGTTATGTAAAGTTATTAAGGGCTGTTCACAACAAAAAGGATGATAACTATAAAGATAACAATAAATATATAGTTCTAAAAATCATTCTCAGTATTAAAGAATAGCAGAGTCCACACCACAGCTATAACAATAAAGACCGTTGAGCTAGGTGGGTGTGGTTTGCAAACAGCTCCCACCTTTTTGCCCATTTTCGATTATCTGAGAGTGACGCTCTACCAAGATGGTGACGGCCACCTCTGCACACTTTTAGATTCAAAAATGCACTTCGGAAACCAATGGTTGACGTCACAGACACTACGTCCATGTTTTTATACAGTATTTGGTGTGGACGCTAATATCATTATCTTTATAGTTATCTTTATAGTTATCATTCTTGGTGTAAATTGGCCTTTATTGTCAACACTGGTTAAAAGTCTGTGAATTATTTTGTCTCATAAACCAGTTCCATCCAAAACAGTGGAATGATCAGTTTATAACAGTCAGCTGTTATGTGAATTATGCACTATTGCCACGTTAGTCTGGTCTAGCTTTTCTTCCAGCATGTCGTCTCATTTGTGTGTATGTAGAAAAGAGAGCGAAAGAAAGAAACAGACAGAGCTAGCACCCTCAGGCACTGAGGGAGGGTGGTGCCGGGTCACAGCTGGGTACAATGCTGGGGTTTAAATGTCAGCCTGGCAGGTTCTCCCTCTCAGTGCCATTTTGTGGGATATGTCACATGGTATAGCACTGGTGGGGTCAGAGGCAGAACAGGTCTGAACCCCAATGAATGGTCGACTGCTGTTTCTCACGGTAGACATCATTTTGTAAATCTAACAGCAGAAATGTAGAGACAGTCTGTAATACCAAGTACATAAACAATGCACCAACTTCAGCTCAAACTGTGTAAATATAGCATAGTGTTACAAATGTGTTAGCAGTTGGTGATTTTCACAGATTGCTGTCCATACTATAGCAAAAAGCTGATGCTTTGATTTGGGTTATGCAACACGCATTTGAGTAAATTATTATTTACTTTTGGTGAAGCTTTTGGTGTTGGCGCTATGGCGCTTCAGCATTCATTACTGTGTTGAGTATGTTAGGCGTTTCAGGCTGTAATATCCCCAGTTGTGCTGCAAGCGGCAAATTTCCTGTGCGCCTCAGCACATACAGTAAAAGAGCATTTCCCTAAAAGAGAAATTTCTCTAAAAGATCAATAAGTATTTAAAAAGACGACTGATCATCTTCTCACCCGTGTGTTTCTGGATGCGGTCGTTACCTGGCGCTGGGTGATGGTCACATTCGCTGCCTCATGTGTCTGGGCAAACATGCTGAGGCGGCGTTCACGGATGAGTCATGCACCCCACATCCCTCTCTGGCCCGCTCACAAGCTGCCCAAGTTGGGTCCCTGTGTTTCACCATGCTGCCCCACTGGGGGTATGGCTGTGGTTCCATTGCCACTGCTGCTATCTAAGGCTCGTCCTGGTGACTGACAGGCAAGAACTATGTCCGGGAGTGGCATGGCTGGTTTTGAGGATCACAGCAGTGACAAACGCCTCAGGGAATCAACCCCCGGGGGCCCACCTCTCCTCTAGCACTCCGATCCAGTTGAGCAGCCAAAGGAATGCGCTGGGCCCTCTTCAAAGAGCATCCCAGCGATATCCTTTGGTGTTCCTCCCGACGACCGGATGTCGATCACTGTATTGGAGGGAGGGCTTTCTGTGGAAGATTCGGCTGCGCTGCCGCATCCGGGATGGTGGCAATGCCTATGTAAATCAGATCCAGAGATGTCAGCTATGCAAGTGGCACCATGGAGCTGGGCATAGGCAGGCAGCCCCACCCATCCAGGCCCCCTTCAAACCTGGCGGTAAGTGGAAGATAAAGAGGACGGGCGACCCAGAGAGAGAGGAAGCTGGTTTTTGGGGGATGATGAAGGCACCTCTCCCTCCCCCGTTGGAGGGCCGGGTGGCGAATCTGGAAATCTTAATAAGAGAGGGTTTTTTTTATTTCTCTGGGTCCCAGGAGGGCACAAAGAGTTGCAGACGGCCCATCACCAGGCCTCACTCATCCTCCTCCTTCGCCAGATAGCAGCAGTGGTTGATTAAAGAGCTTCAGTGAAGGCCCTACTCACCCACCCTCTGCCAGCCTGTGGAACCAGGTCTGCCTTGCATCCCACACCACTCTACGCCACCACTCAAAAACTGCCTGAATTGGGTCCCTGTGTTTCACCATGCTACCCAGCCCTACCCAGTGCTACCCAGCCCATCTCAGTGGCTTCTGAGGAACATCAGCCTTGGCAGTATCTGCTTCACTACAGTGAAAGCGGCCAATGCACCTGTTCTGCGGGCAGAGATCGCAGTCCTACAGTGCACCTTGTCTTGAACCATCTCAAAGGGTGGTTACGAGGCAAGCAAGTGCTGGTCTGAATGGACAACACAGCAATCGTTGCGTACATAAACCGACAAAGTGATCTGCGCTCCCATTGTAACTTGCCCGCCACCTCTTCCTTTGGAGTCTGAAAGCCCTGGCTTTGCTCTGCTCCATCCGAGCATTAAGATGCTACGTAGACCAGACACCAAGCTTCAGGACCTCAGACCAGCTCTTTGTCTGTTATGGAAGCCGGCAGAAGGGGGGAGTGCCATCTCTAAGCAGAGGATGGCCTACTGGATTGTGGATGCCATCACCCTGGCTTTTCAGGCACAGGTTGTGCCCTGCCCATTCAAATTCTGAGCTCACTCAACTAGAAGTGTTTCATCCTCCTGACTTGCTCGCGGCACCTCACTGACAGATATTTGTAGAGCTGCAGGCTGGGTGACCCCCAACACGTTTGCTAGATTCTATATCCTTCTTGTGGAGCAAGTATCCTCCTGTGTTCTCACCTCAAACGGGTAGTGGCCCCGAGAGGCCCCAGTTAGGCTTGCTAAAACTGCTCCAGAGTGTCCGTACTGTAGACCCTGTTGAGATCCTCAATCACCTTCAGATCCTGATATCCTTGTACTACCACTGAGCGGCCGTGTCACCAGCTCAGCTTCTCATCAAAAACCTGGTATGTATTGCACCTGCTGCCTTATTATACTCACGCCATGATCATATGATCATATTTTGATGACAATATTTGCATGCCAATGTGCGTTGGCTCATTTAGTTTACACTCGAAGAAGATTGGTCTATTGAAGTTATTATCCCAATTCATCAGTCACCGATGTGATGTCTCCGTTCCCTCCTTCAGAGGGCTACCATACGTAACTGAGATTTTTTTTATAGTACAATGACCTCTTATGTGTCAAAAGGTCATGATTGACGCTATGTTTTTCTCCACAGCATTTTCTTTCATTAAGGTTTTTCAACTTAAATGAGGTGCTAATACAAATGCATATTGTGGAAAAACTGCAAAATAATCATGGCTTTTAAGCTGTCTCAACATGAGCTGATAATTAAAAGAAATGAAGTAATAATGTGCGCAAATATGTCATTGATTGTCTGTGGTTTCTGCTCAGTGCTCTTATATACATATATTTTATTTGATGTCCTGTGAAACTGAATATAATTTAGTTGTAGTACAGTTTAGCTATGGTTAATGTGCTTTAAATCACCATAACCAACACTTGCTGACTATCTGACTGCTCTAATGTTGTGCCTGGTGGTAGAACTAAGCAGAGGAAATATATAGCCAGACTGTTCCTCATAGCAATTCAAGCCAACACATTACCAGAGTTTGAGTTGTGTTCTGTCTTTTACCTCGAGGCAAACGGAGAATAGCTCTCATGTAAACTTAAGACACCATTAGCTCTGGTCGAAGTCCTCTGGAATGAACTGAGGGAGAAACCCAGGCTCCATAGCATAATTAGCAGTAGTGACAGTTTTTTAGATTAGCAGTAATTAAGCGTTGAAATCAGAGTGATTGGCACGGAGTCAGGTCTCAGCGTTGGCCTGTCAGGAGTAATTGTGAGGCGATGGATCAAACTGGCCTGGCTCTGTTCCAGGCTCTTGACTATCTCTTACTCTTTAGACACAAGGGGAAAAAGAAAAATAGACAGAGAAGGCCATGTATTTGACCAACTTACAGCCCCACTTCCCAAGAAACTCAGTTGCATGATTGATAGACAGACATCACATGTAGAGGATAGTCATCAAGCTGTGTTTCAGTCATGTAGTCATGACAATGACTAGGCCGCCAGGGAAATGTTTTCTCCCACTGGTTGTGCTGTAGTAACGAAAATGCTAATGATATTCATTTGACCATTATGTTGTAATTTTTCTTCTCTTTTTTTGTCTGTCTTCTGTGTAATGGCACTTGGACCTTTTTTCCTTAATGACTGACCTCTCTTGCAGTCAGTGATGTGTGCTTTGTGAGTCTGCGGTTGAGCGAAGTGGTGGGAAGGGGAGACAAATTAAATGTACAAATGAAGTAAACATCTTGGGAGAATTCAGAGCATGTGTCAGCAGTGTGACATCAGCAGTAATTATTGTTATTGTTGTTTCTGTATCTCTCCTTTGCTGTATTGTTTTTGTGGCAGGTATCTGTCAAATCTAAATGTGTATAATGAGTGTATGTTGTCTTTAGAAATGGAGGTTTTAATGGAGGCTGTGTCAGGATTATTTGTCTAAACCAGTGTCAAAACTCTCCATATACATAGAGTGTCTGAAAATGTACACAGAACTCTGAATGTACAGTATACAGCACCAGCTTTTTAAAAACATGTTTTGTCAAATGACATTTTCTGAATGTATGGTTCAGTAATAGCACATTTAATAATTAAATATGACCTATTGTAAATATCACAGTTTACAAATTATACATTATAAATGAGGAATTTTTTCAAAGGGATCATAATAATTGCATATTCTTTATTTATTACTGGCCTGAATAAGCTATATTATTTCAAATTATATGTAGTTCAAAATATAAAATTTAAACTGTATATATACGTTATACCCAACTCAAGAAAGTATAGCGAGCAGTATGTTCAAGAAAGTATAGCGAGCAGCCAGACCTTACAACCGAACCATTGTCTGCCTAATAAAACCCCCAGTTTCTATACAAAAATGAATTAACAGCCCCACAACCACTCACGGCCGGTCCACAATTCAAAATCACAATACAAGGGAATCGCCGCCGTCTCAGTCTCTTCGTTCCTTAAGACGATGCAGGGTATCTCGCACCTCCCGTCGACAGGGTTCCTCCACGGATGGTAACCGTGGAAACTCCACCCGGAACTGCGAGGAGGGGAAAGTGGATCAGTCAACTCTTCACAACAATATCGCGGGATAAAGCCCACTCGTTCTTAAGACAGTCGCAAAACCACTTCCCTTTCATACGAGGAATAGAGTGTGTTGGGATGATACTTTCGCCGTCTTCACTGCGTCCCGATAAATAGTGGTCAGCTCGCGACTATCTGGGGAATCAGAGGCAGAGTAATACCAGCCTTTCCACTCTCGTGTGTTGCGGTGCGTGAAGTCGTGTTCGGGCTCCGGCTACCAGCGCAGGTTATCAGAATCCATCAGCTTTTATCCTCTCCAGCCACTAATCATGAAGGTTGCTGATCGTTCCCCATTATCAGCCGCACCTCTGCATAATCGTCTCACATACATACATATACAGGCATCTGCACAACCCCAACCCCCAGACAGTTTAGTCGACATATCAATTAAGTGTAACCCCGCTACATTTTTACCCCCCCTTTAATAGGGCTCGTCCCGAGCACTTAAAGGTCAGTCATAGGGCATAAATGTCCCATAGTTCAGCTTATGGTCCAATCTTTTACGACCTTCAAGGTCGGTAGCGCACAGGAAGGTTCCCCCGGTTATCACAGACCGGGTTCCGACTAGGAGCACATGGCTCTGAATGTTCTGGGGCTGTGCAGGGGTCTATCATTGGCTGTGGTGGGACTATTGTGTCCTGAGCAGTCCCTACCAGTCGCAACTCTGGGCCAGGGGCTTCATGAGAAGGGGCAACTGAGGCAGAAGAATGAGGTGGAGTCACTATAGGGTTGGATGGTACGTCGGCTGGCTCTGGCAATGAGGTCGAAACAGGGTCGAGCTGATATGGTGGGGCTGGCTGAATTAGTACCACAGGAGCAGGAGGCCAAAAGGGTTCTGGGCGATTAGCTATCCCGTGTTCGTGTACCCCATTCTGTTGACTTTCCGCGGTGTCATTATTGATCGGAGGGTCCCAAGGGCATGGCCGCAAATTATTACGGTGGAGGGTCCGACATGGACCATCTTTACCCTCTGGTCTTATGATAAACACTGGGCGGTCGGGATGGGACTGCCTAACGACCACAAAGGGTGCTGGGAGCCACCATGGTGCAAGTTTACCTTGAGCCCTGCGATGAAAGTTTCTCATCAACACCCTCACCACCCCTTAAGATGATGCAGGGTATCTCGCGCCTCCCGTCGACAGCGTTCCTCCACGGATGGTAACCGTGGAAACTCCACCCGGAACTGCAAGGAGGGGAAAGTGGATCAGTCAACTCTTCACAACAATATCGCAGGATAAAGCCCACTCGTTCTTAAGACAGTCGCAAAACCACTTCCCTTTCATACGAGGAATAGAGTGTGTTGGGATGATACTTTCGCCGTCTTCACTGCGTCCCGA
Organism: Carassius auratus; assembly: GCF_003368295.1. Taxonomy (NCBI): domain Eukaryota; kingdom Metazoa; phylum Chordata; class Actinopteri; order Cypriniformes; family Cyprinidae; genus Carassius; species Carassius auratus. Next base: position 14,236,727 of record NC_039274.1, read on the forward strand.
CAAATAGTGGTCAGCTCGCGACTATCTGTGGAATCAGAGGCAGAGTAATACCAGCCTTTCCGCTCTCGTGTGTTGCGGTGCGTGAAGTCGTGTTCGGGCTCCGGCTACCAGCGCAGGTTTTTAGAATCCATCAGCTTTTATCCTCTCCAGCCACTAATCATGAAGGTTGCTGATCGTTCCCCATTATCAGCCGCACCTGTGCATAATCGTCTCACATACACACATATACAGACATGTGCACAACCCCAACCCCCAGACAGTTTAGTCGACATATCAATTATGTATAACCACGCTACATACACTCAAAATATCAACAAAACATTGTGCTTTTGTAAAATAAAGAAATCAAACAGGGTGCGCTTTCTGGTGTCTCAGTCTCTGCAAACTTCTTTCTGAAATGCTTCACTAAAATGAATCAAAACTCAGTGAATACTTCACACACAGACTTGAGACATATCTATGGAAAGCTTGAAGTGTCTGCTTTTAAATGAAGCCAGTATTATCTAAAACAAATATTATCTGATGAAGTAATCTATATAGAACCAACACAATGTACACTCTTTCCCGTTTGAGCTTTTTATCTGTAATGTGTTCACACTCAGTGCATGTGGTTTATACTAAGAATGTTAAGTTTTATAAATGGATTAAAAGTCAAGTTGCTGCTTTTATACCTAGGTAATATTTTTCAGTCAATATTAAATTAATGAAAGATCTAAAATTTTCACTTTGAAGTGTTTTTTGTAGGTTTGGTATGTTTTCAAAGTAACTTGAAAGTAATTAGTAATCTGATTAATTTGTACATGCAGTAATCAGTAATGTAATCAAATTACAATTTTCAAGTAGTAATAAATCATTTGTTATCTATTACTTTTTTGAGTAACTTACCCTACACTGTGTGTGTGTGCGCGTGCGTGCGTGTGTACTTTATACTTGTGAGGACCAAATGTGTGAAAAAAAGATTTTTCTGGTATCTGATATTTTATTAGACATATCATGTGAATTGTAAAGCTTATTTAGCTGCACATGGAGACGTTTTTTTCAATTATCACTCAGAAATATAATTATTTTTTATTAATAAATATTACATGAATAAATTCCACAATGAATTACAAAGAAATGGCAAGTAACACATAATTGTGAAATTACCTAATTTTTTTACTAGAAAAACTGAAATAGTATTTTTCTTGTAAAACATGCTTCAGTAATATCTGAATCATTCAGAATTTTGTATTAGGAATTGGCACTTTTAAAACGTGTAAATGTGTGGATGGACAGACATTCTAGCAGATAGGATGGCCAGAAATTGTCATACATAATAATTTTTCATGAATTCAATATTCTGTATACATTGACTGCAGGGGATGCATATTTGACGCATATTCATATTAAATAGCTTCAAGCTATCATCTGACAAAATTGTGTGTCCTTGAAATGCAGTTGTAGGCTGAAGAAAGGGTATCGCAGTAAAGCTACTGTTAAGGAGTTTTACAAGCATCATCAGAAAGCAATAAAAAATTGCATCTGGCAGGTGTTTTAAGTATGATGCTGAACTTTAAACACTACCACATTAAAGAGGAATTCACACATAATATTGTGCAAAACCTGTTAATAGAAGTGGAGCAATGATCCACAACTTCTGATTAAGGTGTGTTTAAGCATTCATTAAGGATCCTTGAAAAGTATGTTGATAATATAATCTATAAAATAGCTAGCTGTATCCTAATGAAAATTAGGTCTTAGTCATAATTTAACAGAGACATGCAAAATAGATTAAAGGACCTCACCAGCACATGTAATTCTTAGATGGATGACTATACAAAAAATGTCTAACTCCACATAGTACATCAAACATTTTTAAAAGGAAAATGTTACCCCACAGTGTAGGTGTATGGAATGTCGCAATAATAATAATAAAAATAATAATAATAATAATGGTACAATTCTACTTGTACTATTGTACTTGTTTGTATTTGTACAAAAGCACTTCCTTCTTTTTCCAAATTACATGCATGATATCTGTTGATTACAACAGTCTCATGTGATATTAAAGGGATAGTTCACCAAATAGCAAAATTGTGTAATTAATAACTTACCCTCATGTTGTTCCAAACCCGTAACACCTCCGTTTATCTTTGGAACACAGTTTAAGATATTTTAGATTTAGTCCGAGAGCTCTCAGTCCCTCCATTGAAGCTGTGTGAACGGTATACTGTCCATCTTCGGAAAGGTAAGAAAAACATCATCAAAGTAGTCCATGTGACATCAGAGGGTCAGAAACTAATTATTCATTATTTTATAATTATATAAAAATTATTCAGCATTGACTTCTCTTCTGTGTCTGTTGTGAGAGAGTTCAAAACAAAGCAGTTTGTGATATCCGGTTCGAGAACGAATCATTTGATGTAACCAGATCTTTTTGAAAAAGTTCACCAAATCAAACTGAATCGTTTTAAATGGTTCGCATCTCCAATACGCATTAATCCACAAATTAATTAAGCTGTTAACTTTTTTAATGTGGCTGACACTCCCTAAGAGTTCAAACAAACCAATATCCTGGAGTAATTAATGTACTCAAACAGTACATTGACTGAACTGCTGTGAAGAGAGAATTGAAGATGAACACCGAGCTGAGCCAGATAATGAAAAATAGACTGACTAGTTCACAAGTCAAGAACCGTTGCATAGGTTTTTGGATCACCAGTACTTCTTTCGGACAGTTCGATTCAATAAACCGGTTGAAGAAAATGGTTAGCTTCTTTTGCGCTCGACGTAATGGTGTCATTGGCAATGATTGCCCTTGATTCAAGCCTTCGGTTTGCCTTCATAACGTTAGCACAGAATCAGTTCAGAATCAATCACCAACAGAATCAGTTCGGTTCAGACGCCCTGTGTGTCTGTCTGCTTCACACTGAATCACACATGCGCAGTATCATCATCTCCTTGGTTCTCGAATTGGATGCGTCTGACAGAAAAAGTTCTTGACTCGAGAACGAGTCAATCTTTCGTTCGTTATCTGGCCCGGCTCGGTGTTCATCTTCAGTTCTCTCTTCACAGCAGTTCAGTCAGTGTACTGTTTGAGTACATGAATTACTCTGGGATATTGGTTTGTTTGAACTCAGCCACATTAAAAAAGTTAACAGCTTAAGTCATTTGTGAATTCATGCATATTGGAGACGCGAACCGTTTAAAACGATTCAGTTCGATTTGGTGAACTGGTTCAAAAAGATCTGGTTACATCGACTGATTCGTTCACGAACCGGATATCACTAACTGCTTTGTTTTGAACTTTCTCACACAGACACGGAAGAGAAGACAAAGGGTTTTTTTTGTTGTTGTTGTTTCATTCTATAATTTCCTTGTGGGCATAGATGAAGTAAAGGTCATAGCCACTAACCAGTCACATCTCTTGACTTATAAGCAATGACATCACAGTAATCTTTCTTTTTACACTTTTAGACTTTCAGCGACTGCTTTTAACATAAATGCAGGACTTGACCCATAAAGTGAAGACATTTCATCTTTGGCAACATAATGGCAGTAAGAAATAAGTTCTGTGAAAAGTCTCCACATTCTTCAGCAGGTAGATCACAGTACTTAGGTCACTGGTCTTTTGAGGTTTGAGAGGCAGTGGTGGAGCAGCAGTCTATAATTACTGCATCTGACTCTTAGTGGAGGTAAGACACCTTCAGCAAAAGGCATCTCTGATGCTGTTTTTAAAGGTTTTTAAAACAGGGCTTTCTCTTTAACCTGGTGTTTATCAATAACAGATTGTGATTTAAATGCAGTTAAAAGTAGGGCACAAATCAGAGAGTGTGGCAACTTATACTCTGTGCGGGTGTGTTTTAAACTGAATGGAATCTTACATAATCTGTAAGATTCTTCTTATAGGACAGATTAAAAATGTGTTTTTTATTTATTTATTTGTATTATCTATAATGAATAATTTAAACCTTTTAACCTCACTAACACATTAGTTATAGTATCCGTGTGATTAAGGCACAACTGAAAAGTAAGGCATATAGAAGAAGCAATAACAAATAACACAAAATTGATTACACTTTGTACATTTGAGCAGATTCATCATAGCCTTCCATCTGATGTTTGAAAAGCCCTAAATGCCATAATGTGCTGCACTTTCATCAATAAATTTCATCATATCTCATTTCAAAGTGGCTTCCAAGCATGTCCTTTAAAAAGCAAGAACTTCTAATAGAGTTCAACATAATAACTATGGCTGAAGGCCCTGAGAGCACAATGTTTCTAATGAAATCCATTACTCTTAAACTTTAAAGGGAGCCTACCAGAAGTATTGATATGGGCATTAAGGGAATGTTTTAATTGTTGGCCCTGGCCCCAGCAGCTTCGAGTAAGGTGGACTGAACCGTGAGTCAGCGTTTTTCACCAGATCAGCAGCAGTGTGGAACAGTAATTGTGCAGCTTAGAGAGTTTTTTATGATGCGGCACAATGTAGTAAAATTTGGTGAATAGATGTTTTCACAGTGGAGCCAGTTGATACCACGTCGGTCTTTTTTTAGGGATTGTTAATTGTGTCTTCCTGAAATCATGTTTCCCAATTTTTCAACTTGTATTCGACTATGTATTTGGTGTTAAACAGCACAAACAGTGCTGATATTCCTTTGACATTCTACATAGTCCATGGAGTTTTATTCTTAGTAACTGTGTCGCCTCATGGTTTGATTTTCTTTATTGGTTTGCTTTTCAATGTTATTTTGTAGCTAAGTCAGCTGTGTGTGTTGTTGGGTTTTGATCATGCTGAGTCCATACACAAGATGACAAGCGTAGCATTTACCTTGATCGCTAGCTTGTTCATAGCTTTGAACCGCCTGGCATGGGTCTTTCTCTAGCCTAGATTTAGACAATGAGGGAGCTTATTTTAACAAACTAATCTACAGCAGAGACTGCAGCGACATGGCCGACACATATCTCTCCCTAAATTAGTCCTTTAAGCCTTGTGTATGTATGAGACATAGAAAGCCAAATGTTAGCGCTCACCAATTAGTGCAGCGGTGTTCAGCGTGGATTTGTTTTTTTTTCCATCTTCTCCCCTCTGCCAAATCTCTTTCATCCATGAAGGAAATGTAAAGTTAATTCACTCCAAAATGCCCTGAAAATGTCACACGACATCCTGATGTTGGCTCATCAGTGGTGAAGTGGAATCATGTTTTAAAACTAGCCAAAAATGCTAAGTGTTTAAATGCTCTAACCGACAGGATATTTATTAAGCAAATGCTTGTTTTCTCAGTATTTCATATAGGAATGCTGAGTCAAATAATTATTTGATTAGGCTATTTTTCCTTCTCAAGGTGCACTGACATTTACTGCTGTTCGGGTGAATTTTCGTGGTTGAAATTGAGAATATGAAGAGTAGGACATCAAACAAATATTGGTGATGTTTTACACATGCATCTTTCTATGTTATATTTGGACAAATGACTTTGGTGATTAATCAGTTGACAATCCTTAAAAGTCTGAATTACATAGTATTGGCTGGTAACACTGTTAAAAGATCTGTTTAACAATTGTTACCGCTTTGTGCCAAGTCATTAAAAACAGCCTAAACTGCACATTTGCTGTTCCACAAAATGTTGTTAATGTGACCGCACCTTTATACCATCACAGTCAACACTCTTTCATGGCAACTTAATACAGAATGGGAAAACCGTATGATATCAAACGAACTGGGTCGTATGAAAGGTATGACGTTAATAGTTGGTTTTCCTATTAAACTGATGGCTAAGTTTATATTGATTTTACCATCTTGTACAAATTAAGACTCCTCGTTAAACAACATTAAACAACAGCATGTTGCTCTTTGTCTTACTTTTGTTAATGAATAAATTGCACAAACCTTTGTAAGGATAGATATCAGGAGTGTACAATGTACTTTCAGTTTTTGCACCTAAAACTAAATTAAGCTATAACATCCTTTCAAGCAACATCAAAAATCGATTACCCTGTTTGGGAAATAAATAGTTCTGTAACGTTTTTTGTGTGTAGTATTAGACTGAGTAGGCAAGTTAATGGCTTTGATTTTTAGATACATTAAACAAAGAAAAAGTACAAGGAGAGGAGCATGGAGATGAGCAGAACAGAACAAATACCAACAGAATATCAAAATTCAGGTATTTTTGTAGCGCAATCTACAATTATGACACTTTTTAGCATCAGACAATTCGCCACAACCGATTAAAATAAGCAGTCTTCTATGTGAAGCCTACAGTACTCTCACTATACACTGTTCAAGCATCTTCATTCGAGACTGGGGGTTATACCTGAGGAGAGACACTGATAGATGGTGCTGTGGGTATGGTTGGAGGCAGCCTGACTTCACCCTCCATGTGGATGCTTGTTTAACATCACTTCCTCCTTCTGTAGTCTGTGATTTAGATACAGTAGATCAGTAAAGTTAAAAGAGTACATCAAGTGACGGTACTATTGTTTGTCAGTCACCACAGGACTCTTTACAGCCTGAAGACATGCAGTGTTGTCTCTGTATAATGCTGAGTGGCACAGCAGCTCTAGGTTTAGTTAGAAGTTAGTGTTAAAGTCCTTGTTGAAATATGATGTTGAATTTTGGTGACATTAAATGTCTATAATTTCACATATCATTCCTTAAAAGGTTGTTTGTATGTATGTGTGCTTTGAGAAATGGCGGTGAGGTTTTTAGTCATTCAGATTTTGTTCTCTAGAATATTGCACAAATGGTTGATGCACCATTGCTTGAAGCTGTGAAATAATGATTTTATGCATATTAGGACACGGATGTACCATTCTTGCAGGAATTTATCAGACAAACGTATAGACAAAATAGGCATAAGGTCATAAAATGGATAGAGAAAAATTAAATTATGGAATACTGTATGTGCTCAGTGTGGTTATCTGAGCATCCTGTGGTTTTGGGCTTCTGTACAGTTTGTTCATGTGGAAGATCATATTTTATACAAGTCATTCACTACAGCATGCCCAGATTCTTGCAGCAAGAAAGGAAAATAAAGCAAGGTGAGGTTAAAGGTGGAAATATGTCTGATGTGTGTTTTCTGTTCTCGAGATTCTGGAATGGGGCGAACCACTTTATTTGTTCCTCTCTGATTTCTGCCAACTACAGCTGTCACGCTGTGGGACAAAGAGGGGTAAGCAGGGGACAACGGAGGGAGGAGTAGTGCAGCTGAAACCAAAGATAAACTGAAGACCCCTTCGCAGACTCGTCATCTGCATTTGACGGGACCCCACCCCCAGTTCCTTCAACCCACAGACACACACACACACAGCCACTTACCTCACGGGCACATGTTGTATCGCTCTTACACACTCTCCCTCTCTGAGTGCTTGCATTGCTTTCTCTTTCTCTCGCACACACACAAACACTCAAACAAGCCTCCCCCTCCCCTCTTTTCCCTCTCTCTATTCTCCCTGTTAGACTTAGTAATCCCTCTCTGCTCACTGCAGCTGTTGCCCTCCTCAAACCTCACAATAGTCCCCCAAAACTGTAATTTTTATAAAGAATAAAATAAGTTTTATTTTTTTTTTTTTGCTTATTTAGTCACTGCTTCACTGCATGGGCCTCATCTCATTGACTATAAAGTGTTTCCTTGGCCTACAACGAAAAATTGTATCCTTAAAATGTGTAGTAACATCTAAATTCAGTGATTTTATTCTAAAGAAAATTTATATATGTATACATATATATATATATATATATTTTTTTTTTTTTTTTTTTTTTTTTTTTTTTACACTGCTGAATCAACCCTTATATATAAGGTTACACCAATAAAACAAATTTTAAAGGCCAGATTAGGTAGAAACACTTTTTACAGTGCATCTTGTCCATCATAAAATCATGCATCATTTATTATTATTTTATTGTATTATTTAATGCTTTATTTTTGTTATTATAATACCCCCTGAGTGAACCAAATCCGACTAAGTAAAGAAAATAAATCTCTATTAGATGTTTAGGTGGGGGGGGGGTGAGAGAAAACAATCTCCTCTTCTGTCAATAAACACATTATAATAAATTTGTAAATGCTACATACTTAGTAGATCTAAGTATGTCTATGTATAATAGCCATGTTAAATAAAATAGAGAAATAAGGTAAAATGCTAGACGATGATTAAATGGTAATTTACGTAAAACGTCGGGTCGTTCTAGGCAGTGGAGAGTGAAGCGTCCTTCTCTGTCTGGCTCGTACTGACTGTAGTTGGCAGTAGGCGTTGCAACATTAGTTAGTTCTGATTGCAATATAACGGATGAAAGACATGGGAGAAAATGTGGGGGAAATCCAGCGATTCAGCAGGCACAGAAATCCCGAATAGTTGAACAAATGAGTGACAAGCTCTCCGTCCATTCAAGCTGGCCCTCTACCCCGCGCGCGCTCTGGACAACATGTGGAGGCATCGCTATAGCAACCAGTGGATGTGACATGTGCTACAGACGGCGACTCGAGTCTCTCTGAATATAAGGAGGGGCTCCGAGAGAAAGAAAAAAAATCCCTGGCTTTTCAGTCGCACATGATCATTCAAAGGACCAGACAACCCTCTGCAGCTTCTTATAAGTCTTTGGGAAATGTGGCGGACGATTTAGCTCGCCTTTTTTTCTCCCGCTCTGCCTCAGTCCTTTTCTTTCAAACTCTTTTTTTTTTTCCTCTCCGTTTCTGAAAAAAAAACTGTCTTCAAACGGCTACGGTCTTTTGTTGAGATGGACGCAAAGGGGAAGGTTTAGAACTTTTCTTAGCCGGCGGGATTTCGAAAGGAGGCTGCAGTCTCCAGTCGGACATCTGCGGAATAGGATCTTGAAAAGCATCCCTCGCGCGCTGTCCGAAAATGGAACTAGGTAACTATCTATTGCACTTGCACATGTCTGTTGATGCGCATGTATAGTGGTGGGTAAATAAATGTTACGAGGCTCTGAAAGCGCCATTAAGCGTCACCTAAAACTTATTGCGCATTCGGATGCATCTGGACTGATAATGAGAGTGACACTGTCCTGCAAGACTTATATGGCGGTACTCCAGCATGACACATTTCATTGTGCTTTTTCATTTAAAGCGCTTCTGCTGAGAGAAGCTCGTGCGTAGTGTGTGCGATTTAATGTCTAAGATGGTTTGCAGATCGTTGTGTAATTGATATTGGTCGTGAGTCAATAGAGAGTGGTAGTAAGAGCTGAGCAAATGGTAGAGTTCAAACAGAAACATCATTCTGTTTCTTTATAGAGAAGGGAATCGGTGTTTAGCTGTTCGTTTGAGGGAAATCGATCGCACTGAAAGCGGTGTTCAGTCTGCGTGGGTCTTTGCGATTTGCAAATGAGTTGGAGTCCAAAATAAATAATAATATGAGAAAGATGAATAGGTAGGTTGATGGTGGAGAAATAAATAATAATAAATAAATAAAAACTCCGTGCACTATTTGGTGGTAATTTATAGTTTCTTTATCTCTAAAAAAAATTTAATTTTAAAAAGATTTTCCATACGGGCTAAAGAATAGTCCCGTGGGCCATAATATTGTATAAACTTCAAGGACTTAACAAACTACAATTATCAGAGATTCATTCTATGCTTATTGCATATATTCAGGTGTAATATTTGACTTGTAATGTAAATAGTTTTTACACATTGGGTATGTCTAATCTGTTATTTACATAAAAAATGTTAACTTGAGTGAAATAGTTATAGTGAAATATAATATATAATTAAAGTCACAATAGATTTGCATGTATTCCCTGATGTACAATGTAACTTTGAATTTTTCCAATAGGATGCCTACATTAATGGGGTTATCTTTCTCTATATAGTAAAACAAGAATATTTTTCTCACTTAATACAAATTTAGTGTAGTTTTGTGTGCAAAAATATAAGAACTAGGAATGCAAATTAGAAAGATTGTAAGACTGATTTTCATTTGTTCAATATTGTGTGCATGATGTTTTTTTGTTTAGTTTTTTTAGTTCTTTTAGTTCAATGTATTTATTTATTTATTTTCCTCATATTTTTAAGATCTATAGAGCTGAGATGGGAGTGGATGGTTTTAAAATAGAGTGATTATTGTGTGTAATAGAGAAAGGATATAAGGGCGGCCCTTGTCTCAACCTTTCACCCGTCATAGTCTCTCCTCCACCCAGCCCTTCCCTCAATGATTTAAATCAGCCGGAGCATCCCAAATCTATCTCCCTTTTTTTATCTCTCTCTTTTTTTTTTTGTAAATGTTTGATTTTCTTCTATCCTTTTTAAAGGGGAAAAATAGAGGATAAAAAAACAACAACCTTTAAAATAAAAAAGTCTATACATACAGATTGCTTAAAGTTAATTGCTATCAGTAATATTTGTCTGGCCGTACATTGATCTTTTTGTTAGGGGTTAAGTTTATGTTTTACCTTGGCTTGGACATTAGTCCTGGATTGAAGTGTTATTTTATATGGACACTGAATCACCATTTTACAAATGTTGTTATTCAGTAATATTTAATGTAGATTTATCAGGATTTTTGGTAAATTTTCAGTCAAGAGATTCATTAGCTGAAAAGGGAGGATAAGCAATCAGATGACCCTGCAAACACACACATTAATCCAGGAACGCATTCACCCAGTAACATATTTTTCCTCTTCTTCTTTGCTATGTCTTGCTTTTAATTTTTTGTGTGTTTTTATGTTTTTCATTTTATCCGTTTAAAAAAAAGATTCATATTTAGATAAAAAAAATATAGATTAAAAAAAAATGTCTAAATTATTATTTAGATTAAAAAAAAGTAAATGCATTTGTTTTATTTTGACTTTTTATTATATATTTGAATAAAGAAAACATTACTTCACTGAATTTTTTTTTGTGGAATTCTAGATACTTTATAGATTTATTTGCACAAAATAAATCAGAAATTTGCAAGTCTGCAAGTTGTATTCTCTACAGAAGAACAAAACCATAAAAGCATAAAAGATTTTGTCTGTCCCTCCCTTTTTTACCTTTATTTTCGGACTCTTTTTTTCCCCCTTGTTACAGTTTTCTTCTCTGCTTTTATGTAAACTGTGTCTTTGTGGGTTCTCTGCTATAAGACTAAATGTGTTGCAGAAAGTGAGAGGATTTGACACATTATTTAATTTGAAATATTCATCAGATTTGTTTTCCTCAATAAAGATTTATTTTTGTTTTTTTTGAAAGTAAAGGTATAGGTAATCCCTCATAACAAAATACCATGTAGAGTCTGCATTTTATTTCTAATTTTTTGTAGACATTTTTGCTGTCCTCTTATAGTAAGAGAAGGCATTGCATAGACTGGTTATTTATTTCTCTTATTTATTTTCTAATAATTCCTCAGCGACATTGAGTTTTCCCCCATATTTTAAATATGTATTATATATATATATATATATATATATATATATATATATATATATATATATATATATATATATATATATATATATATATATATATATTTATATATATATATTGCTTTTAATTACATATATTAATTGTACATGCACCAGAAGAATATGTGTAAATCCTTTAGAACCATTTTTGTATGTACAGTATATGCAAATATGCTGTAGGAATCATTTTCTTAGTCATCATTAATTTCATATACACTGTGATCTGCATGTAACTTGGGAATAGAGTATATCAAGACAACATTTTTCATTTTTCTTTTATATCTTCTCTCACTAATGCATGTATTCTATTTAGTTATAATTAATTGCGGACATTATTTAGCAAAGCACCATTTTCTTTTCAGAGCCAGCTTTTCATGTTAGAGATCTTTTCATGTAATTCGATTGAGAGCACTAAGCCTATAGAGGGATGGAGAGAGGAGAGAGAGGAGATTCTGTTCCAGCTGAAGGCACCCTCCTCTCTACACACTCTCCATGCAACGTTTGAGGGGTGGAAAGCAAATCATTTCTGCACCAACAAAAGCTCACAATCACAAAAAAAGTAGAAACTAATCCTTAGAAACTACTAAACCTCACATTTAGGTGCAAATATTTTCAGTAACGTGTAGCCAGTGAATGGGGGATTTCAGGATAAATGGAGTGGCATATGTAATTAAAGCTTGATTTGAATATTTTGTGCTTCTCAAATTTGCATTCTGTTATAGAATGTGTAGCGGTCCTAAATGTTACGTTTTAGAAAAATAATACTTCAATAAAGAATGTGAAGTAGATTATGAGTATCCAGGAAACAGAATAGTCATCGTTTCTAAAATAACGATCAGAAAAATCAGTCGTAGGATTGCTTCTCATTTGCTCGCATGCCTTATAGTTCTGTGATCAGTCAGTTGGTATGATAGCACTGAATGCGAATAGAGGCAGATTAAAAAAATTCTGAACCCCATTCTGAAGGCCTCAGTCTATTCAGCCTCACAAGGCATTTGGAAACAATACGCCACCAATCCCCCAGCAGCTTAGCCCCGTCTGTCAGCCCTCCCCCCGAGGGGCTAACAAGCCTGACAACCCCCTCTACAGTGGAACGTTAGTGGGGCTCGGACCTTTTTGGTACTCCCCCTCGGCTTAGAGCCTCTCCCATTTTATTAACTTGGAGGTCTGAGCCAATTCCCCCATCCCGACCAAACCCAAGACTTGGAGGCTAATTAGCAACAAGCTGGTACAGTGAAGACCGACCCTAATTGCTCTGTGGTGGTATGCTACAACCTGCCAAGACAAGCTGCTCCATAGGCCTTCGCTTCCCAAGTGTCGGCTTGAGGTGTATCTACGTCAGTGTGTAATAATTATAAGCAGTATATAAGCTTCTTGGTACCTAATTTAAAGTATTATATGAAAACACCAGTTGGACATTATACTATGATCAGCCGAGTGATATATATATGTATATGTATATGTATATGTATATGTATATGTATATGTATATGTATATTTTAAATACATCCTCTACATTTTGAAACAAATTTTTTATTTTTTATGGTTTTATGTTACAATTTATTTTAAATGTAACATATTCCTGTGATGCAGAGCTGAATTTTCAGCAGTCATTACTGAAGTCTTCAGTGTCACATGATCCTTCAGAAATCATTCTAATGTGCTTATTTGCTGCTCTAGAAGTATTTCTTATTATTATCAGTGTTGAAACAGTTGTTTTTCTTAATGCTTTTATATACTTTATATATAATTTGTGTCTGTATTATCTTGTGTTCAGTTCACAATGTTGATCATAGTTTCTCTCTCTTCTCCGCTCTAATTTCAGAGGGGCAAACTGAACCACATCCCCGTGGTCAAACAAAGTCAAGTGGAGCAAGGCAACTTTTTGATTCTGGTGGTGGTTTCCATGGTTTTTATTGTCATGGTGCTGGGGATGTCAGGGGCCCTGTACTGCTTGCGCTATCGCTCCCACCATAAGCTGAAGGAAAAGCTCACTGGTTTGGGCAGCTACACAGGCCACGATGCCACAACAGCATATCAGGTAGGTGCAGGCAGATTATTACATCCAATTGTGTTTTTGTTTTTTTTCTGACATTCATCTATTCAGATTAATATGAATACAACAAGCATCTCTGATTTTAAGATATACTGGACAAGTTGTCCTCAACCAAGGTTATTTTAACCTTCGATTCAGCAAACCTTTTCTGAGTAACACTGCCCATATTTGCGATCATCACCAGGTGTATAATGGTTTCAAAATGATTGTAGCTTATTAACAAAAAGGCAATTAAATTAATTTAGAGCTTCTTTTCCTTAACTATTACCCACTGGAGCAGACGCAGATGTCCTTGCACGACTGCAGTGTTTAATATGAATCCTAATTGAGGCAGATCCCTTTTTAGCAGGGAAATGAGTTTGTTGTCTGACCTTTCTTTCACGGCTCCTGGAGGGAGGGCTTGCGGTGAAGGTTTATTGATTTTGTGTTGGGCTCAGCTGTACTCAATGAGACGGGATCGCAGGGTGCAAGCGCTTGGCTTCCTCCCCCACCTTCAATATTTAATAAACCTCTCACACTTTGTCGAGAAGTCCCTTCCATAAACGTCATCCCTATCAGTGTGGCAAAATAATCATCGTTTCTCAGTATTATTACGGTGTTGTCACACGTTATATCTCGACACCTTTGTAATGTTTTCATTTCAGGTTTCAATTACCTTGTATTGATTTTAATTTGTGTGTAATGTTGTCGGATCATGGTTTATTGTGAGTGCTTTCAGCCCTTTAGATCTGCCAGGTTGCTTAGGTTTTTTCTTTTTTTAACCGAATAAGATTAAAGGCGTAGACAGGGCTCTTACTGTGTAGTTGTAAGGGATTTCCCAACTGCTGCAGCTGAAATGAATGCAGTCTTGTGCACAGGGACTCTTACAGTGAAACATGCAATTAGAATCAGTTCTGCCGCAATGATTCTGTAGCAGATCACAACACACACCATCGCCACCCACCTCCTCTCTCTCTCTCTTGTTCACACACACACCCTCTCACATTATTAGACTTTTATTTTTATTCTTTTGTTAAACACACTCACACACTTTCACACTTGTTTGTTCTACCTCCTAATAGCGCATTATATGATACATTTCTTAATCTAAGATTTTGTCCTGTTGTAATAAAGTATAGCAAAGATACTTTTGGTATTGTTTTGTACTCCTCTGACTTATTCTGTTATAGTTACATGCATTACTTAAAGTAAAAAACATGCTGTTAAAGTAATATTTTTTAAAATAATGAAATATTAAAGGATCAGATCATTTTTGCGATTGATTTATGAGACTAGGTGCAGGCTGGTAGACTACAGCATGGCACTAGCAACATCAAAGCAATGGGTTCAACACTAATGAAAACACGCATGATTATGTACACCTTGAATGCACTGAAATTCATTTTAGATAAAAGCGTTTACCGAATGCATAAATATGTTAATGTTAAATGTGCTCAAGAACATGCATTCATTCATTTACTTTTAGTTCATTTATTTATACAGCTTTCACTACTCCTTGATGGGGGAATGATCTTCCCAACTTTTCCTGAACAGACAAGTCTCTAGCTACCTTTAAGAAACATCTAAAAGCACGTCCTCAATGAGCATTTGACTCACTGTCTTCAAATCTTTCTTCTGATCAGTTTTGGAAATTAGTTTAGATTAAAATGGTTGGTAAATGATTAAATGCAAATTCTAAATGAGTTTGATACTTATTGGTTTACTGATTAAAAGAAAAGCAAATGTATGTGTTAATTTGTGCTGGCTGTCATGAACATGATTTTATTAGGAAGTGTCCACTGTTTTAGTAGCAGTTTTAATTATTTTAATGCAGAATGACTCATGATGGACATCAGCTCAGATCTAGTCTGTGACTGGGTTTAGAGCTCTTTGGCCTCTGTTTAGCCCCCACAATCTTCCCTACTGGTTTCTCTCACTGGGGAGCTCCATTAGTGAGACAAACTAAACTTCCACCTCCAACCCCCACACTTCCTCACTGACCCTCACTGACCCTGTCAGCCTCACTCTGCTCTCTCTCTCTCTCTCTCTCTCTCTCTCTCTCTCTCTCTCTCTCTCTCTCTCTCTCTCTCTCTCTCTCTTTGGTTTCACCAAAGGAAAAAGAGGAGTAATCACAACCGGGAAAAATTAGCAGAAAGCTTTTAACTCAATAAAAGTAAAGCTCTTCATGTTTTTAAAATGGCTTTTAAATTTTACTAAATGCTGGTGTGTAATAAAAAAAAAAACTATTTGCTTAAAAAAGAGCATAGTTGCTTGAAGCTTTTCAGAATGGATTTAAGTTCTTGTAAATAGTTTTAAACATTATAGAGTGCATGTAGTCAGAATTGTTTTGTTTAACACCAACAGTGCTGTAAGCGATGTTAGCTATTTTACTATCTTCCACCAATGGCTTAGATCTCCCTCCTTCCTTTTCAAGATCCCTCCCCCAAACATCAAATCTGATCTCACCAAATCAAACGGGCAAAATTAGGCAGAGAGCATCCCATCGTCTTCTGACTGGCAAACAACAATAGCGTCCTGCAGCCGAATTTATAACAGACATTATCTCAGCTCTCCTTTTTCAGCGATATCTAGTGCAGACATTTTCTGTGTGCTCTTCCATAAATAATTGCCCACAGCAATTATGTGTTGAGTGCCAGGTTAGCAGGAATCTAATGACACATCTGTGAGAGAATCCAGCTTTTACACTGCAGCATACATCTGATATCCTCATAGAGTGACTGATCCTTGGGAAGGTGATTTAAAAAATCACCAGCAAACAGCAAAGGGCTGTTTATTTTTACCTTTCTTCTTACAGTCTGCTGCTTTATTTCATTTGGATGAAGAGAAAAATGGTAGATAAAAGCTTGGAATTATAATTCCTGAGTGATGTGACAGAAATGTAGTCATTAAGGCAAAGGAAAGACTTGTGAGTATAGCAGCAAATACAGTTTGTTGCTGGTTAATAAATGCAGTGGCTTTATTCTGAAAGAGAGAGCGTTAGCTGTATTTTCTAGTCAGTTTCATTGGTTTTGTTTATTAATTGCTAATTCGGAATGTTCTTGATGGCATTTTATGAAGAATTTAGTCATAAACTGTCATATTGTAAGCAAATATGCATGCTTATGAGTTATTAAATATGTGACCCTTATCTATGAGCCTTGTGTTTAAATATGACTGGTAGCATAAAGCAATTATTTGCTCCACTGGTGGGTCGTGAGTTTATGCAGATGATAGATTTCATCTTGTAGAGCAGACAGTGACGTAATGTGTTGTGGGCTGTATCGTGAGATGCAAAGTGGAAAAAAAATTTAATAGAATTGATTTTATCCAGAATTCGGATATAGAATCGGTTTGTATTTGTGTGTGATTTTTTTATAAAATAACTTTTATAATATTCTAAGCATTATATCCAGTGCTTTGATGTTGTATTTTATGTGATTGATCGTTTTAGTGTTTAGAACAGTTTTAGTTTGCCCCAGATAATGTCTTCACAGATAAGTCTAATGTTCGTCCACTTTCTCGATAGGATCTCTGTCGTCAGCGCATGGCTGTGCAGACATCAGAGCGTGGAGAACGATCAGAGGTGTTTCACCCATCGCACACGTCACGCATTAACAGCGTGTCCTCACAGTTTAGTGATGGGCCGATGCAGAGTCCCTCCACCCGGAGCAGCACATCCTCCTGGAGTGAGGAGCCTACCCAAACCAACATGGACATATCCACTGGACACATGATACTGGTAAACAATTTAATATACTGTATGCTTACGTGAACTCAGGACAGAGACTATTAAACACAGTGCCTTAAACTACTCGCCCTCTCCATATACAGACTGTGTCATTGCAGTCATAATCAAGATGAAGATAAATACACTCTCTTTTTTTGTTTTTATTTCCCCTATATCTCACATCATTCACTTATTTCAGATTTTGGGTTTGTTTTAGCTCTGAAAGAGACTGCAGGGCTCCATGGACGCTGGCTTTTCTGACACAATGGATTGTTTTAATTTCGCCCTGACTTTTGTTTTATTAATCTTAGCACAGCTTCGACAGGAAAGACTGATAGGTGCCTGGTAGCATTGTGTTCATTACCGAGCAGGGTATCTATCATACAACCAGCAGTGGAGCAAAACACTGAGTTGATTCATTTAGCGTATTGTGTTTTGCTGTAATGGATGTCCCTTATTTAGATTGTTTAAGGTTTTTGCAGCAGCTAATAAAACCATGTGCATTGTTTGGCTGAGATGCTTGTGCTCAAGCGTACACAATTACAAAGCCATTGTTCAAGCATTCAGAAGTTTGCAAAGTGCTGTGGTAATGATTGAATCGATTCTTCAGATGTTTTTAAGCGTCTTGTCTTGACACACACACACACACACACACACACAGCAAGGATAATAAAACAATAGGCAGGTAACTCTTATAGACTGTGTTAAATTATAGACTGTGTTAGATTATCAAGTTGATATTTGATATTTATCACCATTGGCTGATCTGCAGTGTGTCTTTTATTTTGACAGCTCCCAGACTTTTATTTAGATGCACAGAAACCTCCATTCTTTGTCTTCATTAATTTGCTGTATACAGTATATTTAACTGTCCAATTTAATAAATTATTAGACAGTAATGTTAAACAAAATAGGAAATTATATATGAAAAGGGACTATTATTAGTTAAAGAAAAGCGAACACTATTATAATTGTATATGATATTTAAATATTCCTTTATTTGTAAAAATACTATAATAGGATTTCAAAATCAAGAAGTTGTTGTCTAAAGTTCAAACATTTCAAATAAGTTTTTAATCAAATAATAATAAAAAAATCCATGTTATTTTTAACAATGTTTTCTTAATTTTGTAAATATCATGTGAAATAAATATTAATTTAATTGCAGCATGTTTTAAATCTTTAAATTAAATTGTGTGATATTCTATATTGGCTTTATATCGACCATCTGCCACACTGCTCTCATCATCGGCCATAAAAAAATCCAAATTGGTCAATGTGCTACAGAAAACTTCAAAATCACATCTCTAAGCAATGACTGCAATAACAGCTAGTGCAATGTACTATCAGAGGTTACTGCTTGTACGCTATCCATCTCTCAATGGGTGCAATCAAAAACGGGTTATGAAATAATAGCTATTCTGAATGTGTAATCTAGCATGTCAGACTGCTATCAGACATATGTTTTCATCCCTCCTCAAGTATAAGAGCAAAGCTAGAGAATGCATTCCCCATAGCCTAGCTTCATATGGAGCTGCCCAGATTTATAATAGCCCCCTTCTTTGTCATTATATTTTGATTGACAATCCTACGGCTTCTCTCTCTGTGGTTTAATATATACCATGCATTTGATTTCTCATGAAATCTCATGAAAATACAGCTTATTATATAAATACATTCTAAAAGCTGTTGTTTCTGTACATTTATCAGATATCTGATCAGATATGTATGTTTTTTGTACATAAAACGTGAGGCTTAAATCAGATATTATGACATAGTACTTGTAAAAACAAATACACACAATAAGAATAGTATGTCCAAATACAGAATACTTGAAAAGCAGCAGACGCAAAGGACCCAGATGACCTACTTATGTCGAGATTCTAAAGGGTGCATTATAGACAGTACTGACACTGTAGGTCAGCATCACCGGAATTTACAGCTTCCATAGTACATCTGATTAGTACCTGCTCAGATAGTATGCAATTTCGGACACACTGTGAAATTTAGCCTAGATTTCTGACCTTTTTTATTATATATAGCCACTGCGGGATCATGAAGAACTAATTCAGAACCTTGGACAGCGCCACAGTTCACTGCTGTTGCTCCATTGCACTCTGTGTTTATTATTCCACGTGCAGCATGGACATGGTGAAAGATAAATCTTTTTTTTTTTTTTTTTAGTAGAGCAAAGTCCATGATATGTTCAGTATTAAATGTGTGTGTGCATTTGAATACCCTGTAGTATTTAGAGCTTATTTGACATTGCTTAAAGAAGAGGTGGGGTGATTTTTATTTATTTATTTATTTATTATCAACGTGAATGGAGAGAAAAGGGTCTGCTGCCTGTCAGGGAGAAGTACCTCAGTGATTAAATGGTTGGCTAGTTGCCAAATCCCTCTGTCTCTGATTAAATCATGCATCATCTTCTTAATAGAGGAGGTATTAGAGAAGGCAAATAGAGAGAGTTACTGTTACATATGGTCTCAGAAGCACACACACATAGGCAGATGCTCCATCAACCATCTGTAACGTAAAAACAAGAAAAACTAAAAGAGAAAATAAAAATAAAAACTTCTGCCCAGAAGTCAGATGTATGTTTAAGAAGAGCAAATTGTCCTCATAACAGCCATATGTGGCCACTTACACTGGCTGTTTGTCAAGTCATGGCACTCATGGCACAGAACTGGAGAAGTAAACTGATTGCTGGGTAATTTATTTATCTTGTGATCATATGTAACTTGAAGGATGAGAACATTTTAAGTGCAACTGCCTGTCACGATTTTTGCTGGTAAAAGGCCAGTGGTTTCGTGGAAAAGTGCTTTGTATGTTATTAAGTTAAGCTAGAATAGAGATCAGTACAGGTCATGACTTAGTTTGAGATTTTTAATTATTCTTGTGCATTATTATTCATGTATTTACAGTACAGTCAATATAATACATTCATTCAACAAGGATACATTAAATTGATCAAAAGTAAAAAATACAAATTTTACAATGATACAAAAACATTTTTGTTTCAAATAAGAAGTGTGACCTTTCTATTCATCAAATAATTATATACTGGTTTCCTCAAAAGTATTAAGCAGCACAACTTTTTTTTTACATCGATAATAAAAAATGCTACTAGAGCACCAAATCAGCATATAAGAGGGATTTATGAAGAATTATGTGACACTGATGGCTGGAATAATGGATGCTAAAAATTCAGCTTCACCAGAATAAATTATATTTTTTAAATATGTTTGAATAGAAAATAGTTATTTATTAAAAAATATATATAATAATAAATCTTACCAACTCCAAACATAGTAATGTATCTGTTATGGAAAATTTGAGTAATAGCTGTGCTCTAAAATGATAGCAATGGTATTTGTGTCTTTAAACTAAAAGGAAAATCTTCTGACACCTAGATTTTCTTGGTCATTGGCCCCATTTTTCTCCTATTTAAGTTAATCTTATTACAATGGCATTTAATCAAAGTCTTTTCTCCTTCACCGAATCATGAATTCCATATGAACCATAATGTCTTTAATTAAGCAACTTGTCACACGGTTCATCATCTATTAAAACAAGGTCACACACACACATGCCCACTGTTCAGAGCAGTGCAAAGTCCTAGTCAAATAGGAAAAAATATAGCAGTGATGTTGGTGTGAAGACAATGATGTACTGTAAGTTATATATTTAAAATGTTCCTCTGAGATTACAGATCGCTGTCTGTGTACAGGCCAAAAGGATTCTTGACATTAGGTTATGAGTTTGTAATTGGTTTTCACACAATACATTTATAAACACACATTCACATGCCATACATGCACAAGGTAAACCCCTTCTTGTGGGTTAACAATGGGAGGCCAGAAATAAGCAGCCAAAAAACAAGACACCAACCGCCAAACAACACTTATGCTCTTACACTCTGGCCAGCAACACAGTCCTCTGAGCTCTCTGTCTGTCTCTCTCTCTCTCACTCTTTCTCTCTCTGTCTCTGTCTCTGTCTCTCCATCCACTCCCCTTTGTCTCAGTTGAATTCAATTTGGGCTTCTTGGGAAGGCGGCTTAAGCGTAGACAGTCTTATCAGCATTTGTGCAAGCAGTGAAAAGGAGTGATTGAAGCAGGCTGAAGAGGCACTGGCGTGCCCAGGCCTTTCAGGAGTCTTAATTGCATGTGTGATTGTCAGGACAAGCCCCCTCCCTGCAACCCCCTTTCTCTCCTCCTCTCTCTCCCTCTTTCCTCCTTTGTGGTGCATGTTTAGGATTACTGTCTACTATTCCCGTGCTGAACGGGTTTGAGCTCTTGTCTATCTGAAGATGGATAGGTGAGTGATTGTATTGTTGTGTAGAAAGAAAGCACAGAAAGCGATAGGTTGGCCTTAGAGGTAAAGCTGGATTATAGCATACGAATGCAAACTTGCTATGTAGCATTTTTACTCACCGGATTAAGGGGAGGGACGGAGACTTAATTCAAAAACGTTTACACAGGAAGGCAAACAGCACATGAAACGCATAAGCACAAGAAATATGGTTAATGCTCTTGTTTACGTTGTATAAACAACGAATGTAACACTGAATTGTATTGAAATCCTCTGCTGTATATTTGCGTCATTGTTTTATATGTTGTCTGGGCTGGAAATGCTTGTTTTATTTATTGAGTTATGCATGTTACAGGAAATATTTGATTCGCTATAACATCATTAGGACCTTTCAAGCAGCTTTTGCCTCTGTGTCTTTCTCCCATGTGTAGACGTATATGGAGGATCACCTGCAGAATAAAGATCGTTTGGATAAGGAGTGGGAGGCTCTCTGTAGTTACCAGGCTGAGCCAGCAGCGTGTGCGGTGGGTCAGGAGGAACAGAATGTCCAGCGCAACCGCCCACACGGCGTCCTTGTGTGTGAGTGCTTCACAAATCGTAACTGCCTCGAGTGAATTCATATTTGTTTCTATGCCGTAGGCCGGCAGCACAGCATGTCACAGGCTAATGTGTTCTGTTTTGATTCATTAAAAAGTCAGGGGCCTCTTCTAATCATACACTAATCAGAACTTTGTATCCTTTTCATTTTTATAAAAACATGCATTCTCTACTAAAGGAGTGTTATTGAATTGTTGATGCTCTAGTTATTAAGTCATCATCTGTCTCTGTCTGTCTCTGAATACTGTAGATGATCACTCCAGGGTCATCCTGAAGCCAGAGAATAACCAATCCAGATCTGATTATATCAACGCCAGTCCCATTGTAAGTAGACACACTTGTTATCTACATATTTATGCATCATGTCCATTAATGGGAGTGAAAACACCTCTTACAGGTTGTTCACGTGACTGAAACTCTTCCTCTTTTTGAAAAGGTGTTTATGTCTCTCTGTGCCAATTGTCTTTCCCTTCTTTACTCTGTGGATCAACAGTGACCTTTCTCATACTGTTAAATATGCCCTTTTATGTATATGTAGACACTGAGAAACTGAAAAAACACAAAGAAAAAAAACTGAAACTAGGTTAAAATAGTCAATCATTCATTTCTAGAAAAAAAAAAAAACAAGCATGTCAAAAATTATTAGCCAGAAGGAAGGCCTTTCTATCAATGTAAGCTTTTTGTGTGCATAACATAAGACAGAGAGCACAGCATTTGAATGCTTGAAAACCTAACACTGTGATTACATCTCCATCACAGACACAATCATTTTTGTTTAGGCCCCTTTATCAGTACACTCACATAATGTTAATTAGTATAATACCTGTGCAGCAATATCACACTGAGAAAGTCAAACCGAGTCATTTTTACATGCTGTTATTTGTGGACTCCAACTCGTCAAAAGATGAGACAAAAGGCACCAGCGAGTCAGCCCTCCCTCCCCGAGGGTTCGTGCTGAAGTCGGGTAGGGTGCACTGATCCGCTGGTGCGGAGACAAATGCATGGAGGCGCAGTAATTAAAGCGCAGCAGGGATTTGGCAATGTGTGTTTCAAAAACTGTGATAATTATGTCTGTCAATGTTTGTGGCTTCTTTCTCATTAGCTGCAAGAAAGAAAAAGGCCTCAAAGTAAATCATTTGTGATATTTTTCACAACCTCCTCACACTAACACCCTATCTTTCGGATTTGGTGACTGTTTGGGGTTATGCTCTGGATCTGGATTTTTGCTCTGGATCTCTGTTTCTCTATCTCTCAGTCATACAAACACAAAAAAGGTATAAATGGTGCAGATAAAGCTTTTTGGATGTTATTTAGAAACGCTTCAATCCTTTCAGTAATATTGAGTAAATTAAACCAAGTGAACACTATTGCATTCTTTGCTTTGTTCCATCAATCTTGACTCCTATTAATTTTATTTCAATATAAATAATAATTCATATATTGAGGTAATGTATCCTGTGAACAAAAAATACTTTGCCCTAATCTTCTAAATTTACTGATAAACTGCTAAAAGTCTCTGATGTCTTAAAGTAATTAGACTTTAAGTGTGTGATAATCTCTCTGAGTGTGAAATGACAAATCGACTATAATAACACCCTTTATAGAGAGCGGGTAGTCAAAAAACTTCATATAGACTGCCAGCATTAGCCAGCTTGTGTATATATAATTGTTCTACCCTCAAATTGCTCTTGCCAACAATTAAGGTTGTGCAAAGCAATTATATCCATTTTCTGCCATGCTAATGGGTGTGCGTGTCATTCACTGTAACTATGGGGTATGAATCTGTCTCTATCATGCAGTGGTGTTTGATCTTTTTGTGAAGCTATAGAGAAATTAGAGGAGAAGTACTGAACCATGCAATTACTTTAGCAAAAGTTTAGAAAGGCTTTGTGATCGCCTTTTGTGCTTATAAGTCATATATTCTCCGAAACGCACTCACAAAGACAGCTGTAGCATTTGATCGATGTGGTGAAATATTCATCAAATCAGAACTTTTTGGATGTGAAAAATGTCCACATTTATCAGGAGGGCTATACTTTTTAAATGACCTTAGCTTGAAGATTCAAGGACATACACAAACACATACACATCTGACACCCTTACCCTTTCAGACAGACACGCTTTTGTTACAGCTTAAAATGAGCACATTCCAGTCTGATGATAGCTTTCACTTCTTTTTGTAAGGAGTCATTTCATTTCAGGTCAAGATGATATTCTCTGGTAATGCATCCAGACCATAATATGGTTCCTCTAATATGAGTGCGGACAGGATGTAATCAGCGAATTATTATTATTTTTTTTATTTATTATTATATATTTTTTAATGGACAGATAGTGGGATGTGTGGACTAATGTTCAGAACCAATACATCAGACACACATAATAAGAGTTCATTTCTGAATTTTGGTCATCACAGCTTGTAGGCAAAGATTAATAAATAAGAATTGATCAATAGCATGCCCCACTCTGACCATTCACCTGTACTGCATAAATCAGTAATTGCCAATTGAGTTTACGTTTTCCCGTGAATATATGTGTGATTTCCTCGGATTGTTTTCCATCCACTGTAGATTCAAGATTAGATTTTTATCTGGCACATACACAATTACATACAGAATACAACCTGCATTGAAATGCAAATGTGATTGCTCCAAAGACTATGCATAAAATATATAAAGATAAACAGTTAGAAATAATAAAAAATCTAAAGTAAACCTGAAGCACTGACAGTATACATCAAAACTTTTTTAACGTTGATGTTATAATGTTGAAATAAATTTGTAATAATGCTAAATTAAATTCAGTATGATATTATTTTATATAGTATATAAAATTAGTATGAACAGAACGAAATGTTAATTTGGTAAAATCTAAATTAGTAGGCTTTATACAAGTCCAAAATGTATCAATGTAAATACACAGGTTATACTATACATTTAAGGGTTAGATAATGTAGAAACAGCTCCTTACGTTAAAAATTAAAGATACTACTTTTAGCAGTGAACACATTCTGGTTTGTGTCAGTGAAGAGATACTCGAGTCTTACTGATGGAAATAAGGTTGAGAAACCCTGACAAAGTTTGCAAAGAGGTGGGTTGTCCCTTTGCTGTGGTTTAAAATATAATGTTGCTTGTTATGGTTTTGCTGCTGATTAGCTGAAGTGTTGGTGAAGCTCCTGTCTGTCATTATTTAATTGTGGCTAGTGCATTAATGTCATAGTCCATATCTATATCAAGGTTTTTTTTTTTTTCATCATTAGCTCTTTTCCATCAGGACAGCTTTCACTCAGACAAGACACACAATTACACGCAGGCACCCTCCTCCAGCCACTGAGCTTCTCATCAATAAATGCGTTTGATTAGAGAGATGCCTTGCTTTACTCCCAGAGCCGGCTTTAATCAGAGGTATTAAAGAATGCACATGCTCGGAGAGGACAGACAGGGGAGAGAGAGGAAGAAGGGGTGACTGGAGATGATAGAAAGATATAGAAATGGAAGAGAGAGTGGATGCGGAGTAGATAAAAATGAGACAGACAGAAGAGGGGAGGTGGTCGTGAGAGAGACAACTCTGCTCTCATTAGTGACAGACCTCTGTGCCTTCTCTTTATTTGATTTGCTTTTTCCTTTTTTTCTCTCAAGCTTTTTAAGTCCAAACAGAAATCGTGGACATTCTGTTTCTCTAGGCAGCAAGTTTGTTTATCCCTTCCCCAAAGATCGGAGGGGACCGATGAAATGCTCAGAAAGCAAATAAATAAGATAAATGAAACCGTGCAGATAACATAGAGGCTTCATGTCAGAGGAGAGCACCATAGAAACTTGCGTCCTTTCCAACATGCAGTTATATCGTTTTTGTACTTCTGTAGAGTAGATATATAATATCAACAGAGTGCTAAGTGTTTCGTTTTCACTATTAAATGAAAATGTTCTTTTCATGCATATTTATGAAAGATTTCCTACGTCTTTTCAATTTTAAGATGGACCATGACCCCCGAAACCCAGCCTATATCAGCGCTCAAGGTCCTCTTCCCTCCACAGTGGCAGACTTCTGGCAGGTAAGATACGCAGTGTTGTCCACATCTGATACATATGGATAAAACACAAGTGCAAGAATGAAAATGTTAGGTTCATGATTCCTGATTCAAAACCACTTATCAGAGTTAATAGTTCCTTTTTTACCATTTTAGACTCATGCAAACCCATTAGCAAGAATCGCTTTTACATTCCTATTGGTTTTCAATATCTATCTGTAAAAGCAAATTGAGAACTTGAAATATACTGTGAAAGCATCTGTGCACCATATGAACTCTAAAATAAGGCAAAGCTGGGCTTTTTTTGGCAATGTTAAGGGCAAAAGGACACTTTCCATCTGCTTTCAGAAAGCTGCGCCATGAGCATCACCATATTACCTTAATTAGGAGAGCCAAAGGTCCCATAAGGTTTGGGATTCCTCACTGCACAGTGTCAGTGCTGAAAATACAAGTGAGGATCTGAGCCTTTTCTGCTTCGAATGAGAAAGTTTCTCAGTATAATAGTTCTGATTGTAACAAATAGATTTTAGTGCTTTTAATTGTTTGTTTGCATATTAGAATCAGTGTTAATTGCTCAGTTGATTTTAAGAAACACCTTAATGCTTTTTGCTCGCATGTGTAGGATGTTTTTATCTCAATTGATAATTTCCAACCAGCAGATACCAGCAACATTGAATTAGTTTTTTCTTTGTTTCATGTGTGTGCTTTTGTGCTTGTTTTTGTTTCGTTTTTTGTTTTTGTTTTCTTGCAGGTTAGATAAGGTGTTAAAGACAAACCATAATCTACATTTTTATTAATTGACTGTGGTAATGTGTTGCTGTCATTTGACCCTCTATAATCACAAAGCTGTGTTCACAAACAGATGTGGGTGTACACTAATTGATGTTATTGGTTGTTTGAATTTGTCATTTTGTCAATTTGTGACAGAAAATTAATTATCTAAATTGATTTAATTCCATGCAGATGAATTATAGACAGTCGGACCAGTTCTGAATTCAAAAAAGGCCATTAAAAACTCCATTTAAATTAAACTGAGTACATTAATCCCTGTCAATTAGCGTAGTGATGTCATTGTCTCTGTTTCTTCTTCTTATTAATGAAAAGATGATTCATACCAAACAGAGCCAAGCTTTTAAGAGTTTGCAGAGTCTTAAGTTTTCTCCTTTATATAGGGCACGTGTACATGCATATGTACTTATATTATGTGCAAACCTTTTCCTTATTAGGCATGGCTTGAGGATGTTAGACTTTCTCTAATTTGTCATTCACAACAACAACAAAAAAAAAAATGTTAATTTGTGGTAAAAGCATTAATGCTGTTCAAAGTTACATTAATAAAAAATTAGCTGGTTTACTTACCAAACAGAAACTAATAATTAAAGAGATAATTATAAAAATGTAGTTTAACAAAACTGAAGGTGACATATTGGTGTTTTAGGTCTTTTTAGATGTAGTTTTCTGGAAACATTGATTTCCACTGATCTCCTAAAGATAAGTGATGATTCTCTTTAAGTCCATGGTACAACGAATGTCAGAATTGAAGATTTATCCACATTTCAAAAAAGACTTTTTTATCTTTGCCTAATATTATGAAAAGTTTTCCTGAGATGGGGAAGGAACTTTCAACTACATCTTTCAAGATTTATTCACAGAATATTCAACTGTTGCTTTGTGCGATTTATATTCAGAATTCTGAGCAAGCACAGAGCACTCAATCCTGTTCTCTGCAGAGGTTCAGAAACATGTTTGTTGGTTTTGTTTGACCTTATCCCCATATTGCACTGCAAATCTCAAACTCAACAATATTTGATCACCTGGTTTTCAGAAAATGTTAAACTAAACAAAAAAAGTTTTTTTTATTTTTTTATTTTTTTTATAACAATACTGAATAACTGAACAGAGATGACATCATTTGACTAATAATATATACAGTGATAAGCATCTAAACACATTTCTGTCTTTATTCCTGTGACCTTTTATTTATCAGCAAATTCATCTGCAATGTTTTGTGAGATTAAAAATGAAAACATATTCATAATAACTTTAACTTTATGTTGCTTTTCAAACCACTTTTACCATGGTGTGATGTGTCTACATTTCTCTGTTAACGACTCTGTGGGGACATGCGGCACATGAGTTTGATTATTTTATGAGCAGGATCATTGTATTTTATTGCTACCATAAAAGTCAGTGTTTCCCCTCATTTTCATAATGGCCGCAGTGGGCCTTTCTGTGACTGAAGGACACAGTAAAAGTGTGATTAGGGGAAATGGAGCAAGGCTGAGGAGGTTCCGCATACAAGGAGAAGGGGAGATCGAGAGAGGTGGGCTGGAAGACTAAACTAAACCTTGATTAGTGATGAGTGGGGTTGAGTTATTAAGACCAATTCTCTTTAAAGTGAGCTCCACTGGAAAACTCTCTGAATCCAGTCATTCAATAAAAGAGGGATTTGATTTTGTCTTGAGAATTTATTTTTAGCTGTCCTCCCCTGTCTACATTGAAACACTGATTTAGTATTTTCTGCTCTGCTGTGTAGATGGTTTGGGAGAGTGGCTGTGTGGTTATTGTCATGCTGACACCTCTTGCTGAAAACGGGATCAAACAGTGTCATCAGTATTGGCCTGATGAAGGCTCAGACCTCTACCACATATATGAGGTAAAGCTCCTGTGGACACTGTGGTTTTATATATTTGAATGATGTTTTTAGACCTTAACTTAATATAAAGACAATGGACCCTTTTCACAGACTGTGATGGCGTATTTCCAGCTATTAACTGTAAATTTAGCAAATGTAATCTCTCTCTTGGAAAATCTTAGAAATGCTATTGTTGATTTTTCCTTTTGCTATTAGAGAAAATGGGGACTCAAAATATATTTGTTGTCATTTCCATTTACCATTATAGAAGTTTACCAACTTTGCCAACTACTTTTCCACTTCTGAGAATCCTGGAAATGTGAAAAGGTTCCATGACCACCCTATTAGTTATGCCAAAATCTTAAAATCTTACATTTTGAACCTTGACAGCTTACATATTATATTACAGGACGTTCCAGTGATCGTGTAAAATCATACTCTTCTTATGTTCTTGAAGGTAAATCTGGTCTCTGAGCATATCTGGTGTGATGATTTCCTGGTGCGTAGTTTCTACTTGAAGAACGTCCAGACTAATGAGACCCGCACAGTCACTCAGTTCCACTTCTTGTCCTGGATGGACCAGAATGTTCCAGAGTCAGCTAGAACCTTGCTGGACTTCCGCAGGTATGTGTCCAGCTGCTGTATGAATGCTTACCTAAGCAATTTTCATCTTAATCAAGGTTTTGGGCCAGTGTACTTATTTTTTTAACAAGTTTTTGTTCATTTACCTTCAGCCTGTAGGTTTAGAAAGATCAGAGAGTATGTTTTTGAAGAAATAAAATGTTGCCCTTTAGTTAAAAACTTTTTTGTATTCCAGATCCTTATATGTGTGCATAGTAGCAAACACATGGCAATCCTGCAATAATCTCTATTAAATTTAACACTCCAATAAAATGTGAAATGTTCAGCAGTAAAACAGTAGTTAAAGGAACAGCAACAGGCATCTGTACACATAGACATAAAAGGGGACTTGAGCACCTGCCCTTTTTCTTCTTTGAGATAAGTTCCCTTTTATCTGGGATTTTTTGTATTTTTATAAATGAATATATGTATTATGTGTATCTGTGTGTTTATCTGTTTGCACACAGCTTTCCCCATCAAAAAAAATAAATAAAACTGAAATATCAGGTTGGGTCATGAAATCTGCACAGGCGCGCAGCACAGCAGTGTAGCAAATCATAGACAAAGAGAGATCCGCAGAAGTGAAGCCCCCCCTCCCTTTCCAGTTGTGTTTGTCTTGGTGTGGAGGAGAGTGGTGATGAACAAAAGAATAAGCTACCTGTGCCTCCAATTTACAGCTAATTATTCAAAAGACAAATATGCTTATTTGTCTTACTAACATCCCTGACTCATGAGCTACCATGTAATAAGTTAGCTAAAGTTTAGCTAAGGCAATATATCATGGGCTTATTGGACTTAATGGAGAAACGACAGCTGAATACAGTAAAATGAATAACGTGATCAGAATATATATATATATATATATATATATATATATATATATATATATATATATATATATATATATATATATATATATATTTGATATGCAAACCAATATTTGACACTAGGCATTGCAGATGAATAGAATAATCAAAATAACTAAAGCATATCACCACAGAACTTCCCCAGTTATTAATTAATGACTTACAACAAGATTATTTTTGTATGCTGATAGATCTTACAGCCCTCCCTCAAATGTGAAACAAAGTTCTTGTCACCATCAGTTTGTGTGTGTGTGTGTGTGTGTGTGCATGGTACAGTAAGTGTAATTATAACAATATTATGAGTGTGAGGGACTTAAAATAAATTGGTAAGCCAGAGTTGTGTTAGTATAATTAACGTTTTGTTTAGGAAAAAAATAAATAAATATGATAAGTGCCCTTTTTTCCACTTGAGCCCCTGCCCCTCTAAATATCTGTGCATGTCCCCGAACAGCAGTATATGCCTACCTCTTTTTTCACCCACTGTGAGTGTTCTAAACAAATGCAACAGGACTCCTTAAAAACCTTAAAACCTTAAAGAAATTTAACAACCCTGGCATAGGTGGATATATAGCTACAATAGGATGATCCATTTTGGTCTTCCAGTTTTGTAGTTAATGCTCAAGCAGAGTTAACAAATTTTAGCATGTGACAAATTATGTTGGCATGTTGCATTTCAGACTGTATGCTTTGTACTTTTGGAGTTTCATGAGTAATCGTTTGGAGAATTTCCTGTTGTTGACTCAGAGCTTGTGCAGCTCGCTCTGATTTGCTTACATTCATGAATTATGGTATATCCATAATTTATGTAACCATTTTACAGATACAGGTGAGCAGTATGCTTTAGATTTCAGATGGTTCTCCTTATAGCTACTATACACAGTCTATGCTTTGGGCAAATGTCTTATTTTTTGTTTATGTAGTTAATTATGTTACCTGTCATATGAGATTAAAATGTAAGCATTAGATTTGGAGTGCTGATTCTCGTGTTGCAATCATGGGAAGACTGTTGGATTATGCACAAAGCATTTAGATCTGGAACGCTGATGTTAGATCTTGTGCCCTGATAAATGAATAGGTTGGGTCTGATCCGCCATCAGCTGTCTCACTGATGATTTACATATCATCCTTGATTCTGACTTATCACTCACATTCTGAGACCCAGAGTTTTCTGAATATTCTTTTCACTGTAGAAAAAAAATATCTCCCAAAGTTTCAATGACACCTAGGGCATTGAGGCTTTGGTGAGATGGTTTTAACCCTGGTGCTTCTCTTTGACTTGCTCTGGTTTCTGTTGCCATTCTGAATATCTCCCTAAAGGCCTGTGACAGAGTCTTGTCTCATACACTTCCATGACTCACACAGAATCTGTCACATGCTGCTCACTCACCTTTTTTTGTTGGCCAGCTAATTAGCGGTTGCCAGTGTCATTTTTGTGATGTTGCAGCTAGTTATATGAGCCCAGTTGCATAGTCACAAAAGTGATCATTGGAAACTGTATCTCCTCTTCCAGGCCCTTGATTTTTCCTTGCCTCCCCACCTGTATCTCAGACTCACCACATGTCCCTGTTTCTTGCACTCACCCACCCTTTTTCTCTGCCCCTCTGTTTAACCAAAAACACACATGGTGCCCTAATGCCCAATGCACTCTTTCAGATCTGTCCTATCTCAAAGAAAACAGATAGTTGCAAAGAGGAAAATATTTAAAGCACTTTAATTACACATTTTTTGTGGAGGAGACACCAGATTTAGTTTATTTCAAGGTCCAAATGTATTTTTTTTAATTAAAACCAAAACCGAAAACCGAATTTAAAATCTGTAGATGATATGTGAGTAAAATGGATTTATTAGTTTTTCTTTTTTTGATTTTAACTGAGCATTTCACTTATATCAGTGTGGCCAATATAGCCATTCATATACTTTAACGTTATAAGGAACTACAACAGGTTACATGCTTGAAGTCAAAGTTAATAAATTCTGTTTAATAAACTCACCAAAGCCAATTTGTTGTATTTGGTTCTTGATGAGTGTTGATATTGTACTCTGCTGTCTTTAAATAACATTATGTAAATGCATGCTTTGGGATTTAGAATTGAAAGTCATCCCATGAGTTTTAAGATCTGATCTTAAAAACATATTTTGGTATCTCTTGAGAAATTACCCTTGATGTATGCACAAAGCAGGGTCATTTTTTTTGGAGGGGGGGGGGGGGATTTAAGCGAAACACTGTATTGTATAAACATTTAAGAGTCAACACTGTACATTTTCATGGGAACAGCTCCTATGTGTTTAATACTTATGGTTTTGAAGGCATTATAACTGTGCAAGGTTAATGTGTTTTGGATCATGACACCTAACCACATATCATTTACTTAATGACTTTTGTCACAATGTGGATGATTTAACAACCTCTCCATTTGTTTTAATTGTTTGACATTAACCTATTGGTTTATTATGATTTTGATAGACACATGTTAGAAAGTCCACTGGTTTGACAGTAGCGTGTTTGATATTTAATTATTTATTTATTTATTTCAAGCAAATAGTGTGATAGTTCACCCAAAAATGAAAATTTGATGTTTATCTGCTTACCCCCAGGGCATCCAAGATGTAGGTGACTTTATTTCTTCAGTAGAACACAAACCAATTTTTAGTTCAAACCGTTGCAGTCTGTCAGTCTTATAATGTAACTGTATGAGAATCACGGCTTAAACATACAAAAAAAAATTAAAAAAATTAAACCCTGCTGTTCGTGACGATACATTGATGCGTAAAGACATAAATCAATCGGTCTGTGCAAGAAACTGAACAGAATTTATATAGTTTTTTACCTCTGTTGGACTTCAATGTCTGAACTGTCTTAACTGTACTGTTCTCAAGCAGGCGCATGAGGCTGCTTCTTCCTATTCTTGCTTTACAGCGGATAGCAGACTTATAAGTGCATTACCACCACCTATCTCTCAAATGGACCACTGACACGCTATCTACAATCTCAATTAAGAGTGTCAGTGGTAAACTTGAGAAATATGGCAGTAATGCACTTATAAGTCTGCGATCCACCGTAAAGCAAGAAGAAGAAGAAGCCTCCTCATGCACCTGCCGCCTGCTTGAGAACAAGCTCAGGAGGACCCGCTAAGGAAAGTTCTAACAGTTTGGACATTACGTGAATGAGAGGTAAAGAAAACTATATAAATGCTGTTCAATTTCTTGCACAGTACAATCATTTTGTGATTGTATTATTATTAATCACAATTATTAATATTGCCCAATATTTAATGCGCATCTTGTCAGTAAAGCCGGTTCTGTAATCAGTGGTAAATCTCTACACGTGTATGATTTCACACAGAGCAGCATTTACTACAAATAGCCATTGTTTACTGACAAGCTGCGCCTAACCATATTCTGTGCATGTTTTGCGCACCTTGCAAGTGAACATTGGCTCTGTGTAGTAAAGGCTGCTCCATGTGAAATCACACACATGATTTACCACTGATTACAGAACTGGCATAACTGACAAGATGCACATTAAATATCAGGCGATATTTATCATGCATCCCAATTTTATTGTGTTTTACCCTTGATTCCCATCCACTCACATTATAAGACTGACAGACTAAAACGATTTAAGTTAAAAATCTTGGTTTGTGTTCTAGTGAAGAAACAAAGTCACCTATATCTAGGATTCCATGGGGGTAAGCGGATAAACATAACATTTTAATTTGTGGGTGAACTATCCATTTAAGCAATGTCATATGCTTATATGTGCTCATATTTATAAGAGTTTCTAAAATGGCAGTTAAATATGTCCGTGATCTACTTATTTGCACTTCCAATATTAATGACCTCTTTTTTTCTGTCATTACAGAAAGGTTAACAAGTGCTTCCGGGGCAGATCTTGTCCAATAATTGTTCATTGCAGGCAAGTACAACAATAATATAAAAAATGCATTTATAAGCTAGTTGCATCAATCTAAAATACTATGACACTATACTAATACTAATACCAATACTAATGTGTGTGTATATGTGTATATATATACTTACTGGCCACTTTGGAAGGTGTTGGAAACATTCCTCAGAGATTTTGGTCCATATTGACATGATAGCATCATGCAGTTGCTGCAGATTTGTCGGCTGCACATCCATGATGCGAATCTCCTGTTCCATCACATTTCAAAGCTGCTCTACTGGATTGAGATCTGGTGACTGTTGAGGCCATTTGAGTAAATTGAACTAATTGTAATGATTTGACCTTTGTGAAATGGTGCATTATCCTTCTGGAAGTAGCCATCAGAAGATGGGCACACTGTAGTCATAAAGTGATGGAGATGGTCAGCAACAATACTCCGTGGCATGTAAATGATGCTCAATTGGTACTAAGGGGCCCAAAGTGTGCCAAGAAAATATCCCCCACACCATTACACCACCACCACCAGGCTGAACCGTTGAGACAAGGCAGGATGGATCCATGCTTTACGCCAAATTCTGATCCAACCATCTGAATGTCGCAGCAGAAATGGAGACTCATCAGACCAGGCAATGTGTTTCCAATGTTTTTCCAATATTCTATTGTCCAATTTTGGTGAGCCTGTGCAAATTGAAGCCTCTTGTTTCCTGTTTTTACTGACAGGAGTAGCACGAGCTGTAGCATATTTGCTTCTGGGTTTGACGTGTTGTGTTCAGAAATGTTATTCTGCATACCTTGGTTGTAACAATTTGTTCTTTGAGTTACTGTTGCCTTTCTACCATCTCTAATCAGTCTGCCCGTTCTCCTCTGACCCTTTGACATCAACAAGGCATTTTCTTCCACATAACTGCTGCTCGCTGGATATTTCTGTTTTTTGGACCATTCTCAGTAAACCCTAGAGATGGTTATGTGTGAAAATCCCAGTAGATCAGCAGTTTTTGAAATACTCAGACCAGCCCATCTGGCAACAACAACCATTCCACATTCAAAGTCACTTAAATCCACTTTCTTTCCCATTCTGATGCACAGTTTGAACTTCAGCAAGTCGTCTTCAACACATCTAGATGCCTAAATGCATTACGTTTCTGCCATGTGATTGGCTGATTAGAAATTTGTGTTACCAAGCAATTGAACCGGTGTACTTAATAAAGTGGCTAGTGAGTGTATATGTAAAAGTGAAATCAGTATTCA
Organism: Carassius auratus; assembly: GCF_003368295.1. Lineage (NCBI taxonomy): Eukaryota > Metazoa > Chordata > Actinopteri > Cypriniformes > Cyprinidae > Carassius > Carassius auratus. The sequence goes on from NC_039274.1 coordinate 14,272,079, forward strand.
GTCCAGTGGTCTAAATTATCAGTGGTCTTAAATATCTCTCAGGTTCTGGTAGACAAGATCCACTGGTAATATAAATTAAATATTCAGTAAATATCTACATGGATGATGGTAAAAATGGATGGCCTTTACGCTCAGTGTGAATCTGAGGAATGTGAGAGTCTGTGTATACCAAAATACTGGCCAAATGATATTTAACAGCAGGGGTTAATGACCAACATATTGTGCATTGTGGGGAAGACAGGCGTCACAGCTGTCATGCATATTTGAATAATTCAGAATGATATCAGGGGAGAGGGAAGAGTTTCCCTAAATAGTTCTCATTTCCCAAACCCCCCACTTGAATGTGTTTTGTGTGTGTGTGTGTGTGTGTGTGTGTGTGGGTGGGTGGGTGGGTGTGTTTGCTTAAACCTGAGCAAAAAGAAAAAGAAAGTGGCATACAAACTTATTCATCCAGTAATACACTCATAATATTCAGCTGCATGTCTTGAGAAGTAACCTTGATTTCAAATCATAATGCAGTTTACCATCCAACTGCGCCTTGAGTTTAGCTGGTTCTGGCAATTTAGTAGATTGCGTAGAAGGTAAAACAAGTTTAAAATGCTTTTGCAAGTCACTTCAAATTCCCACTGTGTTCAGACACTTAGTTTTTTGCTCTTAAAAGAGCTGTGTTGTCCTATTTCGTTTTTTTGCAAATACAGTTTAGTTCTGCAAAGAACATGAAAACAAGTCAGCAGACATCTTTGACAGAATTATTGCGAATGCTGAAGGATGATGCAACAGCAAACAATGCAGCTGAAACACATCAGAGAAATGAATGCTTTGTTTTTGTTTCAGCAGGCACACTTGAAAGTTTATTCAGACAGGTCTGGTCTTTTCTCAGAAGTTATAACGAGTTTCTGTCTTCATTTGCAGCGATGGTGCTGGAAGGAGTGGAACTTACATCCTGATTGACATGGTTCTAAATAAAATGGCCAAAGGTAGGAGCACATGGCACAGATGAGGAGGTGTTGTCATAACACAGGGTGAATGTGATTTCACCAAGTACAACATGTTCCTGGATCAACATCCTTGTTGATCCTGGAACAACATTCCAGTCAACTAATCAGAATCGAGGGATAAGATTTCAAGAGGCTTACAATCAGGGTTAGATGCTTCTACACCTTTGTTATTCACCTATCATTTCTCTCTGATTTTAGAAATAAATTATGGTTAGGGCTAGGTTTAGGGGTAGGGATTGGGTTTGGTCTATATTTTTAGACTGTAATGTTGATCCAGGATCAACAAAAGATGTTGATCCAGGAACATGTCTAACTTGGCAAAATCACGGCGACAATAACACAAGGAAGGTCTCGTCGTGCATTAGGGGATAATTGAGGTCTTTAATGAATGGCCAAGGTTCTCAAAATGCTAATGTGAATAAAAGTGCATGAAAACGTGAAGGATAGAGAAAGCGTGCATGTGATTTTTCATCTGTAAGCAACAGTGAGGGTTTCAGTTTGACTTTTTCACATGCAAATATTAAACGTTCAGTTCTGCATAGAGTTTAACTAGTCATGTGAGTCCAGCCACGGAGACGGAAGGTGCCTTCATAACCTGTCCTATCATTTCTCCAGCACTGGCACCATTCTTCCTGACCCCATCTGGTGAGGTCACCAATGCATTTGCCTCTCCCCATCCTTTTCTATTCTGGTCACCAGTCCATCCCTACTTCTGACCCGACCATGGTCCGTAGCGTTTTCCATAATGAGGAATCAAAGGCCAGATTCAAGGGAGAGTGGCTCCGCATTTGTGCCTCTTTCCCATGCTGTCAGGGGCCCGGAGCCTCAGTGGCCCCCTCCATCTCCCTTTTGTCTGCCCTCTAGGAATGAGGAGGGGCTCCCAGGTTGCCCACTTTTCAGTACTTACTTGTGTGATCAAAGGCCCAGAAAGTCCTAAACAACAGAACTCACCCTCTTCCATTCCCTTTTTCTCTCTCCTGTTCATCACTTCTTCCTCCTCTCTCTCTCCTTCTTTCTTGCTCCCTTTTATCTCAAACACCCCGTCGTATTTTTCTTTCGATTTTCTTCATCTAGGAATGAATTGTAAATTAGCGCAGAATGCCGTTTAAATTCCAAAGCCTTTTCTTGTTAGATGCCCCCTCCTTTGCTTGCTCTCTGTCTTTCCCCCTAAACTTGGGAATCTTGCACTTCTTAAGACATGAAAGTGTTGGAGCACTTTTGAGGCTGGAGCCCCAGCTGCACTCGCTCCCTTTCAGAAAGCATCTATAAGGATTCCCATTTTTTTCTTTCCTTCACCCTCAATCTCTCACTCTCTCTCTCTCTCTCTCTCTCTCTCTCTCTCTCTCTATCAATCTGTGCAGAAGGGAGGGGTAGTCTTTCTTTTCTTTTTGAAGAGAAAATGAATGAGAAATAAGGCCTTGTTAGACCTCTACTGCTCTCCACTCATTTATGTGAAGAAATAACAATGGACCTGTAGAAATAGTCATTCATGCTAAAGGTGAAAGGGAGATTTCTGCTAATCAGCCTGAAAAATGTCATATTCACTTTACAGTTTTGGTTCAGTCAGTGGTTCAGATGTAAATTTGTATTGACAAAAACAACAGCTCTACATGAGTGCAGATTTAAACTGTGTGCAGTGTTTACAAGCTCTACTGCTATTAACCAATGTCTCAGAATCTCTTATTTTAGCTGATTATTAATCTTAGAAATAAAATTATCTGCAGGTCTTGGCTAAATCTGCGGAAGTATACTGTAAAACACTTTAAAAAGAGGTGACCTGCAAAATGTAAATGAATGGCTTTATTCAAAAATATTATGTAATATAACTGAATCGATCTGACTAGGTTGCTACACCAAGAAAATTAATTTCAAGAGTCAGATTGGCTAGAAAAAAACTCAAGCACCTCACTTTTTCTGTGCTTTTTAGGCATGTACAATTACTGTTTTTTATAGTTGAGATTTTTATTACTGGTATTATTGAATTTATTTTGTATTTCTTCTAGAATTAGCCATCAAGTTATTTACTAAAATAAAGTTAGCTAAAAACAAGGTAGAGACACAGTCTATAAGCTTTATCTAACATTGTAAAGGGAATGTAATTCCACAGAAAAAGTGGGTACTGGAGAGAGTGCAAGATGATCTATGATTATGGAGTACTTTGAACTCATGTTATGTTTCTCTGTTGCAGGGGCTAAGGAGATTGATATTGCTGCTACCCTGGAGCACCTGAGGGACCAGAGATCAGGCATGGTACAGACCAAGGTAAGACACCATGTAAAACTCTGCTTAAAGAACAGGGTGGAAGTCCGAAATGATGGGCAGGTATTTAGGGTCTCTGTTAAAGATGAAAATAAAAATCTTAAAAAAATAATTGTTTTAAATTTAGAAAGTAAAAATTTGTTTTGTGTGAAAACTAAATCTAATTTTAAAATCTTAATGTAGGCTTTTTTTCTGTAGCACGGCTTTTATTGCTTTGCAATTTTCTGCAATTTTTCATCCTTGTATTTGGTGCATCTTTAGCTTTTTAACAATTCAATATTAATGGCAATATTATAATTCAATACAGTGGTAAGTTCAATATCAGTAGGGAAAGTTCAGTCAGCTGCCTTTAAGCAACTGAGTATACGTGAAATTACACCTGCACACATCGTCCTGAGACGTCCTTTACAATACGACCCTAACCACACTGCTACAATTAACATCGATTTGTAATCTAAAACCACATAGTCAATAAAGCAGCGAAAGCCAGCTCAGAAAATTCACTTATAATTGATCACTTCTTCCATGACAAATACGTCCTGTTGATGCCGCAAGCCACAATGTTTTGAACATCAACCAGAAGGGCTTAGGGCTTTTTTATATATATAACCTATGCTAAAGAAACATATATTTAGCATTTTACTGTTTGGGGATAACAAGATGAGCAAATGACAGTCCCCTCCTCAGAGCCAATTACACTAGCTGCTGTTTATAAAAGATAAAGACCTGACTACCTGTTTAGCTCCTTTAAACTGAGATATTAAGCCTCCATGGATTTTGTTGAAAAGATGCCCATCTATTCAGAGAATACTGAAAATAGTGAATATGTAAGAGGTGTTATATAAGTAATACATATCAGTAGAATATAAGCTTCCTCTCTGTTAGGTTATTTTTATTCATTTTTCATATATTCAGGTTAGTGAATACATTTTGTTGGAGCAATCAACCTACTTTTCAGAATAATCAGCTATTCATTTTTTGGTGGGCAACAAAATCCTAATATTGTAATGAAATCCGGAGTTGTTTCCTCAGCCAAAAGTAAATGTAATGGTTTCTAAAGTAACTGCAAGTTGACAACTGTCAGAATGTAAAAGATATAAAAATAAAAAAATAAAAGTGCTGTTATTTCCTGAGCAAGTCCTCATCTTCTTTATCAGTTCCTAGTCACATTGTAGCTAGTCTGCGACTGTAGGTTTTTAACGCTGTGATGTAATGCCTGACCAGTGGCGGCTCCAGACAATTTTGATTGGGGGGGCAATGGGGGGTCCTGGTCATTTCAAGGGGGGTCTCATGAAAACCAACAAATATACAGTGCACACGACTAATAACTGCATATTACTGCTACTAAACAACAAAAACAACACAGCACATCAACTACTTTGTTTATAATTAATTAATCAATTGCAGTTTGCAAACAATATGCTCAAACTTTAAAGGGTTGGACCTAATCAATAAGTCCACCTTAAATATTGATACAAAACATAAAAAACTGATACACTGGAATATAGTGATTCATATTATTATTACTGTTGTAGTTGTTGTTGCCTAAAATCGAACACCTTTGCAATGTAAACAAATGACAGGCTACATTTGTTATTCATATCCTTCACACTGCACTTTGATGTCAGGTATATTATGCATTTTTTTATTGCCATTGATATTTTTACATTTATTTCCAGAGAGATATTATTGAGTTTACAGGCTAATGTGGTCTTGCTGTTGTAAACACTGTTGCTATTGTAGAAAAAATTATAATATTTGCGTCACATTTAAAATATAATTATATTTTAATTCATTTCTGAATAGTTTTTATTTTTATAATGATAATTCAGAGAATGAGAAAATCTGAATAAGCCTTACCAGTGTTGTGATAATTATTTTTAAGGCACTCTATTTGTTAAAAAATAAATAAGTAACGTTAGTGTAATATAATAATAGTGTAGTCAAATAACATAAAAAAGACCAGACCCCTCGATGTCTGTGAAACTTTTCTCCCTCAAACAGCACTCTAGCGTTTCTACACACAGCAACATATCTGCATGTTCTCACATCACATCGTTCTTGTAAAATAATAATAAGTAAATAAACATCAAAATCACTTCGCTGAGAATGAAACACCGCTTACCAGCTGCCGCTGTGTTGAAAATATCCTTTAGCAATTAAAAATGCGCGTCGGATGAGGTCGTCGTAAGGTGAAAGGTCATCATGTTGGTCATTTTATTTACGGCTAAATTATTATTAATAAATTGTACTAATATTATGATTGGGCGTGGGCAGGCATTCACAAAAGGGAATGTTATTACAAAAAAAATCGAGGAGATTTTGCTTTGACAAAAGGGCACTTAAGGGGCAAAGGAGCAGGTGCTCAAGTGAACCGGTTCTTTCGGACAGTTCGATCAAATAAAACTAGTTGGAAAAAAAACGGTTCACCGGTTGTTTTGCGCTCGATGTAATGTCATTCGCGACGACTGCCCTTCTTTCAAGCCTTCGATTTACCCGCGCTCATAACACTAGCACAGAATCAGTTCAGAATCAATCATCAAAATAATCAGTTCAGGCGAGCTGTGAGTCAGTCTGCTTCACGCTGAATCACACATGCGCAGTATCACCAGCTCCTCGGTTCTCGAATCGGACGCGTCTGACAGAAACGATTCTCGTTCAGTGTAAGGATAAATGTAGAATAATTATTATTTATTATTATTCTGCGTAGTTTGAAGATATTTTTATTATATATATATATATATATATATATATATATATATATATATATATATATATATATATATATATATATATATATATATATATATATGGATATAATCAGGAAGAGGGTGGGGGGTCAAATGGGGGGTCAAGGCGTTTTTTGGCAGGGTCTTGAGACCCCCCAGGACCCCCCCTGGCGCCGCCGGTGTGCCTGACTCACCAGTAAGGATGTTTGGATCGTTCTGTTTTGTTTCCACTTATTTATGAGCAAAATATTACTAGTATTATTAATATAATTATAATCATGTCATTTAAATGAATTGAAAAATCCTTGTACATCTTGGGACTTGCTGTTACATTATTAATCACTTTTAAATTAACCGTGAAACTTTTCATTAGAAAAAAACATATATATATATATATATATATATATATATATATATATATATATATATATATATATATATATATATATATTTATTTATTTATTTAAGTATTTACCATAACCAAACATGTTGCTCTCAAGCTCTGTTGTTTGTTAGTTCTGCCCATTTCTAGACTCTACAGTACAGTATTTGTGATTTTCCTGTTCTGCCCTGCTCAGTCAATATTTCAGCTCTGTGTGGCTCCAAAAAGCAACATATGTTCAAAGGATGTCTTTGGATGTCAAAGGATGCCCTGCATGTTTAGAACACTCTCAGAGCAGGTGCTCGTGTGTGAAATTGGTCTTCCTCCTAAAATTCATTGTACCCTCTCCATTCCTGGCCCAGAATAGGAATGTTTTGCACATTAGCAGCTCCTTGAGCGCTCCGGCTTTTGTTTACTTTGGAAGAGAAGCTCATAAACAGCTTGACTGATCAGAAAAATATCCACAGCAATAGTTCGTCATGTCTGGAGAACATTGAGGCATTAATGTGACACCATCTAGTGGTAAAATGGTCACATTTACACTTTTACTACACAGTTGCCTTTTAAATCGCCTTGCATATGACAGTGAACGATAATTGTAAAAGCGATCAAATCCTTCTCATGCATTTATGATCATTTGCATGCATTAGGTGGTCCATGCCTCCAGCATCAGCTATTACCACTACAAAGTATATTTATTCAAGCATTTTAGTTTTTTGTATTGACATCACAAACCTTTACCTTCACTTGCTACTGTACATATATTACTATACATCTATACATAATGCTACATTATTTGAGAGACTAATTTATGTCGGTTCAAAATACAGCAGAGTTCATGTTAAGTTAATTCAAGAGGGATTTTTATCCATTTCTTGTTTTGTGAAGCTTTGCATCTGACTCGACGCCCACTTTAGCTTGGTTTATTCCATGGCCTGCAGTGGGAGGCTTTGGTTTCAAACGTTAGTTTGAGGGTCGCTCTTCAGACAATGATCGATCTTCACGGGGTGGCCCTCAGGGAAGAGACAGACTTTGAGTCATAGTTTGAACCGAGCACATTCTCTGCAGCTTTAAATACACACATCTACACAAGGAGTATACACACATTTTGTATGTACTTTCCAGCTTCTCCAGTTCTTCTGACTGCTTTTTTTATGATTCTTTTTAGGTCCATTTTTCCTTTATTCCACAAGCTATGTCACTGGCATGTGTTTGTGCTAAGTGTAAAATGTTGGTGTTTTTTAAAGTGCTTGGCTGAGTTTCTTCCACTTTCTCCTTCTGTCTTCAGGACCAGTTTGAGTTTGCATTGACTGCTGTAGCAGAGGAGGTGAACGCCATCCTCAAAGCTCTGCCTCAATGAAGGAGACTTTCACAAACACTTCCAACCTATATTCTGTTTTGTGTAACCTGGATAGTTATGAACATTGACACCATTTTAAGCTCTATCCAAATTCAGACGCATTGTATTGCATAAAACATTTTCTTGTACTAAGTGTGTAAAATTCTAAAGCATTGAAATAAATGTATATTCAACTAGCCAACTAGGCATGCAATCATAGATTGTCTTTGCTGCTCAGATTGGTGTTTAAATACCCACTAGTTGTGAATAGGAAATATCTGAACAATATGTGTTTGTGTGAAGCAGATGTGATTTTAGCGGTATTGTATTACACTGCATTAGTTCACTGCAGTTATGTTCTTATACAGTGAGTTCATGTGGCTACACTTTAGTTATGGATGAACAAGACTAATGTGACATTGAGAATAATACAGTATATAAGAAAGAGTTCTGCAGTTATGATCTCCTTTGCATCAACTTTCATTGTTGTGATAAGTTTCTAGATCAACTAATAAACAGATTGTATTAAATATAGATCAACTGATTATACATACAGAATGAACAATGTGATGAAAAATGCTCTGGTAAAATGTAATTGTACATATTTTTGTGTGTGCGATTTAAAAGTAACATAATAAATATCAAAATGCCGAAACTTGAGTGATAATTGCATTTAGTTGCATAATGGAGGAAGAAATACTGAATGAGAGAGACTGTACCAACAGTTATCCTCACATGACTTGTTGCTCAGTTCTCTAAAATCTGTTCTGGTGAGTTGAACAAGAGCAAAAAAAAGATAATTTTTCAGTTTTGCTCATCTTTCACTAATATACAAATAATACAAATTTATTATTGTTAAAAAAATAGTTTGGAAACTTTTCACTTGGGCGCTTAGATAAATATTCACACTTCTTAATTTCCTGTCTGCAGTGTTATTATTGACAGCACTTATGACATCCATGTGCCTTCCTTCTATTTTTGTATGATGATTTGCATTCCATTTGCATATGTATCTGTCGCTTAATCAGTATGCAGCCAATCTGAATGTAAGGAGGGCATGCTAATCATCTTATGAATAACTATATGGTAACCATAATTGTGCATGTTTAATAGGTCGTCATCAGAGGGATACAGGTTTATTAGAAAAAAATTATGGATGGTAATTGCTTCCTGCAGCAACTAGAGTATTATGCAGGATTGTGATATGCTGTCGTCTCCCGTTCAGGGAATTCATATTTCCTGGTATCGTTCAGCACTGCTAACACGATTAATTATTGCATTTGGCGACAGCTAGTTTAACTCAAGCTGATTTTTTTATTAACTTAGTTTCACTATCATTCTTTTTAAAATTCATCCATTTAGATTGTCTTTGATAATTTGCATTGTGATTATTCTCGTCTGTCCCAAGTTGCTTAAATCAAAATGTCATTATCTATTTTCTTTTCTCTCCCATATGAAGATATCAAATTTTTACCACCACAATGTCTGTGTCAAAGAGGAGGTATTCGTGTTAGTATTATTATTTCTAAATTATTCCATTTTTATTACATTCTCTGACAAACCAGAACTGCAAATATTGGCCTATTTGCATGTTTTTCTCGAATTTGTCAGACCTCACGTGACCCAAAAACCTCCAAAAGTCCACAAAGCTTAGTTTGTAAGTCATGGAGGTTGATGTTAGATGTCACAAGCATAAAAAATAAAAAAATAAGATTTCAAAGCTTGGTTTTCTCAGAATTACATAACTCACATATGATAAAATGGAAACTATAGATTCAAACTGAAAGATTGCGAATGATCACTGAATCGAACCATCTGAAATGCCGTTTAATGGGATATATTAAAAGCAGAGTGATTAAAACATCGTTCTAATTGGTTTAACACCAGTTAAATCAGTGCATGAGCATTTTACTGTGCTTCTGTACTACATAAGAGATTTACTTCTACCTGCCACTGCATTAAAGGATTAAAATGAAACTGGTGAGAATATACAGAAAGACATGAAGCTACACAGAACACACACAGCCCCTCGGAACAAATCGCGGTCCTGGATCACAAATAAAGGACACCTTGATCACACCAAAAGGGCACTTTAAAGGGGCAGAGGCTCGAGTAACCCCAACCCCACCCGTGTACGCCACTGCATTCTTTTGTATGAAAGTTTATCCGATTTTTTCAGGAATTAAAATTTCAGTAATTCAGTGGATGATGCACATTGTTGAGGCATCTTGAAACTCATTGATATTTAATGAGTGATGAGTTCCAATATGGCAGATGCATCAACGTGTCTGGAGCGGTCAAATGTGGCATCTACTTATACATATCTATGGTTGTCATTAGTCTGATTGTTCCCAGCTGTGTCTAGTTAGTCTTGTTTACACTTGTGTATTTAAGCCCTTGTGTTTCCTGTGTTTATTGTCAGGGGTTGTTTCTTTGTGGATGTTCCATCAGCATACTCATTCTGTAACTTGTTGTTTTGTATTTTTGTTGTTGCTATTATTATTATTTCACTGTTCACTGGTGTTACAGATATTATGAGCTTCTACACCCAATCTCATGTGTATGGTTTCCCACAATATTCTGATAGTACTTACTGATATGAAGAAAACGAGATTTCCCAGCTCCAAATTTTTCACTGTGAATGGACTAAAAGTTACGATTAGAAGTCCTCAGGAGTATGACTCAATCAGAGCCCTGTAGTAAAGCTCACTTAGAAACCCAATTATTTTTCCATATTATGCCCAAGTCCCCTCTGACAATCACTTGGTCCGGTATCCCAGCTCTTTAAGAGAGCCCTTTTCAATAGGAGATTCCCTTCAATAGCACTTCAAGCTCAGTTCCAATCCAGCTCATAATCATGTCTTTGCACCCGTTGCCCTCCTATAGAAATGAGTCAATCCAAGAAAAGATGACAAAGAGAATCTCATGTTTAAAAGCAGTTTGTATTTATTCTGAGCAGTGGATAATTGCATTTGATTTTACTATTTAAACAACCTCCTACTAACATACATGTAGTTACATAACAGCTAGCATGTCCTCCTATAGCTTTAAGATATAATCTGATCCAGTTGGGTCTGTCTGAAATGCTAGGCTGTGTGAATATCCTTTTTGCAGACTGGTATACATACTTTCAATAAACAATATCTTTAGGCATAGTGCAAAAGTCAATTGGTTTTAAATCAGAAATAATCTAAGCACTTCTTGGTTTACCAGCAACATTTTTCAAAAAAAGGGCTGCTTTTGAATGTACTGTACCTGTTTGATCAATAGGTATCTGCACAGGTAGCCCGTTTTACCCCTAAAAAACGGTGGTGAACCCTGATGCTGTTTGGCTTGGGTGACTTCCAGAAGAGCCATGTGGGAAGTGATCCAAGTCTCCTTGAGACGGCTGACTGAAGCCGGGCTTGTTTTCTCCCATCTGAATGTTCAGGGCTATAATGAGAGGGGAGCAGATTGCAGCAGTAGCGTCTCATGTCTGGCCAAGACCCCTGCTTGCTTTGATCTCCAATAAAACACAAACAAGCTTTTTAAACATGGTGCTCACCATGTCCTCCAATGCAATGGACCCAATGAACAGAGAAAACATGAATAGGAGTTTACACACACACACATACACAAGCATTCCCATTCTCCCTTGCCTTGATATGCTGGTATATGGATGGACCTCTTTATAGAGCATCTTTCATGACCTCATCAACTTATAACCAGGCTCTTTTACAGACCATGTATTACAAACATACACACACACACACACACACACACACATATAAATATATATAAAAGAATTTACATCCAAATTAAAATATTTTGAGTAGTTTTGACTAAGTTGTTTCTTCTTTAAAAGAAATGAATACTTTTATTCAGCTTTTAAAAGTGACAGTAAAGACATTTATAATTTTACCAAATATTTCTGTTTTAAATTACTGTTCTTTCCAACTTTTTAGTAATTAAACCATATAAGAAAAAAATTAATGTACCATGGTTTCCACACAAATATTAAACAACATTATCAACACTGATAATAAAAAAAAAGCTTCTTGAGCAATAAATCAGTATGTTACAATGATTTCTGAAGGATCATGTGACACTGAATTCAGTATTTTTCATAAATTCAGAAATATTTTTAAAAAGATTGTTATTTTAAATTTTAATAATGATCAAACAAATGCAGCCTTCTGAACAAGTAAATGTAGCTGTGATGAACAGAAGAAACTTTTAATATTTAAAAAACATTTTTACCGATGCCAAACTTTGAACAGTGTACCAATATAATATTTAATTCGATATAACATGATTTCATGCACATGTATACAGCATAGATTTGGCTAAGCCGGATGATTTAACACCCAAGGTGACTTCCACATGTTGAGGAAGTGAGTGTAAGATAAGGGAAATCTCCTGATCTGAATAAGAATCTCCTCTCATTACACCTCGTGCTCTCGCATGGTTATTAACCATAGAGGAAGCACAAGGAGGGGCTGACAACATGAATGAGGAGAAAAAAAACAGACTGACATTTCACAAGCTTTCATCCCTGTCCCATCATGCATCAGGGGACACTTCTGGCATTTTGTCTCCTCTTTTTTTCCTCGTTTTCATCAGTGTCGATGACGGAGGTCAACTCCGCGACCCCAATATTGCAAACTGTCACTCAGAGTAAGTGAGTTTATCAACACACATCTAATCGGCCAGCCTCTCCGCAGGGACTTTTACCATCTGCATACTGAGATTGGCTTTTCCCTCCCTTTCCTGCTCGGAGTCGAGGAGGCGTCGCCCCGTGCTCGCATAATTATCAACGATAAAGAGCGGCGCTAACAAGAATGTCATGGTATATTAGTGTCACAGACGTATTTAGACACTTAAATGATATGGATTCTGCGGTTGCAAGTCAGAGGTCAATGATGATACGGGAGGCTTAAGAGGTTATTTACAATTCTGAAACTCAATGAAGGATCGTAAATGTTAAGATCTGTGACACAGAAACTCAAAACAAGCAGTGATACATATAAAAGCCTAAAGATCACAAAACACATTCTTACTCGAAAATCCTAATTATGAAGAATAACCAGAGTTAGGCAAATTATGTTCATGTAGCCTTTTTTCCGCACGTGTCACCATTCTGAACACTAGGTAATTACTAGGTTCAACAATACGCCACTGACTTATTCTCCCCCCTACAATACAAGTGAACTTTTTTTTTATTTGTGAGACCGTGTGCTGTCACCGTGTAGGTGTATGTGCATATGTTTCTGTGTTTGTGACATTGAAACAGCAGGCCCCATGTTGTCCTTCATCTGTTTATGGTAATTATGGCTTTCATAACTTCTCAGCACAGGAGGTTAGTCGGCCCGATTCCATATGAAAGGTTTAAATGGTTTATAGGGGAACAGCTGCACTAGTAAAAAAATAAAAAATAAATAAAACCTTTGTATCAGGCATCTGCATGTTGTTGTTGTTGTTGTTTATTCTAATATAAAGGATGAAATAGCATGCACTTGTCACTGCGAAATCTCTCCCTATGTTCAACGTGAGAAAATTCAATAACGTGTTATTAAAAATGCTCGCAGCCATTGTAAAGACAACCCGCACGTTTAGGCTGAGGTGGAGACCTGGTTATGCATTTTAATGAGACTGTGATTCACGGCAAGAAAAAGGTGAATAAAAGCCTGAAAAACTAAATGTGCCATGCAAAACAATAAGCTGCAACAACTGAGTCTGCATTCTGACAAAGTAAGATAAACTCGAAAGGGTTACTCAAACTCCATGTGGACAGACATTTCGGTATCTTCTAGTGTTTTGCTAAATGCAACCTTTTTTTTCACTGCAGCCAAAGTGGTCCAATAAGGCTCTCATCCCATTTCACATTTGCTGTTAGATCCACATCCTTCTCTCCTCTCATACCTCAGATGTTTGTTTTTTTTCTTTTCATCTCATTTCATCCCTATTACTCTCTAACTTTCCTCTAGATCTCTCCTGTCTGACCTTCCCTTTCCCCTCTCCCCACTATGGTGCTCTCTCTTCCTCTCTCAGTGTCTTGTCACTCATCAGTGGCTAATCTCTTAGGTTAGTGGAGGTCAGGAAAGATCAAGATGTCAACTCCTCGGTGCTCCTGCTGAACAAATAACAGATAGTGAACCCTGAACCTTTGCATGAGAATCATCATCATTTTTCTGCAGCTGGTTACTACAGCAACCAGGACTCTGCTAAAACGCCTGCCCTGGGGTTTCAGACACCCCCCTCTTTACCCCCCGCCCCGCTCCGCTCTCACATACTTCCCTCTCATCTACATCACAGATGAGTCCTCTCTCTACTCTGCACAGAAAAAAAAAGAATTCATCCATAATTCATTGTGTGTCCCACCCCCCTTCAGGCACGACAGCCCATCCTAGTAACAGGAACATAGCAACAGCAACAACTCTCCACTAGGCTTTCAGCCTATAGGGAGCTTTCAAGTCTCATCGAATTTAACCAATAGGGTGAGAGTGGTGAGGAGGGACAGGGAGAATAGTGTTTTACTAGACAACTGGGAAGCACAGGCACTGTGTGCTCCAATCGTCCAATAGTGCCCCGCAAAGTGAATTTAAAGAGGTATTTTGCCATCTTAAGTGAATTTAAAATGCATATGACAATTACAGTTCATTCACCGTGGGATAGAGTTAAAAAGACACAACATATTTGTTTTTGTATTAAAATTGAAACATTTGCATTCAATAAAAGGATTTATATTTACTGCTTTACATTTGTATAAATGGGTTTACATGAGATGTAATTTCTATATATGGTGTAAGATGCCTCCATTAAGAAAAATGTAGCATGTAGAGGATCGTAATGCATCCCCCTACACACTACTATGGCCATCAAATGGAAAAAAAATGACAATTTTGTTCTGACCTTACTGAACATTTTATCTAAAGAACAAATGAATCTTAAAAAAAATTTTTTAGAAACTTTAACTATTTTTTAAAAGCTGCATATTGGCAATGTAATCTAAATACCTTTACTGAAATTGAATGTTTCATTATGTGATAAAGGTATCCGAAAGGCAATTACAATTGAACCATTTTTTAAACCTAAATATAGCAACAGTAACTGTGCAGTGAGACTGAATTATTCAACTATGATTGAGGTTGTGATGTTTTATGAGTTTACAGTATATTTCTTAGGCTGTGGAATTATTAAAATAAAAACAACTTAAATAAAAATAATTTTCAAAAAGAAAAATGTATTATCTTATCTTATAACAAACCTATTTAAGCTCTTCCAAGAACACTCAACACCCCAGTACATGATAACGAATTCTGATCATTTTTATTTTTTCCCGGCCACTTGACCTGTTGACATGTTCTGTAAGCCATATGACTAAGAGACCAGAGCAATGCACATCAACAATTATCCTCTCAAGTGATGGAAAATTAAAGCAATGCATTTGTCAACAGAATGTGAAGAGTTCTGAAGACTCAAAAAGGGTTGCAGGTCTGTCCTGATCAGTCAGACTACACTGAAAAATAATGCTAAATGAAAATAATAAAAAACATTTATTACATTTATCCCAGTCACACCTCTCTGTCTGCAGGTGGTAAAGTGAAGTGCACACTGCACAGATGTTGCAGTGTACACAGCTCCATCAGCCAGGACATAAATGGAGTATCTTGTTCAGTTCAAGTCATCTTTTTCAGGGGCAACTACAGTACACATCTAAACAGCAGTGTAACTTTGGTAAACTTTGCTCTTTGTAAGCAGCAAAATTATCCCAGAGTTTATCTATAGGAAAATAAAATGTAAGCATTTATACGCATCAAGTTGAACCATCTAATCCTGGCAAGTTGTACTCTACATTGGATAGCTGGATACATATTAAATCAAATTAAACTAGCTAAAAAAATCACAATGATCTAAAACATTTTGATAATGAATAAAACATTTATTGATAATACTGTATGTTCTTCGTGAGAGACTTGTAACTATTAAAACAAACAGAAAAGCAATGCAGAAATTGCACCATATATTAATGCATTATGATGAAGCCATTAGAATGAGTTCATCAAAGGCAAGGATCAAAAGGTGACCACAAAGGTATTCATGGTCTGGACACACATCAAGGATTTGGAACTTTCAGCTGGGTAAGAACAGTTTGAGTTCTTATGTTCTTTAATAAAGCTTATGGCAGGTGTAGGTTTATGACTCCCACTGTATGGGGAAGCTGTTGAAATCAGAAATAGAATGCCACTGGGGCAGTGAACCTCCAACAAGCTTCAAAAACATAAAATCACTAATAAATAGTGAACCAGCATGTTGCAGTGTGTGAATTAGACGTGAAGATCTTAGAAGGTCTGAAAGAATTACAATGTGATGCATATTTATGGACAGGTGGTTGTAAACAAAAATCCAACATCAGTAAGCCTCAAATTTCTGTCATTCACACATAACAGCAGACAAATTAAATGGTCAGTTTAATTTCAGTTCAGTTCCAGTATATTATTATCGTTATTTTGTTTCTATTTTTCAGTGGGTTTTTTTTTTTTTTTTCAACAAAGTTGGTTATTCCCTAGCTATAGCTCAGCTGGTCTGCATCCTATATAGGCCAAGTACACAGATCAATATAGTTGTCACTCTTCATTTAAGGGGTCATCGGATGCAAAATTCACTTTTGTTGTTGTTTGAACATAAATGTGTGTTGGAAGTATATGTACACATCCACCCTATAATGATAAAAATCCACACAGTGTTTTTTTTAAAATCCCTATTTCTCTACCCTTTACCAAAAAGTTAATTTTATTAAGTATACTCAAGTAAAGTTCAAGTATATTTTTAAGTATACGTTATGTAGCCAGTATACAAATATCTGCGTTGCAGTAGTATACTTGTAAGTGTACTGTTGCAATATTTCTTGGGACTAAATTGGCCCCTTTCTAGTGTATAAAAGTATACTTTTAAGTATACTTTAATTATAACAGTACACAGCTAGTTTACCTCAGTGTTTGTAGTTTGCACTGCAATTACACTAAAAGTGAACTTATAGGTATACTGATAGTTTACTAATTAAATACTTTGTACACTTGGAAGTATAGTCTCATGCTCATAAGTTTTCTTTAAGTGAACTTTACATCATATTTTAAGTATACTACTATGTCCCTATTTAGGTTTTAATTTGTATATATTTTTTATATGAATATCTGGACATTGAAAATATCAAAGAAAGAACACAGTATCTGCTTGTAAACAAAAAAAAATTATTCTAGCTTCATGCATTCTTTTTTAAACACTTTAATGTGGGTAAAATTTATGAAAAATAAAGAAAAAACATTTTAAACAAAAAGCTGAAAAAAGACTATGAATTGGAATCAGAATGATAATCAAAACACCCCAAATCTTGACTGTAATTATTACCTCTTCATTGGTTGAAATTTTATTCCATAACATTACAGTTTTGATACTGTTTAATGTCAGATGATCGTGTTAGATTACATGTTAGTATCCGTTGTTTCTTTTTTCTTCTTCACTTATGTTGAAAACACTGTTTCTACGAGTATAGCTCAAATATATTTAGACTTTTTGTAATTATTAGTCAAGTATACTTAAATGTCATTTTAAGTATATTTCTGAGGAGTACATAAAGCCCATTTCTGAGACATGCATAAAAAGTATACTAAATGCATACTCTCCTATTTTTATGTATTCAGTGAAGGAAAGGGACTGCAGTCAGGCCATCAGACAGATCTTCATTACCAATCGTTCTAATGCTGTAACACACAATAGAGCTCCACAATCCTGCACAATGAGTTAAATGTTTAAAGTTAGCATTTTATCCTTAAATATTTCATTCTCCCTGAAGCATACAGCATGTTATTGAGAAATGTGAGTTTGAGAGCTCTGAGTCGAGTCACAGATCAGACTTCTCAAATCACTGTGGTGCTCTATAGCTGTTACTTCACATCTTGAATATAGCTGTGGCCACGGCATGCCGTTTCCCCTTGGATACATAAAACGGTAAGTTAATTACTGTGTTAAACCCATTCATGAATCATGTCTGCTCTTATTGAACTAATGCCACATGAGATGCTGTATCAACGTTTTCTTTTGCACACATATGATAACTACTGAACATGCAAAAACAAATTAACGCATTGCTTGCTATTAAGGGTCAGTAAATTAAAGCGTAATTGAAGGCGCAAACACAGATAACAGTATTTAGGGATTTTTTAGGGCTTTTATTTCATGAGTTGGCTTAATGACGTTGAAGATTTCAATGTGGTAATTTGGGAACAAATTTTATACTGTTAATAGGGGAAATGACGATACAGACTTTAAGACTGGATGCAAACACACTGATTCATTGGCTGATTTCATTTCAAATTCCTAGCCTGTTAATAACAAACTCTGCTACTTCGCTTTGCTTCATAGACAGAGTCTGGAAGGGCGTAATTGACAATAGTTCCCTTATCGAGCCGTTCTCTCGACATTTACTATGGGGAAATCCATTTCCTTGAAATTATGAAGTCTGATTTATTTTTAGCCAATAGCCAATGCCGCCCCCGCCCTCACATGATTGGCTGACAGCCCTCAATATAGGTGATCGGCAGCAATATGAGCAGCCTTGTGGTCCTCCATCGCCATCTTTTGCTGATGCTGTCCGGCATGTCCAATGCCGAAAAGAGGCACTTCCTGGATGCGCCGGTGAGCCCCACGGGCGGAAGCTCAGGGAAACACTGCTCCAGGTGTGTGTTCACAGTGTGTGTGTGTGTGTTCACTGCTCTGTGTGTGTGTGCACTTCGGATGGGTTAAATGCAGAGCACAAATTCTGAGTATGGGTCACCATACTTGGCTGAATGTTACGGCACTTTCACTTCAATTTCACTGAAGTGGAAAGTATTTGCTAACTGGTGTGTTGAAAAAAAGGAGGACCCCATGAGTTGCGACATCTCCATTATTCTGACCTTCCTACAGGAACGTCTGGATGCTGGCAGTTCTCCATCTACAGTGAAAGTCTACATGGCCGCTATCTCCATTTTTCGTGACTTGTTAGATGGTCATTCAGTGGGGAAGCACCCCCTGATAACTAGCTTTCTCTGGGGAGCTAGCCGGCTTAATCTGCCCCTCTTTCATCAGATGCCATTCTGGGACCTGTTGTTAGTAATTAGTGCGCTGTCCGACCCACCTTTCGAACCAGCAGAGTCTGGCGACCTCAAAGTGCTCTCATTTAAGACGGCACTACTGCTCACGCTAGCTTGCGGCAAATGAGTGGGAGACTTGCATGCCCTGTCAGTGAACAGCGCGTGTTATGCAGTTTGGACTGGACGATAGTATGGTCAGACTTTTACCCAAACATGGCTACTCACCTAAAGTGCTCTCAATGCAGTTCAGAGCTCAGATAGTTACAATTCCAGCATTTTGCCCCGAGGAGGACAGTAATTCAGTGCCTCAGAAGTGCGCTTTGTGCCCCGTGCATGCCTTGCATGCTTATGTGAACAGAACTAAGCAGTTTCGAACTTCAGAGCAGCTTTTTGTCTGCTATGTGGGTGCCAAGAAGGGCAGCGTGCTGTTGAAGCAGAGGCTGACACACTGGATAGTGGAGGCTGTGCGACTGGCTTATTCTTCCCGGGGAACCGCTTGCCCAATGGGGATTCACACCCACTCCACAAGGAGTTTGGTGTCGTCATGGGCTTGGGGCGACAGGCATGTCTATTCAGGACATTTGTTTCGCAGAGGGCTGGTCGTCTCGCAACATGTTTGCGAGATTATATAACTTGGACATTCCCTCATTCGCATCACAAGTGCTGTCAGTGCAGGAGGAGGGAGTTTGAGCAGTCATTGGACTAGGCTTTGGGCACGCCCCACCTGGCACATGCCCTAGCCATGGTTTTGACCAGGTCTCTTTCAGTCAAAGATTCTGAGTTTTTTGGGCCCCCGCTATCACCTTTATCAAGGGCTGTCAGCCAATCAGGTGAGGGCAGGGCGCCATTGGCTATTTGCAAGCAAAAGAGTTAATCAATCAGACTTCATAATTTAGAGGAAATGGATTTCCCCATACGTAATGTCTCATTCACTCCTCTCAGGGATCTAAGGTTACGTGAGTAACCGGAGACGTTTTCTCTCTCGTGGGGGCGGGTGGGGGGCGCTTGTCTGAAGTTTAAAATCATTGGTTACCCGTAAGCCAATCACATAACGTTTGGTTATGACTAGTGTTTTATGTCGGCTCAGCCGCTTCGAACTTCCACTGTAAACACGGGTATGCAGCAAGAAAAAAAAAAACATCGAGCAAGTTTCACTGCCTCCTTAACCTGATCCTCCATGAGAGCAACCAAGGGAGACACAATCACAATTATCGCCCTGCCGGATTTTGGCCTCCCCAGTTTCTCGCTGATGATCGGTAACAGTTGATAAATTAAACTTTTCCCAAACCTGTCGCGAGTAAGGCCACAACATCACTTCCATTCAAAATGTAAAACAAACATCCCGTGTCTCCATGTCCGCTGTCATTTTCGATTTCCCTAACCTAAACTACAATCTTAAATTCGGTGCTTAGCGTCTACATCACGGCTCTAAGCCCGCCCTCTGTTTGTTGATTGCAAGATACCTGATTGGCTGACGCCATAGTGATGGTAGGCTCAGTGGAGGGTTTGGGTAAGGGGGATCATTTTGATTGCATGATTTAGAAATACTCAGCAGTTTGAAAACACCCACCAGTTCATAAATGCCCACATTTGCTCTGCAGAGACCTAAGTCTCGTTGGATTGATAGTTCACCCAAAAATAAAATTCTGACATTGTTCCCCCTCAAGATTTTCCAAATCTGAATGAGTTTCTTTCTTTCTGTTGTACACAGCCATTGACTGCCATAGTATGGAAAAAATGCTACCAGCAACACTTTGGTTACCAACATTCTTCAAAATATCTTCTTTTGTGATCAGCAGAAGAAAAAAATCTCATACAGGTTTGGAACAACTTGAAGGTGAGTAAATGATGACAGAATTAGAAGAATTTTTGGCTGAACTGTCCCTTTAGTTTTAGGTAAAAGAAAAATGTGTGCATCCAGTGAATCTATAAGAATGTATATTTGTGGCATGTACAAGGTACACTGTAGGCCTGAACTGTTACAGTGTGACTAAGCTAATCAGAGACAGATAGAGAAGGTGATAAATCAGATACACATGGAAATTATCATGTGAAGTCTATGCTAAAGAGATCTCTGATGCTGACTGAAAGCAATTGGGGCTAATGTAGAACCATATTGTCTCCAGGCAGAGACAGAGGAAAGTTGGTGAGTAAAGAGATGTAAGGGGAAAAAAGAGAAAATGCTCAGGAGGACAGGAGGAGATGGAGGGAAAGCAGAGTAAGAGGGAAAGATCTCACAGGGGAGCTGTGTGTTAGAGCATTGTTTACCTGAGATGGGTCGATGTGTGGGTGGTGAGGGGGCAGACTCAGATCAGATCTGTCTTTCCTTTCTCTGTCATTCTCCATCTCACAAAGA
This sequence comes from Carassius auratus, assembly GCF_003368295.1. Lineage (NCBI taxonomy): Eukaryota > Metazoa > Chordata > Actinopteri > Cypriniformes > Cyprinidae > Carassius > Carassius auratus. The sequence goes on from NC_039274.1 coordinate 14,293,253, forward strand.
CAATGTTTTTTTAAAACTGTAAGCCTACGGCAGTGATTGCTATCCGCTGACCAAGACAGTCTTAGTCATCACCCAGCATAAAACAGGAAATAATTCTAAATCACTTTTCAGATTGTGCCAAATGCATGTTTGTCTATAGTGTACAGAAAACATTTGTGAAAACTTATTCACATTTGAATTTTCTGCCGTACTGTGGTCTTAATTGCTGCAACTGACCAACCAGAATCATGCATTCAAGAGAGTCAAGATAAAGCAGTAAGTCATATGAGGCAGTGTTTAATGAAACTGTAAGAAAATATTCTTCCTCACAGAAGCTGTTCAGCTGTTTAGCTATAAAACATGAAACAATTATTGGAGAGATCTCAGGAAACCAAAGGAGTGTCTCATATTAAGTATTGTCAGTGATCATGAATTCACAAAACAAACACTACATGAAAAGGGAGGTAAATCATTAACCCTAGCCCTATAACCTTAACCATTAACAGATAAATGAATCCTGTCAGTGCTGTTTCACCAATTGTTGTAAAATACAGAACACCGAATACAAGTAACACTTTAATAAATATGAGCAAAATGATGCTAAGTGAACAAGCTTACATTTCCAGTTCCAGTTGCGGATTCTGATTTGGATTTGAATTGAGGAAGCAAGCAGGATGCCAAGTAGCAATCTGAATTTAAAATGAATTGATTCAAATACATTTTAACTAGAAAAACAAGTTTGTCAAGACAAACTATGAATGTTAGCTTGGCAACTTTTTGTTTAAAACATTTATATAGATAGTTTGGATAATATTTTAAATGAAATAAATACAGGATTACAGGTCATTTTAAAAGATAATACCACTTTTGTGTTTTCTTCTTTGCTGTACTGACAAACATCTCCACCTAGTGTTTCTTCACAGACCTCTCAAACACAACTACAGATATGCTAACTGTGATTATGTGAAAGCAGTATAAGGTGAGCCACCGATATGACTGCCGCTGTGCTATCTAACAGTGTGTGTGTGTGTGTGTGTGTGTGTGTGTGTGTGTGTGTGTGTGTGTGCGTGTGTGTGTGTGTGTGTGTGTGTGTGTGTGTGTACAAATTATTGATGTTACATTAACAGAACATATAAGAATATGCAACTTTCAGGCTTTATTTGGTGTACGCTTAAAAAAGGAAGAAATAACTAGACATCCATGTTTCAGAAATATATATATATATTTTTTTGTCAATATTATAAAGAAAAACCTTCACAGCTGTAAGTAAACAACAAGCCATTTTCTGGTTAAAATGTTTTGTGTTGAGTGTTTCCCCCCAAAACACAATTTATTAGTTATTGCTGTAGAGCATGACATGTTCATGTTTATGCCTTTGAAAAGTCCTTTATTAAAACTGCCTCAGTTCAAGCCACTACCAATTAACAGCTTAAATCTGTATAATCAAATAATGCATAAAGCATCAAAAACATTGACTATAACACATCAGAGTAGAAACTTTTTAATGTGTATTACTAAAAATGTGTCTTTGTAGGGCTTCATTTTTATTTCCCTTCTTAAGGAACTTTGATTTTCCACAGATTTGGGTTTCATATTGAAAAAACAAAACAAAACACATCTATGCAGTAGCCGGGGTAAAATTAAAGCCATGCTCCAAGTTTTGAAAGGACATAGCACATCTGGAGTTTTCTCTGAAATATTGATACAGTGCTTAAGACTGGATCAAAAGACAGGCTGGTGAAACGTGTTCTCTCACATTGGTGAATGAATAATTCAAAAATCTTTTTCTCCCTTGTCCTTCTCTCTTTCCTATCTCAGTGCAGCAGTCCGACCTGTTCTATATTCCCTCATCAAGCTATCTCTTATTTGTCACGTCCACATTTATGCTTTCAAGCATTTTACATAATATATCATTCCTGAGTTTGTGCTCCATCTTCTAAAACGAAATGTATAAAGCGCCAAATCTATGGCAAACACACAAACTTTAAAGTGCCCCACTTTTATGAATTATTTTCTTCATCAAAAATATATCAAAGTGCTGAAAACAGACATGCGAGTAACCTGAACATCATTTTAAAGGATAATAAAGAGGTATATTAGGGCTGTAAAACATGAATAAATGTATTTCAGTTGGGTTTATTCATGCTATGAGTGCACTGTTTAGGTTCTCTCTCAGATTGCCTGTTTTCAATAATGCAGGGGAATGTCCTACTATATGCTTAAAAACCATGAATAAAACAGTGAGTGGTTGCTTTTTATATATTAAATCAGGATAATGAAAGATCATTTGCATTACAAGCATGGTGATGTATCACCATGTGATTAAATCATATGGTTGGTTAAATTTCTTCATCCAAGAAAAAAAAAATAGAATGGAGAAAATAGTTACAATGATCTGATGTGACTGCAACTCTTTAGTTGGTCTTACTGACTTTGACAACTCAAACAGAACACTGAGAAATAAACTTTCTATGTATGCAATTAAAAAGAATAATTTGAGCATGTTTGACAGTATTTAATAGTCATGTCTTTATATATCCCCTTTGCTTTTAGAAAATGAATAGTAAAGACAACACAAATATATGTTCATATATTGTTAAAACCACACCCCAATACGAGGAGCCATTCTTGGCATCCGCTTCTTTTTGCTGTCTGAATCCTTCATCAATAGTTTCTTTCTCCTGGTGTCAAAAATCCCTACAAAAAAATGTAAATGAGTTACTACGAGAAAATCTGATGAGCTTTGACTTTGTAACTTGACTAATTTTTGAAAACATCCTTCTAATTGTTGTAGACATTAACTGTGGCTCACAAAAGAGAAGAATTCAATCACTTTAAATTATTAAATCCACTGGAATGTTTTTGTTGGAGCCCATTTGGAAATTTGGTATTTCCAGATACTGTTGAGTGCTTGAAGCAGTGTAAAGCACATTGTATTAGATATAAAAGTTGCCTGCTGAAATAAATTTCATGATCAGGTTGATGCCCTCTCCACCACGCTGACAAATCATACCTTTTAATACCTGACTCACTCATACAACCTTGAAAAATACAAAACTGACAATCTTTATTAATCAACTCTGCATGAAACAGCTCTGCTCCTCTGATCCTGATCCTTTATCCTACAGGCACAGCATTCAGCTGGAACACAAACCTCTGGCAAGTCCCAGATTCTGCAGGCCTCTATCCTCCTCCTCCTCCTCCTTCTTCTTCTCCGAAGGGTTCTGGGTCACATTTCGGAGGTAACGGTTGTTCGGGCCAGTGCCAGTGAGGGCATTCTGTCTGTGGCTTTCCTCCAATGCATTGTCATCAGAAGTACCTGAGAACAAGACCAGACACAGATCAGATGAATTTCTATGAAATGTTATTATAACTTAACTTTGAATGCACACTCTAATATAATCCAGTCTTTAGAGTATTTATTTATCTTTACCTATTCATCTTTAGAATACTGATAAGTATTTTTAAGTTTTGGAGTATGAGAATGTGAGGAGTGGGACAGGGCTGAGAGCAATGGGGGAGGAGTGTGTTCCTCGTTTTATTTGCTATTTAATATGCAATTTAAAAAATAATAATAATTATCAACAACAACAGAAACCTCCTGTACACCACTGTACACTGGAGAAAACATGGATAATCATAGGTTTACTTCTACTTTATTTTGAGAGAATTATTATTTTTTTCCCATTTTTACCCAAAATAGGATGGATTGGCCATTATTTAGTGCTGTTAACACATGGAAGCTGGAGGCGCGCAGAAATTCCACGTACTGTACACAATGAGTCACAGAAGTAATACAACTGATGACTTTACAGGAAATCCCTAATATGGACAAAAGTATTCAGCTATCTCTGTAAGTGAATAAAAATATAGAAACGTATTGAATGATCAAACATGAAGAAAATAAACATTAGACTGTGATATAGTTTATCTTAGTATATTTACAATCCATTGCTAATCGACATACTTTTTTTACAGTAACTATAGATTATATTTTCTGCCTCATTTGACTGATGACTAAAAACATGTTATAATGTTCACGTTTGTTGGAGAACAGGTTTCTAAACACTTCTCATTACAAGTCAGTGCAGAAGAAGATGTTTGGCTGTGTTGCTTTTTTAAATGCACGTTATAAGCAGGGAGACGTTTCATGTCAGCACGCACAAAAGTTATTTAAACACAAAACCGAAAAACCCAATTCAGAGTTACACAATAAATAGTACAAACAAACCCAAACAGAAGGAAGCTTGATGTTGTGTTTCCTGGTATCTACATTGTTTATGTAAGCACTGCCATGATCTTTAAGCAATTGTTTATTTAATTATTTCAAATCTAACATCATCCACTTTGCTTCAGGGCACAAATTCTTTCTCATATTTTTGCACTGCTTTTGAGAAAAATATGACATCAGTGTTCCTTCACACACACAACAAGACACGAAACTGCAAAGTCTACTCCATTTTAATAATCTGTGATGATAATATTCAATGCACAATCAATCATTCAGTCAAGCTTCATGGATTATGTTCATTTAATCACTGCAACGTATTGTGGAACGATATGCTATGGAACATTAGCGGTTTATAATAAACTGGGTTTAATGTTTCAATCATGTGAAATATCTGTCAGTGCTCACCTGGAACCATAAAACAAACATGATCAGGTTGGTTGTTATTGAATACCTGAAATCTCCCAAAAGCATACACATAAGGAATATTGCTTGTTTTAGAAAGACACAATCAGTATAATCTATATTATAGTGCTTTAACCTTACTTTCTAAATTCCTTTCTCCTGAAAGCTTATTTAATGTTATACTACCTCCATTCAGGATGCTGAGTTGATTGCATGTATGTATTCTGCTTGAATAGCCTCTGCTTCTAATCAAAAGTTATTCAATTTAAACAAAAAAATCGCCTTGCCACTACAATGCTTAAAGGGTTAGTTCACCCAAAAATGAAAATTAGCTTGTGTTTTACTCACACTTGAGTCTTTCTAGGTGTATATGACTTTCTCCTTTCAGACGAATCCAGTCGGATTTATATTAAAAATTGTTCGGGCTATTCCAAAATCTGTCATTGCACTCAGCAGGTGTTGCAGGTGTTGCAACAGCCTAAAGTCGTCAAATAAAGTGCGCACATTCATAATAAACGTGCCCCCAGGGGGGTGAATAAAGACATACTGTAGTGAATGCATGCGTTTTTGTAAGAAAAATATGTCATTATGAGATTGTCATGATTCTGCCCTCGTGTCCTTGATTTTTCCCTAGTCTTGAGGCAGGATCATGACAGACCCATGTTTTGTGTACAAGCACATGGCCTTGTCTTTGGGCCATGTGCTTGTGTTGTCTCGTTCCCTTGCCCCGCCCCCCTTGTTAACCTAGTCGTGTCTTGATTGTCCCATCTGTGCCACCTGTCGTGTCTTGATTGTTTCCCCTATTTAGGTCTCCAAGTGTGCTCTGTCTTGCGTCGGTTCATTGTGATTTGTGTACCTCATATGTGTTCATCATTCGTGATTGTACCTTGTCCTGGAAACTCCTCGAAGTCTTTTGTCCTGCAGTGAGTGTTTGTTAGTAGTTAGTGTTCAGTCTTTGTTTACCTTGTTTATTGTGTTTTGTAGAATTATTTAGTGTTTACCCTAGCCCTTGTTTTCCCCCTCGTGGGTTTTTGTTTTCCTTTTTGTATAATAAATCCTGTGTTGAGTAACTTCCTGTCTGCACCTGAGTTCCTCCCTTGCCAAAACCCTGACAGAATGAACCGACCAAAAAGGAACTCAGCAGACAGGAGGCAATTCTGGTTATCATCAGCCAGCAAGCGGGATGGTTATGAGGGCTCTCGCCTAGTGGTGTTCCGGGGGACCAGGGGAGGTCGCTCCGGAGCAAGTGGTCGAGAGGAGGAGCCACAGAGGTCCCCCCCACCTACCCAGCTGCCAGCAATCCCAGAGGGTCGTGTCCTGGCCGTGGCAACCCTGGGGGATCAGGCAAGCCCCTCCCAGAGTCCTGAGGTGCCCTCCACAGCCAGCAGTCTCCCCATGAAACGAGGGAGACGGTTTTCATGGGAGTCAACTTCTGAGTCTTCGGCGTCCGAGACTGCCCTGCCCGAGACCAAACTCCCCCAACCCGCCTCTGACCCAGCTGTGGCCTCTGCACCGCGCCCAAGGAGGAAGAGGAGGAAGAGGGGGCCTGCCGGTCCTGTGACCCTGTCTCCTCCCGTGCCAGCAGCGGAGAGCGCTGGCGTGCCCGTGCCAGCAGCGGAGAGCGCTGGCGTGCCCGTGCCAGCAGCGGAGAGCGCTGGCGTGCCCGTGCCAGCAGCGGAGAGCGCTGGCGTGCCCGTGCCAGCAGCGGAGAGCGCTGGCGTGCCCGTGCCAGCAGCGGAGAGCGCTGGCGTGCCCGTGCCAGCAGCGGTGGGCGTGCCCGTGCCAGCAGCGGAGAGCGCTGGCGTGCCCGACCCAGCAGCGGTGAGCGTGCCCGAGCCAGCAGCGGAGAGAGATGGCGTGCCCGTGCCAGCAGCGGTGAGTGCTGGCGTGCCCGTGCCAGCAGCGGAGAGAGCTGGCGTGCCCGTGTCAGCAGCGGTGAGCGATGGCGTGCCCGAGCCAGCAGCGGTGAGCGTGCCCGAGCCAGCAGCGGAGAGCGCTGGCGTGCCCGAGCCAGCAGCGGTGAGCGCTAGCGTGCCCGAGCCGGCAAAGAAGAGGGCAGTATGCAAGTCGGCAGTCGTGAGAGCGCAGGAGAGTGCCGCGGCCGACTCTGCAGCAAAGACTTTAGTTCAGTGTGTCTCATCTCGTAAGGAGATGCCAATTGTCTTAGCGGCTAAAGCCTTTTCAGATTATTTGTCTAGTCTTGTCCGTATCCTAGAAGTCCCTGTCAGTCCTGTCTTGTCCTCAGACCCTGTCCCCAGAAATCCCGAGTGTCCTGATGTCGTCTCCCCGTGTCCCGTAGATGTCGCCTCCCCGTGTCCCGTGAGTGTTGCCCCGTGTCCTGCTGATGTAGTCATGTGTCCTGTTGATGTGGCCCCGTGTCTCGTAGATGTCCCGTGTCCTGTTGTCCCCCCATGTCCAGTAGATGTTGCCCCGTGTCCAGTAGATGTTGCCCCGTGTCCAGTAGATGTTGCCCCGTGTCCAGTAGATGTTGCCCCGTGTCCAGTAGATGTTGCCCCGTGTCCCGTAGATGTCCCGTGTCCAGTAGATGTTGTCGTCCCGTGTCCAGTAGATGTTGTTCCCCCGTGTCCAGCTGTCGTCTCCCCGCGTCCCGTAGGTCTTGCCCCGCGTCCCTTGTCTGCTCCTATCATGCCCCCTGTCAGTTGTCCCGAGACCCCTCATCGCCCCTCACCACCCAGACCTGCCCGTACCCCCCGTCGTCAGCCTTCGTCCTGTCCTCCTAAAACTCCTGCCCCACCCACTCACCCTGGTCTGTCCCCCATGAACTTTGTGGTCCCGCCTCCTCCCCTTCCCTGTTTGTTTTTTTTGATTTGTCACCCTAACCCTGCCGTCGTGTATTCATGTCTGCCTTTGTTATTATTTGTCATGTCTTGTTGGTTTGTGTCGGTGTCCCAGTCCGTCATGTCAGTCATGTCCCGTGTTTGATGTTCCCTTGAGGAGCGTCTGGAAGCCGCTCCTTAAGGGAGGGGTTCTGTCATGATTCTGCCCTCGTGTCCTTGATTTTTCCCTAGTCTTGAGGCAGGATCATGACAGACCCATGTTTTGTGTACAAGCACATGGCCTTGTCTTTGGGCCATGTGCTTGTGTTGTCTCGTTCCCTTGCCCCGCCCCCCTTGTTAACCTAGTCGTGTCTTGATTGTCCCATCTGTGCCACCTGTCGTGTCTTGATTGTTTCCCCTATTTAGGTCTCCAAGTGTGCTCTGTCTTGCGTCGGTTCATTGTGATTTGTGTACCTCATATGTGTTCATCATTCGTGATTGTACCTTGTCCTTGAAACTCCTCGAAGTCTTTTGTCCTGCAGTGAGTGTTTGTTAGTAGTTAGTGTTCAGTCTTTGTTTACCTTGTTTATTGTGTTTTGTAGAATTATTTAGTGTTTACCCTAGCCCTTGTTTTCCCCCTCGTGGGTTTTTGTTTTCCTTTTTGTATAATAAATCCTGTGTTGAGTTACTTCCTTGTCTGCACCTGAGTTCCTCCCTTGCCAAAACCCTGACAGAGATATGGTAGTATGGTGAATTTATTTATAGGAGCAAAGGAAGCAAAGTTTCCTTACTTTACTGAAGGAAAACCAGTCTCCTCTTGGTCTATATCGAAATCCTCCAACATTTTTCTCAGCAAATCCTCAGTTTGTATTCGTGGCTGCCATTTTGTTATTTTCTTTCTCCGCATTCATCACTAATCACGTAACACCGAAGTACTACGACATCCGCTGGAACTGCTTCGGCATATGACAGATTAAGGAAGGGATAGAAAAGTGTTTATGTTTGAAATTTGGATATTTTTCTAACACACGGATTCACTACAGAAGGCCTTTATTCACCCGTGGAGCCAAGTGCGGCACGTTTTATTATGAATGTGTGTGCTTTATTTGGCGACTTGAGGACTGTTTAACTGTAACACCCACTGACTGCAATGATAGAGCTTGGAATAGCCAGGTTAATTTTTAATATAACTCCGACTGGATTTGTCTGAAAGAAGTAAAATATAGACACCTATCTAGGATAACTCTAGGATGAGTAAAACACATGCTAATTTTTTTGGTGAACTTACCCTTTAATTCCCCAAATCGTCCAATCAAAAGTTGTGGTAGCACTTTATTTTACAGTCCTGTTCCTCATGTACATACTATGTACTTATTATAGTAATTACAATAACTATGTAATAACTAGGTACTAACCCTGAACCTACCCCTAACCCTAACCCTACCCCATGTAGTTACCTTGTATTACCAGAACTTTCTTAGATAAATACACTGTAAGTACACTATAAGTACATGTTAGTACACGTAAAATAAAGTGCAACCAAAGTTGTTTCTGTTTGTTTGGTGTAAAACAGTATTAAGTTTGTTTCTTATTGGATTTACCCTGAAATAATTCATTTTGATATTACAAAATATTTGGGCTGAGAAGTTTTCCATTTCTGTTCAAAGTCCTCCTGTTCAGTTTGTGCACTTTTATTCTCGCAGAAGAGGAACTTTTGACTCACATTATAAAGTCTGGCAGGGCTGTGGGCAGACATTTTGAGGGGCAGTGGCCAAAATCACCAGGGGTGGTGCAGTTATTGCTCAGCCACATTGTATACAGATGACACACACATATATCTTCATTTGAAACATAAGAATGGATTAGACCCATTGGCCAGCTGCCAATTGGATGTTAAAGCATGGATGACCCTACATTTTTTGAGTATGAGAGTAGAACAGAGATTATGTTGATTGTGTTTACCCCTTCTGATACACACTGCATACAAAAATCTACATCTTGGTGTTCTGGCACCTTATGTAAAGCCATACGTGAAAAATCTGGGTGTGGTGTTGTACAGTGCCTTAAAGGTTGATAGACCAGTCAACCAAGTTAAAAATGAATTCCTTTCTTTCTTTTACTAAGTTTGAAAGAATAATCCATGCTTTTATCACCACTAGGCATGATTATTGTAACTCTCTTTATTTGGCGATCAGTCAATCTTCCTCAAACCACCTTTAAAATGCGGCTGCTATTTCCCCTGTCCTTCAGTCGTTACATTGGTTACCTGTGCACTACAGGGTTGATTTTAAAGTGCTCTAATTGGTTTTTAAGTCTTTCAATTTAAAACTAGGTTAAAATCTTTTTTTATTTGATTTGGGTTATTATTCATGATTTGCATCTGCTTTACCTTGTCTTGTGTTTTGAAGTTTTATTTGTGACATTGTCTTTTTTTTAATTGTTAATGGTTACTTATTTTGTACAGCACATTGGTCAAACGTAGTTGTGGTTAGTTGTGCTTTATAAATAAATTTAAATGTAAATTTATATGCACTATTGTAAATGATGTCTCCAATGATACTAACAACACAGTTTTAAACATTTATTTATAACACATTTAACCTGCCATTTACAGACAATTGTGCATCACCCCACAAACACACAAATGTCTCTGAGTAAACTGCTACTAAAGCGCTTCTTGCCTGACACCCAACACCCCCTTTTGCCCATAATCGTGATGCATTCATTAAAATTTCATGTGGAACGCATTTATTATGATTAGTCATGTAAATAGATTGAGATTTCTTTATTCTTTTTGCGTGTTAATTTACATTTATATTGAATTAGTGTACGTAATATGGGCTCGAAAGAGAGAATAGAGAGGCTGATTATGCTTGCAGATTATGGGCACATCTCGTGGCTATTGTGTTGTGTAATTAAAGGGGAGAGAGGAGAAGAAAAGGGACAGATGTTGCTTCTCAAATTACCGGACCTTTTTTCATCCCGGAAAAGGCCTGAGCAACACCCTCCTCCACCAACAACCCCCAAAGAAAAGATGAAAACTAGAATACATTTAGAAGACAAGCCACAAGCCTTTACCACTTCTCTTGTCTGGCAGATCCTCTTCTTTGAGCTTGGGGAAGAGAATCACTGTGACCTAAACCACAATTGCAGCTGCCTAAGGTGACACTGGGAAATGTCACTGTTTGTAATATGGCTCCTCTAAAAGCTTTTAACATCAAGAAGTTAATTGCTTTAAATGATAACATACTCAGAACAAAATATGCCCCCGATCAAAATGTATTTTTTATGTTAACTATACTGTTTTTATTTAGCATAATACACAACATATAGAGTGATTATGACTGGAAACATCGGAGATGATTTTGATCATTTTGTATGATTACCATTTAATTTGGTAGAAAAGAAGACAGTTTCAGTAAGTTGGTTACTAAACATGAATTATTCCAAATATAGTTAGCCTACCTTGTTAGTTTCAGGTTCAGTCACACAGCCTACAATTATGTGTATCTATAAATGTCTGTAATACAATGTTTTAGGCTACACAGAGAAAAGTTCATGTGTTGAATAATATATCTTATATCATATGCAAGATGGCTAGTTTCTTATTGTCAAAAATGTGACATATTCCTAAATATGACAGGAACATCCAACAAGTATGTGAGCAAAGAACCTCCTAGACTTTCTAGTATAGCCAACTAATCAAGACCAATAGAAATTTGCTCATGTACTTCTAACCTGAGCTTTTTCCATCCCTGGCATATAAAAGAAAGAAACAGATAAAGGATCAGTAGACGAGGAGATAGCAAAAGAGAATGACACATAAAATGAAAGATGAAGGAAGTGATAAAGATGACAGAAACTGTGTGAAAAGGATAGAAGAGGCCCAGTCGTCGACACAAAGCCTAACGAGCCTGGTCAAAGCATCCTGCACGTATGATTGGATTTGTGATTACCGCGAGGTAGCCTCAGCGACCCCGTATATTTGCAGTTTATTACCGAAGGCGCACTTCCATGCAAACACATGCATTCTGAAATGTATTCAAGCAAATCATGGCGCTGTGCCTAAACCCCAGTCAGGAACTATACGTGGAAAATAAGTGTCCCTCACTAGCTCTCAGCGGAGCAAAACCCTTGGCTTTAAGGTTTCTCATCCCCGTCAAGCTTTGAATAACAAGCAGCATTTATCTGTCCATGAAAGGTAGCGGGACAGATCATATCATGCTTTTTAAATATGGAGGGGAAATAAAGAAATGAAACAGATAGGCTTTCTCAAGCCTGGTGTATTCAAGAAGGAGGGGGATTCAAGGTGGGTTTTTTTGGAAAAGTCCTTGCTTTGAGATCAGTAGCCTAGGCTATTAGACTACACTATTATATGGTGGTTATGGAAAGTTCTAATCCATTATCATAGAATTACTTTCAGTGGCGAAATAAATATTTTGGCTGGAAAAAATTACAAAATATAACAAATACAATCGTTTAATACTTATTAAGCATTTTTCCCCCCAGGTAAAATCTCAGTTTTTCTTTTATAGAGTGATACGTTTAATTGCGTACCCCATATGAAAAAAACACTATAGTAATTCATAGCAAATACTTTAGTGTTTTTTAATCATACTATAGTAAAGTGTATTATACTGTATATATTATAGTATTTACAACACTTTTAATGAATGCTACAGCATACTGTAGTACTAATAAATACTGTAGTATACTGTGGTTTTTACCAGTTATAACTGCAGTGTATTGTAGAATAATATACCATATAGTTGTAATACAGTATTGGGTTGGGTAATTTATTTATATTACTATGGTTGTTATCCTACCACAGCAACTAAAATTAAATTTCAACTAGAATTATGTTTCAAAGAACATGTGCTTTGTTCGAGCTGCAAATGGCATAAACTCTGTTTGAGGTTTGTTATGATGACCATAATTCTCTGTTGGTTTTCTTAAAAGTGCACTCAGTATTTTCCCTCATTAAAAAAGATTTTATACATTTAGAAATGAGAAGTATTTTATACATAGTGAGTAGAATATATAAATATAATGAGTATGCTTATTTTTTTAGAATATACCGACTATAGCTTTAAAAGGTTTATACACACAAGGATAAAGACCCCACCTAAAGCTGTTCTATTTTACATGAGCAGGTCTCTTTATGGGGACTGCCATGTTGAAGTCACATGACCAGCTGAATACTACTACTTTATCTTGGTCTCCTGCTGACGCTGATGCTTACAGAATTAATAATGGCAGACTGTGAATAGAGCTTAGAAAGTTCTTAAAATATAAAATTTTCAGTGGCTGAAAAAAAAAATACTATATTCAGATTCCATGTGTATATTAAAGTGACATGAAAAACAAACAACAACAAAATGGATGGCCATCACTGAGAAATTAGACTGGATCTCTTCCATCTATTCTATCTTACCTAGAATCATTCACACAGCCAGGAAAGTGAGCATCCCCATCTTTAAATGAGACTAAAGACAACAGCAAACACTTCCCACTGACAGTAAAATAGCATCGGAGCAGGTACTAACACAAACCCAGAGCTGACCTCATGTTTTCCTCTCCTGTCACTCCTATCTTTACCATCTTTCATAAGCCTTCGGAGGACAGCAGTAAAACATGAGGGGAAAACACTCTTCATCAGGATTAGGATGTTTTCAGCTTCAGGTTTCATCACAGTTATGGATCATTTTGATCAAATTTGGATCATTCATCAAAGAAAGAGACAAGGGGGGGAAATTAACATCTATTTTTGTCTACATAGACTTGTCTGTCCATAGTCTATATTGTCTGCTTTCATTTATCAGCTACAGTCTTGGTTTGTTTTCTTACAGGGCTGGATTTGAAAAAAATCATAATTTCAAAATGTACATATTACTTTTGATGTCTCAAACTTTCTGTGATGTATTTAAGCAATACTGTACAAAATAGCCTATTGTAAACGTTCACAACTAGACAGCGTTAAGCTTGACATGCAGCATTGAGGAGAGGAACCACTAATTTTATAATAGTTATTTTACCATGTTCTAAATAAATTAATTTGTGTTACAAAAAGTGGTTAAATTTATCTTTCTAAACCTGTTGTAAACCGACATATTACGCAAAACGTTTTGATATCACTGAAGAAATGGCGTCCTCTGGCGCTCTAATGTAGACACTACCTTTGCGTTTCAGTGGACAATACGCGGTGGATATTACACCGTTCCAGAAAAAAGTTAACGCCTTTCTAAGGACATTAATCATTATCACATGTCAAGTCTATTTAGCTATTACTAAAGGTAAAGGACAAGGCAAGACTGACTGGAACTGGAAAATGGTGTTTGCGCAACATTTAGACTACAGGAGGCGCCAGTGGACAACAAATCGGCCTAACAGAACAACTCTCTACAGCTTTTAGCTTATGACATCTTCAGTCATAATATTAATCTGCTTCCGGTTGTAAAATGCCCTCTGAAAAAATGAGGACAGTAAGCAAAAATAGGCTACCGTCCAAAAGTTTTGGCTCACATAGAACCTTTCGTTTGTATTTTGATGCAGGTTTTGTAGAAATTAATATCTGCTCATTTTCAACACACCTGTGACTTACCTTAATGAAAATAATTATATATATATATATATATATATATATATATATATATATATATATATATATATATACAGTGCCACTTGAAAGTTTGTAAAAACCTTTTGCAGAATCTGTGTAATTTTCACAAAGAGAGATCATACTACATGCATGTTATTTTTTTTATTTAGTACTGTCCTGAGTAAGATATTTTACATAAAAGATGTTTAAACTTAGTCCACAAGACAAAAATATAGCTGAAATTATTAAAATAACCCCATTCAAAAGTTTGTGAATCCTTGGTTAATACTGTGTGGTTACATGAATGATCCATGATGTTTTTTTTTTTGTTTTTGTTTTGTGATGGTTGTCCGTGAGTCCCCTGTTTGTTCTGAACAGTTTAACTGAACAATGTTCTTCAGAAAAATACTCCAGGTCCTGCAGATTCTTCAGTTTTCCAGCATCATTTTCATATTTAACCCTTTCCAGCAGTGACTGTATGATTTTGAGAGCCATCTTTTCACACTGAGAAATACTTGCGTGTTTCCCGCAAAACAAATAAAGTACAATTTACCTTGATCTTCAAATTCAAAAAGTTTTCACCCCCAGCTCGTAATGCATCGTGTTTCTTTCTGGAGCATCAGTGAATGTTTGAACCTTTTTTAATAGTTGTGTCCCTCAATTGTTTTCAGTGTGAAAAGATGGATCTCAAAATCATACATCATTTTTTTGTCTTGTGGACCAAATGTAAACATCTTAAGTAAATAGAATAACATGCATTTTGTATGATCTCTTATTTTGTTACAATTACATTTAAACAGACTCAAGGGGTTCACAAACTTTCAATTGGCACTGTGTGATAGATATCAAAAATCAGTTCATTATGGGTTAATGCTAGCTCCTGTGTTCACAATCTTGAAGATTATTGAAGCTATGCACATCAATATGAAAAGCACAAGGTCTAAATGAATGAACATCTGCTGAGGTTTTGATCTCATCACATCATGGCTGTCCAAAACTGCAGGAGCAAGTACTGTTTATATATACTTGCAGTTAAATCAAAGGTTAAATCTTGTCTTTGTGCCCTGAAATCAGCAATGCAGAACAAACCAAACAAAGCCACTGAAGTGTGTGCACATGCATTTGTGGATATTTTAGAGGCTAGTGGAAACAATAAGGTGATGTAAAGGCAGATTGAAATGCAATGTTTTACTCATTTTAATTTGTGTAAGTGCTGGGATGAGACATACATCAGCCAAGCAAATAGACAAACCTACACACAAATTGGAGTTTATTTTCTAAAGACCACCGCAAAGAAACTGAAAGTGCAACACTCCAAACAGGTGAAAGTGAGATTTATTGAACCTGAAACTTTGTCCATATTAGCTTTTTGTCTTACAAAGAGTAAAATGTCCAGCATATAGTCATACAATATTTATTCTTAATAATGGAAAGGTCTCAGGTTATACAGCAGTTAGGTGTGAAGCGATAATGACAAACTATTTATTCAACAACTAAATATTATAAACAAATGGTGGCTACTAACACTGGTTAGATCTTATTAAATGTTTCAAAGTGGAGAGGTTAAGACTTCAGCATTTAAACAGTTGAACGGCTCAACAGCAGAGCGCAGACACAACCTGTTAAACTCCAGTTTCAATTAGGCAATGAAAAGAACAGCCATCAGCTGACAGAAAATAATTAATTGTGCTTTGCTAAATTGAGGTTTACAGTTCTTGGGAGGAAGAAATGCCCCCTGCCCCCACCAAAAAAAAGAAAAAATTATATATATATATATATATATATATATATATATAAAATGGAAAAACGCTTATATTGGAATGACAGTTCGCCGTTTAAATCTGAGATTCACTGCACAGAGGGCAAGAGCACCACTTAAAAGCTTCACACATGACCTCCTGGTTTACTGACTAGTGGAGAGCAGGTGTTTTGGTTGCCATCAGCCAGGTTAGGAATGTTTGGGTTTAAATGTTTCGAATGTTCTTCTGCAGAGTTCAGAGGTCACTTGTTGTCCAGTCGGAGAAGCTGCTCCTTACCATTGACTGTGAGAGATTTGAGCTGACCGTCCTCCTCTACCTCCACTCTCTCTTGACCATTCTCTACAATGCTGTAATGACACAAAAGTTAGCTGTAGATTGAGGTGACATTACCTGTACAATTATCACCATAGTCAGCAGTAAAGTCTTCGTCAGATTATGAGCAATCTGCATATATATGTTCTTTGGTACCGTTTGGTGGTGATCCTCTTTCCATTGATGAATTTGGTGGATGTAGAGACGGATCGGAAGTTACCCATTCCACCACCACCCCCACCAACTGAGGAGGAGGAAAAGGAGGTGAAGCCACCCCCACCCATTGGGCCAAATGAGGTGAAACCTACAGAAATGATGACGATGTTCAAATACACAGTATACCAGTCATACCCAGAAGGACCTTTTGTCATTTTCATGGGCTACACACATATTAACATACCTGTGTCAAACCCAGAAAAGGGGGAACCAAATGGAGAAAATCCAGGAAAGATTGAACCTGTCGTTCTGCTCCGGCTCACACCCCTATGACGCTGCCCACCACCAAAGAAATCTTCAAAGGGGTCATCAGCTAAATCAAAAGAAATCAAACAATATTATAGCTGTACGTGTAAAATATGTTAGAATAAAGTGGTTCCACAAGCACAGTTTATCTACGACTGAACCATTTACCAACTGCACAATATTGTATTACAGAACTAGAGAAACCATTTACAGCATCTAAATATGGAGACAGTGAGGGGAAAAATACTTTTCTGAAATCTGCCATTAAAAACGGGGAAAAAGTTTAACGAAAATAAATTCCTCACATTGACTGACAAACACAGCTCACCACCACAATCATTCACAAATCAAGCAACCAGCTTGACTTAATTCACACACGCAATCGTATTACAGACAACATTTTGGTAAAACCCCGACACATCTCTGATCATTTCTTTATAATATTTCACCTACATCCTGCTACCTGTGTACTGTGCCACTAACTGGTTATTTTTAGGCAAAACCTACGCTCCCTTTCCATTTTGCCTCATTCTTCACAGACTAACACCATCAGTATTCAGTTTTCAGCTCCACACACACAGGAACTCAAACAGACCACATCCACTGCTAAAACTCCCCTCGCTTCTCCCTCTCTTCAGTGACTACTGTTTTTACTGAAAAACACACAGAATCATGAATCTGCTGTGATCACTAAATGAATCATTATTCAGTTATTTAATATCCAAACAACTCTCAGCATTGTCATAATTACAGCAGAAATACCATCGAAAACATCTAAGTTAATATGGCAGGCCTTTTGAATGTTGTGTTGGACAATAAGTGGCTTTTTGAGTCAAAAAGGTTGAAAACCACTGGCTTGGCTATAAAAAAGGTCACCAGTTTGATCTATCTGCTTGTTTTAGACACCAAATACCATCTATTGACCAACTCTGGCCGTCTGCCACTCAGAGTAAGGAAACATTGTTTCAAGAGAGCTAGATTATCATCTCCTGAAAAACCAGATTACTTTTACATAAAGGTAATTACTATACCATTTATTACAACAAACACACCTGAGAGCTTATAAATGTATGATGCATTGTTACAATTGTTTGACAGCCACTGTATATTCACAACTTTCTTTAGACAAATTAATAAATTAAGCCTTGGAGTAAATGCTTCTATCCAAAGTGACTTACAGTACAGGTGTTATAAGGGGGAGAATCTCCCTGGATCTACGTGCACTGCTCATGTCTCACTGGTCCTTTAATGCTGAGATCAAACCCACAAGTATTCGTTTTCGCGCTTTTATTACGTTTACATATTTTATTTCTATTTTCTTCTCTGTTCATGGAAATACTAGGCTTATGGGGGCTGTAAAGATCTATTTTTATTCATCCTCATAATTCTGGGAGCAGTGTTGCAATGTAGCGTCATGCCTGCTGAAACATGTCTAGATCAATGCTTCTCCATTTTCAGGCACCTTCATATGAACTTTTCCCATCTCCTATAAGTAGTTTGATTTGGCAAGTAGAACCACGACTGATATCTTCACAAGCGCGCACACACACACACACACACACACACACACAGTTATTCTAACCCACCCCCAACCTTGTCATGGCTACATAAACACAAATAAACACCAATGATCTTCTATCATCAAGGATGGACCTCCTGAAACATTCCAATTCGAAAATTCTCAGTGCGTTGACATATTTCTCACAGATAAACATATATTTGCACACATACCTGTTGAACACATACACTCATTTTCTCTCTCATAGCGGCCTAGAGCTATTAGCCATTCCCTTTCTCTTGCTGCTCTTTTATTCGGAAGCTATTTCTGAGAACATTCCTAGTGGATGATGCACAGTCTCTTCTCGTCCCCCTTGCTGGTCAGAGCGCTCTCGCCATATTTAGAGTGCCTCTATGTTTTACACACATGCCGTTCAGCCATTTGCTCCCAGCAGTTAGAGTCAGTAGACATGGGGAAACACAGCATTTAACAGATGACTAATATGTGTGATCTACAATCACTCCAACAACACCATTTTTAACAGTTAATAAACTCCTCAATCAGCTTTCATGCTTTTAAGAACCCAAAAACAGAAATTCAGTTACTGTTTACTCTGCTTTGAGTCATTATAAACCTTTTGTTATTTTATGTGTGGAAATTATTATTTTTTAAATCTTCACATAAAAAAAAAAAAAAAAAAAACAGTATAGATGGGCCCATATCAATAAAGAGGTTCAACCAACTCGGAGTTAAAATGTGAACTCTGATTCACCATGAGATGAGAAACTGAGTTTTCGGTTTAAGAACAGCTGATCTTAGTTTGTTCACCCAACTCTTGAGTTATGCACATGCACCATGACTATAAAAAGCCATAAGCAATGGTGCTCCAATTTTATGAATCTGCAACATCACCCGAAAAAAAGAGATCCGCATACTTTTCCCCAGTAAAACTGGAAATGCTACTGCAAGCATACAGAGACTATGAGCATATATTTAAAAAAAAAAAAAAATGTCTGCAGTGGTGAAGGAGAGAGAGTTGGCATGGGATAAAAATTGCTGCTCAAATCAAATCGCATGTTTAATTTTTAATCACTGTTATAATAACAGAGGTCAAAACTGGCAGAAGGGCAAGTTACTGACTGTTATGTTCATTTGACATTTTACATCAAATAACAAAATATCCTTCAGTGTCTATTTCAATGTGCAGCAGCTTTTTCCACATGGATCTAATGCCGTTTTCAGACAATTAGATGTTTTCTCATCTAATTATGGTAATGAAATTAACACTTGATATACTCATATAAGGCTCATAAAAGCAGAGGCTCTACACCACCACCTCTGAGAGATGCAGAGGAGACGGCCTGAGTATGAACACTGGAAGGACAGCAGCTGAGGGAGCTCCAGGAGGAAGTTCAGTGATGTTCAGTAAATGCCAGGGTTTGATTCTGTAGAATTCATGTAGAACTACACGATTTTACCTCATTCTTGTGTATTTTCAGTTACCGGTTAAGGAGTTCTGTATCATCAAATTATTAGTAAAATGTGTGGAATGAATGAATGTATGAGGTATTCCAACAATGCTTCAGCTTTAAAAAGGGGGAAAGACTGAAAGAAACTCTGGGATTACTGAAGAAAACCTGCTCCTGACCAGGTTAAGTTCACAGAGTAACCATGGTATACCTCTCTTTCAGAAACGGGCTGGACTTACCCCACTTTCTCGGGTTTGAGATAACACCTGTTCTCAAACCGAAACTCCAGAGCTTCCCCCATTTCAAAGAGACCTCCTTTCCAAAATGGGCCTCAGCCTCAGATGTGAAATTATTGTATTTATGTATACAGATATATAAAATATAAAACAGCCCTTTCAGTAATGTGAGAAAAATGTTCCCATAATATACACCCAAGTTAAGGGCACATTTATAGAGAGTATTTTTAGTGAATAATATAGTTATGGTAGATTAACAGAAAGCTAATCGTCAAATGAACCCAATAATTTCATTCAAAACCTAATTACCTAATTATAACTCAAACCGTGTCACTGCAGTCACAGAGACACTGTGAGAGATTAAATGACCTTCATTTCCTTTCTTTGGGAATTTTGTTCTAATTATACATACTGCTGTTTTCACTGACAAGAACCACTTTATTCTGAAGCGATGCGGGTTGAACGTGGTTTTGCTATTAAAAATCCTATACGTCCTCTTTTACTATTCCACGTGTAATTTTTGTTGTGTAATCAAAATAAATTACACATGCACCTACCAAAGAAATCTGCGAATGGATCTCGGCCTCCAAAGAATTCCCTGAAAACGTCTTCTGGATTTCGGAATGTGAATCCTCCCATGAGATCCTCATCATAATGGCCTCCTTTTCCAACAAGTAATAATTAGAGGAAAACCACATTTTCAAAAACAGGTAAACGTGTCAAAATATGACATAAATCAGAAATAACTTTACTTACCTCTATGAGATAGGCCTTCTTTACCATATTTATCATACTGTCTCCGTTTGTTTTCTGTATGAAAAACAAAAAAATGTACATACTGAGAGGACAACATCTGAGCCGTTAAAGGGGGCTGTTCTGTGCCAAAACTATAGTTTAGAACACGTGTTAAGTTGATCATTACTACTAAAACCACTCAAGCAGGGACGAATGTAACTGGCCATTTTTTAACAGATATTTAGTCTGGTAAAGATTTAATCCACAGTGTGACTGATATCTGCGCCAAATGCCATCCTATTCTGAGGACAGGCGCCATGCCTCGACATGTTTAAAACATTCACAAGTCAAACATTTCAACTGCCTACAGTCTTATTACACTAATCCCAGCTCATTCTGGGTACAGTTCTTTATGCTTTATGCTGTTTTTACCAGCATAAAGAGAATATCCTATGGGACATTCATTCCATAACAAGTCTTTAATTTAACAATTTAGAGTAGTAATTTAAAATGTTAATTCTCCAAAATGAGATGTAATCATATTTTTAAAAAAATATATATATATATATAAATAGCAATACCGTCTGACAGGACTTCATATGCCTCCGAGATCTCTTTGAACATTTTTTCAGCTTGTTCTTTGTTGTTTGGGTTTTTATCTGGATGCCACTTTAGTGCTTTTTTTCTGTACCTGTAAAAACAAACAAACACACACACACACACACCCTTATTAAAATAAGACAACTTAAGGGTGAAAGGACAACGCAAAAGAGGTTCCTTAAATAAAATCCAGTTTAAGAAACATTGCCAACTAAAATCTGCATGTAGATAGATGTAATACATGTAATGCAGTTAAATATTAAAACCATTAATTATTTTTGGGATGAGAATTAATTTATTTTATGAAATGGTGACCAGTCACAAGACCCAAGGTATTTGCTTTGACCATAAATGTGAAGACATAAAATCGCAATAAGCATTGTGCTTTGTTATTTTTGATATTAAATAAAGTCTAATTTAAAATTGTGTCCATTTTATTAAAAGATTCAACAGTTTTGGTGCTGTTTAATGTGGTGACCGATTGCTACAGCGGCTGAACGGATCATCTCCTCTGCTTTAACTGCAGAAAAATTATATCCGGTGACCATAAACTCTAGAGGAGCACTTCACTAAATATATGCACCATATAACACATTCATTATCATTTTTACTGTTCTTCAATATTTAATTTACATTAAATAAATCCATTAAGTTTTTGTAATATAAAATGTTTATATTTAAAAAACTAATTGGATTAGAAATATAATTATGTAAGTGCAAAGTTAGTATTATAATTGTTATTACTATAAAAACTTTTAATAAGTGTAATAAAACACACAAATGAGTTCATTTTAATCGTCAGTATTATAGTAATGTAATGTATGTAATGTAATGTAATGTAATCCAAACGACTCTCATGTAGATTTTATAGTTTTATAGAAACTGTTTTTTTCCTTGAGAAAATTTGCCATGCACTGTAGCCGATATATATACAAAATGTATATTGATTTAGAATTTGATTGAATCAAGCTTGTTAATCGACATTGAATTGAATCGTGAAATTTGTGTCACTACCCAGCCCTAGTAAAGAGTCTGGTCATGTCTACAGTCAATAAGAAAATTTGCTAAAACTTTTAATTCCGGACTGGATTGACTTCATTTAACATCTTAACACAGTTGTTCCATTCCATTCGCAAGTTTTTTTATATATACACAAGTTTAGATCAGTTTTGAGATCTGATGAAGGAGCTTGGTGTTATTTAGTGTAGAAAACAACAAATTTACACACATATAGTATACATTTTAATTGATTTAGTTATGGGTTAAACATAACTGCTTTAAGACCTATGTAAATCAATACCTAAGAGTTCATTGTAAAGTACTTCAGGGTCCTTCTTTATGATGCTTACACATCACTGCATTACAAAGTCAAGCACTACGACTTCAGATGGTGTGACAACAGGTCAGCATCTCACACACTAGGCCCGAGTCAGCGATACACACCCACCCAGCAGAATACAGCAGGGTCAATGGCCTAAACCAGACACTCCATAGTCCATACACTACCAGATGTGTCCTTTGCACATCTT
This sequence comes from Carassius auratus, assembly GCF_003368295.1. Classification (NCBI taxonomy): domain Eukaryota; kingdom Metazoa; phylum Chordata; class Actinopteri; order Cypriniformes; family Cyprinidae; genus Carassius; species Carassius auratus. The sequence continues at coordinate 14,315,841 of NC_039274.1, forward strand.
TTAATAGTGTTTGCCCTCCATAACTCTGTGCTTTAGAAATCCACCCCATAACCATCAGCAAATTCAGTGACCTATAGAGTCAGCATTCAATTGGCATTTGATTACCTGACAAACAAAGGACAGAACACCCTTCCCAGGGAGCTAGATGAATAAGGCATTGACAAGGCATGAGGCACAATGTGTCTAAACATCACTAAAAACTGTCTGCTCCCCATCTATCCACACACTGTATTCCCTTTAATCCTTGTTATTGTTAATATAGAGAGCTGTTGGTTTTTTTTTTTTTTTTTTATAGAGAACATCAGAACCGAGGAATTGAAACAAACAGACATTAGAGACAAGCAGCAAAGAGCAGAGATCTCAAAAGCACAGTATCAACTAACCCCTGTGCTTCACACAGTCACTGTTATCATTACTGCTCTACTGTGTCCGGTGTGCAAAAATAGATGCCCATGACACGGAGTACTTACGCTTTCTTTATATCATCTTGGGATGTATTTTTCGTCACACCCAGGATCTCGTAATAATCCCCCATGGCTCAAGTTTTGGGTTTCCACTCCTCTGGATGAGGATAAATTTTCAGCAGTGGCCCTGGAAAGAAAAAGAGAGCAAGAAATCTTGTTGAAGAAGATATAAAAGAGGGTGTGTTTTGGTAGCTATGTGGGTGGGTGGCTACTGTGACAGACATCTTCGAAACTCCGACTCGTCATGTGAAAACATGGTTCTAATTTACATTTCATCCATAAAGGCATCTATCATGATTCATGATTATATTTATCCAAATAACATTTCAGGTTCCTATACTTTATTGTACTGTATAGTGTATATCTTCTTATCAACAAATTCCAGCCTTTTCTGGCTCAAGTTCAATAAAATAAACATGACAAAAACACTAAATAAATAAAATATTACCAAAGTAGTTTACAGATGTTCTCACATTTCCTCCAAATAACTCATTTATTACACTTACAAGCCATAATTCAATCCGGTCAACTCGAAAAACATCTTATCATGAAGAACAAAATGTCAACTGCTTCCAAACAATCAGGAACCAAATGTCCAAATGCAGTAGCTTTCCAGCTGGAGCTCACTGGTGTTATTTATATCTACAGTGCCCTTCAGGACAGGACCAGAGGTGATCATGGCACAGCACTGGCTTTCCTCTGCATTGTTAAAATAAATACATTTAGTTCACCCAATAGTTCACAAAAATCACAGTTTCACACCATCACTGTACTGTAGTTACAGCTTTAAAATGTGTTATTTTTAAATGTCTGGGTAAAAAAAAAAAAAAAAAAAAAGTGCAGCAAAGTTGAATTTATTTTTTTCTATGGTTTGTTTCTCGTAATGTTTGCTGAATTCTGTTTTGTCCCACAGCTTTTGTTAAGGATGACTGATTTGCTGCTTGAGCTACTGCTGCCCTAAAAAGAAAAAGAAAAAAGACTGGCATGGTAATTCAACCTAAATCTGTAATTAGTTATTTAAATTTTAGTTTATCTTTTAATTACAGTACTCTTGCGAAAGTATGTGTTTTGAGTATATAAGAGGTCGATGATTTATCGGTTTTACCGATTAATCGGCACCGATAGTTGATTGCTGGAACAATCGGTTATCGGCAAAAATCCATGTCGATAGTTTTCCGCGTTTGTCACGTGGTGCTGCACTGAGCAGAGCGAAAACTTCAGACAGAAAATCCTGCTGCACATCAGAGCGCCATTCACATAGTTTTCCATTAATTTACATTTTATTTTCCACCTGAATCGTTGTTAAATGTACATAATGAATTGTATATTGAGCATTTCCATCGAAACTTTGTCTTTCTGTGGCTCTAATAAAGTCTGTATGTTTCATTTACAGAGCTATAATATAAAACTTATTGCATTTTTAAAATAAATACATTTAGTTCACCCAATAGTTCAACAGTTCACGGTTCATGCCTTGATTTGAAATAAAAATTTAAATACACTGAATTTTTGAGGGGAAAAAAATTAAGCTTCTTTAAGAAAAAATAAATAAGTTGTTTTATGCATTCAAATAATTAGACATGCTAAAACAGAATTTGGTAACAATAAAATAAAATAATGGTGAGAAAAAATAAAACATTTCATAGGGCCCTAATCATGTAATTTTTGTTAAACTTTTATTAAACTGATTTGAAAATGTATACGTTTCATGATTTTATTTAATTAGACTTACTTTATGATTAAACTTTAATTTAACTATTAAAAAGGAGTGGAGTAAAATTAAAATGTAAAAAACAGAATCCAGAAAATGTAAATAACTGTATTTGGAATTAAAAAAAAAAAAAGGAATTTAGGAAAGAATTTAACAGATTTCATAGGGCCCTATTAGAGTGTGGTTATTTCAACAATTACCATTACAGTTACTTTTACGTTTTTTTTTTTTTTTTTGTCAGTATCCATTTTAAAAACTATCGGTTAATTAATCAGTATCGGCCAGTGTGGTCCAACCTTGCTATCGGTAAAATCCAATATATATATATATTTGTATAAGTATCTGGGTCGTTTCCTCCAAATTAGACAAGGAAGGCAGCCTCTACTCAAAATATTAGATGAGAAAAAAAGATTGTTTGTAGAACAAATATAAAACAACGCAAATATTACAAAATCTAACATTAAAAATTATATAAATTACTTGTATTCCTAAAGAAACCTTGTGCAACTGCTATACCAGAAGGTAAAGTAACAGCAGGAGTACGCGACTCTCTCGCCTCCCTCGAGCCCACTGGGGATGATTTGGTGGGGGATAATAGAGATGAATAGGGGAAAATCACGTGAGAGGAAGCAATGCCTACATCTCAATACGATTGGATATGACTGGTTATGTTTGGCTGTGATTGGCTCATGCGATAAATCATGTCTCTTGTGTTCGTGTACGTTATGGTTTTGTGAATCAATGTGAACTGACAATGCAACGTAATTAATGGGAAGACTCATTTAAAAAAAGAAAGTAAAAAACTCAAATACTTCGATATAAATCTTCTTAGTAGATCATCATTACATCTTCATATAGTAATAATGTTTTTAACAATGTTTTCCCAACGAATACTGGACTCCTGCTCAAAATTATAAATTAATATAACGAGAGCAGAGCAAATCGATTTCGGAACAATGCAATCAATTTACAGGTAAGAAAGCACCCTAAACCTCGGTGTCTGTGACAGGATTTATTGAGCTTTAATGACTGATGAACAGAAGAATTTAAAAAAAATAGTTTAAAGTTAACTGTTATAAACTGCTGAACATAAATATATATTCACACACATACACACACACACATATATATATACACACACACACACACACACATATACACATTTTTTTTATGTTTATGTTTAATCAACCAAGAACATGTGACTGGGACATGAATTTACATTTGATAAAAAAAAATAATAATCATCATTTCAGAACACCATCGATGGTGCAATGGAACAGCAGCGATTCAGCATTGCATTTTTTACCGCTGCAAGCAAAGCAGCTCCGTTCTAATAAACACTGCTTTAATATTCATTATATACAGACAAGATGAAAAGAAAATACCACCTAAACTTTTCTAGCCACGTATCACCCTGTAGCCCAAGACTAGTGTCCCACTGAAGCAGTACCTGGATGGGAGACCTCCTGGGAAAACTAGGTTTCTGTTGGAGGAGGTGTAAGTGAGGCCAGCAGGGGGTCCTCACCCTGTGGTCTGTGAGGGTCCTAACACCCCAGTATAGTGATGGGGACACTATATTGTCAAAAAAAAAAAAAAACACTGTCTTTCAGGTGAGACATCAAACCGAGGTCCTGACCCTCTGTGGTCATTAAAAACCTCATGGCACTTCTCGTAAAGAGTAGGTGTGTAACCCCGGTGTCCTGGCCAAATTGCCCCCCTTGTGAATCATGGCCTCCTAATAATCCCCATCCACTTGATTGGCTCCATGACTCTCTCTCCTCTCCACCTGTAGCTGGTGCTCACTGGCGCTGTTGTACTGTAACAGGTGGATGCTGCACACTGGTGGGGGTTGAGGAGAGACCCCACCCACCCACACACACAGACACACACACACACACACACATGATTGTAAAGCGCTTTGGGTGTACAACAATACACAATAAAGCGCTATATAAAGGCATAATTCATTCATCCATTAATTAATTAATTCATTCATTCATTCATTATTGAAGAACAGCCATTTACAGACTTGTCATTTTGGAAAATAATTGCAATTCAGTTTGAGCAAATCCAAAACAGAGATCGGCTGATGAAAAAAACTGCCGGTTGTTCCAGGGGTTCACCGCCTTCAGCATCCTACACACAGCTGACTGACTGCTCACACCAGCAGGATATACAGGGGTTGTACACTTTCAGTCTTTGAAGAGACAGGAAAAACACCATACCACAGAAATGGCAACAGGTAAATTTTGTGACATTTTCAAATCACGGGAAATACATTGAAACAGGTAATTGGCCCATGCCTAGGAGGCAAAAGTTGTGTAGGCTAATGTATTCCGGTCTTAAAATACAACTTAATTTTAATTGATATGCACAAAAAATAACCCAGTCATTCAATGCTCTGATTGCATTTATTTTCATTTAATTGAATATAAGATAAAATCTCATATTTGTTCAAAAGAATACGTCCATTGTTTATTGGCACAATGGTTATCAAGGCTCATCTAGGCACTAAAAAAAATGGACTATATTGCTAATATTTAATACATGAAGATTAAGCACAGAAAGATTATCTGCAGGACCTAAGTATACTCAAATTTTACAACAATGTTTGGCAATGTTTAGTATGTAAAAAACACCTACTGTAACAAATGGAGAGACAAAAAATAAATAAATAAGCACTGAACATTAACCATTAAAACAATTTAAGTTTAAAATCTGTTACTGCAAAAAAAAAAAGGATTGTAATTTCTCTCTTTACAATTCGTGTGTTGATTTTAGTATAGAGCCTGAACCATGGAATTACATTTGTGAACTTGTGTTAAGAGGAGAACACTATTGGTAACTGAGAGCACAATCAAACAAATAAATAATATATAAATAAATAATCACACACACACTAAGTAAACAGAACAAAAGGACACTATGTAGAATTTTGTCAAGGATTGATGGATGCCAATTTTCTTATGGCTTGGACATAATCCTAATACTCAATACACCCCCCTCCACTTCACCTGTTCTCTTTAACTGGATCATTCAGTGCGTTTTTTTAAACCACACCTTCTGCCCCACAGCCAACATTCCTGACTCACAGCTCCATTCAATTTAAAACACATTTTTGAGACGGCCTCTTCGCGAAAACACAGTTTTAAGCAACAGTCCTCTCTCCATGATTATTTTTCCTCTGTCCTATCTTCTTCCAAGTCTCTGTTGAACATTCCTTAGCTCCTCGACATGAAACAGCAGTCAGGGCAAGCTCACAAATGTGTGAACATGTGAAATGGCTGCGGAATTCTCTTGAGCTTTGTTTTTCTGGCTTCTCATAGTGGCACTAAGAGGAGGCTGTCAGCTCAGCTCAAAGCAGATCACTTGACTGCAATAACTTGCGCCAAAGCTGACCACAGCTCAGCCAGTTTTTGTTGGTGGAAACTGGTTCAGTGGTTCGAAAGGCTAAATTAGACATCTACACGTGAAAGGCAAAGAGGTACACAACAGGAACAGTCCTAAAAATAAGCCAGTATGATAGGATGGGGATGTATGGGTGTTTGCGGGGATGCCTGAAGGCAATATCAGATCAGTAGATTAAATAGCTGGGTTCGTTGGCCAGGTGTTGAATCAATACAAACTGTCAGTGTGCCCATTCACCTTCTATTGTTTTTCCTTCTATGAGAATTTAGAAAGAGAGATTATTTGAGTGAGCATGTGTTTGTCAATGTGACCAGTTGATGCACTGCTGTATAGGATAATGGGAATCATTATTCGGCAAAGGTGTGACAGACTGAACCAGAGGACAGCTTAATGCACTGCTTATGTGTTTGCTTGAGGTTTATGGCCAAATGATTCAAGTTTCTGACTAATGCTACAAGGAAACTTAAGAAAATTGTTTCTCTTTCTTTGAACAAGTACAGTGACACGTTGTGGTAATTTCTAGAAGAAAAAGACACACTTCCTTATAGAAGATGCCTGGCAACCAAAGACTATTTACAAGGGTAACTTCTTTGTCCCAAAGAGAGATTTGATTGATTTGATTGACATTAGGCCATTAAAATCGGTTTTTAAGTACTAAGCAATTATTGTGCATGTATTGTAATATGATTAAAATAATAAATATTGTCTGTCGGCCACATCAAGCAACAGTGAATTATTTTTTACAGCTTAAATAACACGTTGTTGTTGACTGGATGGAAGACATAAAAAGTTTCAAATAAATTCTGCCTCTTCTTATGTTGAAATCAAGGTGGATAGTGATATAGCCATAAAGAGAATGAAATGTACACTGGTACCATCACAAAGGCAAAACCTACACTGGGCATTTTTGAAAGCATTGATCTTTCAGAGAAACATTGACAGCACTGAGAACTAAAGGGACAATTTGCTGGTTCACTTGGTCACATCTAACACCATTTTATACTAGCACAGTCGAACTGTCTTATGCTACCCCAGTTAACCGTTTTACCCCTGAGGAAGGTTAACAAATTTGAACAGCTTCTCTCGAACTAAAAATGACGTACTACACATAATAATATTACAAATCAGTATAGTCCTTAATGGATTACAATGTAAAAGGTTTTAGGAGTCCTTATTAAGCATGCCTAAATATGAAAATGCGTCAGTTTGAAATTGCAGACAAAAACGTCAAAGATGTCAGACTTTTAGTACTTCCTACTAAAAGTGTAAACCGAGATGATTTCAGGTACTTTCTGCCAAACAGTGCCGTGCGTGAACAGTCTTCAGCTCACTTTCTAGATTTTTCCTTGTCCTTATGTTGTTCTACAGACTGAAGAGCGATTGAAGAGCAATGTGATCTCTTTAATTCCGTCCACAATTTCTATAAACAGCATCAGCACTAATTAAAGGGGGAAAAAATGTCCATCATGTCTCAGGTTCGTATGACATTTCAAAGCAATAATATTACAGGTGTGACCAGAAGCGAAAAGTTCTAGAAAATCGAGCCACAGTTCGCCAGGTTCGAATCGTATCACCTGCTTATGTCAGTTTACGTTACACATAAATAAAAGACACTGTCTGAGATTTACATGTAACACTGATCATCTTTCCATCCTATTTTCTCTGCCATTGAATTTAACGGGGGAAACGCGCCAGGGATGTTGTCTGGTTAGGCAGCTCACTAGATTGTGAAACAGACTGCAACGTTATCTCCTTATTAAAGCAAACCGAAAAATCATCATATCTCAAATTAAAACTCACCAACCTTATGTAACGGATAACGTACAGGTGTCCTTATCCCGCTGCTTTATTCGGACCTCCAGTGTGTGTCCCAGTGATGATGAGGTCGAGTTCCTTTTTTCTACCCCTAAAGGAATGATTCGGTTTGTTCTTCTCTTCGTTTGTGATCAGAATAAGTTTCCCATGTGAAGGACAAGGATCAGCAGACGTGTGACTCTTTATCCCCGATATTGGGATGTCGCTAATGTTCTCCAACAATCCGCCGACCTCTTCTAAGAGCCGTTTCGTCACTTCCTGTTACTCGAACAGCTTGAGGGAGATTCTGCGATGTGTCAACTAATTATTTTGTGATATGGGGGGAATTGTCAAAAAAGACTTTTTATTTATTTATTGTAAAACTAATATCTAATCTACATATAATCAAGTAAGTGTCCTGTGAAGTGAAAAGTGAAAGTGCAGCTATGGCAAGCCATTTTAATCTTAAAATATTCCCAGCGATACTCGTCGTAATTGCATTTGTAGGCTACTTATAACAATTTTACTAGAAAGAACTGAATAATAGAGCTCTGTAATTTAATTCCAACTAGTAAAACAAATGGAATTACTACAAGTAACGCTGGAAACATTTTAAAATAAAACAGATTTCCATATACGCAGCGTCACCTTTACAGGTGAAGCAAAGGGTGAGTCGGGAGAGGTGTGACCTGTGACTGGCTGCTCTCACTGGGTGTGTGTGTGTGGGTGTGTGTGTGTGTGTGTGAAACCAGATCGCTCAATGCCCAGACAGTCACCATAACTCCATGTTTAATGAGCTAGGTTCTAGAACAAATCCATATGTCAAAATTAATTAGGGACTGCCATGTGTATTTAACCACTCCTTCAAAAACGATTTTTATTTCCCCCAGAATTATGGAATATTATAGGCGGAGGCGGATATGTTTACATGTCCTTCAGGATTCGTCCAAATGATTGTATCTTAGTAGACAGGACATGATGCATGCATTGAATTCAGATGTTGCCTTGTCCCCTCCTGCTTCCTGATAAAGATAAGGATGATTATTCATGAGACAGTGACTCATGTGGAAACCAACACGGATGGGCTTTCTGGGTTTTCAACTCTGATAACAATAACCAGAATCTCTTTAGCAAAACACATTTAAATACATAATTCTTTATATATATCTTAGAAATATATATATATATATATCTTAGAAATATATATATATATATATATATATATATATATATATATATATATATATATATATATATATATATATATATATATATATATATTGTTGTTGTTGTCAAAAAGCTTTTTTCGCACAATTTGGCAGGAAACACATATGAGATGACAAATTGCTCTTGTCCGCTCCCCATGAGTTCATGTTGGAACTGGTTAAGACAGCATTAAGATGTCAAAAGAAGTAAATAGTAAGAAGAATGTGTTGGAAGAACATCTTGTAAGGCTGCATTCTATAAAAGAATGTTAGTGTGTGAAAGTGCAGCAGAATCCTATTGGTTACGTTCTGTTTCCCTAGCATTATATTAATTAAATGGCTTAAAATAAGTAGATAACTATTTTTATTCTTATTATTTGAAATGCTTTATTTTATTAATTTATTTTATTAGGCAATAGTTGTGGAAGCACTTTTAAATCGAACAACATTACATATTTGAACAGGGGCTTAACATACAGTGCAAAGCGTAAAAACGGTATAAGCATATCAAATTAGAAAATTACTAAATTTCCAGGCTCCATAGGAATCTCTGCAGGAGGGAATAAAGCATTCAGAAAAGCATTCAACTATAGTGACAGTGTTATGTAAAACGTGTAGGTGTTTCAGCTACAGATTTAAAACTGTATAGGCCAGCAGAGGGTGAAATTTCTTTCTTTCTTGATCATGCATTCAGTGTCCATTTAAGCAGCGAGATAATACCAATATGTGCCTTCTTCCAATATCAATGATTCAATTAGACTCTTATCTTGTAATAACAGAGGTCTCGGTTTATAAATGCTGCATTTCAAAACTTTTATAAAATCATTTATTTTTAGTTGTGTCAAAAAAACTCCACAGGGAGGCACCCTTGCACACCTTTCTAATGTAGTAAACGAATTTCTCTGTTCATCTTTATATACGGCAGTTACTGTACCATGTTTATGATACATTAGAAATAATGTTAACCGTAATCATCTTACAGTCATCTTTTTGAAAAAACTGTAAATTTACATAAGATTTGCCACAATTTTGAACAGATTTAAATATATATATATATATATATATATATATATATATATATATTTATTTATATATAAACATTTTTCTAAAAATCTGTTCAAATTTGTGGCAAATCATCTTATGTGCAGAATTGCAAACATTTTTGTATTACAACTTTTCTGAAATGTTTGAACATGCAAATTGCAGAAAATCTAATTAGATATACAAATTTGCATACATTACCACAAAACAGTCTGAAGCTTGGTTCATAATTCTTGTTCATTTTGTAGACTTTGTAAATTAGAGTCAAAGGTTCTTACAGAGGGGATTTAAGATATCCATCTAATCACTCCATAAATCAGAAAATACGGTCACCTCCAGAACAAAATAAGCATATTTTCAACATTTTTATGAAAAGAATGTATAATTATTGATGAGCAAATGCATCTGTAAAAACCTTCCGGATATGGATAGGAATAAAACTGTAAAGTTTATGTAAATGCTACTGAAATGGGGGTTTCTACATTGACAAAGATCAATTGTATGTTTAAATTATATATTTAATTCATGTTTCACAAAACAATTTAACACAATTCAATAATCTACATAAAAATTTAAAAAAAAGATAGAAATAAGTCCCTCCCTTTAGAAGAGGAAATCAGACTCTGTTAAACGTGAAGGGTTTTATAAAACCCATTAATTGTTCCTAATGAATTCTCTGAAATGAAATCTTTAAGCTTTCACATTCTGGTGTGAAATGACTTGACCTTAAGTGCAATAATAACATTTCTAAAAGCTTTATAAAATACCTTTGGTATATTTTTGCACGTGGATGTGATTGATGGCCAGAGGCATTAAGTTTGAGCTATAATCCATTATGAGGTAATATGCCCAAATAAATCTTCCCATAATTAAGACCGATCCTTCATAGCTATAGGACAAGTTGTTTTTTTAAGACCCAATTACACCTGTCTGAGATTTGGTCAGAGAGGGAGGAGTTTAGAGGAGGAGGGTGAGACTGAGGCTGGGAGGATATATGGAGAGGATCCAAGGTGGAATAAAAAGTTCCCCCTGCTCTCTTGCTCTCATAGCAGGACCCCATTAGATTTATGTCAAACATACACCCTTAATTTATGTTGTACCGATAATGCATTTGTGGTCCCGAATAGCCTCCTTTCTTGTTCCATCACTGGATGTTTCTTTAATTATATGTCAAAGGCCATAAAACTCCAAATGAAAATATCATCCCCCAGTTTTTCTTAAATATTCCATTTCAACAAAAGATGCTGATATCTCCAGTGCAAATAAAAACTCAAAACATATTTTAATCATCGCCATACACTCTTGATACTTCGACTGAACACCTGCACTTAAAGTCGGTAAATGTACATCTTTCCACAAACTTTGCTTGTCCTTTCTCATCACCAACATCAAGAGAAACTCTACACATCAGTGTTTGTAAACAATCAGATGTTCAGCACCTGCATGATGTCACATTCCTCACTGAACAGATGTTGGGAGACAGGTTATTACTGAGAAGGTGAAGAGAGAAATCTAAAATCTTATACAAATGCTGTGTGAACATTAAAAGATGTAGACATATACATATTCACATATCCATCATCATCAGCTCTCTGCCAACCAACCTTGCTGACATACTTCACTCCACTTTAGTTTACTGAATTGTTCGGAGCAACAGCAGATGTTGTAGTAGTGTCCAGTACACATGCCTTGGCTTTGAAGTCACACTTTTCCTTCATTGATCAATTCTGTTTCACTTAAAAATCTCCCCTTGGACTACTTATCTAAAAACAACCTAAAAGTCATCAGTCCATTTTTATTTTATTGCACAAAAATTTTTTTTTTAGCATAATTATCCATCGCTATAATGGCAAGGCCCAATGTGTGGAATACACACACATATATATTTGAGGCCTGAAATCTCATAAACAGGAAAGTTGCAGCTGGCCACTATTGTATTTTCAAAGTGAAGTGTACTGTAACTTTCTTTAGGTAAATAAGTCATCATTACTACATGATTAAAACAAGATGACTACACACCATTGTCTGTGCTACTGTTCTACCACCCGTTAACCTTCACACATCCTGCCATGACTCTGATCTATTAAACTCTTTTGTTGGTGGCACATTAGCCATAAAATAATTTTTAGTCTGGAAAATGTATAGCTCAGAGTTTTCAACAAATGGTCTACCGTTAGCAAGACTTGTATCAAGGTGTGTATAGCTGAAGCGGTGTGACATAAAACCAAGGCAACTCTTTAGTATACTGTACTGAAGAAGTTTCAGGCATGCTGTTACTTTGGAGAAGCTTGTTTAGCTTGTTCTTGAGTTAGCGAGGCTAATGCATGCATTTTATTGGTAGACACTCAAGTTGTGCAGCACTATGGTGACAAAGAGCAGTTGAAACCGTAAAATGACATGGTCTTAAAACATCCCCTCTTGAAGTTAGCAATGCAAAACCAAGGAAAATCTACAAGTAAATTTTGCGTTGCCATTTTATTCTTTCGGTATCTCCAACATTTAGATCTTCCTGTTTAATGTTAGTGCTTTCGCTCAATGGACGCATTCTGGGAAGTTGCTTTGAAATTATAAATGAATTATGTACAAGTTTACGCTCTTTGAAGTAAAAATAAAACGGAGCATATATTGGTACGTGCCACAGCTTCAAACTTTCTGTTTCTCTGTTTTTATATGCCCCAACACCTTCTGTAAATCACTGTAGATCCACAGCAGACGCATTGTCTGTCCTTTCTGATCATTTTCTATCTGGTCACCACGACAAAAGACGAATATTCTTGTCTGGGTTTGAAGGCCATCAAGGAGATGAAGTATTCCTCAGCTGAGCTCAAAGCCAGCAGAGGATTCAATAGCATAGAGTAACTTGTTTCGCATTAGCTGAGGGTCACAGAACTCCGGCAGCTTGAGAAGGTTCATGCAAGTGCTAGCAGTAGGGAGACGCTCCAGGTCAGTGCCTCCGTTATGGATGCAGAAGGCCGGGTACAGCTCCTACAGAGAATGAGAAAGCAGGGTGTCTCATAAACATTTAGGAACAATATTCTACAAACACATTTGATCATATACATACATGGTAGAAATAAGGGGTGGTTGAAAAGAAACAGGAAGTGCTGAATGTGAAGTGAAATGTTAACATAAAAAAAAAATTTGTGCAAAATAAAGGCATAAAACATGCCTTTCTACTGAGTTGAGTTTTGTGTAAACAATAAATACAGAGTGACCAGTCTTGTCTAATTCACAAGTCACTTTTTTCTTTTTCAGTTCTTTTAATGAACTGGTCAAAAACACTTGACGTTAATGGGTTAAATCAGTCTGACCCATCTTTCACAGAAAGAAACTCTTTGAATCGCTCAGGGCGGATACTGAATCAACATCTGACTCACTTACTGAAACTGCAAGTTATTTTTAATCCCATTAATGACTGTAACCAGATAAATATTGGAAGTGGCACATTCCATGGACGAGATTCCATGAAGAGCATTATTAGACCGTTTTCTAAGGCTGCACAAACAGCACATTCTGAACTTGTTCATGCTCATACCAGTATCGTTGCTTATTGAGGAAGTGTATCGTTGCTTATAAGAGGACATTACTGGTAATGTTACAACTTCCCATACCAGTAAATTGGCAAAACAAATTTACGGGTATTTTTGAAAAGCTCCTGTTCACACATGATCTCTAAATGGGAATTTTCCGGTCATTTACCAGTAAAGACGGTATGTGTGAAAGCGCCTGTTGTGTCTACACTGCTCACGACCACAGATGAGCCACACAGTACAGCTTCAAACTGAAAGTGAAAGTTCCAGATCCATTTCTACTGTCAGTGTAGTGCAAGCAAGTGAAGGGGCATCAGTGGACCACCGATAACAACAAGTTCTCTTTTTAAACATTTTAAATGGACAGCATCTGTGCAGATAAATAACAACAGCCTAATATCGGATGCAAAATCTAAGCTTACAACTTTTCAGATCTGTGAAAGGTTACTGGAAGAACAACAAGATAGGCCTAATGAAAAAATGATCCACGTGGCTGTAAGGCTCAACCCCAAAATGCACCTGATTAAACCTGCTTTAACGGGCCAATTCTTCTAACAATTAAGGTATTAAAGTATCGTTGCTTATTGAGGAAGTGTCACGATGGGAGCCATCGTCTTGAAAGAAGCGTATCCATCATCTTTTATAAATAGCTCTCTGTGACAGGGCTATTTCTCCCCTAATGAATTCTGGGGTGTTTAACGGCACCTAATTAAGGCTGAGCTGGCTAAAGAGGCAGACGAGGTGGGAGGCCATCTCCCCTTGATCGGTCTCTCTTCGTCTTTTTCCTCTTGCTCCTCCTCTCCACCCGTTCCTCAGAGCGTCTGCACCAAAGTCAAATTCATTAAACAGCCCCACTTTAATTTTGGCAGTAACACATATCGGTGGAATTGCTCAAATGATTTCCCCCCCTCCCAAATTCAAGGTAATCCGCTTTAAACTGATGACAGCTATTAAAATATGTAATAAAGTCAATGAAATGACAATTACTGTCCTTGGTTAGTCCAAGTAAGGCATAAAAACACATTTAATGATGTTTCTGTTCTCCAGATTTTGCAGAGCGTAATAAGCACAACGGACAGACTCCACACTGTGACATACAAGAAAAAGACTTAAGATTACATTCCTAGAGGATGAGACAATACTAATCCTGTTAAATAAGTCGGCAGGATAAGAATAAGATGAAGTCGGCAGAATTCTCTAATACTCATTTTTTTGGCCTGTGATTACACGCTAGATCCAGTCAATATGGTCAATAAAAGTGCCACAGAATTCAAAAATCACTTTTATAAGGTGTTTGAACACAGTTGTGTGGCCACAGTGTGTGAAAACAATCAGCCTATAATGGGTCTCTCCACACAAGCAGTTCCAGACTACAAGTCTCGCTCATTTGTGAAGCATATACACAGCCCTGAGTGAGAAGCTGCAGTCCGTCATTACTGTTCTCTAGCTGTGGCTGCTGGAGGTATGTGCCAGCGCCAAAGCGCCAATGAACATAGGAGTCTCCGTAGACAGCGGAGGACACAAAGGAAATATCCTGGAAAAAAGTTGGAGTTGTCCAAAGATTGCTTCTGAAAGAGGGATCGATACCAACGCTTCAGGTGCAATGTCTCTGCCTGTTTTCACTAATGCTTCCTTCACTTGCTACCAGAATGATCGTGAATAGGAATGTGGTAGTTAAAATTGCATTTGGTAGCAATGTGTGAGGTCAGTAAACATGGTCACATAACACCTATCTGCCCACAAGCATGAGCTCTTGAAGCTCCGCATTCTTCAGAGAAGAGAGCAGGGTTGCCAGGTTTTCACAACAAAACCCTTCCGCGGACTTGAAAAGCAACCCACAACAACAGTGTTGAAGTAGCCCAATTCCACCGGAAACCAAGGACTTGGCAACGCGGGAAGGGAGGCTGGTGCACCGGCTCATTTTCACGTAAAAGGGGACACACACATAAACAGAGCGTTTTTGATCATACACTAAAAGTGCCAATTTCAAGAAGCTATAAAAAATTATTTGTGGGGTATTTTGCATACCCACTCTGGGAACTTCAGAGAACAATTTAAAATACTGTACCAATGCCATTCTATGGGACCTTTAAGTCAAAGCCATTTGAACAGCCAGTTCAACAGGGCATTTCTAAGTTTTATCAGTCAGATGGATTTGACACATGCAGTGGCACTTGGCAAAGCCTCAAATAACAATCCTAAGGGTCACAACCTCTCTAGCACAAACAGAGGTCAAGATAAGGCCTATCCTGAAAACTGTTATAATGTGAAAATGATTTGTTACAATGAGCCTGTTTGTTCATACACCCTTGTGTAAATTAATGACGATATACTACGACAAAACAATCCGTTCACTTCATTATTTCTCTGTTAAGAAAGGGAGCAGAATTCTTTGCGGTGGGGATCTTGATAAGTTTATTGAATACAATTTTAAATCATCGGCAGGTGTGAGCTGGCGTGAACTTCATCTGAACTCCATATGTGATAACAGATGCTAGTCATATCGATGCAGCTAAGTTGGGTCATGTCTGCACATTTCACTTTTCCTGTGAACCCACCATGCAATCCCAGAACAATTATTAACTCATGTTTAAAGAGTTCAGACACAACAGATCAGAACCTCCGATGTCTTTCACATGTCAAAAGTTTATTAAAATCATATTTTCAGGGGGGTGTTGGTCAATCTCACTAACCTTGAAGCCTAAGAGCGGAGGCCGTGAGCAGCTCGTAACAAACTTTAGCAGCTTGCGTTTTTCCTCATCGCTGAAGCTCTCCACCACATCCCAGAATAGTTTGATCACTGGATGATTTGCTGTATAACCTCCTGAATAATACAGCAACAGTTAAGAAAAACAATAAAGTTAAGAATATAATGCATAAAATGAAATTCTAAAGACTTGCATAACTAAACCCTTCTGAATTATCATTATTATGAGCTTTAGTTAATGGAACCAAATTCATGTCCTGTCCAAGCAGAGGAAAAGTTGAGTCATTCGAGTTCACACATAAGGCTGGAATACACTAGACAACTTTTAAAATAACCAGGCATCATAAACTTGCTGCCTTTGAAAATAGTTTCAGTAAAAAAAAAAAAAACTAGGCATTGCATCATAAAGTAAACATTTGAGGATCACACAGTACCAGACTGTTAAAGGGATAGTTCACCCAAAAATGAAAATTTGATGTTTATCTGCTTTCACCTACATTTTGGATGCCCTGGGGGTAAGCAGATAAACATCAAATTTTCACCTTTGGGTGAACTAACCATTTAAGTCATTCTCAACACAACAAACTCATGCACAAACATACAGCTCATTGCTAGGAGGTGCGTGTGAAAAGAAAACAATGTGTTCTAAAACTGGTACATTGCTCTCCATTACTAATAAATACAGAATATAAAAAATATCAACCTGACCTTAAATAAAGCTCAAAATCGAAGATGAAATGACTCATAAAAAGTGTTATGGGTGTTCTTGTAGTACCTGAGTAGTTGGTAAATTTCTTTAGGTCTTCCAGACAGATGGGCACAAGTGCACCAGAAATCAGTACCTGAAAAAATAAATGGACTTCAGTTGTTTACGTTTAATAAATGACCACAAATAGGAGTGTTTAAAGTAGGGAGTAAAGAAAAGACAGGCTGTTGATCTCATTGTTACTATTTGATTGATTGGTTTGTATGTAGACAGATGTGCCTTTTCTCACTTTTACAGTGTAAATCTAAGTGTGTGTGTCAGCTGCTACCTGAATTTCCTGCTGATCAAACATGCGCAGCCACTCCAGGTTAACCACGTTGGCCAGGCCCTGTCGAAAGGCCAGGCAGTGTGCTCGGATCTGTTTGTTCAGACGGTAATCGGCCACTAAATGGATGTAGGCTATGCTGTTGGCTGTGGTTACCGGGATGTCCTTTCCACCTGGTTTGAGCTCGACCACCTGGAAAAAGACAAATTGACGGAAGTGTGACAGGCGCCATCACCCTGGGCTCAGTGAGGATTTAATTCCTTGTTGAAAGTGGATCTGTACAGCTGCAGAGGAAAGTGCTGATGGCAATTGAGGAACACGAGTGCACATGGACACCCTTTACCTCGCTAATGAAGGGGAAAGAGAATGAACTGAATGTTTACTTTTACTAGGTTTTTTTATTATTAAAAAAAAAAAAAAAAAAAAGGAATGGGAAATGTAAGTTTATCAATAACAAAACCTACCAATCGGTTACCTATTGTGGCAAAGTTTTTATTGTATTTTTTTTAATCCTTAGTTGTTGTTTTTTTTCCAGAATTTTGTTCTTTTATATTTGATAAAATGTATACATTGTCTATATAATTAAATTGTTATTTAATAATAATTTTAACAATCAACATTTTCTAAATGCTAAAGTGAAAAAATGAGCTTGAAACAAATGTGGAGAGCACATAAAATTTCCCTTCACACACCTTTTTCTTTTTTTACATTACATTATATTTAGTCCTTTAGCAGACACTTTTATCCTAAGCGACTTACAAATGAGGACAATGGAAGCAATTAGAAATCGCTGGTGAGGAGTGGCAATGCTCTAATACTATGCTACCCAGCTGGTATGTTTCTGGTCAACAGAGAAGTTCTTTCAGAGAGATCTAGACAGAGACGTGCTTTATCTCTGTCAGCCAAGACTAACAACAGTTAGATCAATCATTAACAATGCAAGAGAGGGAGAGAGGAGACACAAAAGACAATCAAAAGAGCATTAAAAGTGGGGGGGGGGGGGGGGAGACATGCTGTTCACCTGAGCCTCCCCGAGATCATTGTTGACCACAGTGAAGTTAAGTCCAAGGTCTTCCACATCGCCTTCATAGCTCTTGAGGAAGAGCAGGTTTCGGTACATCTCTGGGTCTAGAGAGGCCAGATGGTGGATGTCCACCTCTGCACTGGTGCCCAAGAGCTTGGACAGGAAGAAACTTGCAAATGGCAATTCCACTAGCATGTTTTCATACAGCGCCTGGGGGACAGGAGAAAGAGAGAGATATTTAACTGAAGACGATGTCCAGGAGGGCAATATCTTCATCCTACTGGCTAATCTGTCCCAAATACTGACACTTTAAACTGAAGAAGCTCAAACTTTAAAAACATCAATTGTATCCTTATCCTGTTCTTCCATTAAGGAGGGGGGAGTCATAAAAGCTAAAGTACTGCAACAGTTCTAAAAAGACCATAACTGAGGGCATTAAAATATACAGGCCTTGAATAAATGATTGCACTAAAATCCCTCGACCACATAAGCTACATGGATTATAAATTTCCTAAATCTCCATAATGCATGCATCTAAAACACACACACACAGAGAGAGAGAGAGGCTGTAAATCAGAGCATTTTCTAAACACAGGTTAATTGCGGGACTTCAAACGTGGGACATTTTTTATGCAAAATAATCCACTTAGCAACATTCATCCCACAAGCCCTGTTGTGGGAACATATGTGCTGCGCCCTCCTGAAACCTATCAATAACGTCGCTCCCGGGAAGAAGCCGCAATAAGGATATGGAGGCACTACGCACACTATTTTTCAAACCTTCAAGTTATTTATGGGTGTTTATTGCCAGAAATTGTGCCAAAATGACTTGGGATAAAAAGGAGTAATGAATGGCCGGGCCTTTTAATATAAGTGAGTGCAGTGGCAATGCAATTAATGCAAATTGTGGCACCATCAGGAGAGTAAATGCCAACAACTTAGCAACTGCCTTCTGTTTCTGCCAAATAAATTTGTAAATTTACAGCATTAAGAATCAATAAAAAACTTAACACACTTGCCATCAATCAGGAGTTCTGACCTTCTCTTTCCTCTCTGTTGCCCTTTGGAGAGGGACAGTTAAGCACTGCTTGTTGAACTGCAGAACACCTGGTATTTATGTGTGTGTGCGTGTGTGTGTGTGTGTGTGTGTGGGCATGAATAGACTGTAGAAGTATTTGTGTGAAAACAATTCAACAGGAGGTCATTCTAAACAAGTGGCTACAAAGTTTCAGTTAAATGGCTGCAGCGTGTCTCAAAACCTTAATAAAAAGTCATTATTTTCTAAGTATCCACTTTCAATATTGTGGAAACACGGTTTTCTTCAACATCATGATCTATAAATGCACTCAGCCCATGCTGTCTACATTCTAATATGCAACAGCAGTTCTGCATGTTCAGATTCAAGATTTTATATATATTTTATATATATTTATATATTCATGATCAGTGTTGTGGGTAACGCGTTACAAAGTAACGCATTAGAGTACTCTAATTACTTTTTTCCTGAAATTTGTAACTTAATGCGTTAGTTTCGTGCGTAAGTAATCAGTAACTTCGTTATTTTTTTTTTTTAAAAAGTAATCCGTTATTTTAAGGAAAGGAAAATCCCGACTGCAGCCTGCTTTTTGTCAGACAGTAGTCCTAGGTCTACTGTGCCACCTGCGGATGTACAGTATCAGCGGAGCCGAAGCTCTGTGATCGTAAAGTCAATGGCTGTGATGCGTCTGTGCCCTGCGCCTGACCCTGTGTGTGTGTGTGTGGGGCTTTTTTTTTTTTCGAACTCCCGGCAAGATAGCAGAGAGGACAGCTTTTGGTTTATGGAAGTACGCACATTATTTTCAATTCGTCAACGAAAAAGAAAAGAACATAACGGTAAAATGCACACTCTGCTTTGGTGAAAAGCTTCTGTCGACCGCCAAAAATTCTACCTCAAATTTAACGCTACGTTTTAATCACTACTTTGAAGAGTAAATGTAAGAGGACTGTGTTAAAGCGAATTTAGGCTTGTGACTGTGAGTGACACTTTAATAATAATTAATTCGGCTATTAAGCGATTTGTCATTTGCCTGTGTGGCAGTGAAGGATTTAATTCGGTTTGTTATCATTTTTGTTTGACAGGCAGCTGTTAATTTCTGTTAGATCATTGGCTGGCTGGTTGTTCATCATTTCTAAATGGATTTAAATCTGCAAGCCTGTTTAAGGTTGTGTTTACAAGTAAGCATACTTGTACTTTGATAACTGCATTATTTAAAGTTAAAGAAAAATCAGGAGTTATCTTGTGGTGCTCATAATGTACAGTAGCCTAGGCTACCCGGGCTGGGTAACGTTAGGTGCGAATTCTGATTAATAATATGTTCTGTGATAAATAAATAAAACGCCATGTAGAATAGCCGATTGCTGACTGTCTATCCTGTTATTGTTATCCTGCAGTGTTAATTTAGTCGGATGACTGACGTTATTCATTGTCGGGAGTCACGACTTCTAGGTGCATTTAAAGGGGACAGGGGCTATGTCTGTCGTGTGTCGTGTGTGAGCCGCTGCAAACGGCTTTTAATTTTTGGTAACGCATGAGTACTCTAACGCGTTACTTTTATGAATAGGTAACGCTGTATCATAACTGATTACTTTTAATTGATGGTAACGTTGTAACCTAACTAACTACTTTCCAAAGTAACTATACCCAACACTGTTCATGATTTTATAAGTCACATATGCAGCCATATACAAAATACAACTTGCAGTGAAATGTAAACCTGGTAAACATTGTTGACTGTCTGTATATTAAATATATAAACAGTAAGCTAAAAATGGTAAATGGTTTTACTAATTCTGTTGAAACCACTGATTATCAGGTTCACACAAAATCTGCATTTGAAATGATGCCATAACTATATTAAAATGAGCAGAAAAGCGGATTTCGCAAATCCAAACTGTATCAAATTTTCTTCACTGATTCCACAACAAAAAAAAGATTTTCTTTTGACAGAAATATTTAGCCAGCAATATAACATTACCTCTTATTTGAAAAATAAATAAAAAAGGGTCACTACATCACAGAAATGATCAACAGTTTTTTTCTGTGTGTGTGTCTTCTGTGTGTGTGAGGCCAGCCAAACTGCAACAGTGATGCAACTGTAATCTATACAGGTCGTCTTTATAAGAGCACTAAACAAATATCAATATCCCCTCAGTCTGCCACTCCTTCACATATTTATGGAGAGAGAAGGAGGGTTAATTGAAAGTCAAATTCAAATTAATCTCGTCACCTTAATTGTTTTGCCCATTACTGAGGAGAGGGGGCAATTGAATGGAATAGGATCAGGAAAGTAGGAGGGCGGGGGCAGCCATTCCTCAGAGCAGGAGCTCGCTTATGTCCCTTCCATCGCACAAGGTGTGCGTATGTGTGCGTGTTCATTATAGCGCTCTAATAAGTGGCCAGAATTGCCTCTCCACAAGTGGTGTTGATGCCCGTGACTGTAAAACTGATCAAAACTCTATTACCAGTGGCACGGAGCCTGTTATTTATGGTGCTAGCTGATTTAACGTCCATGGCCAAATGCGACGGCTACACAAACAGAGATGGGGAATCGTGGACTAATGGAGTAGCCTAATTGAGCAGCGGGCTTCTTGGCATGAGGTAATTCATCTACCCTTCCCCCAGTCAATGTGCTTCGTGATAAACAATCCTGGGCATACGCATTAATGAAACTTTAAAAACATTAGCGGCTAATAAATACCAGCTAGCGGACACACGAATGAGATGGTCAAAACAACAGCGACAATAAATTGTGGCTCAAGGTGTAGACATTAAAGGAAAACACAGGGCAAAATTAGGATAATTAGAAAAGTTATTAAAAAGGGCTTATGGTAAAACATTTTCCACTTATCAACCCTTTTAATTAACTACATACTGGTAACTATGTGTACAGATTCTGGAAATGCTTGGAAACTGTGAATTGTAATTTTTGAAGCTAAATTAAAGTTGCTAAACAGCCTAAATTTTCATGCAGCCAAACATTTCTTATGTTTTGACGGAGGTTTCGTACATGTCACTTTCAAAATGATCTTACAAAAATAAACCTAGATCAAGGAAAATGTGGAGCAAAAGGGCACAAATAAACTTGATTTTAAACCGCAGTGGCCTCGTAAATCAAATGGATAGGATTTATAATGGTAACTAAGCTACTCATCCTGAAACCATTGACTGAAGCTGAACTTTGACCTTCAGCATTGATCTAAATCACCTTTTTTGTGTTTGAGAGTGTATGAAAGTGAAAGACAAATGAAATAAAGTAAAATTCCAAAAGACAAGCCACTGCAAGAGTTATCAAATAATTCATTTACGGTAAAATAATGTAAACAAATGGTGAACAGGTCTAGCAGGTTAGATTAAAGTGATTCTGTAATGCTCTATCCTCGCTGTGCCACAGAAGAGATCAAAATGTTACAGTGTAGTGCACTAGATGATGTGAACCTCGTCTTACCTTTCCCAGTATCCTGCCAAGGAAGTAGTAATGCCAGGTGAAGGATTCTCCCATAAGCATCTCGGCAGTGGGACTCGGATAGAGAAGACCTTCATTAGTTGTCTTGAAGAAGCCTTGGTTAGGATTAAAGCCCGACTTCAACAGCTCATTCAAGAACTCTCTGAATATTCCTCCTCCGTCAATGCCAGCTTCATCTAGCCCATGTGCATTGAGCAAATGAACCCTGATCCTCTTCTTAAGATCAGGCTCTGAAATGGAGATAAACAAATGTATTTAGCATGTTCCACACAACACCCAGTAAAAGTCGTTACGTCTTTGTGGGGTAGACTACAATACAGGGAATAATATAATGAGAAAACATATTAATGAATTTATGTGGTAAAATTAGACAATCATATTTTCAATTAAACTATTTACATGTCACTTAAACCCACAATGATATAAAAACTAGGCAATATGCGCATTAATCCAAATAAATGAACTGTTTTGACCAGATCATTTGCAATTAGACTATGTCATAACGCAATCTTTTTTTTCATGTCATCTGTAAAATCACAACTAAAGAGACTTTCTAAGAGACTCAAGAGGCGAGTTCTTACACTCAAGACGCCTTGCACTAAATCATCTAAACCACTTTTGTTGACAGCTGCTATTAATTATCATATCTAATTCTTAAGCAAGGTTAATGCCTTTTTCCCTACATTCATTGTGCTAACTGCTTTTTATTAGGGGAGTTTTCAACACGTTTGAAGGGGTAGGTTTGCCTCGTTTACCATTTTCGAGGGATAATTTGTCGAAAGCATCTTCATAGATGTAGTTCCTTCGAATGGTGATATTTACGCCATCCAAAAAAGGGCCCTCTCCTTGCACTTCACGCTTATCAGCGTAGATCAACTTCTGGAAGATCTAAAAGACAGAATGAACAAAGTTTAGTTCATTAACATCATTTAACACCTCAGAAACTGAGCATGCGTTCATTTGGATTTTTATTTGTGTTTCATATCTAAAGCATAATACACAATCTCATCACATAATTACAACGTTTTGACCAGTGTTGGGCACAAAACATACTCCACAGCATACCTTCACTCTCTCCTCAAAGGGTACAACAAACGGAAGTTCGGTGAGGATTGCCAAATGTCTCTCCTCTGATACTGACAATGGTGGAGGCTCCAGTCCAACTGGGAGGGAAAATAAACATTTCTGTGAACCTGTATTCTTTAAGTCCACTTTAACAAATATCTCATTACAAACAAAAAACGCTTTTCAACCAAAAATCTAATAATATGATTAAATTATGGCTGTGGCTCTTCAATGCTGTCGATATAAGATCAATTCCAGCTTGCGTTATTTGTCAATCGTGTTTTTGATATCATTGTCACTTCTTGCACTCTCTCTGCACATATGCATGTAATGAAAATGGCAAAAATAAACAACGTGTACAAATATAATAAAAACACCCAATAATGTGTTGTTTCACCTTTAGAAATCCATCCAGTAATTTATACTTCTGCTCTTTAATATACATGGACAACAAAAGACAAAACACTATAGCAATTCACTAAATAAGCAAATAATAATACTTAATAATACTTTTATTCATAAACGATGGATTAAAAGTGACAAAAGTCAACAAAGAATCCAAAAAAAAATAGATCATGGTTTTCTCTAAAAAAAGGAACCGGAGTAATGACTGCTAAAAATTCGGCTTGGCATCACAGCAATAAATTACATTTGAATCCATTCAAACAGAAATCATAAATTATTTTAAATAGTAATGATATTTCACAGTATTCGCATTATTTTCTGAATTTTTTTTTATCAAATCAGTGGGTCTTTTTAAACAAAAGAAACTTGATGCCTGTTGGACCTACTTCATTTGCCTTGCTGTGTGCAGTATTTACAGAGCATCCCATTAAAGATCACTCAATCCCCACCCTGTCTTTCCTGCCACACACTTTTAATTAACTCAGCAGCGATTTGCCCATCCACCTGTCCTCTCGCTCCATTACAGGGACGTTTGTTTTGTATTAAAACTCCGTCCTACAAACGTTTTGACCATAGGAAAAAAAACTGCCATAGCAGCAAATGAGAAGTGTCATTCATCTAATACCCTGCCTGCATGGTGGAATGGTTCTGCTCAATTAGTCAGGCCTCTCTCTCTCTTTCCACAAACCAGCCATCAAGGGGCCATCTTGGTGGAGAAATATGGTGCAGCATGGTCAATACAGGAGCCATTCGTCACTACCTCGCAAGCCCATTTAGGAAAATGAAAAAGGTCCGGACAAACAGGCAGCCAGATGTGTCCAGCCTTAGGCTAATTGAATTTTTAAGCACATATGCTCCAGGGAGGCACGGAAAAGACAAGAAACACTGGTACTAGTTTGCATCAACACACTCTTGAGTACTATTACCTGTTTTGAAATGAAATTGCTTGACTGGCTGTTATTATAACTTTGTGTGTGTGTGTGTATTATTATTACTTTAAGTGTGTGTGTGCGTTCCACAACACTTCAGTTGTGGTTGTTCTCCATGGAGAAGTCTCACCATCTAAATTGGACTGAAGCGGTCCGATGCGTCCCATTCTCCTGGTTCTCCACACGTGTCTTGCAGAGGGCACATAGAGCTGAGTCACCTACACACAAATATCAATATATAAATATCTAAAAAGCTATAAGTTATTCCACACATACATATGAAAAAAAATCTTGAATCATTATACGATCATGATAAAATGTATTTATTCTAGGACTGCATAATCAAATTTCTAATCATGATTACAATTATGGATGCCACAATTAGGTAATCATTCAAAGCGGCAATTCATTATTCAAATTCCACTCATGTTATTCTGAGTGCTTGTGTTTTTCTTTTTTCATTGTTTTAATTATATAATACCATGCATTTTTTTATTATTAGTATTATTTAAAGAAGGAACCAATCCAATGTATAGTTGACATTTGAGGCTTAATACTATAGAAAAGCAA
The DNA here is from genome assembly GCF_003368295.1 of Carassius auratus. Classification (NCBI taxonomy): domain Eukaryota; kingdom Metazoa; phylum Chordata; class Actinopteri; order Cypriniformes; family Cyprinidae; genus Carassius; species Carassius auratus. Next base: position 14,341,227 of record NC_039274.1, read on the forward strand.
TAAAAGGTTTGTTTGGTTTATTTTCATATAAAAACATGGCATGCGGTTTCTTCAAACAATGGTAAAACATCATTCAGTGTAAATTGTGATAATGTAACAATCATCAACAATTAACATTTGTCATAATTCATTCTTTTAAATGCAAATGCTTAAATTATGCAGCAAAAGTGTCTAGTTTTCATTGGATCTTTATGGTTTTATCAAAAACAAATATTGCTGTCACTTGATTCTTTGATTGATCAGCAAAACTAGTATTTCTGTTTAATAGTTTGTAATCACATGATTAGACAAATTAATTTGACCTTATCTGCTCTGATGTTGACCTCATGAGACAGCCAGTGACCTGATGGACAGAACGGTCTTCGAATATCTCGGGCTTTCAGCATCTTCACAAGGTTGGTAATCACCTTTACAAATCAAAATGTATTTTAAAAAAAAAGTAATAATAATGTTCAGTACAATATTCCTTCACACATATAAATCATTTCAATATTAAAAGCAATTTAAAATACTAAGCTTCCAAAAAACATTATGATTAAGTCATTAACAGTTCTGCAAGTAGATAAAACTATCTGCCCAATGTAATCCCATTTCTTATCCCAGACAGATAAACTTTCATTGTTAATCAGTTTGTGAGTTGCTAACACAAATATACAGATACTCACTTGTACCAAAAATAATTAAATGCTACAATTCACCAAAAGTCTTTTCTATGTCTTCATTATCTTTAAACACTGCGTTATTAACCCATAAAGTCAATCGACTCCATCCAAATTCATTTATCAACACTTCTGCTTAATACTCATGCAAAAGCTTTTTTCTTCTCCATTCTCCACTGTTAGATTACAGTGTCTAACGAACGTCTGGCTGGCCATTTCTAGAGAACGCCTATCAATCTCTGTCCTAGACATGCTAACACCAGAGAGTCTGTAATAACAGCAAGTGCAAAACTCTGTTGCTAGTGGGTTTATGGGGCAGGGGGTCCGAAGGCTCTTCCTGTCTTAGCGGAATGAATAAGCATTGGTTAATTAGCCCATTGGGTTGAGTGCAGGCCTTAATGGGTCTCTCCAAAACTCCAGCGGTGACATCCCTCTCCAAACACAGCCAAGAAGACAGTTCCATTAGCAATATTAATACAAGCTTAGTTGATCATTTTCATTCAATTAACTTCTTTCAATTAAATAGATAGCTCGACAATAGGAGTGATAAAACATCCGGAGGGACGGCCCATGGCTGGAGCCAAACATTAGTGTGCGAGGGGTCAACAGCGTTAGAGCGGACTGTAAATTGCACATTCAATTTGGGAAATGCGTTTCTCCTGCTTGTACTTCTTTAATGGCTCCTTTTAGCTGACAGGAGGCGTTTTCCGCCATCTTTAGTAGAAATCTTTCAGAACCTTTTGTATGCCGTACTGATTCAACTAGTGGAACCCAAACAAAGAGCGCTCACTTGAAGTGTTCAACTCAGAAGGAATAGTAAACTAAACTATTCCTTCAAACTATGATATACACTGTGTATCACTGAATACAATGATATAATAAATAGTGGACAAATCTATCTATTGGTTTTAAAGCTATTTGTTTATGTAAGTCTACTTGTGAGTGCACTGATCACAGTTTGAAGAAAAGCGTCAAACCCGTTAAAGAAACTTTTAATGATGTCTTTCATTAAAGGGAAAGTTGTGGAATTTTTTTAAAGTTCTTGTGGAGAAACATGTGTACTGATATGTATTGTATAATCATATAAATTGCTTAACGTTAATTGTATAATGCGTCAATCACTGAGATACATATTTATAAATTATGAGATTTAATTTTTAATTGTCAATGTTGAAAAGCTCTACAAATCTAGTGAAATGAAAGGACAGAAGTGGGTCAATGAGCTGTCAACAGCGAGCAAGAGATCTGGTCATCCCACACCGACAAATAAAAAGAAAGAAGACGAGGAAGAGGATGATGGAGGAAGTCTTGGAGTGAAGAAATAAAGACAGCTGACTAAAATCCTAATGCTTTTGTTCAGCTCACTAAGTCTTGGCAAACAACCTATTAATTTCCCGAGTGAGTGCTCTTCCTGCCGGCCTGGTCAGCACTGATGGCCCCAAAACAGATGCCCGGACTATTCGCCTCATTAATTGTCAGCTCATTTAATTAGGTCATCAAAGATATCGTTAGCACTGCTAACACAATGACCGGTTAAAAGTAACGCCCACCATCTACTGAAGATATTATCAGTGCTAACAAAACTGGAATTGATACTAGTGATAATCTTCTCAATACTGGTAACGTTTAATCTTTTTCAGCACATTATGAAAGTGAACTCTGCATTAATATCAGTGAGGAAATAAGAGTGTGAGATGTAGATATTGAGTGAATCACCTTAAAGAGCTGGACCCATCGTTTCTGCTGAGCTTGAATGCGCTGCAGTACCTGGCTGTTAGTTTTCACCCCGACACTGCGAAACGCTGCTACATACTCCTCTTTGTGCTCCGTCTTGGTCTCAGGATAGGCCAGCTTAATGATTCCCAGACACGCGTCCCGCAAACAGCGAGACAATGTCACCAACTCCGCCAGAGAGAAGGGCATCATTGACGACTGGCTCTGACCTGCCCAAACAATGACTAAAATTTCAGGAGTTCTGTAGAATTAACAAGATTCTGAAACAGTAATCGAATACATGTTCATACCATCTGCTGAGCCAAAGAACTCGCTGTCGTGCACAGAGATGAGTGAATGACTGAAGAGTGAGCTGAAGAGATAGAAGAGAGGAATGATCCTGTTGGAGTCCTCCGGAGACATTGGAGATCCTCGAGACATCACCTGCAACAAGGGAACCATAGAGCTACACAAAAGAGAGAGAGGACCAAAAAAAATGGCATCGTCAATATGATACTCAAGATGCACGCATTAGAAAATAACTGTAGAAAACTTACCCTGTGATCATTTTAGTCTTCATAGATGTGATTAAGTGCCAAAGGTGTCTAAGAAAGCGGGCATTGAAGGCTAAACTGTACAAAAGCCTGAAAAACACACGCACAAAAAAAAAGAGAGAGAAATAAAGATATTGAAGTAAAACAGTGGATACCACCAAACATAATGTAGACTAATAAACAATACCCTTACTGAACATTATTCACCAAAGTGCTACAGGAACTATGCTCGTCACTAAATGTGCAAATAACCACATCCCCTGCCCATAAACCCTAAACTTCCCAAATTTCCAGCAGGACTCATAAAGTAGAAAAAAAATAATAAACAACCCAGTGAGCTGGAATTTCTCGTCTTTGTATGTGGCCACAGGAAAGATTAAATGAGCCATTAAGCTTTATTTAGGTGAGGCACCTTCCATTAGTAAACTAGCGGTCTGCTTCAGGGTCGTAAACAGACCAGTGGTTCCTGTGGGGGCTCCATTTAAGTTAATGACAGTCAGAGAGACAATGTAGCACAGCCACAACTGCCTGACCGTAGTAGCAGTGTTGCTATCACAAATTAGATCCTGTGCTTAGGTCACCCTGATCATTAAACCTAACAGCTGTCACACCAGGGGGCATGCGTATTTTGTGTCAAGGGGCGAAAGAATAAATAAAGCATAGTTGGAAGTAATTAATGAAGAAAATTAGATTAAAACTGGTTAAGGTAAGAATGTATACATCCACCTCTCTCACACACACACACACACACACACAAAGTACTTCTGTTTACAAATTTATAGACCTTTCCCCTCAGTATGCTTTATGTCAGATAATTTAAAAAAAATAACAAAACAATTGCAGACCTCTAACTGAAAATGGATGAAACACTGAAATATGTAGACCTTATGTTCAAGCCTTAACTTCCTCAATATAATACAGTAACAAGAAATGCATACATTAAAAATTGTTGATATTAAATCAAGGACTAAATACAGTAAAGCTAATTGCATCTCAGCACCTAATTGCATGCTAGCTAGATGCTAATTGAAACTTCGGTAGGTACAATTCAAATAAAACTGAGTTTAGCACTTTCTAAGCTTTAGAGAGCATGTGTTGGACTGAAATATAATCAAATCAAATGACTTTACTGGACCTCACACAAACACTCTCAAAGTCAGTTTCACTGCTCTAATAACTCTAGCTTTTATTAACATGAATAACTGTGACAATGTTTTTTCTTTCTTTTAACTTCTTAAGGTTCTTTGCATCTTCATAGTGTCTTTAAATAGCCAAAACAAATACAGCAGGCTTAACATTAATGAGACCTTTCCATGGATAAGAACCAAGTGCGCTAATTAAACGAACACAGTTTTGATATTATAATGACCTTCTTTAGTGTGAAATACAGCCATACTCTTCACTTTAAAATATGATCATGTTTAAAAGGCAACCAAGTTTGCGCGCTCACTGGGCACTTCTTTAAAGGTTGTAAATCAGGGCCAGCTGTTATACCTCTTGTAAAACTATCCCATCCACTCCTGCAGGAATTAATCTTCCTAGGCCAGCTAATTATTTTGTACAGATATCCGATAATGACAAAGTAGTGAAGGCAGTATTTATGTTAAAAGCCTTCTCTTCTGGACGGGCTATAAAATATAAAAATACCACCAAATAAAAAAATGGAAAGGATATGCAAGAATCACTGTCCTCCTTATTCCATTCTATCAGCTGAAATCCAGTTCTCATTTTGTTAGCATTGCAGAACCAGAAGTAGATTAAGCAAAGGAAGAGAGAGAAAAGAGCTCATTACACTGACTAATTGATGAGAGACCGCAACTAAAACTGCCCTGGTAATAAAAAAAATTTATAAATAAAACACAGTAAGATGATACTTTAACACCTGACTGCTTCATTAGCAACATTTCTGCTTTATCTTATAAAAAAAACTGTGGAAAAAAGAAGAAAAGACAGAAAAAGTTCGACAGTATGATGTTTGAAATTCTTTTTTTTATACACGTATAAAAGTGCATCCAATTCTCATTTGATTGCAGCTATTTCTTGAATGGATCTCTTTTTATCAGAGTGGTGTAGCAAGCCAAACTTATCTTAAAGTAAGCACAAGTATGCACTGTGCTGTGAATCTGCTTATGTTTGCTATCCTTAATGTTGCAGAAAATGATTCATTTTTTTGATGGGTTGTTTTCGTATATGACTAACCTGACTCTGGGCACCATCATACGATGTTGCACCATCAGTGTGTGACAGATGGAGGCCATCATGGTGAAGATGTCTTCACTTGCCGTGTCTCTCCAAACTAATGTTAGCAGGGCATTAGTCTGCTGCTTGGTGTCCATCTTCTGAACACATTCCGCTGTTATATAATGCACAGATATCCAACTGCCATCCTTTAAAAAAAAGACAAAAGTTTTTAGATCAAAATGATATACTGTGGTACTGTGGATAAGAGAGAATCTGTGTGTACCTGTGCAGCAGGACGCTGTACGGTCATTTCTTCTTCATCTTCTGAATCACTGTTGATGTCAGCTGTACTGTTGCACTCCGTCACTGGCAACAAGGGCAACAGAGTCTGGAGCGCATTCAAGTACAACAGCAACCCTCCTTCGGAGAGAGAACCTATACACATGAAATGGACAGAATAATTGTATTCACTGATCGGTCACCTCAGAAACACACAGTATATGAGTGACACTGTCAAGTGCTATTAAGCACAATGCTTACCCAGTTCTGATTCTCCAACTGTTAGCACAAAATAAAAGAGCCATGGAGCCTGAGCCCGGGCCCGGACAGAGGAGGCTATGGTGGCCTGAAGTGACCAAAGGAAGTTCTGAAATGGGAAAGCTAGTTTTGGGTCTGACAAAGCTGGCACGAAGAAATGATAGATTTGTTCAGTGAAAGGTGCTGAAATGAACTCCTCAGTGAAGGCTGAAAAAACAAACTGCCTGTAAAGGAAAGAAGACGAAAAAAGTTGAGAACCTGTGAATTGTTTATTATATATTGTAACTGTACTGTATGTTTCAGTCTGCAGGAAGGATATTGCCTAATTTACTTTTCTAAATACTATACTATATATCTTATTCAATACTAATATTATTCCCTGTATGTACACACATTTACACAAGCTTTTGGCTATTTGTGTGTCTACAAGACAACTATATTCACAACCTTTGTTTGCTGACAGGAGAGCTTTGACCTAGAAGAACCTTGTTGGTTCCCCATTTAGCACACATATTTTTCTAAAGTGACAGCACAGTAATCCAGTTATTTTAAATGGATGTATTTTGCCTTTGCTTTACAGACAAAAAGTTACAACAGAAGTGGGATGGCCACAATTTGATTGATTCACACTAGAATAAAACCACACCAATTAACAAAATAATTAAAGTCTCTTATGCTCAACAAGGCTGCATTTATTTGATCAATAACGGTTAAAACAGAAATACTCTAAATACTACTCCAATTTTAAAAACAAGAGAGCTTTACATTTTAATATTTTTTAAATACGCGTTTCATTTTTGTGATGGCAAAGCTGAATTTTCAGTGTCTTCAGTGTCACTTGATCTTGCTATTAATTTCTTTAAAAAAATAAATCTTACTGACCCCAAACTTTTGAACAGTAGTATACATTATTAATATAAAAAGAAATCAACAAATTTTAATTTAATGCAAAACTCAGTAGCAAATAAAATCTTGCTGGTTTGTCTGGGTGCATGCCTCTGTGTATGTGTGTGTAAGAGAGCGAGAGTGAGAGAAAGGAGGAGAGAGGACAAACACGAGACTGTACGCACAAGCTTCTTCCCTCACACTTTTGTCGTTCATCAGAGAGTAAAGAAAAGAAAACAGCAGTGTTCGTCACTCAGAGTGTTAGAATGGAGGGTAAATGTTGTGTAAACATTACATGTTGAGTCAATGAGTCTGTCTGGAGTTTACTACTCTCTGTAAACACAGCAGTGAGAGAACTATGTCCATCGGTCTCCTGGAAGGATAAAGCTAACGGTCTGCAGTGAGGGGTCAGTTTGCAGCCTTTTTCCTAGAACCCTTGCATCACACACACCAAAACAAAGACATTCCTCTAACGGCTTGAACTGAATGCTCTCCACAGCGTGTATAGCATGCCTTTTTTTCCCAGTATGCACCTATGTGAATATGTACCTGGTATCTGGGGGGCAGGAGTTGTATGTAAAGTGCAGAGGCTTGAGCGTGTGCTCCAGCAGCGTTTGTGCCAGTGGAATGGAAGGGGCATCACTGTACTCTAGACTCGATGGCAACTTGTGATTCACTAACACATACAGAGATCTGTAGTATCCTAGAAGAGAGAAGGAAAATATCATCACAATAGGTTACAGATGCAAACTTTGGCTAAATCTAAAAAAAAAAGTGTCTTGTGTACTCTCTAAGTGAATATACTCATGTACGGTCTTAATAAATGATAAAGATAAAGGATGGGGCAAAACTCTCTACCTTTCTCTACCATATAGTGCAAGATTTGCTCCATAAGTGCAGCGACATAGTTTTCATCCTTTAGAAAGGGCAAGTAGGTTCTCTCAGATGAAAACACCTCCAGCATCCTCATCGGGACGGTCACATTCAGACTGGAATCTTCACATGCTTGCAATAACCTTAAACAGATAGAGAAAATGCTTAGCAAGCAACCAACAAGAAGATCTAAAGGTTTCCATGTGACTGTGACAGAAGGATTTATTATTTTAGGTATGCAGCTACACAAATCAGTATCTGAGGAACATCTGATTTTACCTGCAACAGTGCCCCAGTATCCTCTTGATCTGAAACAGGCAGCTCTGTCTTTCTGGCCCCGTCAGCAGCTTGACGAACTGAGCATGATGCTTTACCAAACTCTGGCACATCCAGATCTACAGAAGGTTCATAAAGTCAGTGACAGCATAACAATATCAATCTGCCCGACTTCACATTAAAAGGGCCAAGAACAAATCTTCACTGAGCCTCATATGGCTATAATATCTATGTAGAGAGGCCCTCCTCACCATTCTGGGTCTGTCTTCACTTAGTCTGTAAAAAAAGAGAAGCTGGCGAGCAAGTTGACTGAGTATGGCACCGTCTGTGAGCTGAGGGCCAGACCCTGACTGGCATTGACACGCACAGCGGTCAAAGAAGCCCCTCTGAATGGCATGCTATATGAAAAAAAAAAAGAGAGAGAATACTTGGTCATTTAACAATCTGTCGATCAAGAATACAGACAGATTCTCTGTTTGAAGAATCCCTTCAACACTTGTAGAGTTTCAACCGCTTCCACATACTTGCTGTTTTCTGTCTTGGTATCCTCTTATGTAAGACTGAATGATGATTGCATTTTTTAGTCTTTTCCTCTCGTCCTGTGGAAAATTCAAAGAGGAATAAAAAAACATATATGAAGGACAAGGCCGTTATTTCTTATTTGTCCACAACTTTAAGTTTCTCATCCTCATTTCTGACTATAAAATGCAAACATATAACTAAATACTGTACATCTTAGGTTATTCACTGGCAGCTAAAAGTATGTGGACTCTCAAGATACACTTGAAAATGCGTGAATATCATTGCATTCGATTAATAAGTCAAACCATGCTTTTTTTCAGAACTAACATCATTTTTACATTTGCATTTATTTATTTTGCAGACACTTTTATCTAAAGCTCCTTACAAATTAGGAATACAATAAGTGATTCATCATTACAAGTCAAATAAATACGAGAAGTGCTCATAATATAAAGTTTCGGACATTATTTAGAACATTTCTGTCCTATTTTTACAATAAAACACATAGCACTTTAAAAAAAAAACAAAGGCCGATGCTCACCTCCCTTTTCCTTCTTTCTTCTTGTGTTCGATGAAGAAGTGATGCCTTCTCCTCCTGTACAAAACACACATGTGAGACATTTCAAAACAGATCCAACATAAAAATGATAAAACAATTTCTGCCAGATTCATGTAGTCCATATATGGAAATCATTTACACCAAATATTCACAAACATACCACATCATCAGTTTCCAAGTAATAATTGTTGTAGACAAATGTAGAGATGCACAGAACTAGACATTTGTGCGAACAAAGTGCTCAGCATTTCAGACTATTTGATCATTTAGCCATCATATCATATGGAAAACTTACTTTTCTGCTAGCACCCCCAAGAGACACCTTGGGTGTTCTCTTGAAATCTCCCTCGAAACTGAACATGGTTACACTTTTCCCATCGAGCAGCGATCAATGCAAGTACTCGGTGTGCAGAGCAACAAAGTGTTGTCTGTACCTACAAGACAAAGAAAACTTGAGACGGGTGTCAAGCCTATAAACTAAACATTACAAAAAAAACACTGGTCAAATAATTTGTGTGTGATTCTGATGATAAACACTGGTCAAGAAGCTGAAAATACGTGCATGTTAACATACTGCTGAGAATAAAGCAAGCTGTTATGAGGAAGATATTTAAAACAACTCTATCCAAACTCCAGAGGTCAGTCACAGAAGTTTGCAGCGGGACTGACACTAATCTGGCACTTCAGCAGGTGTGATCAACACGAAAAAGAAAGCAGAAATGTCAAAACATTACCGTTGAAATATTGCTTCAACTTTTTGTATACATTAAAAGCCAGGAAATATACCCTAGAGTCATACACATATCTGTGCGCACAAAAAAAATGCCTCGCCATGCAGCCTCGTCTGAGCGAGACATGTTGTACAAAAGGCTGTTTCATAAGAGCCAAACACATTAAATGTTAGTTATGTCTCTAGCCAGGCTAGTTAACGTTAGCTTGCTAACCTACAAAACCAGCAAAGAATCACAATACCAGAAGTTCATCATCATTTATGGACGTGTTGTCGGTAGTTTTAGGTCTAAAGGATCACTCGCGCTGTAGAAGACAGAGTTCAGGTGTTTTTTCTTCAGTCAGATCAAGTGAACTTCTGTTAGCCTTTTAGCTAAAGCTTCTTTGACTAGCTAGCTAATGACTCAGCAGCAGGTCAGTTGTTTTCCGCCTCGACAATTCACCATTTCCCAGTCATTTGCACATATACGTTTATGTTATTGGAGTATGTTAAGATTTAGCGAGATTTAAGGCAGTAATCTGGAAACATGATTGCAGCACTGTTCTGGCATGATAGTTCAGGTTCACACAAACTTCAGTCATCCGTCGCTTCCAGAGTCATCTAGTGATTTCAGTGATGTTTTGCGGCTTTTCTGTTGATGAGTCGTATTAATAGATGAAATGCGAATTGTTTACCTGGTTTTATTGAATGATCAGCCGAACGATACCGTTCAGCGACTGGAAATCAGAGAAAACAAAACCGAAATCGATGCTCTTGCTGTAACTAAACAAACCCAACACTGAGAACAGCCCGCCCACTCAGTAGTAAGGTGAAATTTGATTGGACAACATAACATTTTCTTCCAAACGATTGGTTAAAGACGGGGTCAATAACATGAGACATGTCACAATCACTTCCTGGATGAATCCCAGAAATTAAAGGAAACCAGTTGCGGTACAAGGGCAATATATTATCTTCGAGAATGTAACTAAATCATAAACAAATAACTAGATCATCTTTAAAAATGTATTATAAAATGCAATTATTTATTGGTTTGTTTGTAAGTAATGTAAAAAAAAATCTATGGCTATTTTTATACAATAATTTATTTTTATAAAATCTAAGGCTCTAAAAAATGTTTGTGTATTTTTCAGGATGTATAGTTTAAGTAAATAATAATAAAAAAATATATATTATTATTTTTAAAAAAATTACAAATCCCTTTAGGATAAATCGTTTTTTATTCTGTTCTATTACATACATTTTCTTAGAATATCATGAATTCTCAAACACATAGCAAAACAAAAATCAACCAATTTACTGTACATAAAGTTTTGATTAATAAAAGAGATCGTTCACCCCTGTTCCCAGAGCCACTGACGGCTGGTTGTTCCAAACCTTTATGAGTTTTTCTTTCTTTCTTTCTTTCTTTCTTTCTTTCTTTCTTTCTTTCTTTCTTTCTTTCTTTCTTTCTTTCTTTCTTCGCTCTCTCTTTCTCTCTCTCTCTATCTCTCTCTCTCTCTCTCTATACAAGTCAATAGCAAACAAAATTATTTGGTTACCAACATTCTTCAACATTAAGAAATTAAGAAAGAAAGTCATACAAGTTTTTACTTTGAAACAACATGTGGGTGAGTAAATGATGACAAAATTTAAAATTTTGGTAGAAATAGCCCTTTAACTTTGAAGCCAACTAACTTCCAGATAATTCTGCCTACTCATCAGTGCATCACAGGCATCTTCTGAAGTACTGTATAGGTCTCACACTCAAGGCTTGACATCTGATTCTTGTTGGACGGCAGTAGCAAGACTAGAATCCACTCTGTTTCTCATATATATTATAGAGGGATTTATGAGTTATTGATTGATATCCTGCCTTTTAGACCTGAAAAGAGGATAACAAGCCAATACAACAAGACTTCTGGAGATTATTCAGAATACAAAATGGGGGTCTCATCATCTCAAAAGGTCTCTAATTTTTAAAGATGTCAAAAAGGGTCACACATTTACATTAACTCCATGGGTTATATATCTCAATAACTTTTTGTTGTTGCTGGTTTATTGCTAAAATGTTCAAGTCTCATCTCTTCATGTATTTTTAAGTAAAAAGTGTATTTATGCTATTTCTTGAATCCATGCATCCTATATAAATATATACACAGATACACACACACACATGCACATATTAAGGAACAATTGTTGAGTATTTTACAATTTATTATAGGATGAATAAAGAATCATGCAGCCATATGTTTGTTTCAAACATAAAAAATGTATACATACATAATTCATAATTCAATTGCAAGTCTTGAAATCTTGCTACCTGCTTGTTCATCTTAAATCATAAGGGTTGTTGTTGATTTCATAAATACATTTGTTAGAAAAGATATGCTGCGTTTAACATTTCTCTCATGAGGCACTCATTTCAATAAACAGCGACGGGTATGAAATTAATTCATTTAAATTAGCCTGACATCTGGTGACGTCGTCAATCACGGGCTGGTGTCACGGAGAGAGGGGACTTGTGGGTCATCTCGTTTAAAGCACATTTTAAATTACACCACTGACCGAGATGTGTGTCGGTTATTCATCACATTAGTGGAGTCTATCAGTTAAGTGACACATGGCTTTCAGGCTAGTTCACTGGTTTGTTTGGACAAGTGAATCATTTTAAGAGATAATAAGGCTTATCAAAGCAAACAGATGAAAAGCGCTTATAGCCGAGAAGGAATTGGTAAAATATGCAGTACGTTTAAAAGAAATGATCTTCATGTTCAGAGTCCTTGGGGGAAAGAAATCATGGCGCTACTGCAATCGGATTCCTGGTGACTTTTGATGCTGGAACTATTCATTGTAGCCTACACCACCAATTAAATTTATAAAAAATATTATGAGTCCCAAATGTGTTTTAAAGCAGTGTAATATAGCTGCATTTCAACACACTGCCCATTTGTGCCATTATGATCGAAAATATTTATTGCAATAAAAGAGACAGTGGAGGTCCCGTTGAATTGGCTTTTCATAATGAACACATTTACCATGGATAATTAATATATAAACTATTTCAATTTGTCATTGTGATGATATGTGTTCCACTTAATTGTGAAAGTAATTACTGAGCGAATGAACAGCTTTGAGGAGAGTCCCAGGCCCTTCTATCTCAGGGTGCAATAATAATTTTACTCTCTCCTGATGTGATGAAAAAGAGCCATAAATCTCTCTGACGCAGGTCCATGGCTGCATGTTTCACTGATAGAAATATGCATGCGATCCCTTAATGAAATTAAAACTGGGAAGGGGACAAAGCGGCCGTAATGTGTTTAAAGACACAATTGCATTGGATTGAGAGGAACTTGTGGGATTCCAGGTAGCAAGATCCAAACATAGCACTTTATGCATTTATTGTTGCGCTGTATAAATCACATAAAAACATTTTCGTGTTCCAGTGTCGTCCAAATACTTTCTGGGCCACACTCAGCAATAGACATATACTGTGCAGTGATAGCTAGCCTAATTGTTATGTTGTTAGCAATTACGCTTTTCTGGCTTAGTGATTTCTATTACAGAATTAGTCACTGCATCATTATTGCACCCTGTTATTCTTCTTCTTTCGGCCCGTGACTTGTTGATTTCCCCAGAGCAAATAAACGCGTGCGAGAAGTCTCTGGAGAGTGGTTAGCTGATGAATTGAGGAAAACCAATCCGCTTTATTGGTAGACAGGTTAAGGGCAACAGCGTGTCAATAATTTTCCCCCGACCTTTTCCTCCATTAGCTTAAAGAGGCTTATTTTAAAGAGGACCAGAACCCCGTAGACACGGGTCCTCCACAATCCCCATCCCTCCATGTGCTTGAAGAAACATTAATGATTTCGATTTAAAGAGCGCGAGATCCAACATTTACCGAAGACACTTGAAAACATGTCAATAGGCTATAGCCTGTATTTTTTCCTTTACATTTATTTTCTAAAATTAACAAAGGTCTTGTTTTTTGCCCATGATTACGCCGAATAAATAGTCTCGATATTAATTCGACGAACATTGTTCGTTCTAATGGACTGTTATAATCACAAATATGGTGCTGTTTTGATCAAATGCGACAAATATTTTATAATCCCGTTGCACTGGGTTTTTGTAATAGCCTATCCATAGGCCTAGTATTTAATTTATAGCCCATTATTTTATTTTGTATTATTTTTACTATACCCTAATGTTAAAATAATTTAACATACAAAAAGTTGCTAAAACATGTCAAACGCTTATAAAAGCCCACAGACTAATTTAATCGTTAATCGTGTAATATATATTTTTTTATTTCCGCCTAAAAGATGGATAAAGACCGACGCAAAAAAAAAATATATATATGATAATGTTTTCCCTAGCAATACTTTTCTATGCGTTTCAAACGCCTTAAAAGAATCCTCCAAAATTAAAATAAGTCTGTGAATTTTATCCTCCAGAGTAAAATTCCGATATCATCATATTTCTTAGCTAAACAAATTGTACAGTCTATGTGTACAGTATGGTAAAGTATTCAGGCAGGAGTAACTTATAAGGATATTTCCACCCGCTAAAAAGGAGGACAAGTTGTTACATGTGTTTTACATGCTATTGGAAATGTATACGATTTACTTATTTAAATAGCCTAAACTCTTAAAAATAAAGGTTCTTCAGAAGGTTCTTCAGAGTGATGCCATAGAAGAACCATTTTGGTTCCACAAAGAACGATTTAGTAGCCTAAAAGGTTCTTTAAAGAACAATCTCTTTCTTACCTTTTTATAACCTGAAGAACCTTATTTCGCCACAAATAACTTTTTGTCAAACAGAAAGGTATTTCAGATCTTTATTGAACCATCTAGACAAAAAGGTTATTATATGGCATTGACATGGTAGGCCTATTTGTTGCTCAAAACACTTGTTTAATAATTTTTTTAAATTTTCCTTATTTTTTTGTTAAGTTTAATCATTATTTTACTCCTTACATTTTTGCTGAAGCACTTAGGCTAACAAAAAATATACAGAAATATTCACTGCAATTAAAAAACGTGGAGCAATTAAGCTCATAGCGAGAACAGTCTTTCCACGAATTTGTCCTCTTTGTTCAAAATTCAAAGTAATATATTTTTAATATCAAATGCGTTTATGCCACTTAGATTATTCACATATGATCATCAAATAAAAAAATGCCATAGTCTTTTACATAGCCTATACTGTATAAACATATAGGGTGTAGTTTTGCTAATTTTTGTAGGCTACATTCGAGTGCACTTATCAGTCATCATCGTTCAATCAGTCCTATTTTTTTTTTTTTTTTTTTTGCATCAACATGTCAAAAACGCTCGAAAAATTATATCATGATGATAACTCGTCTTATTATAGAACAGACTGAAACACTGCGTCCAATATTGCTCTTGTTAAGCGATGCAATTTTTCAGTCTGATTTAAAACTATTTAAGCCTGTTTTAATCATTGCACTTTAATAGTGAGGACACTTTCTGTTTCTCCAACACCTTCCACGAACGATACAATATTGTTTTGGAGGACTGGGCTATAGAACTCACTGAAATCACTGTCCAATCGGATGTCCACAAGGATGACGTGAATGACCGATCCACTCCCTCTCGGGCAGCGGTTGACAAGCGGATTTCTGGCTTGCACACCTTGGCCAAAGTCATAACTTCAAGGAGAGCAACGGTGACAGTCGTGACAGCATTTTGAAGTTGTGAACGACACGTTAATCTGTTCGTGAGGTGGGTCAGATGGAGAAATCTAAAAACTTTCGCATCGACGCGCTTCTGGCTGTCGATCCACCAAAAGTGCAGACCTCGCCGCTGGCGCTGGTCACCTCCCTGCCCACCTCTTCAGTCTCATCCTCCTCCGAAAGTGTCCAGGAGTTGAACTCGAACTCCGAAGCTCTTCGAAACGAGACTCCGTCGCCCCCCAGGATATCGTCTTGCGGCTTGATTCCCAAACCGGGTTTCTTAAACTCTCTACATTCAGGCATGTTAGGACTACACCCTCAGAGCAGCACCGGGATCCCCCCTCAGGCTCTCTACGGTCATCCGATGTACACTTATTCAGCAGCAGCACTGGGTCAGCACCCGGCTCTGTCTTACTCATACCCGCACGGCTCGCACCATCACCACCCCAGTGACCCCCTCAAACTCACCGCCAGCTCCTTCCAGCTCGACCACTGGCTGAGGGTCTCCACCGCGGGGATGATGCTGCCTAAAATGGCAGATTTCAATGGTGAGTTACATCTGAATTGCATGTGGCTAAATAATAACATTATTATTATTATTATTATTGTTGTTGTTCTTAATTGTCAAATTCAAATTAATTTTATTCTTTTTTGTGGCCATGTTCTGTAGATATAGGCAATATATAGCCTAATAAACTTGTTTTTTTATTAGCTTACTGGTTATTCTGTATTCATTTTGAAATTGCGGAATAACACTGTTTATTTTCAACACGTGCCCTACTACTGTTTTATTATTTATAATAATTAAAAAATAATAAAATCAAATCAGTTTTGTTCAGAGCTACGGATCACAGCAGCCAGATATAACAAGCGCGTGCAGGGTCACGTAAAGCTGTTCTCTGACGGAGACTGAACGAGCTCTGTCTTTCAAAGAGGGGCTAAAATTGACAGATAATGGACAGAGGGAAAGTGGCGGACAAGTGTGAAAACCACAGCTTGCCAACTGTGTACACTGCAGACACTGTCTCTCTGTTCCGCTGCTCGTCTGCAGATTTTCTCAATCCTCTCCCAAACAAATCAGATAGGGTGGAAATGTTAGCAGATGTCCTGACAATGCCGTGACACATAGAGGCTGTGTGTGATTGGGAATTGCTTTTGAGGGTTTTAAGAATGAGAGCTTTTATCATTTCTCGCCGTGCCATTTACACGGTGTGTTAAAATCTATTGTGCGTATAGCGAATTAACTGTAATGTATTCTGTAACATGACTGTAGGCTGTTAATAATTTAAATATGTCAAAAACAGCATCTACATTTGCAACTATATTTGCACAGTCTTTGCCACTCTCAAACATTAGTTTTTACTCTTCTGTGTAGTAGGCTACGATATTTTTTCAGCAAATAACTTTTTTTTCTGCTTATAAGTCTGTAATTTTCTAAGGGAACGGAGTATAAAATAATCTTTGTAGAACTTCAAAGATTTTTTTTTAATAAAGGTCTTTATTTAGGCTAGCCTATTTTGGAATCTAACTGGAATCTTAAATTTTAGATTTCAAAAATGTTGTAAATTTGTTTTGGCGTTTTCTAAAACACTAATTTAATTTTTGCTGTGTCGTAGCCTACACAATATGCATATGCTATACCGTCTCTGTTTTAAATTCTGCAGGCCAGGCGCAGTCAAACTTACTCGGGAAGTGCAGAAGACCAAGAACCGCGTTCACAAGCCAGCAGCTCCTTGAACTTGAGCACCAGTTTAAGCTGAACAAATATCTATCGAGACCCAAACGCTTCGAAGTGGCCACGTCATTAATGCTAACAGAGACACAGGTAAACCAGCCACTTTTTACCATTTAAAAATATCTAAATTAATTTGTTGAATATAAATAGGCCTGTTTTTATATATACTATGCTAATAGTAAACATTCAATACATTTAAATATTACAATTAATAAAGTCAAATTATATTCGATTGCTCTGAATTATTTATGAATGAGACATGTCATGTTTATATTTCCAGGTGAAGATCTGGTTTCAGAACAGGCGGATGAAATGGAAGCGCAGTAAAAAGGCTAAAGAGCAAGCCGCTCAGGAGACAGACAAGCAAAAGGGTAAAGGAGACCAGGACAAAAAGCACGGACTGGAGAAGGACTGCCAGAAGGGCGATTCAGTGAAAACTAACAGAATACGGGACTTTAGGGACAGCGATGACGAAGAAGGAGATAATTACATGCTGAATTCATCCGATTGTTCCTCTGATGATGAACGAACCAATGCAAGTGATATCAGTCCACAACCATGAGACTTCGTTTCCAAAAAGACACTTACATAAGAAGTAGCCTACCATGTGTTATCATCTTGCAGTCAGTGTGGAAATGCTGAGAAGGACGCCCACTTCTCCGTGAGGTGAAGCCTGATGTTATGGTTGCAGAGCATGTGGTAAAATTGCATCAAGCAAAATAGATGAGTAGGCCCATCACTATCGGTAATAAATCACTGGGATGTTCCTATTCGAGTTCATTTCTGAACTCAAGTGGAATGGGAAAAAAAAACATCAACCAGAACCATGTGATCTGTTTATTTTTATACAATGTATTTATAAGGAAATCGCTTTTAAAATGCATGTAAATTACTGTTTAGATTTATCAGTTGCGCTCTGTGAATAAAATTAATTATTTTCTAATTTCGGTGGGGTCTTTTCCAATTTGTAACAACGTTGAACTCGAATATTCCATTACAAACGAGAAGGAAAAACCCTGGATGTGAAGCGGTCTGTTGTCTGTCTGTTAGTGGCACGGTCGGGTGGGTCCGTGCTAATGTGTGAGGAAGCAAACTCCAATAAGGAGAAACATTTCTCATCACTGCAGCAATGGGCAGCTAATGCACCTTTTGAGACGAAGATCATCCATCATAAGAGCACATCACAGAAGCTATATTAGGTGTTTTTATATTTATGTTAGACTTTAAGTGAAGTGAAATTAGATTGACCTTTTCACACTTTTTTTTTAGACACTTCATGTTAGATCTAGCCAGAAGTCTGTTTCTGTCATGTTCAGAGTATAGTGATGAAAACAAGCCTGCAGTGTTAGCTTACCTAGAGACGCAGAACTTGTACTTGGGAAGGACATGAAAAGAAAATGATAAAGAAAAAGGATGCTGGATTACTCCTCAACAAGACTATTTTAATGGTCTTTTCTGCAATCTAATTGAGGTCTATTTCGCATAAGTGAATTTCCTCCTTTATTAAAAATGACATGCTTTTATTGGGTAATAAACCCAGAGATCCATCTGGTCTTTGCCAAGGAGCTTCTTCGAATCAATTAGAGGACATTTAAATATAATCACTATCCACTCCTATCAGTCCAGAGCCATGACAGCTATCTACTCGGACACTGAATGTGATCCGAATTGTTCTTTGTTTTTCATTGACTAAGCCACTTTAAGCCTTATTCTCAGTGGAAAACAATCGGTCCAAAACACATTTAGCATAATAAGCTGTGGTTTTTGGGGAATAACTCTTTACAATGAACTTTTTCATAACTCTATAAAAAAAAAAAACAGAAGTTAAAAATCAAGGCCAATAAATTAACCTTGCATTACTCTTGGGTTCTAAAAGACTAGTGGGGTATTCAAACAACAGAAACAGGAATTCCGAGGCAAATTAACAAAATCTAAGAAATGGGTTCAGTTTAATGCAGCCATAACATATTATGATTAATGTTACGAGAACATCCACATAAACAAAAGCTTCAGTTATCTGAAAATACTCTGTTGGACAACAGTAAACAATGATTTATTAAAATGCATAATTAATCTGGCTACAGGTAGTAGGCTACAGGTAGTAGTCAATTTAGGAAACATTAGTTACTGATTCAACTAATGTCTGATTTACTCTACCTTTACGTTTACCCAGCTGCATAAGTACAAAGAACCCATCCTTATCAGTGCTACTACCACCCTCTAACCATTAGGAAAGAAATCCACTCAAAAGTGAGCAGGGTGGGACACTTCCTTGAGACCGGAACGGTGAGACAAAACATATAATAAATGCATAATAAACCACATGATATAAATGTATTCTAATTATGCGTCATGTGATTTGTCAGTAGGGGCCAGTGTAAGTGTTTCATAGGACCTTCTGCACATAAAAGAACAAGCCAATAATGGTGATTTTTTTAAAAGCATGAACACTTTCATATTTCTCATATTTAGTCTATTGCACAAAAACATGTAATATCCTCCCAAACAGTATTTTAAATGTGGTCTTATCAGTTCAAAGGCAACTTCGTTTCCTATTTCTAGTTCATACTAGGGTCAGTATCAACCTTCCTCTGGCCTCACACAGACAGACAATAGCACACACTATTTACAATCACCTGTGTGTATTTTAGTGGGCTGGGCCCCCATTATACACTTCTCCTCACATATAGTGACAATGTTGTCTTTGTCAAAGGGTGGAAAAGTGGGCCATCTGTAGGTAACCCTACTTTTTCCAGCTTTTGAACTGTGAGAAAAAAAAACAGCCAGACTGTTGTGTATTTATTACTGGGTGTAATGTGACGGCCTGTTTGAGCTGACACCACAGGATGTGATCAGGTTTAATTAATCAATTAAAGATCTTTTGTTGTAGAGCTGCAAGAGTGTGGTTTAAGCTGTCTGACCCCATATGATGGTAGCTCATCCTCTGATCTCTCCATGCTGATGTCATTAATGCAGATGTTGCTGATGAATTAACAGAGAACATCAAGTGTAACGGTAGCCCTCTGCTATGTTATGCTGTCCGGAGTACTGCTGCATGTGCAGATGCTTCAGACAACAGCAATGAACCTACATTTCATGATGAATAAAGCAATGCATGTCTGTGCTCTTTTCTGAATGAAGTTAATACATTATTGTTTAGATGCAGTAAGCTATTCAAGTCTAAATCTCAGAGGCTAAATTTGTTTCCAGAACAGATACCAAACACATGTGGATTGGAAATTAATGAGCAGCAGAAGAATAAATAATGGTATTCTCTTTATCAACTTGGGACATATCACTGGATTTTTTTTTATATATATATATAAACTAAGAATTACAATGAAGCATTCCATTGTGATTTTCTATTATAGAAAATATAATATGTATTATAATAAACATTACAACAAGACCAAATATGTATGCATAACACAGTGTTATATTTGAGTAGATTATGAGTAGGTCAATAAAAAGTACAAAATGTCAAATATCCAAACTCCAAATCTAAGATCTGTTGACATCTTACCATAAAAAACTGAGCAGACAAAAATTACCATTGAGATTTTGTAGCATGTAATTCTTCAAAACACATTAAAATGTATTTATACATTTCACATATTTTACCTTTTATTTTTGTACAGAATTCCAGAATGAATACAAAAATGCTGTAAGATGTCATGTGTCGTAAGGTCTGCATATTTCCCCCATAGTAATACTCATTTTTTTAGTCTGACGCATTATTCACACATTTCTGTGTGCAAAAGCTCTAGAGCTTAATTTTGGCATCCCGGGCCTCCATGGCTTTAGTGGCGACCTCAGCTCTATCCCGGAGTACCTTGACTTGCTCAGTTTCTTGGGTCTGGATGTTCCGGAGTAGAAAGTGACTGATGAAAAGCTTCAAGCCTTCCCGAAGCATTCCCAGCTTGGGAATTCCAGAGATCCTGGCACACAATGGTAGACACACAGGCAGATATTGACACATTAGACCACACACACAAGCAATTTTAGATGGATGTCAGCACATCTGGTCTCGGGATGTCCCGCACATCTGGTCTTTTTAAAAACTTACATTGACAAATAAATATTTAATATTTAAATATTTAACTCCATTTCTCTTTCTTTTTTCATTTACTTTATACTGCCAGTGTGAACATTGCCTCTGAAACAACCCGCATTTCTAAATAGCGATTTTGTCTCACATGATTACAAAATAAAGATTTATGCCTTCAATAAATTCATTATGAATATTAATATACATAGTTCATACTCATTTTTGTAGTACAAAGAATACGCACCTGCCAAATATATTCACAAGATCTTCTGGCTCGGTTTCTTTAAGGAGTTTTGAGAGAATCTGCTTCAGAAATTTGACTTTGGGTTTATCCAGCTCCCCGAACTCAATAGCCTTATGAAAAGAGAAAAACAGGCAGAAAATTAAGCTGCCATTCTTAGTCTATCAAAGGCAATTGTAAGTGATTCATAAAGAGGATGAAGAATATTACACATACATACATACATATACATATATATACACACACACACACACACACACACACACACACTACAACATTACATACAAACCACTCATGCATTCTACAATGGCTTCTTGGTGAGGGAAGAACTTCACCAAACATTACCTTAAGAATGGAAATGGAGAGACACTTCCTGTGTAAAAGATGAGTGACCAGGTGGACCAGGTTACTGAAGGACCTGCTGGAAAGGTTTGCCAGGTCTTTGAACTTGTCCCACAGGCTAAACTGAAAGGTCATCTAAAGCGCAGAAGAAAAGCAGAGAGGGTTTACTCTTACAAAACGGATGAATGTTTAATTGTAATACACTTAGTAAACAGCTACAAGCTACTAGGTAATATATGCTGCAGAACTAGATGTAAACGGACTGACTATTATCAGTATTCATTGATTTTAATATAAAAAAATCTTACAGCTTATCTTATATTATATTGCACGACTATTAAATCAAAATACTCAAAAACACCTGAATGTTCTTGGCTTGAGCAACAGTTTTGTGTAAACATACAAAGAAGACAGCAGTTCCTAACGCAGTGAAAGCAGTGACACAAGCACACGCTAGGAATCACTGCTCTTCCACTCTACCTGGAAGCGCCGGTCATGCGAGCAAAATTTCTCTGCCAGAACTGCATAGAATCTATTGAACATTTTCTCTTGCAGACAGCAGTCCATCAGAACGTGAACTATTTCCCGCTCTTGCTGGTCTTTCAATCCTAACCTGTGAAAGACATGAATTCACTGAATTGGGTAAATAATGGTTCATGACAAATATTACAAACACAGAACATCATGTTTGAAATACACAGGAGGAAATCAGTCTGTTAGCAAAAAAATGAAAAAAAACTTTGTGTGATAACCTTAACTAAAATATTTGCCGTCATCACACAAGGTTATCGTTTCAGAAGATCAGCAATATTATTGTTGCTAAAAGAAACATTGTCCTGCTAATAAGAGAGATCTTGTTTCTTTTTTAATCATTTTATACAATTCCTTCTCACAAGTAGTGAGTAAATAAGTGCCAGATTGATTCTGGGATTACATGACACTGTGATCAAAACCTAATTTGCAATTAAATATTTAAAAAAATGGAAACATGGCCATTGTCATTGAAAATCAATGAGAATAAGAAACCGAAACTATGCTGACAAACCTTAAAAGTTTCTCGAAGGCATCCAAATAGTCTTCACATGACATAAGCACGCAGAAAATGTTCCTCCTGATGTCAGTGTTCATTCTTTGTTTACGTGCAAGCTCCAACATCTTTGCACTGTACTGCAAATTCATAAAGAAAAATAAAACATTCAGATGACAACTTTTGCATGGACCTTGACTCTCATACAGTTGAAAATAATTATGCACCTGAGCATTTAAATCACAGATGAATAAATGTATAAATAAGCAAAAACACACACATGTACGTACACACACACACATATATATTTTTTCACGTACTTGTTCCCCTTTGGTGGATGGGGTGGTAGTCTTGTTTCCATGATCATCAATCATTGGTGCTCCACTCCAGGAAGATCCTACAATCCACCAACGGCCGACACACTCAGCTTCCAGAAGGTTATCTAGTGAGACTCTCAACTTCATGTCACTTCCGCCAGCACTGCTGTGTATCTGTTAGGAATGTTATGTTTATTTATTTGATTTATTTACTTTTTTAACCAGGAAGGTCCCACTGAGATACAATATTTCTTCTACCAGGGAGTCCTGGTCAAGACAGGCAGCAAGGACAAAAATGACAAAGAAATGCATTATCACCACACGATCAACAAACACAAAACACTAGTTCTCTAAAAACCCAAAGCCTAATCATTTATTAAAACATGTACACTGTTCTATAAAAAAAAAGACTTAAAAAAAATGTTTTTAAAGCGAGAGATGTTACAAATTCAATATAAAGAGTACCTTGAAGCTTGTTCCATACATACAGAGCATACTTAGTAAAAATGTATCCGTTTATCTAGTATTATAAATATTTGTACAGAATTTCAAAAAGTTAGATGCAAGGGGGAGTCGTGGCCTAATGGTTAGAGAGTTGGACTCCCAATCGAAGGGTTGTGAGTTCTAGTCTCGGGCCGGATGGAATTGTGGGTGGGGGTAGTGCATGAACAGCTCTCTCTCCACCTGCAATACCATGACTTAGGTGCCCTTGAGCAAGGCATCGAACCCCCAACTGCTCCCCGGGCGCCGCAGCATAAATGGCTGACCACTGCTCCGGGTGTGTTTGTGTGTGTGTGTTATCACTGCTCTGTGTGTGTGCACTTCGGATGGGTTAAATGCAGAGCACAAATTCTGAGTATGGGTCACCATACTTGGCTGAATGTCACTTCACTTTCACTTAGATATATACTGTGGCAGTCTACCCACCAGAGATTTTAAAATAAAAATTAGCATATGGTATTTCCTCCTTGAGATCAATGAAGTCTATTTTATCATTTCATATATATTACAGTAATGTGTACGGACACTTGTACCAGAAACAAATCGTAAAGCAGCATGATAAACTACATCCAGATTTTTCAAAACATTCAAAGGTGCATGTACCGTATATAAATTATATCACCATAGTCCAATACTGATAAAAAACTACTTTCGACTAAATGTTTTTAAGCAACAAAGGAAAAACTTTTTTTTAAATGAAAATAAAAACCTAACATCAATTTCATTAAAAGGCTATCAATATTAGAGCTATATGTCAGCTTATCATGAAGCCAGATACCAAGATACTTAAAAGATACAACCCTTTGGTACAAGCTGTGCACCATTTAGAGTTGTAATCAAAATCATTAAATGATAATCATGTATTTAGGTTTTTAGCATTCAACGATAATTTTAAGTTAAGTCTGAAAATAATTAAAATCATTCTGTAAAGAATCCATTGCCACTTTTAAAGATGGAGCCACAGTGTAGATAATGGTATCATCTGCATAAAAGTGTACATTTGCTGGCTCTACTCCTTTACCAAGTTCATATATATAAATAGAAAATAAAATTGGCCCCAAAATTGATCCTTGAGGAACACCTGTCTTCACTATTAGGGGAGCAGAAGTCATGTACACACATGAAGTCCTTCCAGTCAAATAATAAGAGAACCACTTCAACACTATATTACTAAAACCTACACATTTAAGCCATGCAATAAAAGATCATGATTCACAGAATCAAATGCTTTCGATAAATCAGCAAAGAGTGCAGCACATGATTTATTTCACCCAATGCATTGACAATGTCAATAGTAAATGACATTGCAGCAGTTATAGTACTACATCCTTAGCTAAAACATGAGTTTAACAAAGTATTATTAGCTGAAAAATAGTACAAACAGTTTGGTGCATAAGAGACAAGGTAACTGACTACAAACACATCCCACGATTTCTGTAAAATTACTGTACAAGAGTCAGATCAATGTGAACACACCGATCTGTCAAGTTAGTCTGACACCTGGTGGACACAGCGAGAAGTACATTTAGCACCAAAAACACAACATTTATACTTTACATTTAAGGCTTGATCGAACTGATGGTTGATAATACAGGTGGATATAAACTAGTTACCCGCTCTAAGCATTTATCCATTGCAAGTCCACCTTATAAAGGTAACAGTGTAAATTACACAAGTAATGCAAATTAACATCGGTCGTATTCTCACCAAAGTCCTCTGAAGTTTCCTTAACTTCTCCGCAGGTTCAGGGTCATAACCTGGAATCTTCCTCATGTCATTGTTCTTCAGTGCCAGCATAGTCTCCAACATAAACCGAATCTGACAAGCAGGCAAATACAACAAATGTTTTCACTTGAAACCGACTGCAGCGTAAGACCTCATCTGTGATTCACCTCAGTTTTCCTTTATTTGTAATTCACTTTGGATGACTGAGTCTAGTAAATGATTAAAATCAAATATAATATGATAACTCCTAAGCACTAGAAGACAGGTATCTCACCCTTGTTTGGTCTTGAAAACGCTCTCCTTCAGCATTGGCTTTCCGCTGAGCCTCAGAGATCAGCTCCTTGAGAGCTAGAGGGTCATCCTTTCTCAGAGCGAACCCGACGTTCTTCAGCACCAGCAGAACCAGTTCTACATCCTTGGCGCTGAAACGTGCCACCAGCTTCTTCAGGATGTCAAACAACAGGAGAGCATGGACCACGTGGAAGTTGTAGAGGTGGGCAATTATGGACACCAAGTTGTCACATTCTTTGTCTGTAGCATTAAGCTGACTGTAGGTTTTATCAAACTGACGGACTACAGTCTCCAGAAAATGAGCTCCAACCTCAGGGAAAACAAGTGAGAAAGGAAGAAATCAGCCAGCGTTGTACAAATCTACACACTATGACATAGATTCTTATAACATTATACCACAGTGACTGATTGTGGACAGGTGTAAGGTGAAGTAAAATAGATACCTCCAGGCCAACACTGTGGTGAAGGACACTGACAAGAAGGATGTGCTCCATAAGAAGCCTGCAAAAGGGAGTCAGTGATAATTAAAAAGTCACTGATTTTTAAAGTCATATAAATATTATATTTAATATAAATAAAATATTTAATTTAAGTGAGCCAGGCTTTCTCGTGTAAACATAATCAAATGAAATAGTAAACTGGTAATCAAAGGCTGGGAATGAAGTCATTACCTTTCAGGCATGAGAGCAGGTGTGACGCAGGCGGCCAGCAGAATGTCAGTGAGTGTATCGTTCATGTCCTTCCTGCTGGAGCTCATGTACAGCTCTTCTAACTGACTGCTGATGGATGCCATGTTGGGCTGACTCAACCTGCCAAACACAAGACAGGGTTATCAAACTGATCTTGAAAAAGAAAGCTTCTTCCAACTGTGCATTATGTAGTGTATAGCTTCGGTTGCACCTTACCTGTTTATCAGACCTTTCACAGTGCGCTTCAGTTTCTCCAGCTCTGCTTTGCGTTTGCTGTCCATGGCTTCTCGTAAGTGAGGTGGAACATACTTGCCTGCTGTGGCAGGATTCTATAAAAAGAACAAACCACAAATATTAGCTTCAAAACATGCTTCTGATGAGCAATGAGCATGCAATGTGGAAAGTAAAAAAATTACCAATACTGACTCCATGATACTGAATATAACACTATTGTCTAACTCAGAGCAGCTTTATAGCAACACTGACATGGATATTGAGTTGAATAATGACATTATTGTCTTCTGTTGAAATGTTTACACATTTAGTTACACATTCTATTTGCAACGTTAACACAACATCCAGCTTGCTGCTACTGTTTTGAAACAAACTGTACTGTAGAAATGAACGAGACTTGAATTGAGCATTAGGGCGAGGGAGATTTAGACCTAAATAATAATAAATATTATCCAGATTTAGAATGACATACGGGATTCAGGTCTTTCTCCTCCTCATCATGAGTTTCCTCTGACGCATCTGTATCTTCGTCTCCTTCCACCTCATCTTCTGTCTGGGCGTCATCTTCTACATCCTCCTCCTCCTCCTCCTCCTCCTCTTCTTCCATCTGTGTATCATCCTCTCCATCTCCTGCCTCTTCATCAGTGTCATCTTCGTCCTCATTGTCATCCTTGTTCTCATCCTCGGTCACTTTCCCATCGCTATCCTCGTCCAACTCATCAAAGTTATCCTTTGCTTTGTCAATGTCCATCTCTTCATCACTCTCATACAGGCCCGTTGCAGATGCTCCAGGCTCGAGAATCCCTAAAATGTAATCGAGTCCATCGTCGGTGAATGACTGAGGTATACTCTTTTTATTCTTTCTTTTATTCAGCCCAAGGCGTTTCTCTAGTCTCTTTATTTCTTTGTCCTCTTCGATGTTCGCCTCTAATAGAGCCCTCTTTCTGCTCTGGTTCAGATTAGGCTTCTTTCTCTGTTTAGGCAGATCTTCGGAGAAGTGGACTTTCCTCTTTGTTGTCTCTTCTTCGCCATCTTTAATATTATCAACAATGTCTGTATTAGTCTTCTGCTGTCTCTGAATGTTGTTTTTAAGACCTCCAGTCGTCTTCAGGGCTGGTTTCTGTGTCTTCTCCTCTTTCTCAGCAGCAGTATTTGGAGCAGGATCCTCGCTGGGGTTCTGCAGTGACTGACCCGTGTGGTGACTTTTCTTTTTGGCTTTCTTTGACTTGCGTTTCTCTTTGCGCAGCTCTTTTCTACTTTTCCTCTTTATGAATATTCCTCGTTTGTCGCTTTCATTTTCACCGAAGCCGCCTTTGCTCTTTACAAAGTTAGTAACGGAATCCCTGAATTTCTGAAGTTTATCCTTGTTTGTTTGCTTTCCAGCTTTCCTTTTGCCCCTGTTCTGCGCCTTTGCCTTCATTTCTATATGAAATATATCTGGCCGTGCTTATAATATGTATTTATTGTAAATGGTTGCGTGTCTACAGTCTGAAAGATCGCATGAAAGAGTTACCAGAAAAGACAACACATGCAGAAGCTGGAGGCCGCCATTGTTGTTTCTTCGTTAGACGTCATGACAGTAGAGAAAACAAAACGGTGTGGCTTTATCGCCATCTTCTGAGTCGGAGTGTATTTGTAGCAATTTGTTAAGTTTATAATAAGTGAGTGTATGTGTAATGTGTACATTTTAAACTACTTTGGAGATACAAGTAGCTTAATCCAAAGACATCTGCACATAGCCTGATATACTCTTTGATGCTTAGCAAACAATAGTGTAAATGTATATTTAAAATAATAATAATACAAATAATAATAATAACAATTATTATAAAATAAATGAAAATGTAGATGGATTTATTGGTAGTTGAAGTAGCACTGATACACACACACACACACACACACACACACACACACACACACACACATATATATATATATATATATATATATATATATATATATATACATATATAATTATTAACGCATTTAACACACTTTTCCCACCCCAGATCTCTGTGGATCATCTGCCATTTCATACAGTCGATGGATTATTAATATGAGGCAGGGCAACAATTTACTGCGTGATGGAGGCTAGAGAATATCCCTAAAATTCAAGGTATGGGGCAAAATGCCTGCTTCTGAGATTGTGTCTCATATTTACATCACATAGTAGTTAAGAAATTCCATAAGAGAAGCTAAGTGCAAATGTGATAATCATCTTATACAACAGTTCAGTTAATATTGTGTTATTTTAGACACAATGTTGTCTGTTTTGTCAGTTTTGCCGACCAGAAGACAAAGACAAAGCAGTACCATTACTTTCCGAGCATCCCACAGCAGCATTTCATTTATTAATCCATGTTTTCAACGAATTTGGTGAACCATTTAGCTCGTTGAACCATTGGCCATAGTCTCGTTGGCTTTAAAGCGGCGCTGCACAGACCGATCGGTGTGTGACATCCGCGAGAGTGATTCAGAAGCACAAGGAGTCGTATGTTCTCTTAAGCTACTGCGGTACTTTGATGTCACACACCGATCGGTCTGATGGTGATGATCCACTTCATGTCAAACAAGCCTAATGATTCAATGAACCATTCATAATGAACCGTTTACTTCACTCCTGAATGAATCAGCAATTTGAACGAATCAAATGAATCAATAAATGACTCCATGACTTAATCATTAAGACCACCACCTACTGGCTGTTTTAGTTTATTATTTAGAGTATCATTTCATTAAAGAAATAATTTAATATTTTCATAGTAATCATAATACAAATAAGAAAATAAAGTTATAGTTCACCCAACCAAAAATGACAATTCTGTCATCATTTACTCGCATGGTCCAAAAGAGTAGGCTATGTAATAATTTTAATCAAACAAAATATTTGTTGCTGAACCTTCTTTTTGTAATCTCTGTTTGATGCTTTACACATCAATGACTTTTATCTTTTGGGAGTAACTTCTCCAAATATGATGCGCGATTAATTAGATTAAAAAAATGTATTGCTTACCAGCCTTAATATATAAATATATAGCCAAAATATGCTGTTATATGCAGTCTCAGTATAACGTTTCAGCTACTTCAGGAAACGTCAGACGTGTCCAAAACAATCCTGAAAATAGTTTGAATGATGTAAATCTTACATTATAAATCTATTTTATTCTCAAAGTGACAGCTCTGCTGTGTGTCCTGTCACATGTCGCTGAATGATGACGCAATGTGTTTTGACTGTTTTGGTTGTTTATTTGGCGCTGAGACGCGAGCGCTTTCAGTCAGTCGAGCTCTGCACCAGGGATCTGTTTATCTCACAGAGGCGCTTTCTCTTACAAGTGAATGGAATCGCCACAAAAATGCGTTGCTAATGAATGTGTTTCTGCAATATGAAGAATGGAAGAAGACGATGTGACGATTAGAGAGCAGAATTTCCACAGCCAAGTGCGCGAGTACATCGTGAGTACAGAGAGACTGATGACTGTGTGTTTGCGCGCTCCTCGTTTCATCTCGCGTCTAGCCTGATTTACGTATATTTCTTAAACTATAAAAGATGAATGGGTTTACTATAATTGAAAATTATCATAATTTCTCCGTACAAAACATTAGTGTGTATGAGAAAGGTACATTAGGCTAGTTAGCTAGCTAGCCTGTTAGCTCGTCGTTAGCTACAATATTGAGCTAAATAATCCCTTTCTGATTAGATTGTGGCGCAATAGATTCACTACGGTTATATATATATATATATATAGTTTCTAATCCACATTTTAAAATACCAAATCAAGTGGTTTTGTAGTCTAGATAGTGCAGCAGTTAAAAATGTTAACAAAATAATCTCACTGATGCAGTTTTGACTCTCTTTAAGTTAATTGTCTTATTTCAACCACAGTCATTTTAAGAGTAACACCTGCCCTTTCGGTAGACATTTTACCACTAACTTAAGAGAGAATGTAGAAGTGTGCAGTTTATTTCAGAGTCTAAATTATTTTTGTGTGTAGAAGTGAGCAGTTATCAGCTGCATACAATGTAAGCTTTTCTGGCTCTTTAGTAATGCTGGGATGTTAATGAGCAGGCAGTTTCTAAACTGCCTGAAATACAACAAACAATCCTTATTTTCTAAAGCTATTTTGTCTACAGCTTATGCATTTTCAGTATGTTACATTTTATAATTATAACAAATTAATTTAGTCAGTCACTGTCCTGTGTTTATTAAACAAGGATTTTCAGCATTGGGATGTCTTGTACTAAGATCTCTGTTGCTGCTTAATGGGTAATGCAGAACTGAAGTATAAGTATGGTTAATGCCTCAGGGCCATCTGCTTTGTCAGAGTTATTTGTAATAGTCTTGCAAGCATCAGTTTGACTGGTTTGAAAATTATCAACAAATAAGTAATGCTTTGGACCATATGTCATTTATTTCCAGCATAACTGTTTATGACTTTAGCTTTCAGAGAGGAAAATTATGCCTGGACATTTTCTAGCTGTTGCTAAAACTTATGTATTATTTACATTCATTATATATTTTGAAAGAAGTCATGTTTATTGATACATTTCATTGTAAAAAAAAAAAAAAATTCAGTATGTTTTTTTTTTTATGTGGCTTTAATGCCAGATTTCAGTAAAAATCTGAAAACTGTAACATATTAATGCTGTTGCTATTATATTATGGATTATTTTATTTGTGGACTTTCCCTAGCAGGCACCACTAAATTTGATCATGTTTTAGATTGGGCTCTTTAGCTTGTGAGACTGCTGATTAGTGTTTAACATTGTCAAGCTTTAAGATTAAGAACAAATATGAATGCAGTACATTGAATAGCGGGTTTGCTGAATGCTCCTGTATTATTAGGTTTTGGATTGGATAATGGAAATACTGTGGGTTTGTCTGGAGGTGTGGATTTTGAGTGCTGTCTTCTAGTGGAGCACACAAAACGTCTGTGCTTCACTCGGCAAAGAACTGTTAAGCATATTATTTATGCTTTAATAAAAGTTATTTGTTTTTCCAAAGCAACCTGAGCTATGATATATATTTTAATGGTGAAGCACAGGTGCATGTATCTAATGTTTAATCTAATGTATCTGTTAGCGCTCTGTAGTTCTGTGAGGATACAAGCAAGGTGTAATATGAGTAAACGTTCAAGCATGAACGGCATGTTTACGTACACACATCCATCAGTCGGTATTCTTAAAATACACTCCGGTCTCGTGGACAATCTCTGCTGATTCATACCATATGACATCACTACAGATTAATGATTAGCAGATTATTGATGATTAAAACAAAGGTACTTTACTTTGTCATTCAGCTGGACTATTACTGCTTATAAATATGTTTGATACAAGTAAGACTTGTGTTTGGTATCAGTGAGTTTCTAGACACACAGTAGTACACAGAATCTTACTTGGGTTCAATTTCTAGACTACTCTCAGTTTCATCTGATATACGATGCGGTTTGTAGTTAAAAAAAAGGGTATGAAAGAAAAGTTGAAATCAAAAAAATGCTTGCAGAACAGAAGTGTTTGGAAACCCCATCTCATTCCATGTGTTTGTAGATCTGCTTCCTCCTGTTTGCAGTGCTGTACATCGTGTCGTACTGCATCATCTCACGCTACAAGAGAAAAAGCGGTAAGCATGAATAAGATACAGTTCTGTTTCTGATCAAATTGTTGTACTATTTAAATGCAGTTGTATATCTAAAATGTACTATTTATAATTATATTTGTATATTAATATTTATCGATATTAATATGTAATATTTATAACATCACAATACCCGTGAGAGCTCCTCAGATTTAGTGTCGATCAAATTCCTAGATGACAGAAGGGCAGGTTGTTTGGTTGCTTGCAAGCTTTTAGAGGGGTTACACGGTTTATAACTCCATGAGATCTTATAGTAATCTTTTGAGCGTTATCATAACTCCATAACATATGGTGCTGCCACCTCCAGCCTCCTTTACACAAACAGTTATGAGGACGATTTTAGTTCCTGATCAGGTCATGTCCTATCATTTAAAAGTAGCATAAGTAATGTCAGCTAACCCCCGTGGAGAGCGTTGAGCGCAGGTGAATCTGGGTTGTTCTTAAGACTCCTGTCTCTATATCTGCGCTGAGCTGCTATTGTGAAGCATGACTGTTAAGCTCTTAATGTAGAGGCTTTTTCAAGGGTCTGAATAATGAAATTTGTGTAATTAGTTTAAAGTGCTGTTCTATCAATCTCTTTCTTTTGTCTTTCTTTTTTAAATCCCCCCCCCCCCCCCAACCTGCATTGACTCTTGACAGCCTCCATCTGGCCGGTTGATTGTAAAGGTTTATTCACATGTTTGTGATTTATAATTTACCAGTATTGTTTTCAAGTAGCTTTTAGTTAAATGAAGACAGATCATGGTTTAGACTTATTAAAACATCTGTCATGCTTCTGTGACCTCTGTAGCTGAGGCTGTTTGTGTTGCAAACTCGCACTTCTGATAAAGATTGTCTGAGCATCACAGCACCAAGATCGTCATCTCTATCAAAAACTAAATGAGTTTAAATCTGTGTCTGGTTTATGCCTCTTATGCCAACAGATGATCAGGAAGATGAGGATGCCATTGTCAACAGAATATCGTGAGTTGTTTGATACTGTTTTTTTTTTTATAGTGCATTTAAAGGATGCAGTTATGTATCTTAAGTTGTAGTCACTTGTTTTTTCTTAATGTAACCCCATATTATTACATCTTTAACTTAAATGTGAAAATAAAACGAATTACACATCATTCATAATAATGTAGAAGAATTATTACCATGCTTTTCACTAACGTTTTACTCTGTTTGCGCCTTTTCTCAGTATGTACCTGTGTACATTCACACTGGCAGTGTCTGGAGGAGCTGTCCTTCTCTTACCCTTTTCTATAATCAGTTATGAGATTCTGCTCTCCCTACCAAAAAACTACTACATACAATGGCTCAATGGATCACTCATTCATGGTCAGTATCACAGCCTTTTTTATTTTAATATAATATGTGTAACTTCACAAGTAGGTTGTAGCCTACTGTCTGTCATGCATTAGTTGCATGACAGAAATAAATGCTTCTTGTGTTCTGCTGATGGCTTACTTTGTTCTTCTATAAACACATTATGTTATTTGTCCTTACCTTTGGATACTTTTAATCGAAATTAAAGTTTAAATTGTGTGTTTCATAGAAAGTGTTTGTTAAATGATTTGTGCGTTGAACAATGTAAACCGTATTGAATTTAGTTGGCTGAGGCCATACTCCTGACTCCTACCATTTCTAATAATTTGGGTACCGCTCAAAGTATTTTTCTCTTTAGCTTCAGTCGTGTCCACAAGGTGGTGTCATGTGTCTGTTTTTGGTGCAGATCGGGTTCTCTGTTTCGAGAGGAGTTTTAGGTCCCACTTTATGTTAAGTGGCCTTAACTACTATGTACTTACATCAAAAAATAAGTTCAGTGTACTTATTGTGTTTATATCGTATTGCAAAACACTTTTGATACTATTGAGGTGGGAAACGGGTGAGATGAAGCACAGGTTTGCTGCTATCGGCAGGTTTAAGGGTGGGGTAATGTAATTACAGAAATCTTACCAAATGATTTATTTAATTGTAAGTACATAGTAGTAAAGGCCACTCAATATAAAGTGGGACCCAGTTTTTTAGGTTGTTTCATATGAAAATATTTGGGGTTTTGAAAAAAAATGAAGACTAGAAGTTTGATTCTTGAACTCTAATTCACTTGTTTTGGAGGAAGAATAATCAAATCAGATTAGACAAAATGTTTAATGAACAAGGGATAGGGGATTGTTATCCAATTGATCAGATTAAGCTGAGCTTAATGTTGCAACGAAATGAAAGTTGAATGAACTGATTTGTCTTTCTTCAGGCCTGTGGAACCTGGTGTCCCTTTTCTCAAATCTCTGTCTCTTTGTGCTGATGCCTTTTGCTTACTTCTTCCTGGAGTCCGAGGGCTTCGCCGGTTCGAAAAAGGTATGTGGTCATGTGCGTTTGTGTGTTTTCTGCAAGCTTGAGGCTTTGTGATTATATTATGTACACATGAAGGTCAAGGACACATAAGATGCTAAAGACATATGTACAAACCAGTGCTCCCAGCACACCTAGGTTTGTGCACTTACTCACCCTCGGCTGGCCAAACACACACACACACACACACACACACACACACACACACACACACACACACAGTTTTATGTGTGACCCTTTTGATTTCAGCCACTCCCCCGCCCTAAAAAGATAAAAGTTCAAAAGCAGAGCGGTCTTAATTCTACAGCTCATTCAGCCTTATGTCATTAGTTACTCAAAGAAGAGCTGTCACTGGCGCTTATAGAGACCATAAACCAGCACACACACACTGTCACAATAGAGCGTGTGGATGAAAACGCAAGGGTGGGAGGGAATGCATCAAATTCCCTTCTGTCTTACTCTCATCACAGTTTGAAGTCGCTCCTGGTTTATATCCCTTCTGGCAAAGCTACTTAAAGATGAGTTGCTACTGTAGTTTAAGAGGGCTGCACTCATTTGTACGGGAGCGAGGCGTACTGCTTCGTTTCGTCTCGTTTGCACCATGACTGTTTCTAGCCATTGATCAACCAGAAACACAGGAGAGAGGGAAGCACTGCTTTATGTTGGCCTACACGTCTCAGAATGACCGGCGTGGCGTATGTGTGTGTGCGCATGTGTAGCAAAAGACAGGAAATGATCAGAAACTGCCGCTTGTATGAAAGCCCCCTGCTGATACAGGGAAGGGTGAAGTCGTCAACCGCAGAAGCCCATAAAAACAAGATTTCATGTTTTCTTTTTAAGTATAAAGTCAAATGGCCTGCTTGTGCCAGTCTCCATGTTAGATGGTTAAACGGGGACGTATATTTGGCAAATTACATTCAGTAACTGGAGGAAATGAAACTGGGTAGTTTGTTAAAAGCTTGTGAGAGCTGTAACTGGTGCATTTTATGGGGCAGTGTTTGTATTAGTACTTCATCAAATGTAATAGCCAAAAGCAAAAATATCTGCCGGGAAGGAAAGTGTGTGACAGAATTGCTTTCTATCTTTTATGTTCACCAAGTTTACATTTATTTGATCAAATAGTCAGACATTATTATTGGTAAATATTTCTACAATTTAAAATAGCTGTTTTCTGTTTGAATATATTTTATAATATTCAATTTATTTTGATATAGTATTTGAATAATTAAATTTCTGCGATGCAAAGCTGGATTTTCAGCATCATTACTCCAGTCTTTCGATGTCACAGGATCCTTCAGAAATCCTTCTAATGAATTAAATTCTCTTAAATTGATTAAAAGTGTCAGTAAAGACATTTTATAATGTTGTGAAAGATTTCTGTTTGAAACGAATGCTTTTCAAAAAAAAAAAAAATCATCAGCTGCTGAACTGGATGCTTCAACGGTTTTCAACACTGATAATAAAGCACATCAAATAACAAATCAGCATCACAGAATGATTTCTGGAGGATCATGCAATCATGTGAAGGATCTGAAGAATCATGTGGAAAATAAATAGCTTGGACGTCATATGAATACATTTCATTTTAAATTATATTAGAATAGAAAACAAAATTGTACAAATATTTCTCATTATTTCTTTCAAAAACAGTAAAGATCTTAATCACTCTGAACCTTTGAATGCACACACAAAGCTTGTATGGATGCTCTGGATGAACAGATATATGTGTAGCCTGGATCTTCAGTTCTGATTTTGTCCAACAGGTGGCAGGATTATGATTTCAGTAAGAAAGAACCTGATTTCCCAGTCAGTATAACATGAAAAAAAATTGAATGAGGAGGTCCTAATGGCCTCCTAATTCTCTAGGATGCACATTGTGATAGCACTAGTAAAATCTGTAGTTATTATATTATGTGTGCAAATGGACATCACCTAATGGATTCGTTAAGAACGACATGAAACATGTTAAAAATGAACACATCTTTCTCTCTCTCTCTGTGTGTGTGTGTGTGTGTGTGTTTGGCAGTCTCTTCCTTTGTAGTCCGTCCACAATAGGGCTGATATTTATTTTTGAGATGTGATTCTGGCTCCCAGGCTCTGCTTGCTGAGGCCGTGACACTGCGTATTTACTTTGCCTGCGCCCCTTTCTATACCTGTTTCTATGACAACATATGAGTCTCTCTGTTTTGATGGGAAAAGGCCAAACACTGGATTGAGTAATAGCCTCCATAGTCAAGCCTTAGAAAGCGTGAATATTTGGACGTATTGAGGTGTTTCTTGCATCAGCACTGTGCCACACTCTTCTGGGAAGAGAGGGATGTATTCATTGGACTTTCGCAGTGGATGTGTTTTAGTACTTTTAACAACACACTGAGAAACGATCGCCTGTTTGCCGCTTCAGTTTATTTCGGAATCATTTCTTCTTTTTATCACTCTTTTAAACCTTTTCTTGGCTTTTGACATCTTGCTGTTTGTGTTCTTGACAAAGTCCAGATTAGTTCTCAAAGGTCTTATTTGTTAGACACCTCATGCTAACAAGAAAAAGATGGTGAGACTGTGGGAAGAGGGATAAAAAGAAAATGAAACGCGCACACAAACTTCAAAAGTAGTGAAGTGCCTTCCTTAAGTCATATATCCTGTTTCCTCATCATTTTGACGGGCTTCTAACGTGCTAGTCAGAATGGCACATCAATGGTGTGTGTGTGTGTGTGTTGATACACAGTGATTCATGTCCCCGGTGTGTTCTGTGCTCTGTTTTGTGTCTCTGACACTGCTTTCAGTGTAGCAGAAAGCCGTGTCAGAAGAGAAGGTAATGACTACTGTTTTTGATGAGAGTTAGTAGTTTGTGGAGGGGAAACTAGACATGGTCCGGTATGAGATTTTGACGGTATGATAACCTCGAGCAAAAATATCACGGTTTCACAGTATCACAGTATTGTTGTTACAGCTCTGAAAAGTGTTATTTTAATGACTGGGTAAAAAATCAAATCAAATAAAAATCCCTGCTAGACACAATATATTTTGTTTTTGAGCAACATTCAGAATATTAGAAACAGTTGAATTAGTTTCTTGTTTTTCTTTGATTTATTTCCTAAAAAAAATAAAAAATAAATAAAGACTGACATCTTTAATCTATAATTAAAGCTATTTAATTCGTTATATAATTCATATACATGCTTTCAGCTTTTAATGTTGTCTTTTCTAAAATCTTTGTGTAAATTATTTTTTTGTTATTTATGTATTAATATGACTTAATTTATTTTAATTATTATTGTTTATTTAATTTATTTATTCCTATTTCTTTTCTTCTTTATTTTGAAGTCTACCAGGGGGTGGGACGGGTTGGGATGGGTTCTAAATTTGCACAGTCGCTTTTTGTTTTATACTACTGTTCCCAGAATAAAATTTCAATAAACAGTTGTTAACAAAAAACCTTTTCAGAAGACCATCAGCTCCCGTCAGAAACGCATTCATATAAACCCCCAAATCAGCATTGAGGATTTTCTTCCAATAGTTTGTGCATCATGAACAGTGAGGGATCTGCCTGCTGCACTATTTTTCTCTGTGCGTCTGTCTTCAGCATCTCTGGCCTGAGTTAACAGGCATTAACAGAGTATACTTTTGAAAGCTGTGCGGACGCGGCGCTGAATGTGAAGTGTACCCGGGCCTTAAGTTCTGCCATCCTACACACACATGACTGACCAACAGGTCCAACAGAAGGAGATGGGGTCAGTGTTACTCTCTACACTGCACTCAGCCTGAGGGATTCCTACTCTTTCAGTCTTTGAGGAGACATGGAAAACAGCGCATAACGCAGGAACGGTATAATGCAAAATATTAGTGGTTTTGAAACAATGACATTTTTAAATCACGGTTTACCTTGAAACCGGTAATCGGCCCGTGCCTAGGGTAAACCATAGTGGACAAAGGAAATACGCTGCATGTTTGTGAACATTTCTGTTGTTTTGTGTACAAGATCAGAGATCCGTCTTAAAGTGCCCCTATTTATGCCTTTTCGACTATTACCTTTCATGCAGTGTGTCATGTAGATGTATGTGAACATTAACTATCTACAAAGTTGTGAAGCCAACAGTGCACAATAAAGTTATTGTCTGTCAAAAAAGGTCAACTCTCTATTGCCTAAATGAGTTGTCAAAAATTTTAATCGTATTCTGTTACAGCTCTATGTCATGAAGTAACACATTTGCATAATGTCCACCCATGTTCTACGTCGCCAACTTGCCTGCCCACAAACACTGTAAAATTTCTGTGTGGTTTACATCATTTCAAGAAGACGATGTTAACTATGCTGTGAGAGTTGTGACACTTCCCACTGAGAAACGTCGTGCATGTGAATCTCTTGTCAATCAGCCAGTTCAACCGTTTCACAAATCACAAAGCACTGCGCCATCTGACCAATCACAGCAGTGAGGTCTCATGGAAAGGAGGGGTTTAGAGAAACTGATTCTTTGAACTGCTTCGCACGAGGCGTTTATGAATCATTTAGAAATTAGGTAAAATGAAATCTATATTCTGAGAATTTTTTCCACAGCTTTTTGACAGTTTTTTGACATGCATGTAAACTTGTCTTAGGAGACTAATTAAACAACATAAGCAAGCTTAAAAATTTCATAATGTGAAGAATTGTGCTTGTTGAAACTGCATGCAGACTTTTTTCAGGGGTTCTGTTTTTCCTCAGGAAAAGCTATTTTGTTTTCTTTCTTCTGATTGAGATGCACTAAACATTAACATGTAAAAGATGTGTCTTTATTATATTGTTATGCAGACAGTCATTTGGAGAATGAGAGCGAGAGAGAGAGAGAGAGAGAGAGAGAGAGAGAGAGCAGTTTGTGACCCTGATGCAGACTGAGGGTGTGTAAGGTCAGGGAGAGCCCTAAAAAAGCATCCATTAATGCAAACACTTGCATTTCCATCTATCTATATCCCCTTGTCTCTCTCTCTCACACATACATCCATTTCTTGGAAATCAACCTGATATATGCAGCTGTCGATTAGCAGCTGATTAGACTAAACTGCAGTGTGTGTGTATTTGAGAGGGAGAGAGATAGTGTGTGTGTGTGTGTGTGTGTGAGTGTGTGTGAGGAAAGGACTAGATGCTGAATATTTTAGAGTTACTATATTAAGCAGCGCTCACATTTAGATGGGCAAGAAAAGAAGAGCTCAAGGCTTCACTGGCTTTTCTGCCACCTCTCTCTCACTGTCTTAAAGACAGGAATGGTAACACTTCACTTTTAAACTCTACTCTTGCTTCCAAATACATTGAGAGGTCCGTAGTAGTTACTTTAGAAAAATGCTCTTTTTTTTTTTTGCAGACTGCAACAGTGTTGTTTATGAACGCTGATTCTTTAAAAGACGCTCAATCACAGTCCCAATATCAAAGTTTCAGAGTCCACTGATTGAAGTCTGATATGAGGCAGATGTTGTTCATCAGGACGTCACTTGGAGGTGCTCTAGATTCTTAATATCATGAAGGACTATTCAATTCTGCACATATACAAAGTGCCTTGAGGATTGAGACAGGCATGTGTATATGAATCAGTGAATGTAGACACTTGAAAATGTGTGGAACGGACCGTTGGGTTTAAGGTGAAGGGAAATAATCATAATGGTCAGATCTGCAAAATGTGGTACATGCTTTCATCTCAGTTTGTCATTGTGAATGACAGACGTGTAAGCTACCATTTAAATGTTTGAACAAAGTCTCTAATGTTCACCAAGACTGCTTTTATTTGCTCAAAAATACATGGAAATATTAATATAGTGTATTAGTACAAAAAAATCTGTTATTTGAATGTAATTTAAAATCTAATTTATTCCTGTGATGGCACATCTGAATTTTCAGCATCTTTACTCCAGTCTTCAGTGTCAGTGTACTAATTCGCTGTTCAAGAAACATTTCTAATTATTTTAATGTTGAAAACAAGTCATGTTGCTACACATTTACATACATACATACATTTAATGCATCATTGCTGAATAAAAAAGTCGAAATTTCTTCCCCCAAAAAAGCCTTACTGACCCCAGGAACTGTGTGTATGTGTGTGTTTTCTGAAGAGTGAAAGATCAGACTCCTCACAGTGTCGCAGTTTACAAACACTTGCAGTCACCACCGTCATCAATCTGTAGGTTTGGGGGGAACGAGGAAATCAGAAGTGGGGTTAAATGCCACACATAAGCCACTTACAGACCGAGAAAAAAAACTCCTAATAGTTTCCAGATGAGCCTCTGGAGTTAATCTCAGACAGTAGCAGCCACCTTTTTCATTTTAGCCGCAAACTCTGACCGGACATGGTAATAACTGTTCATATAAGTGCGTGTGTGTGTGTGTCAGTGACTGAGAGAGAGGAAGGTCATTAGTTTCTTTGTGCAGCTGGTGACCTATTGTTGTGTGTGTGTTTTGTGTTGGGAAGGGGGCTTGACATTGAGTCAGTGTTATAGGAAAGTCCTGGGGCTTCCAGAGCTAAATTTCCAATTAGAGCCTCATTTACACCTGCTAATCTCTGTGTGTGTGTTTGCGAATCACTCCTGGTTATAGTCAGCTTGAAAACTTTAAAGAGGGTGTTTTTTGGTTTCAGGGCATAAAGTCTCGAGTGCTGGAGACATTTGTCATGCTCTTTCTGCTGGGTCTCCTCATCCTGGGCATTGTATGGGTGGCGTCTGCTCTCATTGACAATGATGCCGCCAGCATGGAATCGCTCTACGGTATGTCTCTGAACCCTCCTCCTGCGGTTGTGGATACATGCATGTGATATAATCAGTTATGTATTGATCTGTGGTTTACTGTGCCTGTCACGTTCTCTTGTTCTAGATTTATGGGAGTTTTATCTGCCATACCTCTATTCCTGCATCTCTCTGATGGGAGGACTGTTGCTGCTTAGTAAGTTAATATGAATTTTTTTTCGTATTTAGCCCTTAGTGGGCACTGTCACTTCCAGTGCAGTGAAGAGTATGAAAATTGTAAAGAAAATTAAGTTGGACGGTTTTCAAAGAAATAAACTTTTATTATTTGGAGAGCAAGTGTTACTACAATTTGCTGATTTGAGTAGAACCTCCTCTACAGCTGGTTGAGCATCAGCCTTTTTGAAAATGTATGATATAGTCATATAGTCACGATTAATCCCTCCTTTTGTTCTTTTAGTGTAAAACACTGTGGAAAACACAACTACATTTTACTTGGGAATACTTTCATGAATCTCATCGGCAGCGGTAGCTGTTTTGTTGGAATGATACCTGTAATTAAAATGGCTTAAAATATATTTTCCAGATCAAATAGATGCGAGTCAAAGTGGCATACACATTAAAACGCTAAAAATATGAACCAGGGCCAGGACTCGATTAAAAAAATGTATCTAATTAATTAGAGGCTTTGTAATTAATTAATCAAAATTAATCGCATTTTAATCGCACATAAATATTTGATCTGAGAACAGTGACAAGTAATTTTTTTTCACATGGATTTATAGTATACCGTTGAATAATGACTGAATCCATAAGCTTAAGCAACAAAATATTTTTTATTTTTGTTCAACCAAGTCTAGCAGACCAGTGCAATTTTTGCCATGAAGTGTAGCAATGGCATATTTAGAAACAATTTAGAAATAGTACATTTCAGAAATTCAGGAAGCTTATAGGTGCTGGAACCTTCTGTAAAGTGTTTTTTTTTTAAGTAAAACACAATACTGTCAATTACATTCAGAACATTAGAAACACTGACTATTAGAAAACATCTCTCTGTTGCTTCAGAGGCCATAACATACTAAGTGCAACTCTCAACAACCTTGGCCAAAACAATAAAGAGTTCAACATAAACTGTTGCACCGACAAAATAATACATAGTTCAACATAAAGTGTAAAGTCCACGCTAGCTGCTATATGTTTTGCGTTGAGGTGATACTTGAGGCTCGTAGATGTGCTGCGGTGATATGCGAACGCTAGTTGGTGCTCCAGTATAATCGGTCTGCCGAAACTCATCCAGTGAGAAACGTAATATCACCCACCCCTGCTTGCCCTGAGAATGCCTTTTTCCTTGTTTCAGCCACTGCTGCATAACAGAAGTTAAATACATTTGAACTAGTTCAATGGTTGCACTCACACTCTTGTTTTAGAAAAGCATAAATGAGTGTGTGTGTGTGTTTAAAACAGCTTCTTGTCTCATCTCGCCAGTGTGTACTCCAGTAGGACTGTCACGCATGTTCACAGTGATGGGACAGTTGCTAGTTAAGCCAACAGTAAGTACTATTACACAGTCTATGTGTGTGTATGCATTTGGGAAGATCCACCCTATCATTCTCCCTCACACCCTCTCCCTCTCTTTCCCTGTCTGTATAGATTTTAGAGGATCTGGATGAGCAGATTTATTGTATACAGCTGCAGGAAGAGGCCTTGGAGCGTAGACTCAATGGTGAGTGGTTTTGTTTTTTTGCATGATGGGCAAATGCAAGGTTTATTGCCTGTTCGTATTATTTTCTGTATAACCCGAATGACAGCGCATTATTTGCATCTGTAACCTCTAGCATTTATTCTGCTACAAATGTTGTTCTCCGTTGAACCACCTTATCATGTTTTCTCACTTTCTTTAACTCCGTCCTTTACCGGAAAAATCATACCCATGTGCTCCAGTGTTTCCTATACAGGATTTTGATTAAATCAGATACGTAACTGGTGAAACATCATTAAAAATATACTTCGAAGTTTTTAATTCTCACACACATTCGTCTTCTTTTAGCTGACATTTATTCCCATACACAAACATCCACACAATGCAGGAAGTGTTCATGTTTAAAGCCAAACTAGACTTTTACTTCAACTCAAGCACACAACAGAGTGTACAGATGCCAGTCCACACAGAGCATGTGTTTTTCTATTGAATTCACGGAGGTAAGCTAGATCTAAACTGATAGTACCCAGTTGCTCAACTCCCATGGATGATTTTCAATAGCCTCTCATTTGGTTGTTTAGTTCTGTAGTGTTGGCCCGAAAGGCGGATTTGCTTTGAACGCCTGATAAAGTAATTGTAATCTGTTTTAACGATTTTCGCTTCTTTATGATTGCTGTTTGATGTGCAGCACATTGGCAGTCACTGTGATGGGGTGACAAAAGGCCACTAGGGACGTGGAATGTGATTTTGGCAAAGCTCAAGAACTCTGCATTATAGGAAGGTCTCGCTCAGGCGTTAAGTAGAGAACGAATTTACCTTATCAGGAATTTAAGGAATTTTCATTCTTTTCTTCCTTCACCCCACAAATGCAAAACCTGAGGTGAAGTTGGGGGGGAAAAGAGTTCAAGAGGAAGCTTTTTTTTTTCTCTTATCTGTGTTCTATCTAATAACAGTTATCCATCTGAATGTAACTTCATTTAGATCCTACATGCCTGCACATGCTCTATTGAACACCTTTGATATGGGCTAATAAGTGTGTTAGTTATTACATTAATGCAGTGATCTGCATCTCTACTTCATCTCATGTCAGCTTTACTGTCCTGACGTTGAGGCCATTAATACAGGTTAAATAAATTGTTCTTTTTTTAAATGAGAAGTATCTGAATGCATAAATGTAGTTGTATGTATTTTGCTATATGTGAATGTGCGCTTTTTTATGCACTGCGAGGGAGTCTTGCAACTGAGTGTGTTCTTTCATACCAGTCTGGGTGCAGGCATTTGTTTGTCCTCTGTCTTGGCTCTTGCTATGCTTTTCTCTGTTGCCCAGATGCGCAGTGGCAGGGTGACCTTGCAAAAACTCTCCTCGGTACCGGACGGCTCTCTGCTTTGCATAATTACCACTGACGTAATGCAGAACCGGCTGAAGTTTCTTTAGAAAACAATGACATCATCTCCTCTCCTTCTGCCAGCATCCCTGCCACAGAGCATCACCTTTATCACCTTAATTGAAGGGCTGTATGCAATCATTGTCTAATCTTCCTGAAATGGGGACAGCAACAGTTCTCAAATTATTTTTTTTAGTGTTTTATTAGTGTTTCTCCCCACCATTGCCTATGTCTTCAGATTATGTCATATGTTTGTCATCAAGAATTAGGTTTTTAAAGGAATTAGGGTAGTTATTTATTGATAGTTTTTTGAATGCACTGTATAAACAAAACTAACTTTGT
The DNA here is from genome assembly GCF_003368295.1 of Carassius auratus. Taxonomy (NCBI): domain Eukaryota; kingdom Metazoa; phylum Chordata; class Actinopteri; order Cypriniformes; family Cyprinidae; genus Carassius; species Carassius auratus. The sequence continues at coordinate 14,385,637 of NC_039274.1, forward strand.
TTGCAAATATGTAGACATGATAAAATGCAGTACCTAATTAGTAGTTATTAATACTTTTTCTTTAATATCAGTATCTTTCAAGCTTCTGAAAGGTTAAACTCGGTTGTTGATTGAATTCTGAGATCAAGTTGCGCTCAAACATTAATGCAGGCTTGCAGGTGATTGTGGAGGGGCAGGGTTTAAGCAGACTAAATGATCTCAGTCCGGCATATGACAGCTCTTGTTTAAGAAAATGGTATCGGATGGGTATATGGGTTCATGTACTCGCCAGAATTGGTTGTGGTATCGGAGATATTTCCGATACTAGTATCGGAATCGGAACAACTCTACTTTTTTTAATGAAACATAGATGGATGAGTACAACATGCATTTAGGAATTAGATGGTGAATTTTCATTTCATGCCAACTTTAAAGTGTGAAAACACTGGTCTTAATAATCCCAGGAAATCACACTTTTGACAAAACGATCCAGATCCATTCAGAAGTCTTAACAGTTGTTCTTTCTCTCACTTGTAACTCACTTCTTGTTAGCCCCTCAGGGCAGCCTTGAATTCTGCTTGGCAGAACAATCCAGTCCTGATCAGCTAAAAGTGACACTTCCTATCTCATTGTGCTCACAGTTTTGGTTTGAGGGTACAGATTTTCCCTAAAAATCACCAGTATAGACAAGTAGACGATCAGGAACACACCTGCTGTGTTTTTTCTTTCTTTCTTCTTTTAAAAGATTTCTTTATGAACCTTAACCTCTACCAGACAGGGCGTGTACATTCATCATAACAGCAATCCCGTTTTGATCAAAGTGATCGACTGCTCAGCCTCATGTCGGTGAAAAGATGAGAGATTGTGTTTTTATTGCATGCCAGTAACGGTGTAACACTGAACTAATTGCTGCTGATCTGCCAGTGTGTGTCCCCCGAGGCTGTGCAAACCTTTCCTCTGCTTTGAGGAGCAAACAAGCCACTGAAACAGTGAGAAAAAAAATGAATGAAATTGATAAATAAGAGCTAAATGAGACAGAAGTCTGTGGTTTTCCTGGAGAACCCCTCTCTGGTTTTGCCCTCTCACTCTCGCCTCCTGACACACACACACACACACAGACTCAGTGTTCAGAAGAAACCTCAGTCCCTTCTTCCGTCAGAACCAGTTGCAGCATGCACACGTCTAGCCTAGACTCTGAACTACTAGTGTCGGGGGTAATGCGTTCTCAAAGTGTACTTCAGTTCTGACACAAACACCCGAATACTTAGCTGACTTTTCAATTAAATCACTTTTTCAAGTGACTAGTGATGAGATTTTTTTTTTAACTATAACATTTATTACTCCCTAATACTGTAGCTCCAGAAGCCTCTCCATTATCTCTCTGTCTTGAGTCTCCATCCTGATACTGTCAAGTTTCAGAAGCTTTTAGTTCTTGGACCAGTATATCAGAAATGCACCTGTCAGTTATTAATAATTTTGCTCTCAGAGTATGAGGAACAATTATAAGTCATAATCATAAAATAAATGACAAGTGACCATTATAACAGTCCACCTTTTATGTTCGTTATAAGCTATTTTTGACAATTAGGAAAAAGCTTTAGAGGCAAAACATACCAAAACAAACAAGCAAACATGTCAATGATTTAATGTAATTAATCCTTAATTACATCTTTTTTTATTATTATTATTAATAATTAATAAGCATTTTAAAGGACTAATGCAATAGTATATTTTTCAAAGCATTGTTTACCAGCGCTGTTAACCACATGTGTGGGACTCGTGATATTTTCTTAACTGTTGCAGATGTTGAAAATAGTTAGAAATGGTTAGAAATAGTAAGTGTTGAGAATAGAAGGTTTAATAGAAATGTTCCAGTGTATACTATAAGGCTGAGCTGTGGTGGACATTGAGCTCACTTCGTATGCATTCTGATATTTAATTGCTACCTCCACAATTTTTACTTTCAGTAAATGAATGCATTTTCTTTCTTGACAGATTTTCTGACAAACGATATGATTATATTAAGTAGGTACTTGAGTTACAGTAATGATAACAACGCTCAAACCACTGATTTATGTTCACATCCCTGATGTTTCCTAGGGGTTTTATCTTTTTACAGAAGCTCTTAATAAAGATATCCAAAGTAAACCGAATGATAGTATCTTGGTTTCATTTCTTCTGCTCTCTCTGTCTTTCTCTAAAGCTCCTCCTGTCTTTGTCCGTCTCTCAGGTACAAACTCTTCTTTCCATGGAAACTCTCAGCTCCATCTCTACAAAGAGCTGGACAACATTCGCAATCAGAGGAACAAACTCGGTAAGAGATGTTTTGAACAAAGTTTAATGAAACTAATTGAAACTCTTGATTCTGAACTGTCAGTTTCAAATATGTGTAGGCTGCAGCATCCACTCCTCCTAATATTGTTGAGTTGCAAAGTGTGTGCAGATTTGAGTGTGAACAGTCATTTGGAGTGAAGCCAAATAGGGTATGGCTGTATCATTTTCGACGTCAGCCTGTGTTTTGGGTTGTTATAAATGATTCCAGAAAGACAAGTAGTTGGAAGGAGAGGAGGCCACAAAGGCACTTAGGATATTGGCATGTGCTGCAAACTTTATTGTGGCTGTCTCTCCAAGTGCGCTCATTAATTTAGAGGCAGCGGGGTGCATATGTGGGGAACCCTGCCAAGCTCAGAGCCAGAGCAGAATCAGAGCGAGAGATGTTGGGAAGGTGAGGGTAGAGGACAGAGCAGCACAGAAGTGACAGACACTGGGATTGAGATGAGTGTAGTAAGAGAAGCCCCAATATTTGTCACTGTCCTGAACTATATACTGAACCCTCAGTACTACGCTTACATAGATGTGGATTTACTCAAATTTTTCTATTTCCATATATTTTAAAATGTCATTTATTCCTGTGATGGCAAAGCTGAATTTTCAGCAACCATTACTCCTGTCTTCAGTGTCACATGATCTATCAGAGATATGCTTCTAATATTTGCTGCTCAAGAAACATTTCTTATTATTATCAATGTTAATAACAGTTGTGCTTCTTAATATATTTGTGGAAACTGCACAGAAGCTTTATTTTTTTCCATATCACTTTTGATCAATATGATGCTTCATTGCCAAGTAAAACTATCAGTTTCTATCCAAATTTCACTGACCTTAAACTTTTAAACACATGTACTGTATATGTGTGAGACTTCACAATAAGTTTAATTTGTTAACATTAATTATTGCACTTCATAAACTGACAATGGACAATACTTCTACAGCATTTATTAATTTAGGGAGATGTTAATTTATACATAGACTACTACATTGAAATATTTTGAGCTAATTTTATTTTATGTAATAATACATTTTAACTTGTTCATTGCTTGTTCATGAAACTTGTGTAATGTAAAGGTTGTTGTTATTTTATAGCTTTGCTAGATAGAAGATAATCTTTTGAAAATCTGTATTAAACAGATTTGTCATTTTACTAGTTACTCTTTTTCTTGGTGTGAAATCAGACACACATTAATGGACTAATTAAAGGGATTGGGTATCATTTGCTCAGAGTTAGTTCACTGTAAACATATGTATTGTCCGTACTAGAATCGCTTCTTTCACCCTCTCTCCTAGAAAGGAGAAAGAAGGCCTCAGCCTGGGAAAAGAACCTCCTTTACCCCATAGTGATGCTGATCCTGCTTGCTGGAACGGTATGCAGGGTTATCATAATCAACCACAAAGCATGTGACTTGATGCAGTTTATTTCATAAGTTGGTTTGGTGTTTCTTTCTATCGTTTATAACTCTTATGTTTGCTTTCATCCATGCTGGTTGCAGGCGATTTCTGTTCTCCTGGTTGCCCTGAACATTGTGTACTTGCTTGTTGATGAGACCGCTTTGCCAAAGGGTTCAACGGTAAGAAACATGCAAGTCAACAAACTTGAAAAGGTAAACAAATACTCCGCTTGTCCTTCACTTGTCTACCACTTCAGTCTTGCAAAAATCATGCTTTGCGTCGGGACACACTGAATTCCAGATATGCTCAGGTGTGTGCTGTAGAAGAAAAGGCAGGTCGAGATGTGTATCGTGTCGCTGCTGTTTGATGCTCTTTATCAGAGTTGTGCTCCCGTTCGCTCCGCTTGATGTCATTTCAAAAGCACTCACGCACTGTACGTGTGTGAAACTCTGGACACAGCCCTCATTCGTCTTAACTGGGGGTTTCGAATACTTGGCCGAGGTCCTTTAAAGCTGCAGTAGGTAACTTTTGTAAAAATATATTTTTTACATATTTGTTAAACCTGTCATTATGTCCTGACTAGGGCTGCACGTTCTCAAGTTTTTCATGAACCGTTAACCGAGGCCCTTAGCGGTTAATACTCGGTTAACCATAGTGTGCCATAGTAACCATAACCATAGTAATTTCCGGACATTGGCCGAAAAAAAAAAAAAGGAATGTCCGACAAAATTTAATCTCTCCGGTCAAATTGTCCTATTAAAACTGCCTAATAATGCCGCCCATTAACACAATCTGAATTTGAGAATAAGCCTAAAATGTATAAGGCAAAAGGTAACAAGCAGACTCCGCGGCCGCCTCGCTAAGGCTATGACTATGACTATGTTTGACACGTACAATATTTGAAAAGCGATAATTATTTATTTATTTATTTAAATTACATTTATATCTGAATTTATGTCAACCTATAGACTTTCAAATATCAAAATGTCATGAATTAATATGTATTTTTGTACAAAATGACATATAAACATATTTTCCTATTATACTTTGCCTGGAAACGCTTCCAACAAGGCGTCGGTTCTATTTCTAGCATGCACGCGTCGAGCCGCGCGTCTCACACAGGCAGTCGACAAGCTCTAACCTGTTAACATGGGAACCGAATTAAAAACAGACACGCCACGCAGCTGAGATGCTTTCGCCACGCATCCAGTGTGTCCTGACCGGCCTAATGATGCCCGGGTGTTGGCTGTTGAGATTACAACAACGAGGTTGTACTTGAAGTATATCTAAGCACTGTATTGCAATACTTGCATTTTGCCCCGTCACTCGTATTAGCCCGCTTCATATTAGAAAAATGACTTCTTCTTGTGGACATTACAAATGTCTGGGAGCGCTCTGGCGATCTCTGGTGGTGCAAAAATGTATTACAACTAAATTCAATGCACGCCATTGACGTCACTTAACCGAGCAAAATGTTTCACTCGGTTACACAATTTTTAACGGTTAATCGGTTAACCGGTTAACCATGGACACCCCTAGTCCTGACAGTAGAATATGAGACAGATAATCTGTGGAAAAATCAAGCTCCTCTGGCTCCTCCCAGTGCTCCTATTGCCATTTGCAGTTACGGACCGTTCCCGGTAAGAAACAACCAATCAGAGCTGCGGATAAGCAGATAAGCGAGTACACCATGAATCAATTTTCCAAACCGTGTTTTTGGCTTGTCCTGAATCACTAGGGTGCACCTATAATGGGTGTTTATATTCTGACTATTTTAGATTGATTCGGGGGTACCGCGGCGGAGTAACCCAGTACCTTTGTGATTCTTCATAGACATAAACAGAGAGAAGTAGTTCTGGCTACGATGTTCTTCCGCAAGACGCAAGCAGTTCTGTTTATTAACCGCTAGAGCGTCAAAAGTTACCAACTGCAGCTTTAAGTCAAAGCTCTGTAATGAAATCATCAATTAACCTTTGCGAAGACCACGTAAATTTTCTCTTTGACAAGGAAATTAGAAGCTGCGGCTGGTTATACATGGATCCAAGTCAATTTACCACTGATTTGAGCTTGGACAGGTAAATAGTTTAACAGGTCCATGGGAGCGGTTACATCATTTCCTGTTTTCTTAAACGTGAACATTGTTTTGTTCTCACTCTTTCTTTGCTCTACAAGAGTGCCCAGTCCCCATTCTAATTATTTTATTAGTGTCGATGTTTGCCTTGGCATGACGCTTGACTGAAAATCCCCCAAATTACACTTGTCACATTGTTCAGAGACGAAGGGCCCTCTTGACAGGCTGGTTAATGGTTTATGCGTTTGATGAGCTGGACTGGTGCCATGCTTAAGATCTCATGTAACCACCACAACCCAGCAGGGGTGTCTGAACGCCTGTTTGATGGTTTTTACGTCGGGTTGGGATGTGGTGTGTGTGTGTGTGGGGGGGGGGGGGATCAGCATTCCGAAAACATACTTAAGAGAGAGATTGATTGAGTTCAGGTAAATAGGTTAACGGTGAGACCGTCAGATACGGCAAGGCATCGTAAATGTGGCTGTGAGGTAAAGAGATCTAATGCAGTGGCACTGATTGCAGATCAAACTGAAGTTGTCTGATGCAATGTTGCTAATGACGGCAATAAAAGTCTTCTTGCTGTCATTCACCATAGATTCAGAATCACTGTCGATGCTAAAAACAGCCTCATTAATGTCCGCTCCTCATCTGAACCCGTATCTCACGTGTCATATGGAGCAGAAGGAGTGATGGAATGAGAAACGAGATGAGAGGGAAAGCGAGAGAGATTGTGTTTCTCTTTTTGACTTCTGAACCTTTGACAAGAGTCAACAGATGACAAGTAAATATCTTTCTACTAAAAAAAAAAGAAGAGAGAGAATGAAAAAAGGCCTGTCTAATCCATGATTGGTTTTTTTGGTCCTTTTTTTGTTATTATCCTTCATCAGAGGTAGTTGAGGCACATCAAAACATGTAGTGTTAGTTAGGACACACCTGAAGGAAGGTGCACACACCGATATCCTTCAACTCAGCGCCAGCAAACACCTGACACAGCTCTGAGCAAAAAAAAGGAGATTTGAGATGCCTGTCCAGTTCAATAGTATCAGTCAGTTTATGATAAGTTAAATGACAGTAAAGGATGGATGTGGAGTGAAACGGCACATATATGATCAGTGTTTTGTACGTATATGTTTGATCACATTACCAGATTTTCCCACTGCACTACAACCTCAGCTTCTTGCTAACTTTATTTTGGCTGGGTCACATATATAACAGTTTGAGTGTTTGATGATATTTTTGGAGCAGGTGTTTAAGTTGAGCTTCTCTGGTTTCTTCAGGCCTGTCATCAATAACAAGAAGCAAGACTGACATTATAAAATCGGCTTCAGATTTGATCTAATCCAGTTAGAAAGATCATCATAAATATTTTTATATGCTCCGTTGATTTTTAATTGGTCTGCTGTCAACCACACATCGTTAGAATGAGAGTGATGATTGATTTTTATTTTGTATATATATTTTTTTTACTTGTCAAGGCCAGACTAAGGTTGTTTTACATTGATAAATCGTCAAATAAATGTTGGCTTTTATTGTAAAAAATTCCAATCCAAACGTTGCGATCACATCAATGACTTCAAAAGATATTCAAGGCCTGAGATTGAAAAACGTTGTTTGCTAGCACATTTGTTTTCGTTTATTTTTTTCCACATTTTGCTCTTAATTTTTGGCAGCTATTCATTCTGAGCAGCCTCTTGCTGTAAGAGCACCATTGCTTCTTTTTTTCCTTCCTTTTTTGTTTTTTGTTTGAACACCTGCTCACATATTATGCGTGTGTGAGCGGCGGTGAATTTAAAAAGATTTCTTTCATCTGCTTCCATTCATTACTTCGCCAATTTCACTCTGTCTGTCCTCATTGGTGAGAAGGGAAACTTCACTAATCTGAGCTTTATATGTTTTATTTCTTCATAATAGCGTTCACTCAGAACAGCTCCAAATATTTTCTGCTCTCACTGCCTGAAGCACTGAGGTGTCAACACTGAAGTCTTATTTAGATTACACAGCTTCGGTTGTAACAGGAGCCTTTGCATTGAGTACGTCGCTAAAACACGTCCACTGTATGCACTTAACCCATGTAAGAGCATCAACACAGTCCAGAACCTCAACCGGTGCCTTTGCCTTTATTTTGAAACCAAATTTTCTTTGGGTGGGAAAAAAATCAGTTTATGAAAATAACCATTGACTAACTTTCACCATTTGTTTCTGCAGGAGAGAGATCTTGGCAATGCCTCCTTATCCACATTTGGAGTTGCCCAGGCGGTTATTGAAATCGTTCTCATGTTGTATCCTTTGCTGAGTGTGATACTCTAATGCTGCCTGAGTTTGATCACAGATTGTGTGTGTTTAGTGAAGGGACTCAAAGTTGTTTGCTTATGATTGCTGCGAGTGTGTTCTAGAGGGAAATGTTAGTGAATGGTTGGACTGAAACAACTGTGTTAGTCTTAACTGTTGAACAGTTATCTGTTGGTCTCATCTGTGGTTGGCTTCTATAGCCTTCGCATCTTTCAGGAGCTCACCCCCAGAAAGGACGACACTACCATGACGACGGTAGGATCTGCAACACTGCTTCACTTTTAAGGCTTGTTCACACTAATTTAGACTTTAAGTATAAAACATTTACAAATTGTCCATTGTTCCAAATCTCCTGATTTTGGTGGCGAGTCAAATTGTTCCCAATCATGAGAAGTTGAATTCTTGTCATCCTTCAAAACGTTTGTATATCTAAATGTGTTGTTATGCATCTTGGGGGAAAAAAAAGTTCTAACCTCCCCATTAAAAAAAATGTATTATTGCATCGCAACATTTTGTACTTAATGTAAAGGAGTTCAAGGATATGCATTGTTTTATTTTACTTTTATAAATCTGTTATTCTTTTGCAAGATCATTTAGCAAATCTTTTATCATATATTTATTTTGGAATGGTGGAAATGTTTCTTAGTGTTTTTTTTTACTTTCTTGTAGATCATCGGTTGCTGTGTATCCATTCTAGTGCTGAGCTCGGCCTTGCCTGTCATGTCCCGAACACTTGGTAAGGTCCATGTGTGCACTATCCTTTATAAGCGTGTGTCTATTTCCTGGGTTACCATAAACATTGCATTAAGTATGTGTTTGTGTTTGGACACCACCATTTTTATACATTTTCCAGCTCCACTGGTGTGTATACACACACAGGCAAACTCATTTCACTGTTAAGGAAGTTACATTCCAGCACAAGAATGGATCGAGAAAAAGGACAGACGAGCAGCCGTCACAATAGCTGCAATAAACAACACGGCAAGCTACAGACAGCTGTTCAAATAGCTTTGGGTATATGTGTGTGTGTGAGTGAATGAGTGAGTACAGTGACTCACTGGGAGCTTCAGAAAAATATCAGTATTTCTGCTGTGCTATACACTGAATTGAAGAAAAGAGAGGTTGCATAAAGTAGGTTTTATTTGATGATCAAAGAATTTCAACAACTTTGGTCATACAGAGGCTTAAATTAAACAAATTAAAACACATTTGCTATCAAATAGACTCAAACGCCCCTGGTTGGAAAGATTGAAGTCCTGCAGAAATACTCAAGGGTGTGTGTGTGTGTGTGTGTGTGTGTGTGTGTGTGTGTGAGACTGCAGGAGCCTGTTGAAAACGTGGGAAAGGCAAACTGACTTGTGTGACAGCACTGACTTTTACACAGATAGTTAACAACTCTCACCCTAAAACTCTCATTTTTAACAATATTAAACGCTTGATATTTTTTTACTTCAATTCTGAGAAGTAGGTTACTTGGGTATCTTTATTTCATGAAGGCGTTAGAAGGGGTCACCTGAAAAAGGATTTGCTTTACTTACATTAAGAGATTTGAACGTGTGAGAGAGCCATTCACCCAAAGTTTTATGCCATTGTTTTAATTTAACGTTGCTTTGAGTGACTAGCGGTTATAGACCTTTTTGTATCTAGAGGACTACAGTCAGATGTTATTAGATTCTATGCAATTCATTTACTCAAGACAATGGTGTGAATTTAACCCGCGCCAAAAAAAAAATCAGGCATGCACAAGAGAAACCTTTTGACATAACATATACATTTCCACGTGCATATTCAAATAACTAGATGTATTCTGTTTTTAAAATCTATCTTTTTACAGTTCCCTTTACAGAGTACAGAAATTGGTCATCAAGTCCAGAAAAGCTCTTTTAATTAAATCTGATTTGTGCACTATATCCTACTGCAGTTTTTTCTCCTTTTAGGACTGGCGGATAAAACTACAAGGGATTTATTTAGGTGAAAAATAGAGAAAAGAAATGAATGGGTCTAACTAATGAATCCATTTCACGTTTTAGGTTTGCAATTCAACACTGTGTTTATTTATTTATTTATTTGCATTAAATAGTGGATGTTGGACAGACAAACGTTTTTTTAGTTTTTTTTTTAAGCTGGCCGGTCAGTCTGAAAACTTAGGATGCATATGTTTGCCCACGAGTGAAAACTTGACCCTTTTTTACCACTTTCAACAAGCCTTTTTTGATGATGCTTGAGATTTTGAATGGGAAACATTGAAGTTGTTTTAAGTTATCGTCAGGATTCAGCCTGTTGTACCAAATGTTTTATTTAGAGGAAGTCCAGAAAAAGCTTGAGTTATAGTGTTATTTAAAGGAGCACCCAAAAAGCAGGAGAAATAGGAGAGAGAAAAAAAAAAATCCTGCCCAATAGGAGAAACCATGAAGAAGTTAAAGGAGGAAAAAGGAGGTAGATTGTTCCTTTTTGAAAGATGACGCTAGTTGAACTCTGATCTAATTGTGATTTAAAGTGCTTAATTTGTTGTCAGTGTTTGAAAATGATTATTTATTTAATATTTCTGTCTTCAGACAAATGTTACAAATCTGGGTGTGATCTGAAACATGAACATGAAAGTATTTTCTATATAGTACTAATATGAAAAAGAGAATCTGTATGCTAAAAACTAGAGTGTGTCTTGTTTTCTGCAGGAATCACAAGGTTTGATCTCCTCGGGGACTTTGGACGATTTAATTGGCTTGGAAATTTTTACATCGTACTTTCGTACAATCTTCTGTTTGCTGTGGTAACCACATTGTGTCTGGTCCGAAAGTTCACATCTGCTGTGCGAGAGGAACTCCTCAAAGCCCTCGGTAACTCCATTCTGCTAGCACTTCCTATATTGTAGTTTAATCTCCAAATTTCTTTCTTGTCTGCTTTTTCCACAATTGCGTTCTGTACTGTATCTCTTTTTACGCTCATGTCTTTGTGTCTGTATATTCAGGGCAGTCCATACTAGAGTGCATACTAAAGATGGTGCATACAATGCATACTGTAGTTTTAGTTTTGAAATGCCATATTATTTGTTTACGAGAGTCAAAGCATCCAAATGTTTAAATACTTATCTCTTTGGTTTCAGGTCTGGATAAACTAAATCTGTCCAACAGTACGACAGATGCAGAGTCAGGGAAACATGCGGTCAACGGTCATCAGAAAACTCTGTGAGAGCAAAATCGAGCCATTCTCACACAAACTCATGTATGTGTATTCAGTTGGCTTTATCATTTTCAGAGTAAAGTGATAAAAAATCAGAGAGCATCCCAAAAAAAAAAAGGTTTGGAATCAGTCACCCGACATGCAGTTTATGTCCATCTCTCATTTACTGTACAGTTGTGCTTGTCTCTGAAACTCTCTGCAGAATGCTTCCAGCTCTGAACAGTCTGAGATTCACAATGAGTTCATTTGGGCTTGCAGGGTTTGCTGTTCAGCTTGTTAATGCTTACTTTTCAATTCTCTTTAGTGAGAAAATGTTATATTGCTGACCTGCACAACTAAAAGGCCTACTGACTGCACCTTTCATTGAGGGATTATTATTATTATTATTATTATCTATTATTTTTCCCTAGTTCTATCAAGGGAAATATTAATCTGTTTGCCGAGCTGATAATGTCACGTGTAATGAAACACGCTTTAGTCTCAGTTAGGGAATCTAATTATTATCCTTAATTACTGTTTAATAACATTTGGTTAAGTTATGAGGCCCATAAAAACAATTGCCCCTAAAAACAACACACAACTGACATAAACATTTTTGATATTGTCAAGAGACCTTTATTACGTGTGATATGAGTACTAATATAAGAAACTATATTTGATTAAGAATTGCAGAATAGAAGCATTGCAGTGAGTCTAACTGAACATTTAAACTCAAGTTAAGTTACAGATGTTTTGATGCCAAATGAACTGGTTCTTAGGCAAACGGGGCACATTCAAAAATTAGTTCAAGTAAAATGTGATGGGCAACTGGTCAGCACTGGTCCATAGCTGTCAAAATTATTACTTGAATTATGATGTGTAAAGTAAGTTTTGTAATCTGAAAACTTGTTATTCTGCCATTGCATATGTTTACATTCACGTTAAGATGAAGATCAATTATTATTTATAAGTTTATCTATTATAAATGCGGAAGCATTATGGTTTTTAATTTCCTCATGCTTTACTGTGACAGTTCAGGTTTGTTGGATGTGGCAGAGTTAAGTAATGGGAATTAACAAGGAATCTCTCCAAACATGTGCCGCTTTCACAGTTTTGGCATATTCTGGGTAGCACTGGAACTGTATTAGGAGTGGAGGAGCCTACCTGCCAAATTTCCTCCTGCACTGCAACTGTTCTTGTTGTTTCCATCAGTAGGAAAGGTTCAGAGGTGGACATTTTGGGTTCAAGTCACTACCAACAACCAGCTTAATATGTTACTGTGTTTACTTGAATTGGGTGCATTTAGGAATGTTGCGGCCAGCCGGTCAATCTTGCTAATATCACTTCAATCATTTAACACATTAATGGATTGTATCGTTGTCTTGAATAAGGAAGGTGATCAAATTTAAATGACAGCAAGGAAATGCTGCTCTTTTGTCTTAATAATAAAATGCACCAAATATTTGGGAGAAGGTGAGGCACAATCTTGGGATACACTTCCTGTTCCTCTACTTAAATCTGCTGCTACTTCCTCCACAACATTTGATGCTGTGCTACATGTACTACGCAAACTGAGAGCATATAAAATCATACATCCTGCGAACTTGGTTATTGCTGCAGAGCTTGTGGGGCTCTATATATTTGCCTTATTTCAGCATCACCTTCCTCTGCAGCTGCTTTGCTTTTTGCAAATGGCAGATTATCCGTGAACATAGATGTTTCGTATGTTTTTCCACTCACTCTCATGCTGGATATTAAGCCAGCTCAGTCTGTTCAGTCTCCTGAAATACTGGTCTACACAGATCAGAGGCTAAATGCTTGTATATAAAGGCTGTGAAACCAGGACTGCAGAGCCACATCAGTCTGATTCACACCTATTAAAGCTCATTGTGTGATGTGATGAAATGAATGTGAAGTCCGAGCGGGGTCAGTTGTCATTACGCATGTAGAGCGCAGCACGACTCATTGAAGGGTCTGCTTTGTAGCTATGAAATATAGTCAGAGAAGCTTTTTTTTATTATTATTGTTTAGAAGTTATTGATTGCACCGTTAATGTACAATATGTTCAGTATAGTTTCCATACATTACATTCCCATTCTGCAACAAACCCAACAGGCTAAAAGAACATGAAGAAATCGGTTTCGGCCATTCCTGAGGTTTTATATACAGCTGAACAGACATCCAGTGTTCAGTCTTCACTGTTCATCTCATAATAATGTAAATGATGTATTTAAATGTATATACAGTAAATTTCCTCTCTTTATTTTTGTAGAATGTAGATATGAAACTGCTCTTGAGCCTCGTTCATACTATGCTATTTGTCAAAAAGACCAGACAATGAGTCGCTTAGAATTTGTTTATTGTAAAAAAAAAAAAAAACAACAAACAAGAAAAATCACCTCTGATGCCTTAAACAGGCTTTCTGTCTCCTTTTATCCAGTATTGAGGAGACAAGTTGTGCATGTGTAAGATGTGCAAATGAGTAAAAGAGTGAGACCGAATGTTAGCATGTGGACCTTTTTATCGACTAATTCACTGTGAATGCCTCTTGTGATTGTCAATAACATGGCATACCAAAACAACAGGGTGTATCTTTTAACTCGAACTGGCCAAAGGCAAAAAAAAAAAAAAATCTGTTAGGGCACTGATATGGAATATTAATGTTTGGGATCAGATTGGATTTTGTTTGAAGGATTGACATGAGGGACACTGAATCTAAACCTGTGAAAAAGGTCATTTTAAACTTGACAGAACTTGGGTTCTGTGGTTCAGTTTGACGTTTTTATTTTCATGGATTTAAAAAAAGTTACATGTAAAATATCTTTTCTTCCTGTTGATTTGCACAAAGAATATTTTGTAAGAAAATATCTGGGGAATGAGTGTCAGTTATGTCAATAATTGTGTCATTGAAGTAATTATTTTGTGTGTGTGTGTGCGTATTAATCTTTAATGTCACTTTTGTCTGCACAAATTTTGTAATGCCAGAACATTGTATGTCATTATTAACTATATAATACTAAATTCTACTCTTTGGCTTTAATGTAATAGTTTTTGAACATATGTTGCTGTTACTTTATGCAGCAGAGAGCCGGAGTGTCAGCTGGTGTGTTGGGTTTCTCAAAATAGAGGCATTTGCAGTGATATACAAGAATTAACTGGGAGAAAAAAAGAAGCCTATTCATTCCATATTCTATCATCTGCTCGATCTGATTGTTGTTCATCTCTCTTTCCAATCCTCCTCACATCACCTATACAACATTGTTACAAAAAATATAGTACATCAAGGATGCTGGATCATTTCAGTTCATCGGTTGACTGTCCTGTCTACACACCAAACCGCTTGTTTGTTCATCATAGGCTAAAAGTCTGTGGGCCTCCTTTGAATTCTCATCTTCAGCTCCGAGGGAAAGCTTAATTCTGTTTCCATTTTTGCCTGTAGCTTCTTTTACTTGTGTGAATGTTTTTTCAGAATGTATTCTCGTATTTGTAGAGTTAAATTGCATATGTTTGTGATGCAGAATCTTTAGTTTACTTTGTATTCCACTTCAGTTTACAATACAGTTTGTGACTTTTCAGTATTTGTTTTGTTGTTGTTTTTTGGACTCTTTGGTGATTTAGAATTACGAATGAAGCCTTTCACTGTGATGTGGGGGAAGTTTAATTTGTCTCATTAAGGAAATAAATAGAACATAAAGTCTATCTAATAAATACACTTTCATTTGAAACAAGCATTTTTAGCAGAAAGAGCATGTGGGTTTCACCTCAGGGCAGAAAAGCTCAAAGGCCTGCAGATGGGGTTCATGGAAGAGATGGGGACAGGACAATAATAGGACATTTTTTAGTCTTCCGAGCTGTAGTTTGAGCCCAAGTGGTTCAGACAAATGGGGAAATCCTGAACAGCCTGGTGGAAGCAAGAAAAACAATCATCAGTAATGTCGGTTCTCAGGTATTTGTGTAATTTGTGTAAAAGAAGTCGTTCCAGTACTAGGAATTGGCAGTAGTAAACAAGTAAATGAGTATGGACAAACAGTAATACTGCCTGCTAGTGAGGATTACAATGATAATGCTTAAATTCAATCCATCCCCATCCAGCTTCTTTCAGTGAGGTGCTAAAACGTCAGCTACATAGTATCTATATCATACAGTATCCAATTACAAATATTAGGTTCAAACATTAACTGTGCACTACCCATAAAATGTGCTGTCAGGGACATTCTTGACTTTTAAGAGACTATAACCATTCAAAAGGCACAGTGATTTATACTAGTAAGCCCACTGACACCAGCTATCAGTGCTACGCAATCATTTGCTATTTAGATAAGTGAGGTCTAAATTGCTGTTGTGCATCTTTTGATCAAACTGACTATCACTATTATCAATTCTGATGTTCTAGATTGAAATGTAACAAAACTGACTGAATCCTGCTTGGTGCAAAGATGGAATAATTAAGTTTTACAATAAGGCAGTATTATTATATTTTTCAGTGTCACATGATCTTTCAGAAATCATTCTAATATGCTTATTTGGTGCTCAAATATTATCAGTTCAGATAATTGAGACACACAGCTTGAGTTCTGTCCGAGAGTGTTTTGCTGCTACATTATTGGGAAAATGATTAGCAGATTTATGACTGCCGTGTGCAACTCGTAGTTCAGATGAGTCTAACAGAAGGTAGGTGTGCAGTCATAATCATTAACTGACCTTTATTCAGCGAAGACCAATCGCTTTGCACGAGAACATTTCATAATTGTTCGTTCTGTTTGTCTGGGTGGGAACGAGTTGGTTCTGACTTGAACTCTGCTAACTCTAGGTTTGAGAGCCTCAAGTTATCTGCCAGACCTCTCATCCAGAAGATAAAAAAATGAGCGTTTCCTTATTTAGTGGATCACCGCCATTGGCTGCCTCAACACAATAACAATGAGGCCCACTCAAATGCCAAATCTTCTCTTCAGCTTGCATGTAATGAAAGGCTAGGCGTGCATTATCCACGCAGCCGGTGTTTTTTAGTAAACACGGTGGATTATTTCCACTCATTCATTAGCAAGGTAAACGATCATCTCTTGGAAGGTTTGATACTGTTGAATTGGAACATCTGTGCCGCCAGTGCGGCTCAAGCGCTGTGGGACAGGTGGTGGCACGTCTGGCGAAGGGCAGGACCGAGGAGAGACTGCAGAGAGCGATTAGAGGCATTGATGAGCTGCTCTTTTATAAAAGTAGACTGGTATTTCAGTCTCCGTCTGCATGTGCAGGTCAAGGAGCAGCGGCATTATCGCAAACCTTCTCTTGAGCTTCCAGCCATTCCTTATCCTCCATTTCAGAAACACTCATGTACTTGTTGTCGAAGAGGCACAGGATGTCATGGCTCGTGGCCACAAAGCGATCGATATCGTTCAGGAATGCATCCACGTCTGCGCTGCATGACTGCACCGAGCTGTCGTTCATCTCCTGAAACTGATTAATGAAACAAATGACACGAAAATGGGTTTCGGTCCGACATTACAAGGCAAACTGATGTTCCGTCATATCATAGATCAATTCTGAGTCTTACCGTGACAATGAAAATCTGTTAACAGCCAGATCAATAGCAGAAAATCTGTTAACAGCCAGATCAATAGCAATATGAATGCATGTATAAAGGAAACTTTCTGGACAATCCCAGAAATTGACCTGCAAGATTAAGCATGCACAGGTCCGCACGCACCTCCTGTGGCGGCTATCGCAGCGAATGACATCAGTGCTTTCTTTATAGCTGTATTTGATCAGTAATTAAACGGACGTTAAGTGTTCCACAGAGTTCAAAGGTAGGCCTTCCTAAAAAAGGACAAACAACTTTTGCAGGGTGAACTTTGTCTCCTCATATTCAGAGAAAATGAGGGCAGGTACAATCAATCTTAATGTCACCAATTTAACTCTCTAATATGTTGACTTAGTGAGGTACCTGAGGGGAAAAAAAGAGAGCGACTGGTTGATTGAAAACCTATCATCTAAGAGCAAAGCAATAAGCACACTACATTCTTTCTCTCTTTGTTCCACATTGTTTAGCTGGTTAACTGCTTCATGGTGTGCCAAAGGTCCAGGGAAACACATGCAAGCACCAGAAATACACTACGAACTCATTCACATGGCAATTTAAATGTAATATCATGCCAAAGTTATATGATGTTGCTTTAACAACAATAAAAAATAAGCACCAAATACTTAAAATGAAAACAAGTAAAAATATCATAATCAATATAACATCAGACGAAAACCCACTTTTTTATTGATAATAAAAAAGATCAAATTAGTACATATAAAGTGCATAAAAATGGAAATGAAACCCAAGTAATAATAAAAGATAACATAATACATAGAATTTTTCGTAATTTTGTAATTTATTAAATAAAAGATAAACTAAAAAGATACACTTTAAGCTTTCTCTTAAAAATATTAAGTGAGCTTTGGATAATGTGTTTGGTAAATTAATAAATGAAATATTAATACAGATTTGGCAATGCTCAAAAATATACAATGCGGTCACGGGTCAATGCATACATCTGTATGATTTTAAATAAGAACACTCTACTTTTCAACACAGTTTCAGAATATGGCTTGGAGTCTGAAATACTGCTGTCACTTCCAGAACCGTAAACAAGACTTGACAGTTGCTGCCTCACTAGATGGCAACCTTTGCTTTCCCTGGGCTAATGCATGGGACTTCTGTGTGGGATAATGAGAGGGCTGCAGGGACAGACGTCTGTGTCGGTGAGGTCCCAGACCAACAGCTTCTAACCACTTTCACCTGCTGTCAGTATCCTGCTCTCTGAAGGGTCAAAGGGTGCATGAAACCTGCTGTGGAAAAATAAACTGTTGAAGCCTTCATTTCTAAACACACAAATCTTGTACTAAATCAATTCTTTTTTTCAATTAACTTTTTTTACTTGGGGCTTTATTCTCTCAGACTATCTCTTCATTTTGCTGAATAATAAAAAGCAAATTGCACAAAAGTTATTTTGTGCACAAGGTAGTCATGTCAGAAAGCCTGTATTCTGAGATTTGAAAAAAAGGAGAGAGAGACAGAGAAAATAGTGACAAAATTGTTTAGATGGATATAAATTGTCCATCTGCATGAACTTCACATCTTTACCGGACAGCACACTTGTCTTTTACCAATAGAGGCGAGCACCATTGTCTCATACTGCTCTTTCCTGCAAATCATGCAGCTCTTCCTGCCTGAGAACTTCTCAAAAGACTTCAGACACATCTGAAATTAGTGGAACAAAGGGACTAAATCACAACTCTTTTCATCACAAGTTGTTATCAAAGTCTCCATGCCCATTTAAGATGCTGGGAGGATCTGTATTGACTTACTTTGTGAAATACATGAGAACCGGAGAGTAACCTAACCAAAGATCACAAAGACATCATTAAAGGATGAATTTTGAGATTTTAAGTTTTCAGTCGATATATAATTTCTGATGATTTCTAAAAGGCAATGAGGAAGTCTTTTTTTTTTAAACACAGGTCAAAACTCCTGTTATAATGTAGATTTTTGAGGGTGCACTCTTTTCATAAATTAATCTATTACTTTTCCTACATCATTTTAACAAAAAACATTGGTAAAATATATCATTTTCAAGTTTGTCAAGATTCGATTAGATTGGATTGTAATATAGTAAGGTAAACAGTTAAAGGATTAAAGAAGATCATTAAAAATGCTGTCTTGACTATTTTCATTAGTGATTCTATAAACATAGTATGCCAAATGCAAAATGAAATATTAATAGCATGCGTGAGTTCCAGCATATTACTCTAAATAATGCATGGTAATGAATTGATCAAGGTGGCCAGTGTATTTATGTATAAAAAAATGTGTAAAAAGACACCAGAAAAAGCAACTGAGAGTGCATACTGTCTGTGTTCTGCCCATAGAGCTTTTTCTAGCGGCCACGAAAGATGTCTGATAATCTACATGCATTCAGTCTCCATTAGACTGTATTCATGCACAAACTTTTCACACCACTTCAACAAACACAGGAGCAGGTGAAGCAGCTAGCTAACTTGTTAACACATACAATAGTTGCTTCAAGGGATAGTTCACTGAGTTTATTCACAAGATTTATTTACGCTACATCATCCACTGAAACGCCACTCTCGTGAATGATCATACAACAGCTAGTGGAAGCTAGAGATTATGGTTTATAAAGTTTTAAATATGGATATTTTTCCTCACACAACCACATAAGTTTACTTCAATACTTCAAAACTCATATAAGCTGATCTACTTTCATAAATCTTCATTTTTTCAGCATTCGTTTCAGGATACAAAATATTGAACTGTGAGGAGACACATTGAAGGTTAATTTCTCTCATGAACAATCAAGACTGCTTATTTATTTCTTACTTTAGTAATGCATTACATTTCTTCATAAAACTTCTTTTTAGAACATTACCATAATTGTCTTCATTCTCAAAAAAAGTGTCTTCCTAACAGGGATTGTTCACCCAGAAATAAACATTCTGTCATCATTTTCTCATCCTCATGTCGTTCCAATACTGTATGACAATCTTTCTTCTACAGAGCGCATAAGATAATATGAAAATGGGTTGTTGCTTTTTTACATAACATTAAAGTCAAAGATGTCCAGTGGTTCTTCAAATATTCTTCAAAATATGTTTTTGTGATATTCATACAGGATATTCATACAGGTTTGGAATAACATGAGGGTGAGTAAATGAATAAGTTCCAAAGAATAAGAATACTGGTGCTATAAATCCTGCATCAATGTTTTCTGTAGCTTGTAGAAACTGCACCTTAGCTTTGCTTTGAGAGCACATTTGGTGAAGAGGTTGTTTTCTGTAGTCCATAACGCACACTAGTTCTGACAGTTAGCAAAAGTCATTTTCATAAAAGGTTGACATTTAAAATTATGTGTGTGTGTGTGTGTGTGTGTCTCTCTCTCTCTCTCTCTCTCTCTCTCTCCATATATATATATATATATATATATATATATATATATATATATATATATATATATATATATATATATATATATATATATATAATCTCATTAAATACCAAAATCTTCGGTTGTATTGTGCTGACAAATTAATACTTTGTAAATTTTTGGTTGGATTGCACAATAAATCACACAGGCTAAATGGCATATTTAGCCAAAAATCAACGAAAGGCAACAACTTTGGACCAATGTACATTTTGTACCAACAATACTCATTGCACTTAACTGTCAAATGTAAAAAAAACCTTTAACTAATTTGCATTCAAAATTAATTTGGCTCAAAAATGAAGGTGCAGTTACCTTAGGCTGCTGACGAAACTCCTCCCTGCACATCACAAAGGGCTGGTTTGAGTCTCCCTCCTGAATGGACCTGGTTTTGACCTCTGCCCACTCTTCTGCTGTTAGCCTTCTTGAAGGAGCTACCACCAGACCCATCCTTTGGGCTGCATCACCACCAACAACTGAACATTAGCCAAGGTGAGCTTTCAGCAAAACCTAAGCATGAAGCACCATGATCGCAGCCTACCAAGAGTCAGAGGTGGAGGGCCACGATCCAGAACATACTCTCTCCTCTTGTCCTTGTGTCTGCTCCGGATGCCTCTCTGTCTTGTGTTGTGATTTTTCTGCCTCCTACCAACAAATGCAGCAGGACATGAAGTGTCTGGAATGTTTTGAACAGGAATGCTTCATGTGATATGGTCTTGTATTGCTCCAGCTGCTCCAGAGTCAGTCTCCCGCGCTCTGCTTTACAGAATATGGAGCTGTCAAACTCCGTTAATACACTGTAAACCAATTCAGACTACTGTATGAGGACAAAAAGCATGTTTCATACTGATGGCCATCCCAGCGTAACTGTGTATTCTGACTAAATAGATTTGTTGTCAAGGAATCTCCAGTACTGAACAAATAACAAAAAAATTCACTATTTTACTTTTTTTTTATACCAGTGACTGATTATTTTTCAAGAGTTATTAAAAGCGTGAAATGGAGTGATATTTATCATATCTCAGTCAAGACAGACATTCTCCTTCAGTTCACACACTTCTGTGGGATCCTGCGACAGTCGACCATCAGCCACTGAGATGAATGGCAATGCTAATCTTATTATTGAGGTATATGGCTTTCTTTTTTCTTGGTTTAACTATAAACAAATGGCCATGAAGCATCACTAAAATTATGAGACTATTTTAATCCAGTGCAAACAAACCTTTAAACTTAAACTGTGTGTTGAAGAGCTGCGCTGAAGTCTGTCATATTGATACGGAGAGTCTGGGAATTTGAGACTGTCTGGTCTTACAGCAGGTTCCTTTTTTATGAGAAGATTGCATGTTGTTAAATTGAACGTTGCGTCTTATACCAGTGATTTATGAGTACCATAACAATGGTAGATTATATTGTTATAATGATTACAGGATTAAATGAGCAGGACTAAATTCGTAAAGCATAAAATATTTTTTAGTCACCAGTCTCATAAATGTGTCATGATTGTAGCATTTTAAATAACTATTATGCAGTCTACTTTATAAAGTAAATTTATCTGTGTCTCACAGAGATATGAACACAGAGGTTAGCCTAAAAATAGCTTCCAAGCAAAGACATAGGCTACTTAGATATACGAGAACTTGCGAATGTGAACAACTGTTTACCATGTCATCCAACAGCTGACTGTGGTGGAATCAGAACAGTTTCCGAAACAGCTATCGAGAGCACAGCGACTAGAGGAACGCTATCTTACTAAATTGTGAGGCACAACCCTTATGAAACAAAAATATATTGCAGTATATTGGAAAATATTATGTAATATATTAGGCATATATTCTTTTATATATTTATTTTTTCCAATATATTTCAATATATTGAAAGCGGCAATCATTTGTATATTTTGCAATATATTATATAATATATGTATCATCAATATATTATTAAATGTATTCAAACATATAAAATATTAGAAAACAAAAAGGGAAAATAATATATTATAATATATCACAATATATTTTAAGAAAGTTTGGTAAGTGGTAGTTTTCCTGCTGTGACGTGACATACAGCCAAGTATGGTGACCCATCCTCAGAATGCATGCTCTGCATTTAACCCATCTAAAGTGCTACAATGGTGAACAAATGGTGAAAACAGAACATTAAACTCCAACCGTCCTCCCTTGATCAGATTCAGCCATAATTTTTTCTTAACTCTGAACTTTTCTTGACATGTGACAACACGATTGAGGTGACTAATGAAATCAGCTGTGGGATAAAGTGTGCACTTAACTGGTTTGAGGGGGGAAATCATGTGCATGGCCGATGTATACCAACCTATATATAAAAGTTATAGTTTATCGTGAATGCTATTTAAGTTGTTTTCACTCTTAAAAATAAAGATTCCAAGGTTATTGCAGAAATGCAGATTTTTTTTTTCTTAGTGTGAAGAACATTTTTATAATCTAAAGAACCCTTTTCCTTTATAAAGAACATTGGTAACACTTTAGAATAAGGTTCCATTAGTTAATGTTAGTTAACTACTTTTGTTAACATGAACTAAGCAAGAACAATCCTTCTACAGCATTTATAAGTCTTAGTTCATGTTAATTTCAACATTTACTGATGCATTATTTAAATCAAAAGTTGTGCTTGTTAACATTAGTTAATGCACTGTGAATTACCATGAACTAACATTAACGAAGATGAATAAATACAGTAATAAATGTATTATTCATTGTTTGTTCATGTTAATTAATACATGAACTAACATTAACTAATGGAACCTTATTCTAAAGTGTTACCAGAGCATTTTGTAGAATGGAAAAGTGCATGGAAATACAGATGCTAATTAAGAACATTTATTTTTAAGACTGTTGAAGAACTTGTATTACATGTCTTCTGTCCTTATTATTGTTTTTTATTATTATTATTATTATTCCAAAAAGTACTCATACTTTTATTAGGCCTGTAGATTTCTTTTTCCATATGATTAAGTTTTATTATTATTATTATTATTATTATTATTGTATTTAATTTTTTAGCTTTTTAATTCCATTACATCCCTGAATATGAACTTTATATGAATAAGGTCAATGTTTGAACACATGTACTGTCTACAGTGAGCTGGAGGATCTCATCATCGAGCTGTCATCAAATGCTGAATTCCTCAAAGCTTCTTTGTTCATACCTGAACCATGAGCTCAGGAGTCTCGAAGAGGTAATTTCTATGATGTTAAAAAACAACATCACATCAGTGATCATAATGTAACGGCCCCTCATTTGATCAGTCAAGTCCAATTAGTTGGTGAGAACAACTGGCTGTGTTTAGCACCTGTTTCTAGGTCACCATCACATCAATAAAAGGGGGTGTCTTCAAAATATTGGACTTCTTTCTCAGTGTGACAGAGGGAAACATCATGCTTTTTTTCTATAGACCCATGCATTCTTGAGATTAGTACAAGAAAAATCACAGCCTATGGCCTTAAATGCAACAGGCAAAGGTGTGGAGCAAGTTATTTGTGAGGAATTTATCCTCTGAGTGTTCAATCAAAACCTGTCTTCCTCAATCCTCAAAACTTGAGACCATTCATTTGTGTTTTTAAGTAAATAATCAGTTTTCAAAAAGAAGTACAGTCAAGTCTTTCCATAAAAGCTGCTTTCTTCCAACTGTCATCGAAATGGATCTTAGTACGTGCTTTCATTTTCAACAGGGACTCTGTTTGTTTTCTTCATCTCTATAAATACCAGTTTAAAGAGCTTTCTATTTAATTTTTCTTCTCTGTGAACCTTTTTACCTGTTCTGAAATAAATAGGGCACTCACCTTACCATGCAACGTATCGATGACCAGTGTTGGGTGTAACGCATTACAAGTAACGCAAGTTACATAATCAGATTACTTTTTCAAGTAACTAGTAAAGTAACACACTACTTTTTATTTACCAAGAAAATATCGGAGTTACTTTTTCAAATAAGTAAAGCCAGTTACTTCTTTCCCCATTTATTGATTGAAAGCTCCCCTGTCCCCTTGTGGAGAGATATTGGGAGTAAGATTTAAAAAGTAATGCAAAAGTAACGTAATGCATTACTTTCAATAAAAGGTAACTAAGTACCGTAATTAGTTACTTTTTTAGGAAGAAACGCAATATTGTAATGCATTACTTTTAAAAGTGACTTTCCCCAACACTGTCGATGACCTAAGAAACAAGGGCTGTGGGGTCTGTTGGTGTGATATGTTGAATAGGAAACCTATGCTGAACTTCTGTGCGAAGTTTGCAAGGCACAGACAGCTTAAAAGAGAGAAGTAATCCATCGATATATCTGCGCTCAAAAGGAAGGGGCAAGCATAATCTGAACAACAACATGCTTCAGGTGAAAGTGGGAAAAGAGTAAGTGTTTAAATGTTTGAGATGAATTGTGGAATCTGTATTACTGAATAATTTGAAACATCAGTAAAGAAACTGCCCAAGGATTGTTGATCATGTATACTTTAGAAGCATTATTGGCTCTTTTTGAACGACAAATTCAGAATGGACACACAGCACAAAAGCCTGTTCAAAGTCCCTACTTGTAGGACTTAGTGGCGGAAAGAAAGAAAGAAAAAGAAAGAAAGAAAGAATAATTTATTCATTTTTAAAAGTTTTTTATTTTTTTACTTGACCCCTAGCTGACAGTTTGAAGAGTCAGGATTTCTTCTTTTTGGAAACAAATTTCATGTGCAAATTTCAATGCAACTGATAAAGATATGATTAGTATTAAGCTCCGGTTTACACTGAGGTTGGAATTCATATGGTGAGGGCAAGAGTTATAAAACATTGCCCTGTACTGAACAAAGGAGCATATGTTAATCATTTCAGTGGTGGAGATTATATGAATTATTACAATGGTGGAGATGACCTAGCCACTCCCAAATTATTTCCTGTGCTTCCTTTTAATAAAAGTTGAAATGCCTCTCTTATGTAATACAACATACATCAACCGAGATGGGGGCTAATCAAAAGGTTATTGCTATTGTGTTATATTTGTCATTGCTGACTATGTAAACCAGTCTTTGTCTGTAAAGACGGAAGGCGAAATAATTTGAATATATCCACTAAAAAATGAAATGCAAATCACTGTGTGCTTTTGCGTCTTTTTATTTCATTTGCTAAGTGCTACATTACCTCATGCTTTTGGACCTCACAAAGGATTTCCCATAAATCTCCTGGCGGCTGAGAGTAATCGATCAGGCGGTTTGATTAACCTGTCTGAAGGGTCCTCCCACAGTACTACAGGTCTTGGCTGGCTCTGTGTATGGCTCGTTGGAAATCTTCATTGTCAGTTAGCCTGGCCAAGCTCAGACTGCAGAGGATGAATTCTGGACCCAGCCTGTGCTGAACGAACATCTCTGCATTCATATTGCACACAAACTATTGTGACATAATTTTGGTGATGGCTTGTGGATCAATAACATTGCAAGTGATGCTTTTACTATTTGTCTCTTTGGTCACGTTACTTCCTGCCCATCAGCATACCTCATCCACTTATACGCCATATAATAATAAGTCTGGATGCTTTGCTCTCACTCTCATTTTCTGTAAGGACTTGCTCTGTGTGCCAAGTGGATTTCACTTGAATGTCGCAGTGGTGCCCAGCAATCTGCAACACACTTGCAAAGCCATCTCGTCCTCATAATGGCCAATAATTGAGCAGAATCCATCACGGGGCTGAAAATAGACTGCAATAATGGCCATAAATTGTAGCCCAGGAGAGATTAACACATGGAGCTGTACCAACCCTGCTGTGCCTGAGAGTCTCCTTTACCTTCCAGAGACGAGCTTGTCTCATTCTCCTCTCCGTCACCTGCTGATTTCATACACAGGGCCAGCGATTAAAATTATAGCTCCTAAAGCATGAGGCCTTGTGCACATGGTGGGTAGATGTGTGGGAAGAGCTGTGCTAATGCCCACCATATAGTATACTGAAGTTAGTTTTCTGTGATAACTCACCTGTGCGGCATGTTCTATTGAGAATACACTGGAATGGAAAAAAGAAGCTTATAAAGAACTGACAGTAATCTGGATAGCCTCGGGTGGTTTGATGGCTTACTTCAACCTCCTAACTGTTAAAAGCATAAAGAGGAAATCTGCATAGAAAATGAGTGTTTTCACTGAGTGTTGATTTATTATCGTAGTCATTAACGTTTAACCCCCTCTCACATATACACAAACAACCTGAGAGGGTAATTAACTCACCTCATTTAAAGCAGAAGTTTAAAGCCCAAAGACTTCCTTACAAGTGCCACATTAATCATGGCTTATTTGGAGTGATTGAGTGAATGAATGACTGAATGATGGAGGCTGCCGGTGCCTTGGGTTGATGGAATGTGTTTGTGGTGAAATGTCGTAAATGCAAAAGTTCTCTGAGCAAGAAATATGAATATGTCCCAAACCACTCACTAGAATTATCACATAATTGGGGACTTTCCACGTCTACTGTAAGGCAACACCCTTCCAACTCCCTACGGTGTGCCCCGAGTTTGAGTTTGGTTTGGATTTATTAGTGGTTTCCGAAAATGTTCTCTCTATGCAAAATAGTTTGCCTGATAATGTCGATCTGAGTGTTGGCAGCAACTCTGCAAAGTTCTGTTCAACGCAGTTTGAGGTTTGATAAACTGATCTACATGGTCTACCGTTAAAGTACACACACACACACACACACACACACACATATATAGTCTATATTAAAGTCCACACACACATATATGTTTTATTATTCATTCATTGCTAATCAATAAGTGCCTCAAGAAGCTCAATCCTCCTGGCCAGTATTATTTCAATGATGACCATCAAAATTCCAGCTAGTTTCACATGTTGCTGTGACGTTTGACTTCAACCAGTTCTTTCCATTTGTTTGTTTTGTTTAATGTTCTCTCACACTCCATATCCAAATGATTGGATAGATAAGCACAGTTCTTGAAAAAGAAAAAAGCCTAAATGACACATGTTGCCTCACTGTTCAGCAGGCAAGTCATTCAGCACACCTTTGATACTTCAAAGCATGTTGAGGTTGTGCCAAAGGAGAGCACTACTTTAGTCTTGTGTTGTAATTTCAGACAGTGATGACAGATCAACTACCAGTGCATATTTACTTATTTTTCAACCTACCAAATATTCAGTGCATAGAACCACTTTGCCTTTTTTTGCTCATTCTGAAATACACTTCTACTGTATGTTTGTTTAGCTGTACCCTTTGCTGTCCAGAGTATGTTATGTACTTTATATCATAGTTCGACTACACGATTTTAAAGTTTATTTAGATTCTGAATGTTCTGTCTAAATGTTGATTTTTTCTAGGCCTTAGATGCTTCAAAAATTTTCCTGAATAGGTCCAGTGGAAGTCAATCTTTTTGAGAAATTCTGTGCTTATAAATGTAGTGACATGTGACCGACACTTGATGATAGCGTTTCGATATGGGGTGTTAAAACATCCTTCATCCATACCACAACATCTGAAGCATCTATTTGACATAGGCTGTGACGGGGAAAAACTGAAAGTTTGATATGCTCTGCTGCAGATCGTTAATGTTGAGAAAACAAAATGATATGCCTTGAATATCTTTACACTAGATTTACACTAGAGATAAAAGTAATGTGTCAGTACAAATTTTGGAATCTGTATGGCATACTCATCACCATCTGCTGCAATACAGATTAAGTCAGTGGAAATAGAAAAACTAACAAATCATCACATTTTCAGCTAAAAATATCCCAACAACGTTACATTATGTGTCAAATAGTATGTTTATGAAAAGTATTGTGAGCTGCACTAAGATTGTCCGTAGTCTTAAATGGCGCATGCATCTCTGATTAGGAAAAAGCCTACTTCAGAAGTCACACTCAAATGTTAAAAAAGGGTCAGGGGGTTATGAACCTCAATGAGATTCCGTCTGTGGCATGTTACAATGCCAATTTTTTTGTAATGACTGGTTGATAGCCTTAGGAGGTGACAGCCTGTTGGCTGCCAGCCTGACCCTGCCATCCGTGCCGAGGTAAACAGGTGCGTCTCTCATCACTTTACACCCCCTCAGCTGTATATCTTCGAGAGCATGAATATGGAAGAAAAAATAAAATGGTAAAAATTTCCATATGTCTTATATCACAGTTCATAGCTCACAAGTTATTCTCCTCACACCTGGGCATCTAGAGCTCTAAGGCATTAACTCTATAATGACCTGCTCACCTTTTTCTTAAAACTGGCATCCTTCCAGATGTTTTATTGTTTTAGAGCAACAGCCATTATGTAGGCCAATAATAGTAAATATTACCAAAACAGCCTTGACAGCCTATTGAGACCATGACCAAAGCCTGTTAGCCTTTTTATAAGATGTTTTCCATTTATGTAATCTCTATTCTGCATTGTCTTGTGCTTATACCATTACATACCTTTCTGTTCTCCAAATGTTAAAAGGTGCATTACGAACAATATTGGCAGGGGGAAGAGAAATGCCTTGGGCCTTGACAGCTTCGATTGGCTGACAGTTTTGTCTCACGTTTCAGTGATGAACCATTGGGCCCATCCACGTGTCAAGGAAGGGAAATGGAAGATCAAGGGCAGACGAGAGTGGCATGTTTACATTTTTCTCTGATGTTCCACTCTCCGCATCTCTCATCCAGCTCTGTGAATCAATAAAGGATGGATGAAGTGGAGGAGGAGATCCAGTTCACATAACCCTTCAGTAGGGTGAACCAGCTTTGTGAGCTTTTTCTCCTGTTGAGGAATTACAATGAATCACTCAGCACAATTTGGAAATTTGAACAGAAAGACCTAATGATGCTTCCACTTGTATGATATTTTGTGCAATACAATATACTTTGATATTAGCCTACAACTGTCCTTACTTCAGGCAGACATTTATAGATAGTTACTGTCATACACTGGAAACACAACACAATAATTTAAAATAATAATTATTATGATTCTATTTAATGGTTCAATTAATGATTTTGTAATACTTTTTCTGGGGATAAAAAAACAAACAAATGCAATTCCATTGCCAAAATAAGACACTTAACGTTACAGTAATATATAAATAGGCCCATGGAAGTTTTTACTTAGCCTATCAGTTTTAAATTAAATCAAATTT
Organism: Carassius auratus; assembly: GCF_003368295.1. Classification (NCBI taxonomy): domain Eukaryota; kingdom Metazoa; phylum Chordata; class Actinopteri; order Cypriniformes; family Cyprinidae; genus Carassius; species Carassius auratus. Next base: position 14,414,958 of record NC_039274.1, read on the forward strand.
AATAATCAACATTACTAAACAAACAAAAATGTGGTAAAATTTTATTCATTTATTATTCATATAAATCAATGAACCAACAGCAGCTTTTAGCCTACCAGGAATGTGGAAATCATTGGGGACATAATCACCAATATGACGGTTCAGTTCACACAGCAGGTGTTTACCTAAAATACGATTTTGAGATTTTGAGTCTTGATGGACGGGTCGGGTGTAAGTTCGCGGTGAGAACACGGTTTTCAATAACTGATTCTGAACAGTTTGTGACCCTAACCATATTAAGACCTCAACTACTGTACTGACAACCAAACTGCTGCGGTGTGAGCGTGCACAGTTGTGAGCTGCGTGCGCTCGCTGCGGTCTGTGTGTTTGATTCTCTATCAACCGACTCATTTGAATCATACTTTCGGGAATTGGACTATACGCTTGTTTCGCTGCATGTTTTTGATTCAGTCAAATGAACCGGCTCAAGAGTCATTCGCTCGGGAGTCGCAGACAGTCCTCAAGCTAGTTCGGAAATATCGTAATTACGAGTTTATGCAAATAAATGAAGAGCGAAGTCGTATTTACAAATGAAAACTCTTTATTTTAATGAGACATGAGTTGCAGACGTTGGAAGGAGCGTTTCGATTTAAAACATGGCGGAAACAGGGATTTTCTTTATATTGACAATATATTATGTTTATAAAGAGAACTCATCACAGCAATTTTGAAGCGAATAATGTAAAGTTAATCTCTCCGCTTTCATGCAAAATGTCCTCCATTGCAAAACTCTTTTCATGTCGTTTTACATCAAAAGGACTGGATGAGGTAAGGATGAAACCTAAAAGCTAGACTCAGACACATCAAGCTTTGCGTGCCCTTTAATGCTTAATTATACCTGTTAGGGTGATGAGAGACTTAGCCCACAAGCCTCGTGATTAATAAACAAGCCATCAAGGACCCAACAAGTTCCTGCTCATCACCTTGACACATACATTGAGTAAGAGGGTACATATCAAAGACCATGCTATACATCTCGCATAGACACACACTCAAAACCATTAAATAGGCCCACGCCAGCCCAGCTTTGTCTACTCTCTGACCTGTTTATTCCTTTTCTCACTCTGTATCCTTTTGTCTCTCTTTTGCACACCTGTTTGAGTGACAGACGATGAGAATGCGCTGACGCTTGTAGCTTGGATGGGGTGAGTGACAGCCTCAGTCATGCTTTCATCTTTCAGCATTTCACTTCAGCTTTGTAACAGCCCAGCAAGGGGAAGGGGTGCGTTTGGCCCGTTTAGTAAATAGACACACCTCTCTGGGAAAAAAGATAGCCCAGGATGGAGTTACTAACTGCTGAAGCTGAAAAACATAGAGCGACCTCAAGCTGAGGTCATGTAAAGAGTCCTCTTTTGATAGTCTTACATGTGCAAAGAAATCCAAAATAGGACTTTCCGTAAACTTACATGACTTGTGTACGAAGATCAAACACTATTCTCATCTGCCACACTAATCTGTGATAAGCAGCGAGTTTATACAAGTTTAAATGAGATTCGATAAGTAAACGTGAAGCTGCTCCTAGTTGTTCTGATTGTATAATAACATTATTTGGCTGTAAATGCCTAAACTGCTTTGTTTAATGTTTTCCATTTTTAAATGCACATGGATGATCGAGCAGTTCAAGCCAGTAAGCCTTCATCTTTCCTGCAGGTGAATGCTTTTTTTGGCAAAAAACAGACAAATGCTGTGGCTGCAGTAAACATATGTACATAAGCAATGTAGTTTTTCAAGCTAAGTGTTTGTGTGCAGTCATTTAAGCTGTTAAAATAAATAACTATTGTTGTCATCATTATCACTCCTGATAAAGAGGAGTAAACCACAGTGTTTTTTTTTTTTAAGTATAGCATTGGGCTGGATATTTTTAGCCGAGGGTCTGTGATTATTAGTATTTAATTACGCTCAGATAAATTTGTGTGTGTGTGTGTGTTTAAGTTTAATGTGTTAATGAGAAAATGTTTTTGTAGCATCCAATACCAATTTACTCTGCTGAGCTATGAACTGTGAAATAGCTATTTTGGGAAGGTATAGAAATGTCTTACCCCTGAGGGATGAAGAAAACTTTTCTCATTGACTTTCTACTACTTTGAGAAATAATTGGATAGAACTTCTGACATAGGCTGACTTTCTATCACTGGTATTTCATTGGTCGCCTCTGTCTAGACAACCTCACACCACTTCTTCAGCTATATAATCAGTCTGGAGGTCTTGGAAGCTGAAATTGGTTCTGTCCATCAGCTTGCGCACTGCAGAAATTGACCTGCCTCTAGCCTTCGTGTTTCATCTCAGACTATAGCCTCCAACAAGAAAGGGCAAAATGTCTCTCCGCTTGGCGCAATACTGTTCTATAAATTCTCTTGCACTCAATATGAAAGTGAAAAGGTCTCATGGACACTAGTTGTAAATTGAGCATAGGAAACCTTTTACTTTAGCTATGAAATGGTTTTAGTTCACTAATAACTTGTTGAGAGAAGAAGGAAAGACCATTTTCTTTTAAGGTGAAACTGAATGAATGCTTCAGTCACAAGTTTTATATGTGATGCTTGGGGTCTCATTGTGTATATAGGCAGTTTAGGCTTTGGATTAGTCAGTACAGCTTTCCAGGTGTGTTAAAATTATTTCTTTAAAAACCCCTGTTCACTACTTCACTGCACAGTATCCACAGTTTTGTTGTACAGCAACATTCTATTATTTTGTAGTAAAAGGAAATAAATTAATATATTAAATGAAATAATGCTTTAATGAATTTTATGTATTAAAAATCTTTCATATTAATACCATTTTTTTTTTTTATTTAATTGTTTTTAAAAGTAACTTCACTTGTTGCCATTTAGCCATGACTATATTCAGAATATACCTTTTTGCTTAAATGCATCATGTAGTTTAAATATTTACATCATTATGTTATGTTGCATTCCCCGGTTTGATTAAAGACTACTGCTCTGATACTTGTGTGAAAGGAAGCTCACTAAACTTTTGTCTGTTTGACCTTTCTTGACACCCCTCTCTCTCTCTGCTCTCTGAGAGACAGCTGTTTCTGTCTTGGAGTGTTTGGACACTGCTAATGAGGGATGCTTTGTGGTGTTCCTCTGTCCAGAACGGTCTCTTTAGTTGTCTCTCTCTAGCGGTAGGTCTAGACCTTTCTTTGACCAGCTTCTCATCAGAAGCAGAATCCCCATTAAGGGCGGACCGTTGTCAGCTGAGAATAGAGTATATTATGTGTGTGTGTGTGTGTGTGTTTGAGTGTGAGCATCAGAGAAACGGCAAAGTCTTTTCCACTGTGCTCTTGCTCAGGAAGGATATAAAGCACATCATTGTAATTTCAAAGGATTCCAGTTTAAAGCATCTGTGGCCACTCTAAGCCCATCTCTGCAGATGCATGTTCTGTGCAGATTATGTCAGCTTGCTGTCCACATGACTCTCACTCTATTCAGTGAGAACCGGAGGAGCTGTCAATGCAACACAACTATTGTGTCTTAGCCTACACTGTAGCAATTACAATGTATATACCATTGTGAAAGTTTTCTCAAGTGGTTATGGAGAGAGGGAAGTTTTCATGTAAAAAATGCAGACTGGACTGAAATAATGGAAAGTAACTAGGCATCATTCATGTTTGGCATGTTGAAATATTTCACATTTCTTGTAAATTGAGGCTAATTCACGTGTTTTTGTTTTTGTTTTTACAGTTTTATTTATTAGTTAATTCTACATATGTTATTCCTAAAAATATTTCATGAATAATATTATTATTGTATGTTATTTTGTTTAGATATATTGTATATTGCATAACTTTATTTGATCTTAGTTGAACATGTTGTGTATGATTGAATAAACTGGTTAGGTAAGATAAAAAGTACTGAAAATAAATCTTGAATTAGGCTAAATATTTGAATTCATAAGAGAGTTTATTTTCATTACATTTTGAGCTGTATTGCTTTATAATGAGCTTAATAATTTTTCCAGCCTTGACCAGTTGAACAAAACTTGACTCAAAAGTTTCCCTGGTCATATTCATAGTTACGCCTCTTAGTAATATTATAATTCGTCTGCACAACCTGCAGTATATTCTCAAATCATATTTACAGACACCTGCAGAAAGTTATATTAATGCCAATAGATCTGCTCAGTGAATCTAGTGCTGGTGTTTTAAGTGAAGTGATCCCACTAGGTAGATTGTACAGGTCAATGCAAGTACGAGCTGTTGTCTTAACCTATTCAACTGTTTTGACTATCAGCCAAACACAGGCTATGCTGACATTTGAGGAGGCCACATTCAATTCTGGACTAACTGCGTAGTGCATGCACGGAAATTGAAGAGAGCGTTTTAAATTAATTTGCCTGTCCTCATGCATTAGAGAGTCTGCATAATGAAACATTAGTCCAAATTGTTTTGCCATAGCATTTGTCACAGAAGATCTAAGCGATATTGCATGAGTGGTGTACAAACTCACAGCAGCACTTTGACAGACCTCACAACTTGCAGAGAGATGCTGATGACTAGTGACAAATTAAAGGCAGGAAAAGGGGAGGGTGGCTTGTTGGTAGCTAGAAAAGTGTGGTTGGAAAAGAAAAGATCATACCTTATCATTGATTTTACTAATGATGAGTGCCCCCAGTGCAACAATAGTAATTTTGCCATAAAACTGTCAGCAGTTCATCAATCTCTGGAGGCCTTTCCTTCCTCAGGGGAAGATTTATTAAATGCTTACAGTCATGGGCCTGGACTTGCCTTGTCTGTCTGTAGCATACAACAGAGCTAGCCTTTGAGAGGTTAAAGTCCTCGTGCTCACACTGTTACGCAGTGAAAGTTGCTTTCTCTCTCTGTATGTCTTTACATGTTACAGAAGAACTCTTGGTTTTTTGTAAATATCAAAATTCTTCTCAATAGGATAGACTTTAGTTCAGCCTCACTATCGTGGTTTCCCATTTCAACCCTTCTGATTGTTTTGGTCTTTTATCTTTTTTGAACTTGTGTATTTTGTCTGTGTTCTTGAGGCAGTCGACTGTGAGCCAAGACATGCACTTTAAATGCCTGAGGACTGAGGCCTGTCTGCCAACAATAGGAATTTCCCTGGTTTACACAGGATAGATTAAGCTCATCCCTTTTTTCCCCTTTCCCAAGAGCACATTATGGTTCTACTTAAACAATTTTGTGCATGTAATTCTATGCGTATCGCATGTATGAATACCAGAGTTGATGGTATCGGATACTTAGTCGGATATGTTTAAGTTCTCGTTATGTTTGAGGATAAAGTGCAGCCTCTACTGTCTGAACATTACAACATGAACCTCAAATTAACATGATGAACAGAATTATGTTCAGTTGACAGGATTTGAATTGCTAAGACCTTTCCATATTTTTGTGTGTTTTCTTCTTTGTGAACAGACCTAAACTAACTAAATATGGCGGGAAACTTGTCATCTGACGTAATGCAGCAACATAATGTAATGCATCTAAACAACACCGTCTTTGATGATGTGAGATTGTGAGCCATATTAATAACTCCCCGGTAAACCTGTATGTTATCGTGACCTCAGATTATCCTACCGTCACTTTCAGAATCTCTGTTACGTATTAGACACAAATTAATTTCCATACATATGCCATTTGTGATGTGCCTTATATGTTTTGAACACCTGGGTACCTGTATAGAAAGTCTGTATAGTAACTCAGAGATGAGTTAATTCAATTAAAGATGTAATGAACAGCTTGGAGATGAACCTGTAAGATCCATCCGCTGCAGGCGTTGTGAGCGATCAGCGTCTGCAGATAGTTTAGAGATAAACGGACGCATCATGTTTAGATGTTAATCGAGGGGAAGCTGAGGGCTCCACCCACATGACACCTCAATCATCCTAACCCTTTATCACACGTAGTAAACGTCATAAAAAGCCACTTTAAAGATGATGAGAGAAATCCAAATTTTGCTTAATATTTATAATGATGTGATTAAATGATTGTTTTTACTGTCAGAGCTTGCTTTTGCTGCTGTTCCATTGCTCCTTTGAAGTCAGTTTGAAACTGTGTTTCATGTGGTCATGGAGTCTGTAATTTTTTTTTACAAGTGAAGGTGCAATTTGCTGTAAATGCAGTATCAGTGTTTCAAAACCCATAGAGGGCCGTTTAATTTCAGAGGCAATCTCTTAATATTTAGGAGAGGAGAAAAACGAATGAAAAGTTAAACAAGACCTGCATCATATAATTAAAAGTCATAATCATATAGCTTTTGAGAGTGAATTGCTACACCTGTTGAGGCTGCTTCATATCCAGAGCCATTTTCAGACTTACAGACACTCATTCCACGATCAATGCATCTAGTCTTTTTTCTCTTTTTTCGGTGGGACACAAAAGAAGATATTCTGAAGGAAACATTGGACCTTTAGTGTATGGACCAAAACTGAGGCATTTTTTTAAAAGACCTTCTTTTATATTCCACGGAAGACAAAGAAATCTTGCAGGAGATTACATGATGACAGAATTGTAATTTTCGGGCTGAACTATCTCAGGATGACATCCTGTGTGTTCCTGTAATGGCAGATGCTTATTTAAATTGGCTGATTAGGTCACAAGTTGCAAAATGTCAAGATTAGCATATTTCCTTTCCTTTGAGAATAACATTCTAGAAGGTGCACATGATATGTCGTGACTATGCTCCATATTGTTTTTTGTTTTGTTTTGTTTTTTAGAATTATGCAGCTTTAATAATAATAATAAAAAAACACTCAACCACGTCCTGTCTTAATGCTTCTTAATCTTAAAAAAAAACACTGTCTCAAAAAAACACTGGTACCATTGCATCACATGATATGTGCGGTTTAAACTGTGTTTAACACAGTTTGGCCATAAGGCTGCTTCAGAGCTGCTCCATGATGTGAATATATGACTATCAGGATGACACAGATGATACATAAATTACATTTCAAAGCTGGTTCTTTTCCGTCAGTTCACAGGAGGCGAACAATGTGTGTCTTTCAGTATGAGGACACAGCTGGTCTGGTGCTGCATGTTAAGTATTATAAACAAGCGTTGCACCTCTTTTATTTGGGAGATTATCATCTTCTAGGCTTATTAGGAGGACATTTCCCATAATATCCTGAAGATGGGTTTACGCAAGAATCCCCGTGACTTTGCATTTTGATATAGACTAGTTCTTGTATTGTGATACTATACCATTGAGTAACTTTTGTCTCAAATTACCCACAATGCTACAAAGATTGTCAGAGACGTTGTTGAACATCACCAGACAAGAATTCCCTTCCACCACAAGCTGAAAAACATTAAGGTGTGATCATGAGGGGCGTACAATTTTGCTGGAAGTTTTGGCTCATGTTACTTGTTTTCCTGCTAATAAATAATGATTCATGTGATGTTTTATTCAGTTTCTTATGAAACTAGTGACTAGATAAAATATTGTTTATTGGACAAAAAAAAAGTTCTCAAACATGCACACATAAAATGTAAATATGTAATAATGTAAATGACAATACTTCCTGGTGTCTTAATTATTGTATTGTGTCTTTAAACTGACGTTTTTGCCAATGGCAAATAGAGCTGCCATGTGTTCATCAAGTTGTCTTTCACTCAAGAGAGAAAAAAAATCATTTGTCCTCACCATTTACTGAGGACAATCCCCTTCACCCATGTTGTTTTTCTTTTGCAGGTTGAGAATATTTTTACAAGCTTCTCCAGCCTACCAGAGACAAGACCCAACATAGAGAGGTAGTGAGACATGCTTCAGATAACGGAGTAAAAATGTCATGCGGTCACAGAACTATGTGTGGAAATCATGTCAAGAGACTCGAGCCGATGATGTGTTTGGTACTCACTGGATTGGGGATGAACACAACTGGAACGTCTGTGATGTCAGAATGATCCACAGCATTTTTCCTCCCTAAGTTTAGTAATATCTAAAATGTATCCTTCAAGTTATTCTTCTGCTATAATGAAAAAAAGTTGGAAAGTTCAAATTTTTGTAGAGAAAAGTGGTTGCTATAATGGCTGCTGTTCAAAACTGTTGAGTCAAAACAACTGAGCAAAAGGTTTTTATAAAAATCTTTAAACATTTTGTAAAAAATATTAAGATATTTATATTTGCATAAGTCAGATGTAACACCACGTCTCACTATCTTGATACTAATACATTTTCCACTAAAATGGCATTGAAATGTATTAGTATCTCAAGGAGAAGCTGTTTTGTGACACATTTGTTGTATCTTTACATTATCTGAACAAGTTTCTCAGCATCTTCCATCTCTTGTTCCATGATGGTGACTGTCTCTAAATGTGCACATCTAAGCTGCACAGATCAGCAGGCCGGTGTTACCTCAGAGTCCCCTTAACTCTCCCTCTCCATCCAGTTTTCAATCCTTCCTATTTTTAGAGAATATATCTTTTCCTGATGAAATACAGTAAAATGCACTCAGGGCCACATGTCTGCCTCCCTCTGCTGCGCTCATACACAGTGCATCTTTTTAAAGTTCTTAACTGCTGACTGGCTTGCTGACCTTCCTTCATTTTATATAATGCATGAAATATTAATTTCAAAAATAAATATAGGCTTTCCTACCAAGTTCTACCATGGTCTGAGCAAATTAGCTTTTTAGCTGTTCAAGAAATTTTTTGAAGCTGACCCATTTTTCTTTCTTCATTTTACTTTTAATATACATTTACATACATAATATACAGAGGGCTGCATTTATTAACAGTGATATTGTGAAATATTATTACCATTTAAAACAACTGTATTTAATTTTTGTACAATTTTTATTAATATTTTAATATATTTTAATGTAATCTATTCCTTTGGAGAAATGGCTGCTGAAAATATAGCTTTACCATCAGTCTTCAGTTTCACATGATCCTTCAGAAATAATTCTAATGTCCTAATTTGGTGCTCAAGAAACATTTCTTATCATCATATTTCATCATATTTATTATCAACATTTCTTATCATCATTAAGCAACATTTCGTTGCTTAAAATTTTAATGGAATTTTTTCTTTCAGGGTTGAACTGTGCTGTCATCGAATAATGCATAGCTTTTCCCAGTGTAACTACAGAAGACATCTGGTAATGTAAAAAAAACAAAAAAACGTTGTTTTGTTCCTATGTATTGTTGAACACTCTTCCATTGACTTTTGTACTCTGCTATTTACGTTCCTTTCACCTTGATCTTCCTCTTCTCAATCTCAATGAATCTTCCTGAATTTCCAAGAGAACACTAACATATGTGTCACAAAATGGTGAAGGGTGGATGGAAGAGATTTAGTTTTAGGCCAGTAATTTCTTGACAAATCATATGTCTGCATCACTGACACATGATGAAGCATATTAAAGATAATATCATAGTTTACGAACAGATAATATATATATATAAATGAAATCAGAATTCAGAGTAAAAGCCAAGTATTTTCTTTTTTCTTGTTTTCGTGGGTCCAATAAAAGTAAAAGGCTTTGCACTAATTGTAAAACGGCAGTTCTGTTTAAGCTGTTATGAATGTTTACACACATACACACATAAGCACAATTCTATGGCTGGACTATTCTGTGAAAACTGTAATTGTTCTAACCAGCATTAGTTTGCTCAGTATAGTTTGTCTTGCATTGACTGTTTTGACATTTCCCACACACATTACTTAACCTGATGCTGAACCTCTTTTTAACTGTTTCAGACAGGAGGAAATAGACTTTTTTTTTTTTTTTGTCTTACATGATGCATGGCGATAAGAAATAGGACGCCTCCCCCTCCAGGTCGCTGAAGTAATACCACTGCAAAACCATCCCACTTGATGTGGCAGGATGTGCAGGTAACAACAGCAAACAAGTGTTTCAATAGCAATTATTAGCTGGAAGTGAGGTATGTGTGCGTGTATGCATCTGGGCCAGCTCTTGGGCTTTAGAGTGTGGGTGTGCGCCACTCAAAGCTTTTCATTAGTTTTGCCTTGTTTCTCCTCTTTCCCTCTCGAGTGTGTAATGTGTGTTGGGACACAATGGGAGGATCTGCAGAATTGTAGTGAGAGGCTGTAGACTGTGTTTGCTGGCGCTCTGAAGAGCCTCTTCACCATGCTTTGGTCACAAAGACCTTTGGGATGTGCCCATGGCTTACTTTGTTCACTGGAAGCATTTCACACGCACCCAGGGCAACAGACCTCAAGGCCTCAACACTCGGCACAGTTATTGAAAGTTTTTGTGCTTTTTTTTTTTTTTGTCTACCTATCCCTCCCCACCACACCTCCTTTTTCCCACAAATCCTTTCTCATCCTTGTCATTCAAATACCACTGTTGGGCAAACAGAACATTCTTCTCTCTTTTCTCTCTTTCTTGATGTTGCCCTCCATATTACCCAATGGTAATTGTTTTGAGTTCTACAGCAGTAAAACGTTTGTCACCTCACTTTAGTCCATTTGACAGTGAACATTGCTTCTGTTTATTAGAAAATGTTATGTGAAGTAAAAGAGCAAGAAGTAAGCTGATAAATGATCATCACCTTCTTCTTTGTTGCATATCTTAGAATTGGCTTCTCTTTCAATCAGAGACTGGCTGGATTTATTTTATCATTGTTTAGCAATAAAGCACTAAAACTAATTTCGCTAGGTTATGACTTGTTTTATTATTCTATGCCTTGGCCGTAATTCCCTCCTTGAACTATTACGTTCTTGAATCATGCATTTGATGTAGGTGATGTAGCGTGCCTTTTTTTGAATATCTACAATATGAATGTCATATTTGAGATATGTTTGCACACATACAAGAAAAAGGACATTTTGTATCCCTAACAATCTTTTACCCCGGTGAACAAAATATTGCAGTTTTTCTGACATGCCTAGAAACCTCCATCTCCACAGCAGCTTAAGTGTCACATGAAAAAATTATGTGTCAGGGTTTGGGCCTGATAAAATATTGATGGTGGTCAGTGGCCCAGAGCAGCTGTATAGCGTAAATTTCTGCTCCGTAGGAAAGGAGGTGGTGATTAGCCTCATACAGAATCAGTGCACATTTATGATAGCATTCACTTCATTTGAGTCCTGTGAACCACTGATGCACAGAATTGACCTGCATTTGTGCATTTTAGAGGCAATTCAAAAAGTCCTGATAAAAATAATTAATTTATCTATTGAAGGTAAAATAAAAGTATATATTATTATTATTATTATAAATGTATCTCTTTAAGATCCAGTATATGCTTGGAACAGATCAGAGATTTTTACAGCTCAGACAGTGATTAAAGCAATGAGATTAAACTAGTAAAGAACCATTACTGTATTTGTGCTCTAAGAGACATTTAATTATGTGTTAGGCAATAATCAATCATGAGATGTAATTTTCATGAAAAAAATTGGCTACAAAACAATTTGAATATATTGTTGAATATATGGTATGGACTGATGCAAATCCATAATATTAGCCAAGCTTGGTGTGAATGTGTGAAAACTTAGTTCTGTCAGACAGCAAGCATGTTTGACTAGGACGAAGTTTCATCTCTGTCTATTTTCATGGGTTATAAAGATAAAATAAATAAAACATAGCTTCGCCTTTGGAGCACTTTGCTAAGATGTTGTATCACTGAAAACAGCATCACTCTGTCAGATCAGATTGAGAACAGTGCAGTGACACATCTCTGCTGAGGAGATGATCAAATGTACAAACCATGTAAGGAGAGCAAGGGCTATCAAACACACGCCAGGCTCCAACACCACCCAGTCACAGAGCACTCCCTCACCGGAATACTGATCACGTACACCTGCCGCTCATCTACACGCCCATCATCCAACACGCAAAATGCACTCACCCATGCTTCATCACTGTCCGGTCTTGTTTGCACATAAGACTTTCCTACCTGCTGACTTCAAGGACTCCTAGTATTGTACTTGTCTCCAACGTCTCCAAGTTCCCTCCTGTCTCTACCGTGAGCGTGTGTGTCTCCCTTGTCTTCATCACCATCTCCACCATCGCCTTTCAGACCACCATTCAGCTCAACTCCAAGGACAGTATCACTTCCCGGTATCCTCTCAGCCATTCATCTTACATCTGCTTGTTTAAATATAACCATTACCTGCCATCTCTTGTCTCCGACCCTTCTGTCCTGTAACAGAAGACCGGACCAAGACAGTATTACACAAGCATGAGCCAACCAGACCACTTCCAGGACCTCGTCGGTGCCGACCAGAATCCGTCAGCACTCCAGAACCAGCATCCGAACCCATGCAATTAGACACAGCTCGACTGTCAATGACTGAACGGCAGAGATGGCTGATCCAGAATCTGTGTTTGTACTGTGGATCTCCAGGGCATATTCTCTCCACATGCCCCACTCTTCCTCCTTGTCCCATGGTTAGTGCCATTATCCCTTCCGCAAATCAAATGAAGCCACTCACCACCATTGTAACACTTACTGCTGCTGATGTTTCCATTCCAGTTAACACACTCCTTGATTCTTGGTCAGCCGACAACTCCATCTCCGGTTCCCCACTGCCATCAGCTTAACCTTACAACCATGGTGACGCTGTCTGCCTATCAAATCCACTCCATAACTGGATGACCGCCAAGCAGAAGACAGGTCCGCCATCGGGTCGGCCCACTTACATTGCAAATCATAATACTCCACAAAGAGAAGATTTATCTGCTGGTTCTGGAGGAGTCCACCGCTGACGTGATCCTTGGGCGCCCGTGGTTGGAGCAGCACAAACCAGTCATTTCCTGGAAATCTGGCGAAGTCCTGAAGTGGGGCGGCAACTGTTTCCTGGAATGCCTATCCAATTTCCTGTTCCATCCTATCTGCCTCCTGAAATGCTTTCTGTCTGCGCCACTTCCATTGAGAGCCCGATGGAGAAACAGTCAGTGGATATTCCCTCATGTTACGCCCCCTTCAGCGATGTTTTCTACCTTAAGAGAGCCTCTAAGCCACCTCCACACTGGCCATGGGACTGCGCCATTGATCTGCTTCCAGGTTGACCAAGTGCCAAAAGGAAGGATCTATCCACTTTCCATCCCGGAGGAGAAGGCCATGGAGGAATACATCGAGGAGGCTCTGGCACAAGGTTACATCCATCCATCCACTTCCCCTGCTGCTTCCAGCTTCTTCTTCGTGGAGAAAAAGGATGGAGGCTTGCGGCCAACATCACCGTTAAATTCAGATATCCCCTTCCTCTCGTCCCAGCAGCGTTGGAACATCTCAGTGGTGCCACTGTTTCCACCAAGTTGGAACTCCGCAGTGCGTACAACCTCATCCAGATACATGAGGGGGACGAGTGGAAGACATTTTCATCACACCTACAGGGCTCTATGAATATCTGGTGATGCCATATGGCTTTAGTCAATGCCCCCTCCGTGTTCCAGGTTTTTATCCATGTGGTGTTCCGGGAGTTCCTCCACAAGTTTGTCCTGGTGTACATCGATGACATCCTAATCTACTCCCGGAGCTTGAACGAACATCGTCGCCAAATTGCGGAGGTCCTGAAACGCCTGAGGGAATACCAACTCTACCTGAAAGAGGAAAATGGTCCTTCCATCAGCCCTCAGTGCAGTTCCTTGGATACATCATCGACTCCCTCAACCATCAAAGAACTCCAACGTTTCCTTGGTTTCTCCAACTTCTATGGCCGTTTCATCCAAAATTACAGTTTCATTGCCAGTCCTCTTACCAGCCTCCTCTAGAATAAGCCCAAGTCTCTGTCCTGGACCCCTGCAGCCACTGAAGCCTTCAACAACTTGAAAGAAGCTTTTTCTACCGCACTGCTCCTGGTTCATCCTGACCCCAACAAGCCCTTCACCGTGGAAGTCGTTGCAGCCACCACCGGAGTTGGAGCGGTACTCTTCCAGCAGCAGGGGAATCCCAGCAGACTCTACCCATGTGCCTTCTTCTTCCGCAAGCTCAACCCAGCGGAGGCCAACTATGACATCGGCAACCGCGAACTTCTGGCCATCAAGCTAGCAGTCGAGGAGTGGAGGCATTGGTTGGAGGGAGCAAGACATCCATTTCTGGTACTTACCTACCATAAAAACTTGGAGTATCTTCGGATGGCCAAGAGACTCAACCCTCGACAAGCCCGGTGGGCACTGTTCTTTATCCGTTTCAACTTCACAATCTCCTATCGTCCCGGACCCAGGAACGTCAAGGCAGATGCCCTGTCCCGTTGCTATGCACCCGAAGAAAGCCCCGAAGAACTCGGTGCAATACTTCCCGAAAAGCTCATTGTCAGCCCTATCTCCTGGTCCCCAGAAACCATTCCGTCCTCCGAGACTCCTACCAATGCTCCGCCAGGTTGCCCTCCAGACTTACAATACATCAACAGGACTCGGCGCACTCCACTTATCCACTCTGCTCACACCTCACTAGGCACTGGCCACCTGTCAATGAGGGTCAATGAAACCCTTTCGCTGCTAAAAGAGCACTTCTGGTTGCCCAACATGGCCACCAGGACTCTTGGAACCAGTACCTGGGATGGGGTAACAACCACCGCTATTCCCCTGGTAAGGGGAACCCTCGGACGTACCAGCTGTCGATTTACTGGTTCCGAGAGAGCGAGAGGGTCTGGGACTCCGCACACCACCAGCTACAACAAGTCCTACATAGACGCAGGATGACAGCAGACCTCCACCGTTCAGAAGCCCCAACCTATCAACCAGGACAGAAGATTTGGCTGTCAACTAGGGATATCGCCTGCATCTACCGTGCCGTAAAATGAGTCCCAGGTTCATTGGCCTGTTCACCATCACGGAGCAGATCAACACCGTCACATATAAACTTCAGCTCCCACCTGAGTACCACATTCACCCCACATTCCACGTATCACTCCTGAAACCTCACCATCCTTCTGTTCCTCACCCCACAGAGCCTGGCGTAACCACAGCCAAGACCCCTTCCACTCATCCTGAACGACGGCACTGCTTACGAGGTTCGCGAAATCCTGGAATCCCGGCGTCGTAGCGTACAACTCGAATATCTGGTGGATTGGGAAGGGAATGGCCCTGAGAAGTGTTCATGGGTCCCACGCAACGACATACTTGACCCTAAAATACTGGAAACCTTCCATGCCACTCATCCCAACAGACCTGCCCCTCGAGCCACCACAACGTCGGGGTCCTTGGCCCTCTGGAGTGGGCCGTGAAGGGGGGGGGGTACTGTCACAGACACGCCAGGCTCCAACACCACCCAGTCACAATGCACACCCTCACCGGAATACTGATCACGCACACCTGCCGCTCATATACACGCCCATCAGCCAACACTCAAAAGGCACTAACTCACGCTTCACCACTGTCCAGTCGTGTTTGCACATAGGACTCTCCTACCTGCTGACTTCAAGGACTCCTAGTATTGTACTTACCTGTCTCCAACGTCTCCAAGTTCCCTCCTGTCTCTATCATGATTGTGTGTTTCTCCCTTGTCTTCATCACCATCTCCAGCATCGCCTTTCAGATCACCATTCAGCTCAACTCCAAGGACAGTGTCACTTCCCGGTATCCTCTCAGCCATTCATCTTACATCTGCTTGTGTAAATAAAACATCTCTTGTCTCTGACCCTTCTGTCCTGTAACAAGGGCATCTGTGCCTATCTTTCTGTAAACAGAATTATGACTTGTTCCACCATATAATGCTGGTGCACACACACACACTCACACACACTTCCTCTTTATTATGTTTTTCAGATTCATCAGAGTTAATTTCCCCAGTATGAGAAAAATTCTGACATTTTGCTTAATGTGATTTACGATGATAGGATATATGGCAATGCAGGACTAAATGCCTTTTTGCTGTCTACTCAGCCACTTCACCTCCTGAAAAAATTATGAAAATTTGGAATAAGGTTAATCCATCATAAGAACATGGTAAAGTGTCTTTTGAGGTCTTTAGATCTGCCTTGTCAATTATTGCTTGTGTCTGTGAGACCAAAGGGGAGTTAATTATTATTTGCCAGTGCTGTCTGAGGAGTCCAATCCTTTTATGACTGGTTTCTTGAGCTAGAGACAAGGGAGTACTCCCAATCTGTTATGCCCATCTAACCATTAGAAAAGATTCCCATTCCTACTGTCATCTTTAAATTGCAGTGCACTTGCATCCTTACACTGTAGTTGAGAAGAAGAGGGATAGTTATGGTAACACAAAGGTGTATGTGTGATTCCAGTCTTTGATAGTTATGGTAACACAAAGGTGTATGTGTGATTCCAGTCTTTGATTATTTTTACAGCAAATAGAGACACAAGCTGGATACTATTACTTACCATTAACTTGTCTGTTTTGATTTTGAATATTGCTGGGAAGTTATTGGTGATAAACCATGAATGAGTAAAAAAAAATACATATATAATATACCGGTATAATCTTTTCTTTTTGAAAAACTCTCTGTATTGGTACATAAAAATAAAAACCGCTATTTTCACTATCATTGCCTGAACAGACTTTGACCTTTGTGACAACATGCCCCTATGGCAAGTGAAATGTAGTTATATTGATATGTTTTCCCCTAGGGCTTAAAGGGATATTTCTCCCAAAAATGAAAATGACCTTATTACACACCTTGAAAAAATAATATCCTGTGGTCACCACTCTCTCGTGAACACGCCTTCGACAGTTAACAGAAGATAGAGATTAAAGTTTATAAAGTTGTAAATATGGATGTTTTTTCTTACACAAATGCATTGCATGATTTCAGAAGGCCTTTATTAACTCTACGGAGCCATATGGACTTTTGTTATAGTAGATGGGTGAATTTTTTTGACTTAAAATTTTGAGCTACCATCCACTCCCATTATAAAGCATGGATTAGCCTGGACGTTATTTAATATAACTCCAGTTGTATTTGTCTGAAAGAAGAATGTCATATACACCTACGATGGCTTGCGGTTAAATAAATCATGGTGTAATTTTCATTTTTGTGTGAACTTTCCCTTTATGAGTGGAAATGCAGGAGATTTCTGATATTTGCTGTGTTACAATATGCCTACTTATACTATGCCCTTAAAATATGTAACTTTTTGGTAAAGAAAAAGTATATAATTTTTTGAGTGTGTAGTAGAACAGTAGTAGGCAAGCTATCACGTCATACAATTGTGTCTATAACGGACGCTCTGTCACACCCTGTCACTGTAAACTGGCCTGTCAATTATCTTGTCACAGCTCATAATTTCATTAAATTAACTTCCTACCATATTGGAAGGAAAATAAGTAACACATTGGCCTGTGAGCTGCGAGTCTTCATGCTGAGAACTCGGCTCATATTTTCTGCATAATGATGCATTTAAAAGTTAACAACTAAACGGATGTTTATAAAAGTTTCCATAACCATTGGTCGTGCACATCCACCATGTTTTTAGTTTTTTAATGCTTTTTATTTGTGTTTGTAATTCTAAACCAAATCGTTTGTCAAAGCACAGTGGGTTGTGGGTAATATTAGCCATTAGCGTGATCATGGATCCACACTTCTAAAATCAACCTCAAATAGTAGACCATCCGGGGACTTCTGATATACTCTTTTTAACATACTATGCTTTGGGACACTTATTTTAATCTCACTTACTATTTAGGATAGATAGTATGAACATTGCGATGCAGGGATTGTGACAGAAATCCCAAACCCAATCAGAGTTACAATGATCATCATTTCTGATCACGTGACTTCTGCTTAGAATGGGTAAGAACGCTGCTCTTACTTAAACTGATGCTAATTTGGCTATTGGGGTCAATATCTTGTAACCCACATTTCGTAAACTTTAATGATTTCAGATGACTTCAGAAACATGAAGAAATTAATTTCATAACAAATCAGGCTGGTAGATGGTGATCAACACTAATAATTATACATTTAGAATAAAATGCACATCATTATCGGATGATTCCTGAAATTCCTTAAATCACTTACATTTCAAACTTTCACAAGGGCAACAGCAAAGCTTTTAATCTGTATGGAAACCATTAAGACAAAATATTTTGACTGCCAAAAATGCTGTGGATTAATGGAAAATGTAATGAAATTAAGTGGAGTGATTTATCACCATGCAGTACAGAGATTTACCATAGGAGGGGTGTTAATCCTCATGCTAACTTTTTAAAAGCTTGCTCCTGTTTGTGCTTGTACTGCATATCAAAGCTGCACAAAAATGACTCAACAGTGAAATCATTTTATGCACCGATAATCATTTTTGTTTTGTCATTTAAAGGTATACGAATTATTTCCCTATATGTTAAATGTTTAGTTTTTTTAATAAAGATTTTCGATAAGTGGACACTTTGTTTTGATTCAGTGTGAAGCTCTAGCCTGCTGCTGCTATTCACTATTTCATTACTCTGCATTTCCACTTATTTAAAAGCTTATATATATCAGTGAGTTAGTCTCACACAGCATATCAGCCATACTCTATATTTCTCTTTCAATTACTGTTTTACAATTTCAATGTTGTCTTTAACAAAATTGCCTTTGAAAGATGGATAGTTTGAATGAAAAGTTATCGAATCAATTGTAAAGATGTTCTTCTAATTAATAGTACAACAGATTAAACAGCATATGATAACTCTGTTTGTAATATATTTTAACAAATCATATACTGTAAATGTTTACATAGTTCACCATCATTAAGTAGCATTTTAGTACTGTTACGTACTTAAGTGATTGGCATGTCACGTCATGTTTTATTATGCCTATTTTAGCACAATTTGGTTTGTTAATTGCAAAATCCTGTTGATGTCAGATACTTGAGTCAGTATTACATGGTTCACCAAAATATCATGCACGATATTTGTGAGATGATAAACAAGTATTTGCAACTATAAACCTGTTGTTGTTAAAAAAAATAACAAGCGGCAATCACTCGCCTCTTTCTACAGGTGTTATCTAGTGACTCAGGTTGAAGAAACTAAATAATTGGTGAATATAGATGTTAAGACTGGAGGAGCATTCATAGAATCCCCTGAATCTATGGCAGCCATTCTGAGGATTTGTGGGGATTTCACAAATAAGTAAAATCCTGTTACGGCAGCTTTAGGGTGTAATAAAGACACTGATTAGTCCAAACATATTAATAACGACGGTATGAATCCCACTGCTCAGCTGGTAGCAGATTTAGATAACACGGAGATGATATCAGGCTGACGGGACAATGAATGAATGAGCATGCCCTCATTGTCCCAGTGGTCATGTCACATTGCACTAATAGCTGGATTACTGGCTGACTTAAACAGCTTAGGGTTTCTTTTCTACATGCACAGCAGTCCCAGTGCTGTGCTGCTGAAAAGTGAAAGCCTTCACACAGTGCTAGTCTACGTGGTCTCTCAAGGTTTTCTGTCCGTGTAGCTGGCCTTTGACAGAAAACAATCAGTCTCTGCGATTTCAATTCATGTGTTGCCATGGAAATGTCTCTGAAGCTCATTCTCTGATGTGCTTAACTGATTTATGTTCAACTCAATGTCACAGTCAGCAGCTAACATATTGGTGCTCATATCACATGCAGAAGCTCTTTTGATCATTTAAGAAGGGTGTGATCACTCTTGACACAAAAGCAAATTTTTTGCAGATGCATGTGTGATATATGCATTATTACTATACTACTTTTTTTTTTTTTTTTTTTTACATTTTTGTAGCCTTGTGCGTGTTCGGCAGATGTCCCTAGAATTGAATAACATCCCAATTTTTATACCTCAGACCCCAAGTATGCGTCACAAAAGACTAGGCACAAAGAATACAAACATGTCATCGTTTCCAGACTTTTAAGTTGTCTCCTACTGTGCCTTACTCAATCTCAGATTCAGAACGGTTGGGGTTTGAAATGGAGGCATGACGTGAAGGCTAGCAGATAATAGCTGTGTATGTCTCGAAAATGTTGAATGAAGAGTCGTGTGGGAGCGAGGAGATCAGAGAACACAACAACAGCAAAAAGGCTAATGAAGTCATGTGAAGACATATGAACACATAGTCAAGACAAGGATGCAGACTCAAGCAATATATGAAGTGTATTGACCCATAATATTGGTTTTAAAAGACCTCAACCTCAGAGACCGCTGAATGCAAAGTGTTAATTCATATGTTCCCTTTTGTTGTGGCTCGACAAAAGCGGCCGAGTTTCTAACTCGCTCTCGGAGTTGATGACAGATGAGTCTTTCGGCAGTGTTTGCCCAGGTGTCAGTCCCTCTAACCCACTCAGCCAAGGGTGCGTCTCACTTTTTAACCTACGGCTGTCATCGTCCTTGTTGGCCTTTATGCGCACAATATCTTTCTCACACAAAAAGCACCTAACAGGTCGATTCAAACAAGCCATTAAAAAAACCCAAGAAAGCTCATTGGTTTCGCAAAGTTTCGGAAGTCGTGACCATTATCAGCATTCTTTTTTGTTTTGCAATGTTTGCACTAGCTTTCCAAACAGAATCCATCTCGGGGTTGGGAGATTAGTCCTGAATAGATATGAAATATGTATATGTATCTGATCACAAAGCGCGAGGCGAACCCTTGGCCACAGCTGTGGCAGTCAGGGCCCTGGACCCATTTCCTGTTAATATGCAGTGTGCATGCTTTAACTAGCCCAGCTAAGCATTCTGTTCACTCCAAAGCCCATTTATCAATACAGCCCAACTCACCCTGCGCAAAAGTTTTACGTTTTATGGCCCAAGAATAAAGTGCATAATTACTCAGATGGTTAAAAAAGGTATGACCTGGAGCACTTGGCAAGGAGACGTTCACTATGCTTCACTCTGTGTCTTATTAAAGACAATTTATCTTTGTAGAGATGTAGCGAATGGTTTTAACATATTGTGCTTCTTTAAAAGTCCAGCGTACAACGAAATTAGTCTGCTAATAAGCAGGATAATTTTTGGCAGCAGGCCGAGAATGGGAAGGCCTAGCACATTTTAAGACTTGTCTATCACCACATGTTGTTTAGTCTGGGGTCTGAGGAGGTGTGCTGGAAGCATGTGCTTTGAGCCTGGCTCCTCCCTCATTCTACTGCTCCATAATTGAGCAGCAAGTTATGGTTAACCCTACTTCCTATACATCAGTGCAGTCCAGCCCAGACCAACTCTCAGTTCAATTCATGATTATCTCAAAGATTTAAAGTCGAAAGACCAGTACCGAGTTCTGATTGGCCAGTCGTTTTATAGTTTGTATAACATTTAGTTTGTGAAAGATCATAAGTAAAGAATTTTAATATTTAAACTTTTTGATAAGTTTTACATAATACACATTATTAATCTAAAGGGAATGGGGGATGCATTTTATATATATATAATATTGATTTGAGATGATCACATGATCTAAGATACACTTCAACATCTATTTTCTCAAATATACCTCACTGGCCTCCAAAAATCATGTTTTTCCTAAATAAAAAGAGAAACTGATGTGGTGCTTTATGTTTGTGTCAGTCTAAACTCTGACAGAGAATGCTAGCTCATTAGTTAAGGAATTGGGTTTCTTTAACGTTTGTTTTTCTAAGTGTCTCCAACATAACAGGGAGCTCATGGCCATCAGCACCTCCTCTCAGGTAAAAGCACTTCCTCTTTCAGCCTCTGCCTCTTGCTGTTTGCTCAACCTGATCCTGAGAAAAAAGGAGTGAATAACTTTAAAACACTGTTGCACCAATGAAAAGAGCCTGACATGAAAGAGGTACAGAAATGAATTGAATGCTGTGCGGTTGATGTTTTTTTCTCCTTCCTCTTTGCTGCCCTTACATTGTGAGGCCCCATCGCTCTATCTCTCTCTTGCTCCGTCTTTTTCTCTCTCGTGCACTTGTTCACTCGGTTTCCTTCGCTGAAAGACTGGCGTGGGTGATTCATCACCGTGCCCTGTCAAAAGCCTTTTCCACAACATGGTGAGAACAATGTGCCTGTGATTGGGATTGAGAGGCACAGATTGAGAGATAGAAGCAGACCTGTGCTCTCCACTGCTCAAGATTGGGCTTCACCCCTAAGACCATTTTAAAGAGTTACGCACCCTGACAAAGAGCTCATGCAAACTCGGAATAACACAGGTGACTGTGCCATGCTATGCTTGGACATGTAGTACAGAGACAATAGTCCTGACCATTCGATCGGCCTTCCCAATGCCAACAAGTCCTAACAGATTTGTCCATATCATTCTTTCTCCCTTCACTTTCTTGTTCCTTTACGTCATCCAGTTCTTGTTCTTCTTTTTCTCCCTTTCTTTCTCTGCCTATCTCTGATCTCTTTCTTTTCCTTTCGCCTTACTTTGCCTCAGTATTATCTTTTGTCCACAAAGCAGTCCATGTGAGAACTGAAATATCATCACAGATCTGATTTAATTCATGGTCACAGGCAGCCATTGTGCTGTCATCAATTGCATGATCACAGCCCATTACCATACCAGACAAGTTTGTGAGCCAATCCCTGTCCTCTTTCTGCCCTCCAACACCAAGAATATCATAATCATAGGACATTCCCTGTATTTGCCATATAATGGCCATTGATTACTGATATCTCTCCCACTGAGTATGAACCATCACCACCACATCAGTTACATTAACTGCTTACAGTTGCTGCAAACAACCCATATGTTCATATATTAAATGTATTGTAATATACCGTGATGTATTTGTTATAAAATGTCATATGAAGTAAAAAGATAAATGAAACGTGTTAGAAATTAGACCAGTTTCATATATTAAGACATCAGGCATTACATTATGACCACCCTCCTAATACTGTGTTGGTCCCCCTTTTGCTTCAAAAACAGCCAGGCAGTAAGGAAGTCGACCGGAAGTTGAAGTCGGCTGTGTGCTGCCATCTTAGCATTCCCATTGTCCATTTCTTTTACTGTCAATGAAAACAGCCCTGAGTGGTCAAGGCATGGACTCCTGAAGGTGTGCTGTGGTATCTGGCACCAAGATGTTAGCAGGAGATCCCAATGCCAACAAGTCCTAACAGATTTGTCCATATCATTCTTTCTCCCTTCACCTTCTTGTTCCTTTACGTCATCCAGTTCTTGTTCTTCTTTTTCTCCCTTTTTCTGCTGCAATCTTGTAGCAGAACTTCACTTGCGTTAGCATTCCCATTGACTCCCATTTATTTTGGCGTCACTTTGACAGCGAATAACTTTACATCTGAGGTGTTTAAAGACTCCGTTTGTCCATTATTTACTTCTAAAGATACACGACAATGTATAAAGGGCTCCATTACCTTCTATGTTACATTATGGCCCCGTATAAACAGTTTTTGTAAAAAATAGGCTAACGATTGCGTCATAACCTCTCGACTCTCTGTCGCATTAGTGTACAGACAGGAGGAAGAGCTCGCAGGCAATTAACTTAATATGGCGTACTGGCGTTACATTTTAAAATACTATACAAAATAATTAATCAAAATACTTACTCCTGCTCACTCACGACAAAGAACTCCCCGCTCAAGCTCGCCGTCTCTGCAAGATTAACGATGGCAGTTTGCACGCACAGCTACTAGAAGATTTACATCTGTCAGACAGGTTACTGACATCGTCAAGCTTCGTTTGAGTCTGCGTGTCAGAAACGGAAGTGCTAAAAAAACGCTTAAAATGGGCTTCAATTGTCTCAGTTGAGTTCCAATGGGGTCGCTGTGTCCATTTCTTTTACTGTCAATGAAAACAGCCCTGAGTGGTCAAGGCATGGACTCCTGAAGGTGTGCTGTGGTATCTGGCACCAAGATGTTAGCAGGAGATCCTTTAAGTCCTGTAAGTTGTGAGGTGGGGACTTCCAAAGATCGAACCTGTTTGTTCAGCACATCCTACAGATGCTCGATTGGATTGGGATCTGGGGAATTTGGAGGCCAAAACAAGACTTAAAGTCATTGTTGTGCTCCTCAAACCATTCCTAAACCATTTTTGCTTTGTGGCAGGGCGCATTATCCTGCTGAAAGAGACCACAACAACCAGGAAGTACCGTTTCTATCAAAGGGTGTACATGGTCTGCAACAATGCTTAGGTAGGTGGTACATATCAAAGCAACATCCAGATGGATAGCAGGACCCAAGGTTTCTTAGTAAAGGAGCATGCATATGCACACCATACGAGGTGCCGGTCAGAAGACATCAAAGTTGCATTAAGAAGCATAAGACCGCACGCTCACTTGCAGGTGATTCTTTATATACCAACGTTTCGGCACAACGTCTTTGTCAAGGTATAATTTCTTGTAAGGTAAGGAGAGGTATAAATAGACAATTATTCCCAGATGTGCACAATTAAATAATCTCAGTCCAACCAACAATAAATTAGTATTAAAATATTAAACACATTCCATCAAAATACATAGATTGTCCATTGGTATATATATTGACCGAATACACATCAACTTACAAAAGCACCAAAGGTTTCCCAGCAGAACATTGCCCAAAGCATCACTGCCTCCGCTGGCTTGCCTTCTTCCCATAGTGCATCCTAGTGCCATGCGTTCCCAAGGTAAGCCACGCGCACACACTTGGCCATCCATGTGATGTAAAAGAAAATGAGATTCATCAAATCAAATGAGATGCACTGTGTATTCGGACACCTTTCCATCAGAATTTTTCTTTGACAAATTGGATTGAGCCAGCCTCCTCTCTCCACGTGCATCAATGAGCCTTGGCTCCCCATGACACTGTCGCTGGTTCACCACTGTTCCTTCCTTGGACATATTTTGATAGATACTGACCACTGCAGACTGGGAATTTCAATCCTTACGTTTGCCCAATTTTCCTGTTTCTAACACATCAAGGCTGCATCCGAAAACTTAGGCAGGTGACTTGCTAGAAAAAACTCATTTTCTGTATCTGCTGGCACTTCCTGGGCTTGTTGATGCCTGGGGACTTGAATTTGGGAATCTGGCTTGTAGTTATTGAAAGTAAATTGAAATAGTGCTTATTTTACTAATAATTCACAGTGTAAGTGTTGTAAAGGAAAAAGAGAGTGCAAAATCCCTGACATGACATTTGCATGATCTGGAGGCCTTTACTATTTATAAATGTATAAATCTCGAGTGAAACTGAAGACATAATTCTGACCATAACCTAAAACATTATTCATATCACAGACACAATTATATCTGACCCCAAATGTGATAAATTGCCAAATGATTAGAGTTCAGATAAAGCTCATAAAGGCAATAGCTTTGAATGGAAAGTGTAAATCATCTGAAAAAAAAAAACATTCTTAATGTTTCCCCACATTTTCCGAATATGTCCTGCCAAGATGGGGAGTATATCTGGAGGATGCAAATTCTTTTGGCCTTTCCAAACTGAGATGAGCTGAGGCCTGTGGCTGTGATCAACCTGTCCAAAGACTTGTCAAATAAACACACATGATAACCTTTCAAAGAAGCAGCATGTTAAATGTCAGTGTGCATCAAGCTGCATTCAGGCTAAACACATACGTTTTCATGATTTAGTACACCATGGTTTTTTACTGCTGGCAAACTGGATCCAAGCTAAATAGACAGCAGTGCACTTGCAGCAAAATTAATTAAGAGTTTGGCCACCCTTTTTTCTTTCATCAATTTCTGTAATGTAATTGGTGTAGACAGCAATGGAAAGAGTCTGTAGGACAGGGTCTGCACAAGGGTATGCAGGAACCAAAAAGGTTCACAAGTGCATTTATAACGGGTAAATATGTAGCACTGAACAGCATACTGCCATGCAAGATTTTTAGTGCTGCAATATTAGTGCAGTCCTGGCAGGACTTGTTCCCAAAATGAATGTGTTGACTGAATTATTATAATCATTTGGCATGATCACATAATGAGTATGAAAGTGAGATACAATGACTATGCATTTCTGCCCACCTTCATCCCGAAGATTTAGTGTTTTGTGGACATAAAGATTCAAATTGATCTTGTTTTCAGATGTGTAATAATTATCCCTTGTCTCGAGTGGATCCTGGAAAACACCAAAGGGTGACGTCATTAATGGCTCAACCGCTGTCTCTCTCTCTCTGCCGTTTCTTCTTCTTTCAGCCGCTCTTCCTATACGAGTCACTTTTAAAGCTGGGCAGATGATAGAGGATATAAAAAAAATGGATGTTAAAGCATAAAACTGTCAGACGGGTCTTGGATGGGTGTAAATGCTCCTCAAAAGTCTGTCACCCAGAACTAACGGAGTCCCCTCAATAGACACCAGCCTCTGCGCTCATTATTCAACCCTCTGCTCAGCTGATAATTAAGATACTATCGCTGTCAAACTGGAAACCTAATACAAAATTAGCATCACATTAAGAAGCCCATAAAAATTGTACAATGTCATATGATAGATGAACATCAATGGCTAAATCACTAGACTGTTTGTCCCGATTTAATCACATTGAATGAGCTGTGTGATCTAAAGGATATTTTAAAAATTCATAAAGATATAGTTATTGGCATACCAACATCAAAACATAATCATCTATATTTATGTCTCACTGGCTTACAAGTTTGTATATAATCGTCAGTGTTTGGATGTATATTGATTTATTTATTTAGTACAATGTTCCTAGGCTTTCAGTGAAGAGAAAAGATTTATATTCGTGATATGTGAAAGAACCTATAACATTGCTCTTTTGGATAAAACTGTTTGCTCACACCGTAGAATGAGTTCAATTAATTGTAGAGCAAGCTAGCTTGTGTTTCCTGTGTTCAAAGCCTTGCATCGAAACTGTAGACTGGATAATCTCCACTGAACTTCACAGCTCCACATTTGCCCAACAAACAGTGTTTAGTGAGCCACAAGAAAGTGAATCTAGCTACTCTCTGCAACAGTCCTGTAATTCTGTCAGGTACCTTCGTATTAGAGACGGCTGCTGAAATCACATCAAATAGAGATTAAAGCAGGAGAGCGCAGAGGAGGAGCAAAGATCTCACACACTCTCAACTGCTATTAAAAGAGATGGTGTGGATGAAGCGTAATTTGGAAAATGATTTTCAAAAAGAAACCAGCTAAGGAAGTATAATTGCAGATATGAGTCTTTCCTCTTTTTTTTCAGTAAAATGGTTTTAATCATTTAGCAAAATAAAAATCTTTGCGTCAAAATGTCTTTAACTGATAACTAAAGAGTGATTAATTCCAAACATGATAAATATTAAAGATAGATAATGAATATGTAATATGTTTCTTTGTAGAAGTAATGTGAGTAACCATAATCATTAATTTATTGGCTTAAATGTATATTTTGTCTATTTAATTTGTCAGACCAATGGAAATCAAATTTAAAAAGTGACTTTAAATGAATACTTTTATTTAGCCATCAGGCACAGTACATTAATCAAAATGGACAGTAAAGACATAATGTTACAAAAAATAAATAAATAAATGCTGCTCTTTTACATTTTCTATCCATATAAATAATAATAATAAGAAGAATACAACTGTTATCAACAAGAAATGTTCCTTGAGCACTAAATCAAAATATTAGAATGCATCTTTGCATCATGGACATAAATGACATTTAAAAAATAGAAAAGTTTATTTAAATTGTAATAATATATCAAATAAGCACAGTTTTGGTGAGCATGAGAGACTTCTGTTAAATCAGCATATAGATCAGCTCCTCTGGCCCTCTTGTTTCTCTGAGGAACCATGGAAGAGGGATATGTCTTCACCCCAGCTGACATTGTAAAAAGCTCAAACTGTCTCAAGGGTTGCCTGTCACACAGACTCCACTGCAAACTCAGCTTCAAACTACACTTATCAGGAGCATTTCTATAGCACTGTGTCGAAAGACTCATTGAGTTTATATGGCTCAGACCGAGTGTGTGTGTGCGTGACACTGCCGCAGCCCTGGAGTGAGTGTGTGATGTGTGAGAAGACAGGTTGGAGTCAGGGAATGCAAAATGAAGTGTGGTATTTCTAAGGATGCCAACACCTGCGTCAGTCTTGTCTCTGAGCTGTTAGCTCTGCCCCGGTGCTGCCCCGGCATCTCTGAGCCCCTGTCCTCTCATTGACTCAAACACACTGTCAGTCACACACAACACACCTCAGACTCACACAAACCGCTCTTCTCTTATTTAGGTACAAAAAAATACCTAACCAGACAGAAAGCCAGAGGGACAGAGAAAAAGTCACCAAAACAGGATAACATTTTTAACTGGGTGCTAATGGGCTTTTGGGACAATGTGGAATTCGCCTTATCCAGAACTTATCTTTTAGACCAAGAGATCTTTGGCTCACTGCTCATCCTGTGTGCATGTTGAAACGCTTGGATTCATCTTTGTGATGTGTTACGAGGATGATATGGCAGTTTAAATAAGAGTCTTAACTTTCATGTGCAAAAACTATTAACTGTTATGTTGAACAGTGAACAGTGGCCCTTGTTTCCTGATTCACAAACACTGTTATGAGCTTCTTTGCAATGTAATGTTCTGTGAGCTTGCAAATAAGTGCTGGTCACGTTAGACAGAGATTTAAATATGCAGAGGGAATTTTAATCTTTATTTTTAATAAGATTTCCACCTTCTTATGTCTGTAGCCTATAATTAGAAAGTCTGGCTGGCTAGATTGACAGAACATTTTTTCCCAGAAGAGAGCTGGTGCACAGTAGTCTCACACACATACACACACACACACACACACTACATGTGTCATCTAACAAAGTGGCTATCTCTTTCCTTTCACCTACTCTATTATGTGTGTATGTCATATTTTCAGCACGAATGCACTTAAAGGGATAGTTCTCAAAAGATCCTCACATCATTCCACCCATGCATGCTTTTATAATTTATTCTGAGGATCATAAAAGAAGTTATTTATAAGAATGTTTCAGCTGTTCAAAATGGCTGCATTGATCACTATTTATGAAAAACAGATTCAAATGCAAGCATTGATTCACTCTCGAATCGAATTGAAACACTGGTCAATGAACATATACGCAGCTGACAGTAAATGAGACGATGCAAACCTCAAACGTCATGAGATCATGAGATCTGGTTCTGTTATGTGCGAGAACCTTTGAGGTTTGATGTTAGTTGACCTTTCATGTCTGTGCTCTAATCCTGGATATAGTCTGTATGTGTGCATTGATCAATGTTTTGATCTGACAAAACTGATTGTGTGGTTTGCAATATATTGTAAGGTTGGATGAAGTTGTATCACAATACCCTTGTGTCCTTATTGGAGCTTGAAAGTTTTGGAGCTCACTGACTTCTGTTTTCTTCACAGTCTTTCTTATTCTCTATAAGAAAGTGTCTGCATCTCCTCCATCTATCATCCTCTCACCTCACTCTCTCTTTCTATCTCTCATGTGGATGAAGGGCAGGAGTGTAGTCTCTATATTTAGAGCAGGCTGGTTTATTTACCTGCTGCCCTTGCTAACGTGTCCTTGCTAAATGGAGGCGAGTAGGTCTATCACCATCCTAAGGAGAGTGTGTGTGTGTGTGGGGGGGTGTGGGTGTGTATTTCTAGGTATCTTGATTCTGCTTTTAATCAGAACCAGACAGACCAACCAATCTCTGCTCGTCAGTGTTATTATGCTCCTAACAAGAGTTATTGATATGACCTGCCAATCTATGCTGCATTATGCTTGTCAAAGTAAATGCTTGTTGAGGAAGTAGTTAGATAAAAGCCTGCTGATCTAGCTACGACTGCAGGAAGTAGTATGTTCTCACAGCTGCCTGCATATGTATAATGTGGCCATTACTAATAAACAGCTCAAAAGGATCATTACTGGTTCTGAATCTCTGTTTGTTTAATAAAGTGTCTTCCTGTTTGCTGCATTAGGCAACTTTAGCTGTTGATTGACGTACATTTGTTCTTCTTGCCACTCAGATCAATCTAGTGATCAGTGTTGGAGGGTTGGGTGCAGCTGAGCCGTTGCGTCTCTTTCTAAACCTCATTTATCTTTGTCACACAAATACATACGTCCATCTCTCACGTACATATACACACACTAACCAAGAAGTCTGAAAAATTC
The DNA here is from genome assembly GCF_003368295.1 of Carassius auratus. NCBI lineage: Eukaryota > Metazoa > Chordata > Actinopteri > Cypriniformes > Cyprinidae > Carassius > Carassius auratus. Next base: position 14,444,813 of record NC_039274.1, read on the forward strand.
TACTTGTCTGCACCACTAGCTTCTTCTTCATTTCTTCATTTCAGTCACTGGGCAGACTGATGTATTGTCTCTTTGTGAGGATGTTCTGTGTGCAGTCATATTTGTAGAGGGATAGGTTTGCATCTCGTACATTTACTCCAGGAATCATTCTAAACCTGTATGACTTTATTTCTTCTGTGGAAAACAAAAGAAGATATTTTGAAGAATGTGTTTGACCAGAACAACACTGGACACCATATTTAGTCAAACACTCAATTTTTTTGTTCAACATGCCATCTTTTGTGTTTTATAGAAGAAAGAAAGTTGTCCGGTTTTTGAATTATTTTATTGTGTGAAATACCCATTGAAATTATTATTCAACCAGCCTTTACTTTACTTTAGAAATAAATAAATAAACATTTATGTGTTTTAAATAGATTTATTATTAGAATTATTTGGAGTTTGTGTGTGTGCTCTATGTATTTGATCATACTAATGTTCCTTGACCTTAAATCTTCTATCTGTCTAAGTGAAGTGACAATCGCTCTTACCTGAAGTTAATATAAGCTGAGGGTGTTCCTTTATGTTTGTTGTACATTTATACAGAGTTTTGTTATGTAATGCAATTTGGGGGTCTACCTTCTGTTCAGAAGTTTTTCTATTCTTCTTGTTTTAAATCCAGCATCTGTATCTGTTTTAGCAGTCCATTTTCCCTCTCATCACTGCTGATGTTAATGTGGTGTCAACAACAGTACAGTCAGAGTCTCTAACTACACTACAGTTGGGGAACACCTCTATATCGCCCCCTATTGGCTCTTTGCAGTAGTTTGAACACAAAGAAAAGAATGTTAGAGCTCACATTGTATCGGTCCCCTCACCTCTCAGTCTGTCACACAGAGCATGAGGCTCAGAGCCAATTCATTTACGTTTTTGCTTAAGAAGACTTTAAACTGCTCAGTCATCTCCTCATCCAAATCCTCGCCCCACCCCCACCGCTGCCTTCATTCATCAGATATATCAGGCTCTCATTTGCAGCCTTTTACTATGTTTGAGGTCTTCATATTCAGGACTCAAGATTTAAAGCAATTGAAGCTTATAGATATAGATATAGATATAGATATAGATATGTGATGTGATATGACACAAAACATTTAGGTGAATTCCCCTGAATGGATTGAATGCCAAGATTAAGCACCAACTATAATTGCCTATTGCTTGGCAAGGATTTTGTTGCTTAATAAGACTCTTAAAATAGTTTTGGGATCAGAAAGCTGGTTAGGAACTTTCTATTCATCATAATCCAAGCCGTGTTACTCGTGATGGTTATTTCCTTTCAAAACATGCTAAGTAATGCTGTTGAGATGTGGAGGCTTTTTTGAGGTAAATGTGTTTCGGAGGAAGTCATTATATATTTCTTGAACATCAAAGTGTCAGTGGGACAGGGAGATGAATTGTAATTGGACGGTTCGGGTCATGCTCAGTGCCAGGGTTGCCTAGAGACAGGAAACGCTTGAATCTAATTGGCTTGTCTGTCTGATGCTGCTTGTCAGTGTCCTGTCCTGCATCACAGCACACGTTATTTCAGGCCGACACCGAAAGATGGGAATGACCCTCTAGAAGCAGATCGACTAATGGAATTATTACTAGAGGTTCCTGGTATGGCAGAAGAAAGCATGCATGGAAGCATCAGAAGAGCTGGATGGAAGCAGTGTATTATTGGGCTTGAATTGCTCCGCAGGCTGTATAGCACAGGGATGTCCTGAGATGTGGTTCTCAGAACTAATAATCCAACGAAAAAAGACCATAAAAAATAGACTTATCTTATTGTTCTTCACTTGTTTTTTCTTTCATGTTTAATTTCCTAAAACCATATTTTTCCAGGGATGTCTCTTTCAGCAAATTGTCATTTTATGTTACTTTAACAACACACAGGGTTTGCTATTGCTAGTAAAAAAATAAAAATAAATAATTAATTGTATTGTTTGTTTTTTAAATATATGCTATATAATCTACATTGTACTTAGAGTTTACAACATAAAACAGTTTTGCAGTACATTAATCGCAACCAAAATAAAAGTTTTTGTGTGCATAATATATGTTTGTGCTCTGTGTATATTTATTATGTATATATAAATACAGACACATACAGTTTATATTTTTAAAATATTTACATATATTTACGTATATATTTATATCCATATAATTAATATTATAAATAAATAAATATACTTAATATATAAACATAATCTATTTTTCTGAAATATATACACATGCATGTGTTTGTATTAACATGTACATAATAAATAAACACAGTATACACACATATATTATGTAAAAAAATACTTTTATTTTGGATGCGATAAATCAACAGCATATATATATATATATATATATATATATATATATATATACTAACATGTAAATATATTTATATATTTTATATTTATATAATGTATCTGACAAAGGTATATTTTGAAGAATTCAATAAGAATTTGAAAGCTTTAAATTGAGCTTTAATAGGACTATAAAATCCAAAGCAACATGGCGTACAAATATTTAGTACTGAGATCTATTGTGTAAACTTTGGAAGATGCATGTTTGATATACATCAACGTTCAAACCCAAGGAAATGATCACAGCTACACTGAGATATTATAATACTCTCAAGTAAAATGTGGCTTGTAATGTGTATGTCGACACTGTATCAGATGAAATGTGATGATGTATCTGTGTGGTAATGTGAGGATTTAGCTTAATAGAATGTCTTCATAAAGTCTTGTTGTTCCAATTGCAAATGGATCCAAGAAATAAACAACAAATTAATTAAAAATACATGTAATTTGCTTGCTAGCTATATTATATTCCAGATCATTTGAGATTTTTTTCCATTCTTACAAACAGTAAGCCATTGATGTGAACGATTGAACCACAGATGTTTAATGCCTACAACAACAAAAACAATAAAAATTACAATACAGTGAGAAGAGCCGTTTTGACTCATCAGAGCGTGTCATATTCTTGTTTATTGTAATTACAAATGCTGAGGGCAGCGTGAAATACAAAATGCAGAGAAAATCTCCACTATATTTCAACAGCACTGGAGTGGAGACAAATTCAACACATTTGTGAGCGGTGAGTGTTAGTCTGCGCCGCGTCTTCAGTTCTAATGTGGCAAGCTGGTGAGGTTTTGTGCACCCTACTGTCATTTATGCTGGAGCGACGCAGGACCCGCGCGGATGTGGCAGGTCTCACGTGGCCGAGCTTGACTTCATGCTGATCAGGTTGGAAAACCTTAGTGAGCACCAAAAATACAAAGAATTAATTTAGTGTGATTAATTATAAACATGTAATGTGATGTGTTTGAAATTAGAGCATCACATGTGTACATGTCAAGTCACCTTTATTTATAAAGTGCTTTATACAATACAGATTGTGCCAAAGCAACTGTACAGTGTTAAATGGAAAATAATGCAAGAGCTTATCAGTTAAAGTCAATTCATTGACGTCATCCATCATCCAGCTCAGTTCAGTTCTCCTCCAATAGTGTCTGTGCAGTCAAGTCAACAAAGTTGCCAGAAATTGTATATTACATATGTATATGTTCTGCACCTTTCCTGCACCTCTGCCTTTCATATACACGCACACCTGTCTGTCTTCTTTGTGATCTTTGTCTCTGTGATGCTCGACTTCACTTTTACAGCTCAGAGAAGTGCTTTAAATCGCCCCTCCTTCCAGTCGGACAGTTCCAGTCATAAAGATAAAGGTTGAGGTGCTTCCCACCTGTGCAGACATACCGATCCAAACACCTGCCGACATGAGCCATATTGTTACGCATTAGGACGTCATTCAGTGGAAGTGTGACTAAATCATTGTGATTTAGCTGCTTCAAATTTTCATTAATATTCTTGATTATTTACATTTGTAGATATGGGGAACGTGATGTATTTCCTGAGGTTGCATCACTGAAAAAAGTCTACAAACACTTCCATGAACTCAGTGCTTGTTCTTACAAGCTGTATAAAGTACACACAGTAGTCATTTTTAAAATGTGGGTAAGTAATCACATTTTACAGACAATACTTCTTGGCTGAAACAACAAAAACAGTTGGTTGATGGTCACATGTTATGGTTTCAGCTTGTTTGTATTAGGTTAACATTTGTGTTAACATAATCTTATGATTACAGCTGAGATGATTTGGGTGTGAAATCAGCGAACACAAGACAAGAATATCTGAGTACAGACAGGTGTCTTCATTTGCATGAAGTTAAATCCTCAAAACTCTCCAAATGTGTGTCAGAGTTTAATGGAGTTATGTCTAAAACTTAAAACTGTTTTGATGATGTGGGTGAACTTCATCTGTAAACTTCATCTTGTAAGGCTGTAGTTTATAAAAAGTCATTGCCGTAGGCTATATGAGGGAACGAGCAAATCAATTAAATAGAAGAGAGAGAGAGAGAGAGAGAGAGAGAGAAAAGGAATCTTTTAAAGTTGTACCGCCTCTCAACCTGGTGCAAGCTTTGCAAGCATGTGTCATGCGTCTGTCTTCTGAGCTCCTGCTACATACTTAAAGAGCCACACAGATGGGAAATCAAAAATTACCTGTATTACAGTATATGATGTAGCTGTCCATCTGTGTAAACAATGTGCAAATTATTAAACCAAATAGTACACGATTTATAAAGTTATTGGCTTCTAAAGTAAGGAGTCGACGCTGAATCGCTGAAACGAGTCGTTATAGATTTCAAATCTTTTGCCCATCTCTATGTACGTCACTAGGAACACTTTGCATAATAATCTCCGCCTACCGTCTTGAGAGAAACGGAACTCTGACCTCCCCCACCCCCCACACACAGACGCTCTGGTTGGTGTGATAGCATCATGTCGAGGAGACCCGTTTGTTTTATTTTCACTGCCAAAGAATGAAGATCAGAAGAACCAATGGCTAAAATTCATTTTCACCACAATACCAGAGCAGTACAACAAATCCCTTTTGTTGTGTTCACAACATTTCACTGATGACTGCTTTTCTAATCTCGGTGAGTACAGCGGGATTTTTAAAGCATTTGGCCATAAAAGAGGGTTCATTACCAACCTTATTTAGACCAACGAACATCTCCGAATCACAACGCAAAGTATGATTATGAAGTTATGTGTCTGTTTTCTCCCGAGCGTCTTATCAGTATGTGTGCTGTCTGCAGCCTGTCTGCACTGATCTTCATTTACAAACACATCATTAAAATGAAGGGTAACTCCGTAAATACTCAAGAAGAGACATGAGAGAGATATCTATAGAAAGCTTGACATGTCTACTTTAAAACTAAACAAGTGCTGCTAACAGATATTCTGTGATAAAGTAATCCATATGAAAACAACGCGATGTCTGTTTTTCATGTCTCCCTTCATTATATCTAATGTGACCACGCCCCCGCGCTGAACACGCTATTCAGATTCAAACTGAAGCGCGCGGCTTGAATACACCCACACAGAAGAAAAAGCAGGGAGACTGTTCAAGTTTTTTATTTTACTGTTTGCTTCGCGATGAGAGGAATAAGACATAATTCACCCCAAACAGATGCTAACGCATAGTTTACCGTGGAGGTGTGTGCGGAACAACCAATCAAACCTGACTATGTTAGTTGACCAATCAGAACGCAGTATGCTACCGAAAGGTGGGGTTTAAGGAAACTGAATCTTTTGAACAGCTTCGCGCGAACCGTTTGGGGATCTCTGAGAATTGAGGTAATTTTAAAATGATATTTTGACAAAATGACAATGTTTTTTAACCTTGGATGGATTTAAACCTAATGTACAGGACTTATAAACAGTGATAGGAAGCTTAGAATTTTCATCTTACTGGCTCTTTAACAGAGGGGGATATGAAAAGAGCCACAGAGACTGAGCATTAGATGGTTTCATTAACAAGCGCTGAATTCTATATTGCTGTTGGTTAACAGCAGAATTGAGGTCCAAAGTGGATTTTGTTTTTGTTCACAGCTGGAAAGGCTGGTGCAGGTTTGTCTATCTGTCTGTACAGTAGTTCTGGACAGATTCCACAGATCTGAACCACACCTTTCAGATGCTTCTAATATGATACTCATCTACAGGAAACTATTATTTAAACAGACTCTTAACTCGATAAAGCTGACATGCTAATCTGGAACAGTAATGTTTAACTGATTGATAAAACTGCCAGTTTCAAATACCTAATATAAAGCCCACAGAAACGTGTCTGAACCATCAACATCTCTTGAAGCAAGTTTGTCTGGAGTTTGTTAAGATCCGTAAATAGATTTAGAAAGCTGATTTAGCTTTTGAAGCTACCACAAGTCATCAGAGCTTTAGAGCCTGTAAAACAAGGTGAGGATGTTAAATAAACCCACAGATGCAGCTCTGGACTTTCTCAACCATTTGTTTTAGGCTGTTTTTGGGATTTAGGGCTTGCTTTTTTCATTTCAAAATTTCTACATAGCATATAAGTAAGGGATGATGTACAGTCAACCCATCTTTATCACAAAATAAAAACCCCAAACAGGGTGATCAGGGCTGTGATTTGAAGATTTGAAGGTACAAAATGCTAACTAACAAAATAAAACATGAAACTAGCACAGTTCTGTAGCAAACTGGTTGCTTGGGGCAAAAGTCAATGATACAGTTTAGTGGTTATTGTACAAAATTATAATAATAAACAAATTAACAACAGAATCAAGAACCAGCTCATCAATGACAATAACCACAACAGGTGCTCAAGAAAGCGTTGCGCAAAACACACCAGAAAATGCCACTTCTACAAGGATTTCAATATATTGCTAATGCTTAATGCAATGCTGATAAAGTGCTAGAGACAAACCATCTGGGTCAGATCTCTAAATGACTCTTGAAGAGGTGGATCACAGCATCATTTGGTCTTTACATACAACTCTCACCTCAAAGCTTTTGGTTTATTTTCCCACCTTTTCCTCTCCTCTTCATTGCAGGCTTTGCTTCGTTCCTTTACAATCATGCTGCCCTCGATCGCAAAACTCTTGCGACTGGAATGAGGTCATTATCCAAGTCTGCCGAGGAACTGCTGCATTCACTCTCTCTCTCTGTCTCTCTCTCTCTCTCTCTCTCTCTCTCTTCAGCAGCAGTAGTCTTTGGGATCATTTTGCTCCACTCCTGTTCTCTGATGACGTTACACCACTTATCCTTATCTATCACCTCAGAAGCTGAAGCGTGCAGACACATGTAGTTAAAAATTAATTTTACAATCAATATGAAAAATATTGGCTGTGATGTTTTTTCCGTGAGCAACATCCTAGAACCTGTCCAGCAGACTACTGAGTGCGGGAATGTTTTGAAATCCCTGTTCACTGTTCTCGAGGAAAGACAGCACTTCTCATGATGCCAAGGGGAACTGTACGACGCTTACACTTTTTCTAGTGGTTACTGTGGTCAGCCGTGTCAAACGTTGACTACATTTCCAGAGAAATTACTGTTGCTCCAGGTAATATGGCACGGGCCACAAGCACCCCAAGTTCATTAAATAGATACTATCTGTGTCCTCAGGTCAAATGGCAATTGAACAAAGTATTCTGCAGCAGAAGGTTCACTCTCACGTGCACACTTATTTGTTTCCTCAACTTTCTCATATAACTGCAATAATATTTTCTGCTGTCCATTACCATTTTACATTTCTGCTGTCTTTATCTCTTTTTTTCCAGGGGGTTTTAGAGTGTTAAATATTACAAATAAATATGGAACCACATATAGTGCTGAAAACAAAAGGTTAAAACATGCTACCAGTCATTATAGTATTAGTATTATATATTGGCTGATGACAACTAAATCAGTTTTCTCAGCCTCCACAATGGCATTTTTTTTATGGCACTGAGTGGAATGTGTTAAGTCAATATGAAAACGCTATTGATATCGTGCATTTTTTTCAGCATTCTAGGGTTTATGAATTACTCTTAATGCTCACCAGCCCCCTTTGCCACCTAAATCTCAGTTGGAATTGAAAACAGCACGTATTTGCGCATCTCTGAGGCTCTCCTCTCTCTCCCGCTGTGTTGGGTTGACCTGGGGCTTGGCTGTCTTGCCTTGGCCTTGAGAGGACTGAGTCTGTGTTTAAGTAGAGGGAGCGGCTGAGCGAGGCAAATAAAAAAACTCTTTACACACTCCCAGACTGAGCTGAGCTGGAACCTCAGGTACGCGATTGTGAAATTCCTCACGTTCCACTCCCTGCAGTCCACAACAACGAAATCGAGGCTAAGTGTTCCTCCACAGAATGCTTGACCGTAAGAAAGTTTTGCTGTACACTGACTGCTTAGGGTCATTCTCAAAGGAGAAGTCAGTTGGAGCTACCTGCACAGTTACATACCTGAATGGCCTGAAATATGATGTTTATGTAATCATTATGCTTGAATAAACAATACAGGAAAGGAAAACATATCAGTGACCTCTTAATTGCTGATGAATGCCATTGCAGAGATGTGATTGATGATGCTCCACTACTGTGTCTCCACTGTTTTCTTGAAGTCATTACCACCGATTTTCTAATACACAGACGATAAAATGTCTGTTGCAGGAGTACCTTTGCACTCATACAGATTATTGCCAACTTCCAAAACCACGTAATATCAGTTAAGTTACAGTTCATGTGGTGTTCATCACAGTGTGGCAGCATATCGAGCAGAAAACCTGTCTGTACAGTTCACCTTTTACAGTAGTCAACATTTGAAGTGGATCAAAACAGTTCATCAAAGTTGTCCTAAGAGCTGCCTCTCTTTAAGTGACGTATTTGGAGCTTATGAAGTTGTTTTAGAAGAGATTAATTTGCTGTGTATGTTCTGAGAGAAGGTTCATTTTGTCTTTACCCTGATGATTAATACGATGTGTAATTTTATTAATTTACCCAGACCTGATTCCCTTTTAAGGTATATATATATATATATATATATATATATATATATATATATATATATATATATATATAACAAAAATATTTGTTTTTGGGAGAGAGAAACAGACACACTTTGCCTTTGTGATGCGTGTTAAACTTCCTGCTTTACTCCTGACATATCAGCATTATTTAATGGCATTTTTGAATTTTCTGCAGTCAAAAAAGGCACACTCCAACCCAATTGAACAACAAATCACCTGTGTCATAAAACCTTCAGCTGAGGCCCTACTCTTCTCAGTGTATTTCTAAAGAAAAGCAGCCACCATCATTGATAGAGCAGAAAATGTGTGAAAACGAGAGATAATAAGACAATGAAACACATACCTTACCCGCTGCTATGGGCCAGGGAACACAGTGGTTACCATGGCTTAATCTGTCACTGAAGTGGACTTTAAGGGGTGACAGGGTTTTTGCAGGTTGATCTTTCTCCCAAACAGACAGCTTAGCATTTGTGTGCACAGGAAGAGCCCTTTCCAATATCTCAAATAAGCTGTGTTGGGTAGAAGAGCCAACTTAATCTCAGTCTCCAACTCTCTCGATCTCTATCCCTGTCAAATTGCAGCTGATAGAGATGGAGGAATATTTCATTTTATTCTAAATGGATCAAAACATTCCTGGCTTTTCAGTTTGGAAATAGACATGTGGACAATATTTCAGAGAAAATTAAATCCTGTAAATTGTTCAGAAATGGAACCTTTCACTTTAAACCCTTTGCAGAATGATGCTGATATAGCTGACTGTGTATGCATAAAATGAATATTTTGCAAGATCTGACACTTTTCCCATTTATTAAAATACAAACTAGCCGCAATGATGGCACAATAAGTGATTAACCTGATGAGTGTGTGATTCAGGAGATTAAAAGAAAACGAAAATGTTTATATTACTTTAAAACGTACTTCTGTATTTTAGCCATGTTTTGGGCTGTATTTGTAATCGGTTTGTTTCTGGTTCATCTGGATTGATGTGCACAAGCATAGTCTGCACTGACTGTGATAAACGAAACTTTGAAAGTCGCGTGGTTTATTTTGCCTTAAGCAGGAGCATAACAAAATACAGACCAACTAATTTAAACAAAAACGGTTTCTTAGCAGGTCACATATGCGGCTGGGGCATTTGCATCCCAGTAGGCTATCAAACTGAGCACACATGCATGTGGACAGCCTCACAGACAGCAGCGGGCAAAACTGATGCGTTCACATCCCTCCCCTGTAGCCCACCTTTCTGAAAGGTTTTTGCGCGTCTGTTTAGAGGGATAACATCAGAAGGGTTCGTCCCGTCGAGCCAATCAGGTCCCTCCCTACCTCAGATCGCAGCTATAATACATAGGAGTATAGAGGCTTCTCGCATAAGTGGCTGTGTCTTCAACTAACGTTGAGATTTCGAGGTCAGTCTTACCTTTCATATCCACACCGCAAACCTCCGATGCGGTATCAGACGCACATTTCCGCACCTGTCACGGTAGGGCTCGGCGACGAGCGACACGCGTGAACTGAGGAGACGGCAAGGACGTCGCCGGAGAGCCGCGCAGCGAGAACGAGAAATCCTGCGAGACAGACCGCGCAGGGCGCTCGAGAACACCGCAGCGAGATTCACCGCGCGGCAAAATGCGGCTTAAGACGAGAGTGCTGCTGGTGTCTCTTCTCAGCCTGTCCTTGGTGGTGTCCGGACTGGCCTGCGGTCCCGGCAGAGGCTACGGCAGGAGAAGACATCCCAAGAAGCTGACACCTCTCGCCTACAAGCAGTTCATACCTAATGTCGCGGAGAAGACCTTAGGGGCCAGCGGCAGATACGAGGGCAAGATCACGCGCAACTCGGAGAGATTTAAAGAACTTACTCCAAATTACAATCCCGATATTATCTTTAAGGATGAGGAGAACACGGGCGCGGACAGACTCATGACACAGGTAATTCCTTTCCCTTCAGAAAGCTCCCCGGTGCCTGTTTGAAGTCAGACGGATTGTGAATGAGTCTGACGGCATGGCTCGCTCTAATGAAGCTGTGCGAGAGAAATGCCATCAGGAGAGCCCAGACCGGCTGGTTGCCTCCTTGCTCACCCTCATTGTGGAAGGCTGCGTGAAATATTTATGCGCTTCTCTGTTTCTATGTACACACTTTTGCTCGCGATGAGATGGTACATCGGGCGCGCGTTATCTGTTTTGTAAAACGTGGATATTCTGCTAGATAGGTACGGCACCTGATCCGACGGGACAGTGATGGTCAGAATATTTTAGTCTTATGGGAGCTAAATATGGAACGAATTAAGCATAGCCTACATGTTGATGGGATCCCTTAGTCGGACCGCAGTCCACCCGCTCTCAGACGCTGCTTATCTGGGCATGAACACATTGACATTTCTCGAAGGATGTTTTTCGATTTGTCTCTGTTTACCTATTAGTGGGCCAGGACGGTACCACTTAGTGGCACAGTCAGATACAATGGCCTGTGTTGTCTTCACCCTCTTTTTTCGATACTATTGAGGAGTTTGCTCATCTGCTGGCAGTTATAGCACCACATGCGATGCTGTATAATCTATAGTTGTTGTAGCCTACAACTGACCGATATATAGGCTAAGAAACAGCAAGCGACACACAGTCTGAAATAAGTTTTATGTGGTACACTCCAGGAGTTGAACAGTGCAATATTATTTTAATTGAAGTATGCGCTATTATTTTGGTAAATGGGTAGGCTATAGCTATGTAAATAATCACTTAGATGCGGAAAACAGTTTTCTCTGCTCGAAAGAACATTATTGGACTCGTTAGAATTACATTTATTTATTTTAATGGTGAATGCTAGAATTTTGAATTGCTCAAAAATTACATTAATTTGTTTTAGCTAGCTATTTAACTTTTATGTCGTGTGAAACGACTCAACTTTTTTATCTTTTTCCCCTTTTTTCTTTCTTTTCTTTTTTATTTTAGAAACCAAGCTAGACCTCTGGAAAAAGTCAGACAGCTTTGGGAATAGTCTGTCTGTCCCCAACATGGCTTTCCACTCTCGTCGCATTAGCAGAGATCATTTGAACTTCTGACCTTTTGCCAATGCAAAGGAACAATAACATTGCTGCTTAGTAAATGCATCGAAAATGTATTTGCTATACCAAGCATATTCAGGATTGCTTCCGTGTAATTTACAAAGTGATTACCCGGAGTATAAACATTTTATTAGGAGCTATTTTGGACGTGTCTTTGTGGAATAGCTGTTCGGCTCAAAGTCTAAGTCATGACTAGATTATCGCATGGACGAGATTGTCAAACAAAGTAGCTACCGCGCAGGTGCATTATAAAGTTTCCCCTTTTCTGGTCCCTAAAAAAGATGAAACCCCTGTCTGGTGTGGTTTTCTCAGATGTATATCAAACTCTACTTAAGGTGAATGTGATTACAAGTGTGCGATGACCCGCGGGCACACACGCTGCCGTTAAATTTGGAAGGTTACCCTTGCAATCTTGTAACTTCAAATGAACGTCTCTGTCTTTCAAAGGGAGTTAACGAGGTGTCCTGTTAACAAATGTTTTGGAGAAGCGCACCCGAGTGGAAGAGATGGTTTGTTGGTTGCATTGCACGCTGTGTAATGAGTTGGGCTTAACGGTGCTGCTCGCGAAATTAAGCGCAACTGCGAGAGCATCCAGGAGGCTGTTTGCTCTGACAGGTAGCTGATAAGTGTTTGCTCTAAAACAGTTGATTTTGGGAGGAGATTAGTAGCTGACTGTGACTAGGCGGCTTGTTGAACAAACCTCGTGTGGAGCACAAAGCGGTTCCCGCTGCGCTTCATGGTGGCTGAACAGAATTTGGCTCGATTTGCGGCACACGACCCAATGAATTAATAAAGAGTTTAGGCTTCACGGTTCTTGAATCCCCAGCAGTTTTGCTCAGAATGTGCTAGGTTGTGTCTTCCTGTGCCTTGTTTGTATTTTTCTCTCTCAGTCAAGTGCCACTTAGTGCTGTATAGCTGATATGCAAAATTTCTATAATCACTATTTTAGAAAATCTATTTTATTTCTATTAGGGTGAATAACTATTCTGTCATTCTTCATTCAGGCCACAGATATTCCACAAATGTATCAGTATCTCAGTCAGTATGAAAATATTTCATGTAGCCACATATAAGAGGACGCATCTGTGAAGTGCAGTAAGATTTTGGTGGTTTGACAGATCCACAGACATATGTTATGCATGGTGTGTATTAAACACTAGAGACATAATGGAGTTAATTGAAACATTTAATATTTTATGATTTACTATTTTTAAATGTGGAATGGAATAATCTAGTGTAATAAGATGCATGTTGCATTTACTGCAGACATGAAAATGAAAAGATCAAGCACATCAGTCGAAAGTGAGGCAATAGTAGTCTGGGACAGAAATGTATAGAACAATATGGGGTTGGAGAAAGAGGGAGAGAGTGAGCTAGTCAAAGCTAAGATGCATGTGTGAATTATTGAAGGTATGATTTTGGCCTAGTGTCACAATTTGCAAGCATATTTTAAATAGATTTTATATAACCTCTGAAAGACTGTCAGTTAAGCCATCACATCACGTCCCTTGAGCAAACCTGTGCTGCAAGAATGATGAGTTGTTGCTTCTCCAGTTGGACGCAGAGAAAGAGTCTTTTTGTGGTGTTTTATTTGACATATTGGTTAAGTGATGGGAAGAGTTGTCCTGGAGAGAAGGCCAAGCATCTCAACACAGGGTCCCAGGAAAGGTTAATGGGTGCACCACCCAAACATGGCCTAAACAGTCCAAAGATACCTGCACCTTAGAGAGAGCCACTGTTCTAAACCTTAAAGTTAATACATAAACACTACAAATCACTAACTGAAAAATCCCTGTTTTTTATATATTATTGTTATTATTATTTTGCCTTCTAATTTCAAGGTACCATTGTATGTATTTTGGCCTTTGAAAGAGAAGAAGCCTTGATGCAGTCACATCTTTCTCTGGTTGGATCTATATGTCTTAGATCAGTGGAGCGAATGCAATCAATTTTTCATTGAGTTCTTTGGGCAGAATATCCTTGCATGCGAGGCTGAATTATTTCCAGTGTAAATGCAGGTTTCTCATACGCTTATTTGTCAGCCGGTTTATTTGTCTGGACGCATCTATTGGGGTATTACAGAATTATTGTCAGTAAAAGATATCTTCAGAGTTGTGATCCTCAAGAAGATTGCTCAGAAAGATACTACTTTTTCCAATTTATGTCTTTAAACAAATTAGCCCTGTTGCTATATTCTAGGGGATGTAAACAGCTTTTATGTATAAAGCTATACTATTATTTTTGGAGATTCGGAGCATTATTTAGGCAGTCATTTTATTTTTTTAACATGCTTATGGCAGTTTGGATCAATGAACGGAAGTATTCAAAACCAGTTAGTTACATTTCTTCCTGTTCTCTCTCTGTTCTATTAGAGATGCAAAGACAAGCTGAACTCCCTGGCCATCTCTGTAATGAACCAGTGGCCAGGGGTTAAGCTGCGGGTGACAGAGGGTTGGGATGAGGACGGTCACCATTTTGAAGAATCACTCCACTACGAGGGAAGAGCTGTTGATATCACCACCTCTGATCGAGACAAGAGCAAGTATGGGACACTCTCTCGGTTGGCTGTGGAAGCTGGATTTGACTGGGTCTATTACGAGTCCAAAGCCCACATCCATTGCTCTGTCAAAGCAGGTGAGACCATGGCAGCTTGTTTGGGACGGCAAAATAAACAAGTGATGGGCACAATGCTTCACATTCGATTTCGTGTGAAATAAGCATGGTAAAAAATTATAAACTGCTTTTAAATACAGATATTGAAAAAAAAAAAAGTTCTTAGTCTGTTGCTGAATTATTAGCAGGGGCGTCTGACTGGGGGTAAAACCAGTACTGATTACCAGGGCCCCAAAGGAAGAGAGGGCCCTTGAAAAGTCTGGAATATATTTTATTTTACCTGTATATTTTCATGGGGGGTCCAATCAGGACTGCCTATGCACAGGGACCGGGATCTTGTGCAACGCCCCTGATTATTAGTGTAATCATAAAAATAACATCTGGCAAAGGCGATTTTATGAATAATGGCCAAGCCAATTGTTTTAAGGCTATTACTCTATTAAACCTTAACACCTTAAGACAAACACAGAAAGGCTTGCCAGCCAATATAAATGATCTGATCTTACATCGCCCCACTCTGTCTCTTTGAAGGAAGCGCTTATCAAGACTTCACAAGCTCATTCACTAGAACACACACTGTACACACATTTCACTAGAGATATATAAAAACAAATCGAGGATGTTTTCACACGCGCGCTTGTAAAAATAGGCTTCGATGAAAACACGACGAAATCATCACTTGCGCAAATACGATTAAATTCTTGTCAGGATTTTATTTAGTTTACCATTGATTGAAGGTAATTTAGCTGGGACATATTGGGGAACCCTCATAAAGCTTTCACCAAATCGTATCATTTGAATTCTAAACACATTTACAAATACATGACGGCTTTGAACAGAGCCGGGTCGAACTCGCTCGGCTCGCCCAAATCTGTTTCTCAGTTGTCAACATCTTATTTCATGCCCTAGAATCTTATGAGAGGATTAGACGAAAAGTCCATTCTATAGCTCTGTTTACCGAGCCGAGAGATCGGAATGTGAAGAGATCCCACAAGACCCGAATTATTGTAATTAAGCTTGAGCAAGAAAATGAAAGGAAAGAAGAAGAGGGCATTGATTGACTACCGCTAGCATTTCTAATTTACATTCAAATCTACACTATTAGAGGTTTGGGAAAGGGTCTGGGCTGAGTAAATACTGTTTGAGCCTGCTTGGGGTTTTCTCATTCTATAAGTGTGAATTGTCACATAGAAGTTTCTGCACCTGAGCAAATATGAAAGAGGCGCAAGGAAAGGCAGAAGTGTCCTTTTCCAAGAGTGCTCTGTACACAAGCTGCATTAGAATGACAATGTGCGGGCTTTAATGGTTTTTAATTAGAGCAGTCCAGACTCTTTCCTCCTTCACCTCACACAAAGACATTATTTTGCGGGGAAAGCTCTCGATTTACAGCATAATAATTCCCGTAGCCACGTTTTCTTTTGTTTCTTCGGGCTTTTTTTGTGCGTGAGCCGACTTTGGTGTTGATTTAACTTAACGTGCATGTTTTTCGAACTTGTTGTGCTCCATGACCTCATCAGTTACAATTTAAAATCTGATCAATTAGCGTAATATTTTGATATATTTGATGTATGATAAAATGATTCACTCGTTGATATTTATCTCGACAGAAAATTCGGTTGCGGCGAAATCTGGAGGCTGTTTCCCAGGCTCGGCTCTGGTCTCGCTCAGTGACGGAGGACAAAAGGCCGTGAAGGACCTGAAGCCAGGGGACAAGGTGCTGGCGGCGGACGGCGAAGGGAAGCTCGTGTACAGCGACTTCATCATGTTCACAGACCGAGACTCCGCGACGCGACGCCTGTTTTACGTCATAGAAACGAAAGAACCCGTTGAAAAGATCACCCTCACCGCTGCTCACCTCCTTTTTGTCCTCGACAACTCCACGGATGATCTGCACTCCATGACCGCCGCGTTTGCCAGCAGTGTCAGAGCCGGACAAAAGGTGATGGTTGTTGATGATAGCGGTCAGCTTAAATCTGTCATCGTGGAGCGGATATACACCGAGGAGCACCAGGGCTCGTTCGCACCAGTGACTGCTCATGGAACCATTGTGGTCGACAGAATACTGGCGTCCTGTTACGCCGTAATAGAGGACCACAGTCTCGCGCATTTGGCCTTCGGGCCAGTCAGGCTCTATTATGACGCGTCATCGGTCCTATTTCCCCAAAACTTCATCAGTCAGTCCAATGCGACTTTACAACAGGAGGGAGTCCACTGGTACTCCAAGCTCCTGTATCACATGGGGACGTGGCTTTTGGACAGCCACGTGCTTCATCCTTTGGGGATGTCAGTAAACTCAAGCTGAAAACCCTCCTTTGGAAATAAAGCAAGAGAAATCACACTAATGTAGGATATAAGACAATATTAGAACAAGCAAGAGAGAAAGAGAGAGAGCGTGTGTGTGCGTGTGTGTGAAAGAGAGAGAGAGAGAGAGAGAGAGATAAAGGCCACGAGCGGAGCTTGGATATTTATTACAATGACTTTAAAAAGATGTCAGTTTCAAAGAATAAATGGAGCCTTAAAAGTGTTTTTTGCATAATTTATTCTCGCGTGAACTCAGGCTGGAGGCACACAGACGGATTCGAATGCAGTGTGAGCTCATCCAGCGGTGCAGAATCTATTTTTGTATATCTCATGTAAACAGAAAAAAAAGAAGAAAAAAAAAGAACAGTAAGAAAAAACTTTCATGACAGGTTGTAACATTCTGTGCATATGTGCAAATTACTGTTATATTTTAGGGCAAAGCAAACGCCGTGGGGCTCCAGAAATTATATTTTTATACACAGAATTGTACATTAGGATTTTGACCGAACGTTACCTAATCACTTTTCGTTATTTGAAAGAGTGTTAGATACGAGAATATATTTTAATTTAAATAGGTGCAGAGTCTTTGCAGTCTTGTGCTGTTTTCTCTTTTTTTCTATTATTTTGTCATTGCTTTGCTTGTCAGAGTGGGACAGACATATACGTCCTTTGTTCACTGTTCTCTGCTTTCATTGTTTCATGTGTTTCTTTAAGAAAATACGAAGTGCACATTCTGATGTTAATTCAGTAACGATGATAGCCCCACAGTAAAGAACAAAGGGTTTCGTTGAACAAATTAATAAGTAACTACTGTACTTTGACTAAAATGTATTTTTCTTTTCGTATTTTGTAATAGTTAAATAGTTTTATAGAAATAAATGCAGCTGATGCACAGTTTGGATAGCATATGATTGAGTGGCCATACCAGTTAACCTACCTTTCATCAAGGCAAGGTGTCAGGAGATGTATAGAATTTATTATTTATATGTTTATTATAAATGAATGAGATAAAGAAAATATTCAAACTGATTGTTGGTATGTTTTTATTTTTTTAATATAATTTGATAACGCAGACATTAAACATCTTCAACTATCATTTCCATAATCAGTTTTAATATCATTATTATAGATATTAACGCTCATGAATATTTCATTGTTATTGCTGTTGTCTAAATACTCGGCTCTCAGGGGCTGCTATTAATATATTAACCGGGCCAGTAGCTAATGTTCATTGCTGGCACAAGAAAAACGAAAAAGCCTAGGAAATGCATCGAATTAAACACGGCTTTGTGTTTTATTGTTACAATAAAAAGCGGTAAGCTTTCTGATCTTGTTGATCAGAGGTGCATAATACGTTTCCATTTCCAACCCACGTAAACCGGGCTATTCAGCTTGGATAAAACTCGGGTGGGAGAAACAAGAAGTCCATTCAAACAAACGTGTGGAAATAAGAATTGAAGTTAAATCGTAGACAACGGCTGTCGTTAAGACGCGAAAAACTATTTGATCTGGATTTTGTATGCTTGCGAAAAGTTGTGGTCCCACGCTATATATGAAGAGGGATAGTTCTTTGCAAAAGCATCTGAAATTCTCTCACCCAGATTAAAAGGACAGATTTGCGTGCTTTAAACGCACCAACACATTTCCAACCGGAAACGGTTCTGCTTATAGACAGTTGATGCAGAGGTTTATTGGTGCTGAAGTTGCTCATCACCAAGACGAGAATCACGTCAAAGATGTGACGCAATCAAATAGGCTACACATTTTTGACAAAATTCACATGGATGATACTGAAGGAAGTTCCCACCACCCCATTTGTGCGACTAAACACACTTTTCCATTATTCGTGTAACTGGGATTTTATAGTTAATGGCAGAAGTGAAACAGGTGGTGCAGGAAGTGAAGAAGCACTCCACTTCCCGTCTAATGATAACGGTTAAATACTCTCTCTCTTTCTTTTCATGTAAGGATTCTAAGATTATTTGTACCAAGAATACTTAATACTTAAAAAAATATATATATAATAATTAAGTGCAGTTTAATGCACTTGACTGATTTGCTTAATTTTTAAATGATGTTTCGTTCTGTTTTGACTTGCAATTTCAAAGACTACATTTGAACAATACTACACTTCATTAAATTGTATGTGATCATTTAACCATTTTCATGCAATATTGTATTTATCTTGTTTATCATGGGTCACATAATATGCTGCCAGATCTTAGTCTGATTTGGGCCACATATAACCTGACTGATCTGGGCCACACTCCTCCCATCAACAATCAGCCCTCATGTTTTTTGCCAGATCCCCACCGTGTCGTCTTTGCCACACATGGCCCAGCTCTGGCTGAAAGGGTACATGCCATTGCCGACAGGAGGCCAGCAGTGCCACCTTGAGGCCACATGTGGGCCAAGTCCGTTTGCTATGTGGGTACACCATTGCACGAGTCTTTCATAACTTGGGGTTAAAATAAGCCCAGATCTAAGGATCTCAGTTTCCTTTGGTAAATCTGAGATGTATCATGTGGCTTCTACATGCAAGCAAGCGAAAGACAGCAGGACCTTATGCAGCCATCTAAAAACAAGCCCCAAACCCATTCACAAGTCCAGACAGTAGACATTCCCTTGTGTCTGAAATGAATAAGCAACTATAGCATTCACCTTTGAAATGACAGAAGCTGGTCTCATGCAGCCCTGGCAGAGTGAAACAGTGCTGTTTTGTAAAGCTGAATGGCCAAATGTCACTTTTACCAATTCAACAATTTGTAAAACTTCCACAAGCACCTCCCAGACCGTGATATCATTCATGTGTACTCGCTTATGAACAATGTTACCAATGAGAGGAACAGTCAATGTGAGCTCAGCGGATAAAATGCCTATTGAGAACAATACTAAAGCTTGTGAATGTTCCTGCGTGACTGAGCTGTAAATCCAGACAGCAACCTCAAAGACATCAGCATGAAGGATCAATAAATATAAAGATGAGCTATAGGTCAGTGTCTTCACTAACAACATATACAACCATATCCACTTTTTGTCTTTTATGATGGATGTGTGCATGTGTGTGCACGGACACTTTGAAGGGTGTTAACTAGTGAGTGAGCTTTTGAACTCTGTCGCAACACGAATAGAAATTCCACTACCATTTCTTGAGAAGACTTCATTGTGCTGCAGGTTTTGCTGCTTTTTAGAGCTGTTGGTGAGGCTCACTCTCAGCCTGACCTTGAGCATTTACACAGACACAAAAGTGACCGGGCGAAAGCATTCCTCGAGCAGGTAAATAAAACCAACTAATCCTTCAGAGGGGCCTTCTGCCGCGTCTGCAGAGAGAGCAACTGTTTCAACAAACGCTTGCTGGCATTTGCAAACAAATATGGACTGGCAACTTTTGTGAAGTGGGAACGAACTAAAGCCTGTCTATCGTTAAATTCCAATCATTCATCTCCATTGCATAAATATTTACCCAAGTGACAATCACTTTTACAAAACTACAATTTCCACGAATGACAACACGTAGGCTGCAGGACAGACTACAGCTTGTTCGGTGTGGACCACAGGGCTTATTTGAGACATAATGATTGATTAGTTACACTTTACAATAAGGTTTCATTCATTAGTTTTACTGCGTGTCAACCATAAACCATTCTAGTGCATTTATTAATCTTAATGTTTATCTCAGCATTTATTAAAACATTAATATCAATTGTTGTATCTGATAACATTATTCAATGCACTTATCTAAGATGAACATTTTAAGTAATATTAACAATATTTGGTTGCCAAATGCTGTAAAAAATACATTGCTCATTGCTAGCCTGTGCAATCACCGGGTAAACAACTAATGTTAACAAATGAGAAGTTATTGTAAAGTGGTACTGATTCCTTTCTAAAAAAGCTGTAAGATATGGAGATATTTTTGCAGGCAGCTTACAACTGATAAACATCAGTCTCTCAGAAAGCAGATGCAAGGTGAGTGTCAAAAGTCATTCATTTATCAGTAAACAACAAGACGGGCAACACAGAAGATAAAATCCAGGAAACAGATTTATTTAAGGGTATTATTCATAACAAGTACAGTCAAGGCATGTTATCGGTTTTCATTTGACAAGCTCCATGAAAGGTTACTAAACAAACACCAAATATATTGTTCCTAATACAACAAGTAGGACAGTCTGGTGTACACATTTCAGACACTTCAAAACAGTTTTAATACAAGAATGAGGGACAACAAAACTGCAATCAAAACAGCATAAATCACCCCCCCCCATACAATAATGATTTCCAAGTAATGTTTTCTTTTCGTCCAACAACACAACGTGAGCTGGTAAGAGTGTACAGATCATTCTTGGGCTTTGTGCAAGTTTCTGAACTTTGGAACTCAGAAGGGTGTGGTCCCAGACACGCAAAACTTCACGGACGTGGGCTAATACAGAAAGGAAATCCAGACGCAAGGTCCCCCTGCTTTAATACAGAAGGATTATGTTCACACAAACACCACACTGAGATCAACAAGCGCTTTCCCATTCAGCCTTAAAGAGCAGAGAGGGGGGGGGGGGGGGGGGGGAGAGGGAGAGACAGAGAGAGAGGGAGAGAGACAGACAGAGAGAGAGAGAGACAGACAGACAGACAGACAGACAGAGAGACAGTGAAAGACAGAGAGAGACGGAGAGAGGGAGAGAGAGGGAGAGGGAGAGGGAGAGAGCGAGAGAGAGGGAGAGGGAGAAGGAGAGAGGGAGAGGGAGAGAGCGAGAGAGAGGGAGAGGGAGAAGGAGAGAGCGAGAGAGAGGGAGAAGGAGAGAGCGAGAGAGAGGGAGAGGGAGAAGGAGAGAGCGAGAGAGAGGGAGAGGGAGAGGGAGAGAGAGAGACAGAGCGAGAGAATGAAAATAAATCCAAAGAAAAGAGAGTGAGAGAAAAACCCGAGAGAAGAGGTATCTGGCAGCACTTAAACTGAAGAGCACCTGTTGAAAAACGAAGAGAAGTTAGCATCATCTGGAGGCAGCTCTACTGTAGACAGACACAACAGTATTTAGAAGTGAAACCAAAAGGAGGGTTTTTCACATCAGTTTCAGATTTCAGTTGTCTTCTGATTTGAATATGCAGTGGTTTTCAAAAGCACTGGCCCATTCATGGAGTGTCACTGGAATTATTTTAGGAATGGATACACCGGGCACAGATCTAACATAAAAGGCACAAAAACTAAGCAGCTAAGAAACCATAAACCTGATGGTCTAGCCGAGTTCAAATGAACAACAGAGCGCTGAGCAAGACTACATTCAAAATCAGATTGACATTCTGTAGTATGTTTTTAATACATGTAATGTATTTTATGGCACCATCCTGTCCTAGTTATTAATGATACCAGCAATTGTTGTTTGCTAGTGTGAATATATATGACTTTCTCCAAACACAATCTCATCAGGTTACAGTTGTTTTAATCTACATACGTTACATAATCTACATACGTCAATATTACCTCAAGAAATCTGCTACTAAAACACACACACACACACACACACACACACACACACACACACATTAAACATTAAGTTTCTAGAGCTTCTGTACATTTCTAAACAGTCCTTTTGAAAACCAATGCCATCTTAGAATGAAAAAGGGTACAGATTATTTGATTTATGAAAAACCCTCCTTTCTGTGCGCCTGGAAGCTCTGTCCTGGAAAAGAGAAAAAAAAAATTTAATTACAAGACACAAATAATCATACTGCTGCCAACAGAGAGCAGTGTATTATGTATGATGCTTAAAATGGGAAGTAAAGAGAGACAAAATGATTACACAGAACAAGCATCAGAATTTACAAGTGTCAAGATTTTCCCCATGTATTCATAGGGGAAAAAATGCTGCATCTCCGGACTCATAGTTGACTAATATCATAAGAAATAAAGGTAATCTTATAACTAATTTTGAGTGTACCAGCCACTTGCAATTGACAGAAATAAATAAAACAAAACAAGATCCAACAAAAAGAAGACCTTTAACCTACTCCGCTTGTCAGAAACATCTGCCCAAAAAGAGACCAATTATTCAATCTCTGAAAACGTATCACGTGTGATTACAGTTCAGAAATAAACAGTTATTCTACACTTTCAGTGAAGTTACTAAAAGATTCAATATGAATCTGTTTTTCTCTCTGATAAGACAGTTTATAAATATTATGTCTTAAAAGATGTATACTTGGAAATATTGTTTTTAAAAGTCTCTCAGACTAGATGAAACCTTTTAAATCCATAGGATTAACTATTTACAGAAATACATTCAAAACAATAAATAAATTAAAGTGTGCATCTGCAACTGAAAAAAAAACAGTGGCCTATACCAATTTTACACAGAATGTGTGTAGAAAACTCCGTTAACAAAACAAAATAAAAAAAGCTTATAGTTTTAAGTGCATTCGTATGTATTTTATGACATTATTCATAATCTTACCCATTATATGTATTTCTGTGATTCCTAGAAGCTCATGGTGTAAATGAACACAAACACAGACAAATAAGGCACTGTGATGAACCATTCCCAACTACTATATTATAAAAGACAAAGGTAAATCAGAAAAATACAAGTGCATCTTAAACCTCGAGGTGCTGAAGGGTAGCAGCTTTACAGGTGAACTCGACACACGCAATCCATGAGCATTCAAATCAGAACACACAAAAAACCTCTTTGAGAGAAATCGTTGCACCTTAATTGGAAACAATATTTTCCCCTAAAATCAGTTTCTATGGTTGGCAACAGAGAAAGATTCAGGAGGTTGGAGGAAATGGAGAAACCAGTATGTGGTGTTCAGAATAATAAAAGACATGCACGAGGGAATCTTCAAACACAAAACAACAGACAACAGTTCATCGGGATCAAGACAGCTGGCTTCACATACCTGCAGTTACATGGTATATATGTGACCATCTTTTATTTTTCATCTTTAAAATATCATCAAATAATAAGTTCTCCAATAACAAAACGGTTGTAAAATGACCAAGGAATATTTTTTATATGTATATATATATATAAAAACAAACTGAGAAAAGAAATTCACCGGTCACGTACTAGTTCGGTATTTTCAAACACGGAAAGATTTCAAGATGAGAAAACAACAAACTTGACAGCTTCATACACATTTCTTTTTGTTCATTATATACAAGAAAGTGACCACGGATAACAGTTGCTCCCGAATCCTTTGAAACTGCACACCTGGATGTGCTAATATCTACAGACATCATTTTTGATTAGATTTTGTTATATTATCTAGAACGGAGATATTTTCAATACTACAACAAGACTTTGTTTGTGCCTATAATGTAAATTGGTTGGATTAACATTAGTCACATATATGAAAACTGTAATGCACTAGATCTAAGATCATTTCTGGGGCCATGAAGTGACCATTCAGATTAAGCTGAGACATATCCAAGCACTATGCTTGCACAGTACTGACGGACTATTATTATTATTAGTATAAATAATAATGCTGACATAACAGTTTGAGGAGTGAAATACTCATGATTGAAGCCATGCAATCATTTAAAAAGTGTGTAATATATTGACTGGAGAATGAAAAATGTATGGGTTTTCAAAAAAAAAAAAGAAAAAAAAATCCAAAAATCTAAAGCTTGGGTAACAACTTATAAAATAAATAGGAAAATATTTTGATTGACCAATCCTGATCTGCATTCCCATCTGACCAGCTTCAAAACAATTAACGGAGCCAAAGCTATACGAATATAATTACAAACAGTCCAAAATATGTCTTTCTTCCCAAACATATGACCAAGCTGTTGTTGTAAACGGGACAGTCGTGACCTCTTCACAATTCATAAACACATCTAGTGCTCTACACAAGCAAACAGACCTATCAATAAAATCCAAGACTCAGCAATCCTCTTCCACCCACAATACTTGCTGAACTCTGAGGAAAGAAAACTAAACGCATTAAAAAGTAGCATTACTGAAGGGGGAGACTTGCCTTTAATACTAGCTGAGAAGCTATTCCTAACAACAATTAAAATAATCGAAATACTCAATTCCAGCACCAAAACTTAAAATCAAAGTAGAAAAGCCATTTAGTGTCAAATCGTTTCTCAGCTGTCTTTAGTTCACAAAGACACACGTCACGATCACCACTCCAGCTCCGCAGAACAAACCTCAACTGCAATACAATCACAACGGTGAAAGAGACGATGAAGAAACGTGAGATCATGAAGAGTCATAGAAAACTGCACACAAAAAAAAGACACCTGCAATATCACAGTGGCTTCCAAAAAAAAAAAAAGCTCAACCCAAACATGCCCCTGAGTTTCTATACCAGCACTTCAACATCTCTAGCAAGCAGTGCTTTACACTCTGATATACCACAGGAGACAGAGCTCTGTACAGAAGACATCTGCTGCCCTCTACAGGTCACATTTACAACTGAAGCTACACATTACTGTTCAATCAGGCCAAACCACCCGTCAACGACAAAAATATAAATACATACATACATACAAAATATATTTTTTAAGTGATTCCTATTTGACTGAAACCGGCCATTCAAAATATTTGTTCTAATTATGTTGAGAGCTTGAGGATGGGAGCAACTATTATCAACTGGCTTAAAAATGTCTTGGCTTTCATATCTCGGTCTCTCTTTTCACCTGCTGGCTTGGACCATTACGGATTACTCCATATATAAATGAAAGTACAGAAACAAAGTCAATAACAGCATGAGTTCAGTGCTGTGCCATTTCCAGCATGTTTGTGATTCTGTCGACAGCGCTCTCCACACAGATCCCACAGCTTCATCCTCCCGACTCTGCGTCTGTTTTTCAGAAATAGACGTTCTCTTCTTGTTCACTTCTCTTCGTCTTCTCTGTTGAACTGACTCGCTCCTCAGCCATCAATAACGGAAACATCGATGTGAGACAAATCTATCATGTGCCTATGTAATCAAGGGAACATGTGATGGAAATGAGACACTCGCACTTAAAGCAAGCTAATCTGAGGCATCTCCATCAAAAAATGAGGATCAGTGGAGTCACAGGTGAGCACGTGTTCTTTGTTTTGACAAGTAACACTTGCTGATGCTGCATTTCGGCACATTTCATTTGCCCTTTGGCTGCACAAACCATTACGCATAACAACTCTGATCTGCTTCAGCCATTAACACAAACACCTTAATAAACCCATATATGAGGAGACTTATAGATTTGATATTTGATAACTGTACTATAAAACTAATTTTTTTTTTTGGAGCTATTAAGGTGAAATAGGTTTCAATTCAAAATCTAATTTGCAGCATATATTTACAATGAAAATTCGGCCTTGGTATGAATAGGCCTCATTCTAAAAAAAAAATAATAATCTAATTATCCATAAAAGGTCAACTACATTTTGTGCATGCATGCATTAAGCAGAAACAAACAGCACAATGCTGCAATAGATGAATTCAAAAGCTTACCTGTGAAAGCTGTGCTGAAAACTCACTGCATGCTGTGGGTTCACAAACTTGGCAATGGCCTTCCGCTGCTCTGGCAACATTGTAAACATCTATCAAAGAATCAGCAGATTATCTAGGAGCCGATCTAAATGCTCATCCTCATGTTTCAGTAAGAGATGGCCAAGTTCATACAGGAGCACAACCCAGAATGCACAGCTAGATGGCGCTATTGGAATATTTTAAGAAGAGCACACTTTTATCTTGGGGTCATAGTCTTCTCAGGAAACAATTCTTCTCCCAAGTAAAGTATTTTGCAAACTCCATCTGATTCTTTTAATGGCGTTTATGTGAGGGATAATTTACAGCTAAGAGAGCATTGAATGATTTTATTCCACGATGTGTATATATATATACACACACACAAACACACACGTATATAATAAAAGCCAGAAATGTGAATTGATTAGTGGAAAAAAGGTAATGAAGCCTTACCTCAAGAGGGCCAATGGAGCTGAGAAGGTTCTTGAGCTGTTTGTTGGTTGTGGTGGTAGAGAACCCTTCGATGCAGACACTGCTTCGCTGACAGTCCTGAGCTCTTGGGGTCTGCTGCATCACACGCCCCCCGCCCCGGCCACGGCCACGGGCTCGACCCCGGACCACCACCTGTGCACATCAGGGAGGGGAATATTAACAATGATGGAAAGAACAAGTAACAGTACACTCTACACGCTATTTGATATTATATATATTTATAAAAAAAACCTCTTAAAAACATTATAATTTATACTCATTTAACGTTTCTATTATCATGCATTGTTAAGACTTCTATGGTTTAACCATATGAACAAATTGTTGCAAAAATCAAGGTAAACCATATTATCAAATTTCCTGTAGCCGTGATTTAATTACCATTAATTTAATTAAATAATCCAAGCTAGAGAATATTAGATCATATAGTAAAAAATTGTATTTTCAACATGAAGATGAAGTGCTTTATGTCTGAAATAGGAGAGACAGTCCGCCAATCTCTTCAGCACTTTTCTGATAAAGTCTGTGAAGCGGTTAGAGGGAAGAGAGCTCTGAAAAAGGTCATCATTAAGTCACGCCCGGAGTCTGCTAGAGGCCAAGTGACAAAACCTGCTGATGACAATCATGTGGTCTGTTGAGACTGAAGCTGAGCTCTCGGGCCTCGAGAGCAAAGCTCTGTGCTGGGCACAAACCAAAGACACATAATGCTTCAGCATAAGCCTTTCATATTAGAAGGCAATAAAGTATTTTATGCTCACTGAGACGGCACTTATTTGATCAAAAATAATGTAAATAATAATTATATAGACAATACACACACAAAAAAAAAAGATAAATATTGATTACATTGGTCAAAAGAGAGAAAGATCTCAAATTTGTCATCAGCCTCTGCAAAATATAGTCTTATAAACACATTAAATATTTTAGAAATGAAAAAATATATACATTAATAATCATATATATATATAAAACAGTTTTGCTATTTTAATTTTATGAATTGTGATTTTTTTTTTTTTTGTAGATAATTTGATGAAGATTAATCATCAATCACAGCATTTATTTGAAATGGAAATCTTCTCTAACATTATACAAGTCTACTTCACTTCATACTTCCTGGTCACTTTCAATTGCTTTAATATATCTTTATTCAGAAAGGATGCATCCATTTCTTAAAAAAATATAAATATGTGATATATATATTTAAATGATATATTAATTATATATATTAATTATATTATAATATATTAATATTAATACATTTGGAACAGTAATAAAATATCCCAGTACAATGCATCTTCTTTTTACATATAAGAGAAGCATCAAAAGGCCCAGGTTTGCTGGCTCTGGACACAAGTAAGTGCAGCAACCATGCTGAAAAAATCCCTTATGGCTTCCCAATGCTATGAGCTAGATGCTTTCTCACCACATACCGAGTATACAATTCACTCTTGCTCCAAGCGAGACACTGGGTACAGTGTCAGTGAGTGATTTACAAGACCACAGTTATCCCTGTAAACAGCAGTCAGTGTTTAGGATATCCGACTCAACACGAGAGCTCAGGCAGATGCAGCAAGGCAGCACGACTGAGACCGTGCGAGGGGATGTGTGGGAAGGCACTCTGCTGTGACTGACTGACACATGTTAGCACTGCGTTTATCCCCTGAGAATGGACTACTGTACAGAGACAGCAAGGGATCTTCATCTCTCCTGCTTCAGCCCGTCAATATCATCACACCTGGCAGTCTGTTCCATATCATTACTGCTCCTGCTCTCCTCCAAAACAGCTAGCAGTCCCCTGGGAGAAGCAGTGACACAGCCAAGCCACAGCAGGAAACCAAATCTGCCATCTTTACTACAGCTGAAGCGTGAGAGAGAGAGCAGCTCTTTATGACAGAGAAAAAGAGGAAATGGTGCGTCTAATAGAGAGTGCAGATGTGAATTGTATATTCTGGAGAACACTACACGAGGCCAGGAGGAACAGCAACAGCTCCACTCAACGACAACAACAACAAGAATAAAACAAATACAACCGATAAGGGGATTCAAGTGATTTAGGTCAGAAATGTGCAGTTTCATGGGTAAGTTCAAACTTCTCTCTCTCTTCTACTTCCTGACAAAGATATGACACTTTTGAGAACTAATACAACAATGAACGGCAAAATGTAAAATGTGTTATGTACACAACCATTCAAACATTTGGGGTTATTATTATTATTATTATTTTTTTTTTTAATGACTTATGCTCACCAATGACATTTCTGATCAAATAAATAAGATGGTTTATGAAACCGCTTCAGCATTGCCTGATTTGTTAGGTTATTTCTGTGGTCTTCAACCCTGCTCCTGGAGAGCTACCATCCTACAGATTTCAGCTCCAACCCTAATCAAACACACCTGAATCAAGGGGTTCAGGGCTACTTGACTTGATACACACAGGTGTGTTGGAGCGGGGTTGGAACTGAAGTCTGCAGGACGGTAGCTCACCAGGAGCAGGGTTGGAGATCCCTGGGTTATTTCAAGTAAGGTTTCGGACTTCAATCCCTGCTTTTTAGGGGTGGCACGGTTCGCTGAAAAAAACCAAACCGTTCGGTTCTCCACACTCGGCACGTGCTGGGACCACGGTTCAACTTAAATCTGACAAAGCACCTAAATTATGGTTTGCTATAAATAACATGTAGCTAGGCGTAAAACAAACAGGGTTCAGCTAATATGTGTTTCTGTTGATGGATGCACATTCTGGCTTCCCAGACATTACATCAACAGCGATGAGAAGAAAAAAAACCTACCCTGGACAAATCATTCACTTTTGTTCAACACGAATCCCATATTCTGGAATATGAGCAGTCACTTATTCCGTCATCATCCGGGAGCTGATAGCACGTGCTCATAGATGAGATCTGAACAACACACGTTAATATGTGTTAAAACTAAACTCATTTAAGCTTTGCCAGTTTAAACATTTAAGAGCAGTGAGAAGAATTGTGCGTGTCATCATCCGAAGCGCGCAAACCCGTGCCTCAGAACGCCCACAAATATTAAGCTCTCTCTTAAGTATTGTATTTAAAAGGACAAATTCAGACAAAAATTATGTCAAAATGCCCGTCTTGGTAAGTATCCTAAAGCAGATATAGCCGGATGAACGTAGGCCACTGTATCAGTGCATTCTCTTAAAGTGACAGTCTTTATATTAATCGAACAGCAACAACAAAGATTTAATCATTGCTCTTGATTAAAAAGCTTTTGTAACTTTAATAAAGAATAATCTTTAATTTATACAGTCCAACATGCAATGCTGTTTTACATTTTATTACTTCATTTAATTTCTGTTCCTAAAAACCTATGCTTGACCTACCTTAAAAAAAAACAAAAAAACTGAAAATCACTGTTTATTTTTTTTCTTTATTCTATTGTATTTATTTGTGCTGTTGCTTGTAGTTGGATAGAATATTCTTTATTTTGTTTAATTAGAAAGTATAGTTTTTCCATAAACATAGCAAATACCGAACTGTACCGAAACAGTGACTCTAAATCCGTGAAACAAACCGAACAGTGAAAAAGTTGAACCGCGTCACCCCTACCGCTTTTCTTAGCGTCTTTTATGAAACAGGCCTCGGGTCTCCGTAGTGTTGTGACTCGTCAGATTCACGCAGCAGCAGTGGTATTAGTCACAGATTATTGGTCACTTTTTAAATAATCATCCACTAGTAATTTTTGTATAAACAAATAGTTTTTTACCGATGCAAATATGTTAGAAATCATGCAAACGGCAAGTTGTAGCCGATTCACACCTTTTAAATCTATGCTTCTCTTCATTAACTTTGATGTCGACGCACCGGTTCGAATCGGTGAATCTTCTAGATGGGAAGTGTATGAGAACGGTTTACTCCTGCTGACATACCCTCGTGTGCCGCAGTGATACGGTGGCTATATCGCAGACAAAGACAGGGCTCGACCGTGCAGGTGCTTCAGTCGCATTTGTGACTAAACATAGATGTGTGCAAACTGTAAAATGTATTTAGGAGCATTTTATTTGTAAAAATAAAAATTGAATGTAATAAAACATCTTCAATACATGAAATGGTAAAACAAACATCTTAATGATCATTTTAAGACATCTTATATTTTGAGGATGGAAAAACTAATTGCCATACAGCCTATTGATTATTAAATTTCAAAAGGCTATGATGTCATTAATTTAAAAAAAAAGAGCGGGTGCTGTTGCGCACCGCTTCAAAATGATTCTCAATCAATGAATAGAGCACATTTATACCTTGCGATTGCTTATGAATTTAAGTTGATGATGCGTGACAATGTCTACTTTATGATCTTAATATAATGTTTTAAACCTTGTAAGAATGTATAGTTTATCTCTCATCTGAAGGATCAACCCCGCAATACAATAGATATTTCAAAATAAAAGTCACGCTGTATTTAAGGTTGTTTTTAATTAAAAGTCACACGTTACATTCTTTTTTTTCTGGGAATTATTGGTATTTTGGTTACACAATAAATTGTATTTAATTTAATTTCCATTTCATTCATAGGTAACCTGTTGTAGTTTCTGGCTGGGATGCTTCCCCACAGGAAGAAACGTCAAAGATTATTTGACATATTTTTCCATATATAGATTTTAGATATAGATATAGATAGTATCAGTTAAATCTGTGTCCTAATCACTGAGAGAGACATTATATGTCTATGTTGCATATTGCAGTGCATAATATGTAATATAAAATATTATTACATGTAATGTAATTTAATGTTTAATAGTAGCCTACAATCTTAAAATTAATTTCAATAAATGTCACATTTAGTAGACCATTTTTGTGGGTAATAGGAGGATTTTCCAGTATATTTCAAACCTGTGGGAAGCACTGTACATGATCTGTCAGAAATCATACTAATATGTTGATTTGATGCTCAAGTAACATTTCTTCTTATTATCAAATGTTGAAAACAATTGTGCTGCTTCAGGATTCTTTGATGCATAGAAAGTTCAAAGGAACAGAACTTACTGGAAGTAGAAATCTTTTGTAACATAAATGTCACATAAGATCAATTTAATGCATCCTTGCTAAATAAAGAATTAATGTCAAAAAAAAAAAAAAAAAAATCTTACGGACCCCAAACATTTCAGTGGCGGTGTATCTTACCATTCTTGGGGTGCCACAGAGGATAATGAGAGATGGGGAATTTGATCTGATTCCTCGTAAACAAGTTAAATGCATTGCTTTCTGGCAAGTTTCATAATTTCCCTCCACAGTACACAAAATGCATAAAACAATTTACAGTTACAATTTATGACTATCAGCAATCTGCTTCCACCGTAATGCTTTAATTCAGACGTTCCCAACTCAGAAAGCCATGGCTTAAAAGAAAGTCGTAAATACATTCCTTTCGACATGACTTGAAATCATCATTAGTATCAGGGCTTAAAATGTCATTGTGCACCTGTCCAATTAAAGGCTTATGAGAGTAATCCAGATTCAATGTCATACCCGGTTCGTTTGGTTTGCCGTGCCACGACCAGCCTGTTGTTGATTTTGTATACCACCAGTTGCCATGGAAACTTTCCTGATGGGACCAAGTCTCTGTTGGGGGGCAGGCCGACCGATTGGTTGTTGTTGCTGCTGCTGCTGTGGGGGACCAGTGATGGGACCAGCATCTGCCTGCTGAATACAGAGCAGACACATCTTACAACCCACACAAAGAAAATCTCCAGCGGCACGCAAAAACAACAAACATTCCAGTCCACCATGAAGTCTGATTGTATCACAAATATTCAAATGCAAACTGCTTCTATCAAAAGTTATTAATACAATGGCAGACTTACAGCTCACCAAACATACTGTGATCAGTTTAAACTGGCACAGCTTAAATAAAAAGCAAACAGAGACACAATTAGAGACAGACGTGTTGAATTGTGTGACGTGAAACATCTTTCATAACAGTGATGAGTGCATCTCCAAACACAGATGGCATGGAAGTGGACCTGTTTAAGATAAACTGCCTCTGGCTTTTCCTCCAAATTTGAGTGGTGGGGGGATTCTTCTTTGTTATTTTTTGTATTATTCAACTACATTGTAAAAAAAAAAAAAAAAAAAAAAAAAATAGAGAGGATGTGCTGGTTTCTTTCAAATCAAAGCATAAATGCATGCTAGGGCCGTCCAATTTTTTTTTTTTAATTTTGCATTCAAATTTTAGGTTTGCGTTAAGGAGGCTGCTTTAAGGCCAGAGCCGGGTGTACTTCACATTCGGTGCTCCTTTCCATCTTGCGTCTGCACAGCTTTCAAAAGACTGACGAACTCGACACACAATACCACTTCGCTCTCATTTTCCTCGTGCGTGCGCTGTTGTACGGGCACCGTCCACGTGGTCTCAGAGCTTGATGACGAAAATGACAAAATGCGGATGGTGTGTGGATGTAGTCGGCCCAAGTATATTTTGGCTTTTATCAGTGGCACACGAGATGCATTGACAATGTAAGTTTGATTGCATTATAATTTTCTTGCTAGCCTATCTAGTTGAAGCCACTAGATGCGGCGCTGCTGCGATGCTCTTTCAAAATATTGCAGAAAAAGAGAACAACAATGTGGACAAGATGTTGTTTACATCACAACTGAAACCAAGCCATTCACACAGAACGCATATTTCACACATTTTCTAGAGGGACACCGTTGGACTCGTTCCGAAGATGAACTAAGCTTTTACGGGTTTGGAACAACATTTCATTTTGGGGTGGAGTATCCCTTTAACATGGTAGATAAAAGCAGCTTGTTTTTTTTTTTTTTCTAACATTATACTATAGGTGTACTACTTATGTATGTGCTGTTGTGGTAGGCCAGTATCAAATCGTATATTTGGCACACTGCCTTTGTCTTGTCCTCACTCAATTTAAAGTGCTCCCACACACCTGAGGTCTTCAGTAGGGGTGCGCCGATCGCTAATGCGCATCTCGTCAGTAAAGCCGGTTCTCTAATCAGCGGTAAATTCCATCAGGTGCGTGATTTCACATAGAGCAGCTGTTAATACACAGAGCCGTTGTTAATAGAGTAGATGCGCAAATCCACGTTCATTTTCAGCATTTATTTGCACATCTGCTCAGTTAACAACCGGCTTTACTGACGAGATGCGCATTAACGCACCCCAGTCTTCAGCATTTTTATCTTCTCTTCCAGATGAACTGAATAATGACGTTAACGACGTTCACTCATGGACGATTCATATTTAAGCACGAATGATAAACGTTACGAGGGGATGGCAATTGTTAAAAAAAAGAAAAGAAGAATATCTGAATCTCAAACTCACAGAACAAATGTAATATAGTCCACCACAAAGAGAAACAAACATCAGCATATATTCCTTATCTGACAGCAACACTTATATTCAGTCTGGTAAAGCATTGAATACTGTGTGCTCCCTATAAACACATTCCTTCAGTCTACAACAAAGACATAATTGCCAAACCTGCTGCACTCATACTTTTCTCCCCATCTGTCTTTCAAAGCCATGTGCATTATCTCAATTGCATCTCCACGTGAGAGAGGTAATGGATTAATCTTACTCGATACAAAATCCACACCTTCTGATTACATCAGATGCACCGCTGCAATACAAAGGGTGGGTTGATGACATTTGACAAGCACCTCCCCCTCCCACCCCGTCACCTCCATCCCCCAAGCTGCTTTTGTACGGCACAGGCTTTCTATTCTTACTGATGAAAATTTAATTTGCTCTTATCTGTACGGCTAAGCTGGGGAAAAACACAAATCCGCCTAAACCGCCATCTCCCTTTCTCCCAGACTCTCGCAGGTATTATTACACCGATATCGACACAGACGAGGAAGATTAATTGCAGGTGTCCCCAGACCGACAACTATTCGAACACACATCAATGATGAGCTGATGGATGAATAAAGCGAGAGGCGAGACGAGATAGATGAAGAGAGTAACACTGATTGAACACAAGTTAGAAGGGAGAACAAGAGAGAGAGAGATAACATTGTCAGGCGGCTGAGGTTGACAGCAGGAGAAGGGAAGCACCTAGAGGATCAGATTCTCTCCATCTGACACCCCTCCCCATTCTTCCTCTTTGTCAGTCAGATCCACAGCACTTCAGACAGCTGCATGTAGCTTTCTATTAACTATGCTGACACACAGCTATCTTCATCCACAGAGATTCTGCACTCAAAGGAAATATTTAGCTTCGTTTCAGGAAGGAGACTGGAAAAGAACGTTTTCTCCTCATTCAGTGAAGCAAATATTATCTTAGAGCCCATAAATCATATTTGGGTCCTTCTTTTCTTGATTGAGACTCTGAAAATGTCCTGCCAGATTTGTAAATGACCACCTCAAACTCTAGCCTTAATGCTAAAAGGCTGCTGGAACCCTCAACATAAACTTCCATTAGGTCTTGCTCAAATTGTCATGTGAAAATAGTAGCTTGACTTAAAGAAGACACCACTGGATCTGTTGTTGTGACTCAAAGTAAAAGTGCAAATGCCAAGCAACTTGCTTTAATGATGCCCAGAACAGTGCCATTTATTGGCTTAAAAGGTAAAAGAGTTCTGTCAATTAAGTGTGGTGTCACAAATCACAGCACAGGGAGCACGTTATGTATTGATTCTCTCAAAAAGAGAAAAAACATTATGATTTAAAAATCTTAAGTGGTCAAATAAAGTAGACTCCTTGACTTTTAGAGTAATTGGAAATCCTGCTCGTCGAGTTCAGAGGTCTTTGATTTTATTCTATAAAGAGCTCTGGTGACAACTACTTTGGAAAAAAAAACCACCAAAAGGACAAAGACAAAAAGAGAAAGAATTGAAAAAGAAAAAATAAGTGGCATGTGAACTTTAAAGATCACATCTAGTGTTTAAACTGGTAACAAATTCACTCACCTCTCCCTGAAGTTTAACTAGTCGCACTTTCTGTGGGACCTGTGGTGGTTCTACGATGTTTGTTCTTTGCATCACTGTTCTCTTTCCTCCAGGTTGAGGCTGAGCGACTGGCCCTTCTGATGGGTTGGTCTGAGCAGCACCTAGTCTTTGAATGTTTTGTGGGGTCATGGTCCTCTTCTGCTGCGGTTGCCATTGACCCTGCGTGCTGGCTTCAGGAGCAGCGTTCTGTTGCTTCTGCGGCCCAGACCAGCCTGAATTAGTGTTCTGCAGTCGGGCCTTCACATTTGGACGAGGGGAACTAAGACCTGACAAAGGGTTCTGGGGGGTGCCGTTAGAGGTCAGTGAAGGGACCGGCTGTGGGGGTTGGGCTGCAGGGAACGGTGTGGGGTTCTGAGTTTGTGGAGTCTGGTTTGGGTTCTGGCTGCTTTTCCTATCCATCAGCTCTTTTTTGCGCATCCCAGCCTGCATCTGTCTGCGCTGCTCTTTACGCTTGAGGATCTCTTCTCGCAGACGCTTCTGTTCCTCGATCTTCAGTCGGTACTGACGTGTCTCCTCATCTTCATCTGGGTCCTAAACAAATACATTTTTGGATAAAAAATTAATTAAAATTGTCGTCAGCTTTAATTTTTTGGCTGGATGAAAAAAAAGGTGTAAAAATACAGTAATGTATGTTTAAGTTTGTTTCGTTTTAGTATAATCAAAGTTGAGCGTTCATCTCTATGCCCAATTATACACAACAAATCTGAAGGATTAAATAGAGTTTGCACATCACTTCCTTTGGTGTGCATACACACACACACACACACACACACACACACACACACACACACACACACACACACACACACACACACACACCAGTTCAACTGTAGTCCAATTAAAATGTATACATGCTGGACAGTCAAGCTACATTTGGATTATCTGTATTTATTTGTCTAAACTGGTATGATTTCAGACAAAAAAAAAAGAAATTTTAATTGACTAATATTTAAGGTAAGCATTAAAAAAAAGCTTTGCTTGTCCGTTTCATTGTCATGACAACTTATGTGGTTATTTTCATGCCAAAACTCAGGTCGGAAATGAAAAATTATCTTTATAATCTATTTTCTTAAAAAAACTAAGCTTTTACAGAAAGTATCAGCACAAAAATAGTAAAAAGGATAGCCAATCAGCCAAAACATTAAATCATTTAGCAGACGCTTTTATCCAAAGCGACTTACAAATGAGAACAATAGAAGCAGTCAGGTCAACAAGAGAACAACAACAGTATACAAGTGCCATGACAAGTCTCAGTTAGTCTAGTACAGAACGCATAGCCAGGTTTTTTTTTTTTTTTTTTAAATAGATGAAAACAACAATATTGCCGTGTTTCCACCGCAGGAACTTTACCCAGGAACTAGGGACTTTGGCCTGGTACTTGGTGTGTTTCCACCGCAGGAACCAGGAACTAAATAAAGTTCTGCTGTTTGAAAATTTACTGGATTTGCGTCGTCATCCCACTCGCAAGACGAATGCGCAAAGTCTGAACTACCGAGGAGGATGCACGTCCAAAATCAGCGTACTTCGTATTGAGAAACATGCGCAGACCTACGTCACCAGTCTATTAGCCTAATCTACCCGGTACTTTACACCGCAGTGGAAACGCAGAAAGCAACAGGCCTGGAGGTAAAAAAGTTCCTGGTACAAATGTTACGGGTAATTTTGGTGGAAACGCGGCATATGACTATATAAACTAATCAATGAGTGTATTGCAGTGGAATAACCCAGTTCAAACAGAACAAATGTAGCATTTTAAATAGTGGCTACTGCAAAAGTCTATGGATGGAAAACATGCTGAATGTTAACCCCTCCCACATGATCATTCATGCTACGCAGTATTACCTCGGAAGTGGTGCTTGACTGTGCAGCTGGACACTCTTTCTTCATCTCAGGCACACTGGGCTGCTCTGGTGCTTTGGCAGCTCCCTGCCCCTGTGCCACAGATGATCCTCTTCCTGCCGGTCCAGCACGTGCAGCCTGCCCTTGCCTAATATTCTGTGCTGCCCTGCTAACAGGCTTTGCTTGCCCACCAGGCACTGGCAGGCAATTATTGTTGCTTGTGGCGATGGGCAGCTCACGGAGATTGCTGTTGCGTTGAGTAGAAAACTTCTGCAGTGGAGAAGGAGGCATCTGAAGAAGAGGAGGTGGTGGTCATATATATGGGTTGACGATTCATAGTACTGCAAAGACTGAAAATCAGTTCAACTAACAACACTTTTGCTCAAAAAGCTATTGAGCTGACATACATGAATTAACTATGTTTATTTATATTATATATTTATCTTGACAAATACACATTTGAATGGCTAACCATTTTGGGTCTGGCATGGTTATTTCGTTGCTGGTTGCCCTGAGGTTGGCACTGCATCTGTCTTTGGTCGCTTTGAATCATCCGGGGAAAGTGGGGCTGAGAGAGGTGCACCATGGGATGTTGGTCCCTTGGGTGGTGTTGGTGGTGCTGTTGGTGTTGGGGTGGAGGCTGGGTGTGAGGTGGACCCTGGAGGGGCAAGTCTTGTCTGTGTTGCTGGTGCAAGGATTGATGGGATAGTGGCAGATCATGGTGCATGGGCAGCTGCATTAAACCCTGAATACCACAAAACACAAAGAATACAGCCTGAATAAGACCTCAAATCAAATATACAGAAAATAATCCAGAGCAAAGTTGTAGCCTTGATCAGACGAATGAATTAGATCAAGCTTTAGGACATTTATACTGAAATGTAGGCCAGTCATGATTGAGAATGTGGGTACCTTTGAAGTCAGCGCTGTATATATTTCAGTAGTCTTACAGACAGATCATTTTTCACTATTATCGTAGTGTACAACTAAAATCATTTATAATCTCAAGCCAAGGAAAATAACACCAATTTGTGTTTAATGACGATTAAGAATAATTTTTTTCATTAAAGAAAGCTAGACCTGATGTGTAACTACTAACCCAGTGACCTCGAATAACCATGAAGTGACAAACAGTGCTAACACAAGAGGGCAGTCTTATCTGCTGCTTCAAATGAAGACTGCAGCTTCTCTTTGCACAGGAGACCACTACACCTACGTCTTACAAAAACAGCTGTCCAACCAAGCTAAAACACCTTAGGTATGGCTCTTTGTCATATACAGGACTGTACACAGACTTTGTGGTCAGTATGATTTATTTTTATTTTTTTAAAGAAATTAAAGGGGTCATATGATGCAATTTCAAGCTTTCCTTTATCTTTGAGTGTTACAAGCTCTTGGTGCATAAAGATCTGTAAAGTTACAAAGACTAAAGTCTCAAATCCAGAGAGATATTCTGTATCAAAGTTAAGCCTCTGCCACACTTCCTAAAACGTCTCGCTCAAACACGCCCCACATGTCTACTTCACTGTGTGGAAATATTTGCATAATGCCGCAGCAAAGAAAGAAGGCGTGGTTTCAGTAACAGTTAGTGTTGAAGCAGTCATGTCAGAGAGATGCTGCGTGTATCTAGGCGAAAACAAAAGCACTTTATTTGGCCTTCTGAAAGTGGATGCATTCAGAAATATTTAAGATTACTTACAACAGAACAGCAATGCATTTTATGGACGACCGTTTCGTGAACCTAGGAGAGAAGGTAATTCTGATTTTGCTACGATAATCTGCCGCTTTCAGAATCAGCTACGTCATCACTGTGTCTGTCACGTGACTCTGTTCCCTTTTTATTGGTAAAACTAAGGACATTATTAACTGTCTTTACATTTATTTTGAAAGATGAAACTTGCAATTATGGAAAGGGGCATTACATTTCTGAGGGGTTAACTCCGTGTCAGCGCGCGCTCTGAACGGTAAAGGGGCAGAGATTTCAGACCTCCATTTATTAAGGAGATCGGTCACAAATCTCATCATCCGAGCCAACGTTTTTTGAGCAAATTTCAAAGCCGCACCCGCCCGCCATCCGCTGATTGTTTTGCGGTCTATGGCCATGCAATGCTTTGCTGAAGCGAGCCGCAAAAAAAAGCCATTGTCTGTTCTAGAAAGGATGCAGCAAA
Organism: Carassius auratus; assembly: GCF_003368295.1. Taxonomy (NCBI): domain Eukaryota; kingdom Metazoa; phylum Chordata; class Actinopteri; order Cypriniformes; family Cyprinidae; genus Carassius; species Carassius auratus. Next base: position 14,484,582 of record NC_039274.1, read on the forward strand.
GATATTTAATGCTAATGTATGAGGCATAGGCCTACGCTGAGTTTCATTTGCGATGAGATGCGCTCTAGTTCACAGTGCAGTGCAAGTGAACGCGGCGCGCTGGTGCTTCCATGTCACGGTTATCATTGTCTGCTATATTTGCTTTTTATTTATTAAAATACACGCAATTGGTTGATGAAACATTTATTAAAATTAAGACAAAATTTGTACAAAACGAAATTCGTTTTTAAGAAAGATTTTCTACAAAGCAAAATTTTATGAAGTGGTAAATATCATGTCTGACGATTTACAAAACTTCATTAAGTGGTAAAAACCATGTCTCCCGATATATTGCGCATCTTATGATCCTATCTAAAAAATGTTTGTAAAAAATATTTTAATGACACGGTTTTGGCGGTTATAGAGTTCTAATGACGGTGTTCAACTATAACCGCCGGTCTCACGGTTATATACGAACCGTCACACCCCTATAGAGAAGATGCGCAAATCCACTTCATTTTCAGCGTTTATTGGCCCATCTTCTCAGTTAACAACGGCTCTGTGTAGTAACAGCTGCTCTATGTGAAATCACGCACCTGATGGAATTAACCGCTGATTAAAGAACCGGCTTTACTGACGAGATGCGCATTAGCGATCGGCCGATCGTGATCGGAGCACCCCTACTTATAACGGTAGTGTATGACTGCCTCATTTATTACTGAGTTCCAGGATTGTGGAAAATACAAAATAAATGCCAAATAATTAAATTTTTTCCTATACTACATTTTTCATGCCATGCTTTAAATTAACATGCAGTATTCAACATGCCAGCAAGGCCATGCAGATTTCTGGTAAACTGACTTACTCTCTGGCGTACCTGCATACCAAACTGCATGTGCTGTGAGTTAAATGGGGGTCCTTGCTGTTGGGGCGAAAAGGGCTGCCTGTGACCCCCAAAGCCACGAGGTCCTCCATGCTGCGGGGCCAAACCTGTCCGAGAGGGCTCTCTTTGGAAAGTACCGCCTCCTTGAGACCCTTGGTTCTGCCCAAGCCCCAGAGAGCCAAATCCAGGGCTTCTGAGTCCCCCTTGTAGGGGGAATGATGGCGGGCCTTGCCCCGATAATGAAAGACCCCTGTTATTCATGAGGGGGGCAGGACCTGGCTGGTCAAATAAGTGCTGGCCCAAAAAACGTGGTTCTAGAAAAGAGAAAAGAAAGGAATAAAAGATTTAACGTGAATGAGAAGCCAGAAACCTAAAGCATCAATTCTGACTGCTTCAGTTGCTGGTAAATGACTGGATGGAATAACAAGAGACAAAACAGATATTGAGAACATTGCAGGTATAGTCTATGCAGACAACCAGTGTGACCACCTTAGATTGACCTTACCACCGGGGAAGAAGTGCTCTGGATCCTGATGATGTGGCGGTGGTCCTCTCCATTGCTCCTGGTGGGGTAGAGGCCGCTGAGGTGGGCCAAAATTCCCTTGGAGATGTTGCTGGAAATCAGGAGGAGCCTGAAGGTGGACAGACAACAGCAAACATCACATTGAATCCACAGAAAACATTAGGACTATTTCAGCACCAAAATATTATTGTCGACACATGAGTTTCAAAGCCAAAAAGCTTCTTATTTGTGCTCCTTATCTTCTTATTTAAAATGTAACCCTTCATATTAAGATCCATATCCATTCTCAGTCCTCACTTAACCCTTTGCCCCCCAAACTTGTCCAGAGGAAAGACAGATAATGAACGTTATTAATCCTGCAGTTGAATACCAATCCCCTCTCCTTTATTCTTTGAAAATATCCCTTGCTTTTAAGAAATTAACCTTCGTTCGAAGGGCCACACTCCAGCAAACTGTGATGCTTAGCACTTCTTTACTCATTATAAATGACTTAAGATGTAATCAAACTTTTAATCCACGTTTTCAGCTCTAATCTTCAGTCGGCCAGTGAGTGTCACCAAGGCCAGCCAAGTTGCTTAACAGAAGGTCAATCAGGCAGCTTAGCTAAGCAATGGCCGAGAGGGAGCGGGAGAGAATCACATTGTGATTCTTCATTTCTCTATTCAAAAGGTCAGCTCCTGTAACACAGTGGGAGCTTAAGTACATTCACAATACCTTTGCAAGTTTGCATTCATTTGATAAAAGGAGCATGTCCTTTTGGGGAGCTAATCTTTCGTAAATACCCATGGATCGGTTCAATATGTTACCAGTTAGGATCTGCCTGGGAGATATATAGGGAGTGAGAAAGACAAATGCCAAGCATGGGCTGCTGCAATTTTTGAGACAAGCCTCAAGTGTCTTAAAATACACTCTGCAACTTATTCATTTCTGCTGTTTAAGTATCTGACAAATTCTCAAAGATCAAGGTAAAGAAAAGTATAAATATATACACACACACACACACAGAGAGAGAGAGAGATAATTCAGTGAGTGCGGTAACTAATCTAAACGCCTCTGATTGGCCAGTGCATTCATTAACTCACTCAACAGAAACGTGTTTGACTGGTTATAATGCTCAACATGGAGAAAAAAAACAAACAAACAAGAAATCAGATGCAGTGTAAGCAGTTCTAAATGTAATGCCACAAACACTTTTCATTACATTTTTACATTTCACTTAAACGGCAACAGAAGAAGTTGATTTATTTTAATTGTGCTTTATCTTAAATTTTGGTAGTATTTTTGCCCCAAGCCCTCATTAATTTCTGACCCTGATATACAAACACAAAACATCAAATATGAAAAACTAGTTTCTTACATTTCTAGACTAATTTCTTCAATATTTCTAAGTGTTTTATTTATAAATGTTTTATATATACAAAAATCCTTCTAATGGTGCTACTTTCTAACATAGAAGCAATTTATCCATCCAACTAATGCTTCACTTTGTAATAAATGTTGTTTACAAAAGAAAATATAACTTTAAACTTCTACTAACTTGTAAAATAAAGCCAGGCTATGTTTTTATTTTATACAAATTTACTAAAGCAGTATCAAACATAAAATACAATATAAATAGGTAGAATGGAGATTAATATTCAAAAACTCTGCAGTAGTAAATATTCAGAGAAATTATGGATCAGCCTATTGTAAAATGAGATTGGATCATATGCTAATGTATGATAATCAAGCACCCAGAGGGCTAATGGACACCGCTCCGTGCAAAATGCCAATGGCATTTTAAATTGTGTCTTGTCTATATCAGAATGGCTATGGGAGGCAGACAGCTGGAAATGTGTCATGAATGTGTGTGTGTAACTTCTTTTATATTCAGCAATTTTAAAAAAATGAACAATCATTTTAAATGTCCACAATGTGCCCAAACAAGGGGTCACAGTAAATGATTAGTTGACAAACACATGAACATAAACTTTCCTTTTCACAATCAGGAATTTAGGTATAGGACACTCAAGATTCACATAAACTTTTACTATCAAGAGAGAATTTCCCAAGTGTTCATCTTGTCAGAATACATGGTCCATTAAACACATTTTGCTGGATTGCAAAGTTTGTTTTGAGGTATTTAGACGCTTTAGTTTTAATTTTGAATAAAAAACATTTACTGTTATAATTATTAGTAGTATTAGTATTATTATTATTAATGTGGAAAAGCTGAGAATATTTTTTTATATAAATTGAAAGTACAGCATTGTTACATTTGTTACAGTTACATTTATTTGTTACATTTATATTATTTACATCAAGCTTTTGTATGGTAATAGTGTATATTGTTATTAAAATTTCAGAATGTTTCACTTGATTATACATTTAGTCAGGAATTATAGTTTGGAAAAATTAACTAGTAAAATGTTTACACATTATGTGAAAACTAGTACAAGTATTTAAATACATAAAAAGAGACTTTCTCATGTTTAAGATCTCTGCTGAATAAAGTGCTTCATTCTTTTTTCTGAGGAAATCTCAAATCCTGAGGTAATCCAAATCACATCTTCAAGTGTGAATTTGGTCTTATTCTTCTCATTGCGAAGCAAACTTTATTTTCTGTTGTATTTTCTGTTGTATGGGCGTATTCAAGCCGCGCGCTTCAGTAAAACATTATAAATCTAATGGTCACATTAGAAGATAATAAAGGGAGACGTGAAAGACTGGACATTACATTGATTTCATATGGATTACTTTATCATAGAATGTTTGTTTTCGGCAGCACTTGTTTAGTTTAAAAGTAGACATGCCAAGCTTTCTATAGATATCTCTCTCATGTCTCTTCGTTGACTATTCACTGAGGTAGTTCATTTTAATGACGTGTGTCTAATTGAAGATCAGCACAGACAAAGGCTGCAGACAGCACACCTTGTTTGTTATTTTTATTTTATAAGTGCACAAAGTTTTGTTATTATGTCTGTATACAAAAAAGTAGACCCTTTACAGATTTGATTGATGTTTTGCTCTTATCTGTACGATCAAAACTGAAAGTGTAATTGAAGTTCTTTTCGGGGCCATGTTGATGAGACGCTGTTTCGTTGTGAAAGCGAAAATACTTTGTTTAGTCTTCCAAAAAAGTTTTATTCACAACACTGTTTCAGAACAGTTCAACCTAAATATGATTTGCCACTGATAATTCAAACGAGAGTTTTGAGCAGTGTAGAGCAGCGGTTCTCAATTCCAGTCCTCGTGCCCCACTGCTCTGCACATTTTGTATGTTTATCTTATGGCTTCAAACTTTTGTTCTATTCAAATGTAAGTGCCCTTTGAAGTGGACATCACAGGACATTGATTACGGTTGGACACGAACATATATGTTCCATTCACAGTTCATTGAAGTGTGTGAGAAGTCAATTTAAATTATATTTATTTCCAGAGGTATTTGTTGTCACACTTGTCCGTGTGTGAAGACATTGTGCAGCAGAAATCTGTGAATAAATGTTCCAGAGTGTGGTAAACTTCAACAGAGGTACCCTGCTCAGGGAGTATGGAGCAATGAACACTATGTAGGGAACATGTCAATGGGAACACAGTTCATGCAAGGATCTCACTTCGAACGAGCTGATTATCTGAATCAGGTGTGTTAACAGAGATGTCCAAAATATGCAGAGCTGAGGGGCAGGGGGACTGGAATTGAGGACCGCTAGGGCTGTCAACGAATATTCTAAATTCGAATATGTATTCGAATAGTTAAAAAAAAAAAAAACGAATTTCAAAGGTGAAAATTAATATTCGAATATAAAAAAAATGTGTAAAAAAGGCCCGCGGTAGTAGAGGCGTGGTTGTCTGCTTTGCGAGTGCAAACTGAGAGTTCTGGGACAGGTCACAGCCTCACAGGAGTCGCACTGTCTGGCACAGCATCACTGCTGAAAGTTGACGCGTCTTCATGGAAGATGGCAGAACGTGCAGAGCCCAACTCGACCGCAGCAGAGAAAATGAGGTAAAATTGTTGACCCACAAGATAAAGTTGTATGCAAGCTATTTAAGATACAGTTAGCATACCATTCAACTACTAGAAACATGAGGTCACATTTCAAAAATGTACACCCAAATGAGCATGGCATAATGTGTGGAACTCCAGCTAAACAGTCACGTCTTGACACTTAACGTTACTTTGCATCGCCCGCCGCAAGCACTTTTTCTGCAACACGACAAGAGGCCATAACGGATAAAATAATTTAGTTCATTTGTAAGGACAGGAGACCGGTCAGTATCGTGGATGGGGCTCGCTTCGGGGAGTTCTGTCAAGCAATGGATCCGAGGTTTGATTATTTCTCGTTTCATGTCAACGAAAAGTTCGATGTATACCACAGCACAGTTCGCTCGGAGCATTCAATGTCAATTCTATATGCTGTAAAACTTCAATTAATATTAATAATATTTGTTTCAATAACTGAATAAAGCCTGCTATATTTGGGACAACAGTCGGGACTTTAAATTGCTTGCACAAAAATTAGTCTGTTCATTTAAACCATTATGCGCAGAGAACGTGAGGGTGAGAGAGCGTGAGGTCTGCAGTCTTGGCCATTAGTTGATTTCCTTGTTTTTGTGTAGGTAATACGTTGTCATATATGTTTAAACTTAAATAGACTATCTATACAAGTAGTTATGTCTCTTTGTATTATTTTGGCCTGTTATTGGCATAATGCGCGTCATTGACAACATGCGCAACCAGATGTTCGAATATTCGTGTATTTTTTAGAGGGAATATTCGAATGTCATTTTTGAGCAATTTTGACAGCCCTAAGGACCGCTGGTGCAGAGTAGCGCTTTTTATTTGTAGTTTTTCCCGATCACCCGTGATCATGTTCCCAATGGATGCAAAAAAATGGCTCCTTTGTAGTGGGTTTCATTGTTTTTGTCTTGTCACGCTAGTGTTCTGACCGCGACAGGGCATCACAATATGTTAAGGAGCGCAACATTTCCGTCACACACTTGAGGCATTCGGCGAATCACAATGCACTGGATAGCTGGCCAATCAGAGCACACCTCGCTTTTTAGACCGAATGAGCTTTGTAAAAAAACTATGCACAGAGGAGAAACAATGTACAGTATGTGGAAAATAATGTGTTTGTTGAACCTTAAACCACATAAACACATTTCATTACACCAAATACACAAAATAATGTTCTTTTTAGCAACATCATATGACCCTTTTAAATGCTCCCCACCCTTTCAAACACCAAGTTTTAATTTCATATCCATATTCCAAACTGAAACACTGAACTATACATCCTATAGACAGCAGTAGTAAAAAGGATAATCAAAGTCCTTTTAACAGAGAGGAAAAAGAAGAGAACTGGGAAAACAAGAAGAGTTCAGAAGGTCTCCTCCTCAGCAGAAATCACTTTAGCTACAGCACGGGCAGCTGCCTGATAGCTCCTCTACATCCTTACACACAAATAAAGGGATTTTACATCTGTTCTGTTTTCACAGTCTCCTTATCGATTTAAATTGGCAGATTGAGCACACATATGATGATGTTTTTAGATTTCTAGAGACATGCCATCCACACAGCAAGACAAATATTGCTTTCGGTGGCTACGTGCCAGTCAAACCAAGAAATACCATGATGTCTTGACCGTAACACACTGCAGTTTTATGCAAAGTGAAATCAATTAATTGTATCTTAAAGCAAGGTGAGGTTACTTACCGGGGGTCTCTGTGGACTGAAGTTAGGCCTCGGTTGGTTCTGCACAGGAGGCACTGAGATTAAATGGAAATAGAGAAAGCATGAGTCAGACAGGAAAAGGGATGCAGAACCAGATAGTGAAGCAGGGTAACAGACACCATGAAAGTCTCTTCTTGTCACGTGTCTAAACCAAGGTTTGTCACAGCTGGTCACAGAGAGGGGGCTGTTTTGCTGATTAAACGGTGCATCTCTCTCGCTAGCAGACTGGGCCACCTAATGAGATAACTGACAGTCAAAGGGAGTCATTTCGCTGTGAAACATTTCACCTCCGCAGATGTGTGCATGTCAGAAATCTGGTTTAATGCTGATGGACTGCCTAAAGAGTGAAGGCCATACAAAAGGGGGGAATAAACTCTTTAAAAGGACCTGAGCAAAAATGCAAGTAAGCATCAGCCAAAAATGCAAAGGCCTTAAAAAAAATGAGCAGGGAATCTGCTTGTTAAGTTGTGAGGAATACTGTTTCTGAGTCCAAGCCTGTACTCATTTAAGTTGAGAATACCATGTCAACAGCCATTTATGATCACTATTTAATCGTGGGGTCACATTTAAACTAAGCTTTAAAGAACTACCGTGTACACTAGGGCTGTGACGGTAAGGGATTTTTTCTTAACGTAGATGAAGAAGCAACAATTCACGCAGTTTGGCGGTTTATCGCACCCCAAACCCCTAACCAAACACCCCCCCCCCCCCAACACCTACCTTCACCTGTGTGGAAAAACGCAAACTGCTTAAACTTTAAATAATATTATTTAACTTTAAATTAGGCTACATTTAAAAAAAAAATAATAATAATTTAAAGTGCAACGAGGCTTTTTTCTGATTTGGGTTTTTCAAAGTGCAACATAAAAAAGGAACATCAGGCCAGTCTATAGTCTAAGTTTATATTCCGCATCCAACTGCTATATATATATATATATATATATATATATATATATATATATATATATATATATATATATATATATATATATATATATATTTATTTATTTTATTATAATTTTTTTTTCACTTTGTTCACCCACTGTCCATTTATAATAACTTTCTTCCTGACCTGACCATTCACGCTAATTGTAGATCTGGCTTCCAGAATCTCACATTTAAATATTCACTACTGAAAGTGAAGAGAGAAAACAAATAAAAAAGTAGTCTGTATTGTATTTGTAAATTATATTTGTTATCATATTCGTCTTGTCCATAACAAAATAAGTTTTACATTTTGCTGTCAACACAATAGGAAAAGTGTCACAGAGAAAGAAAAAATTAATTTGTAGGTTGTACAAAAATTGTAACCCATTTGTTATTTTAATTTGTCTTGTCAAAATCCAAAATTCGTTTAACATTTTGCTGTGAACATAGCAGGAAAAACATCATTTAAAAATATAAGCAGAATATGAACAAAACCGTTGGCTTGTAGCCATTGCAAAATTAAATCACTTTTTAACCAAACAATTTAATGTCCCTAAGAAGAATGTCCCGAGTCAGACTTCCCTGACGTGGGTTTCTTAGCAGTAAACTGACAATTTTTCAGCCCACGCTGAACATACTTCAAGGACAATACATCCTTTGCTTCGCCATCCTTATTCTGCTCTGTCACTCATCTACAACTTGCCTTTTCTGAGGGCCGTATATCTACCACCGGTTAGCCTGCTCTGAGGACCATTATGCACATGCTGCGCACACAGACCCTGCAAAGAAAATACATGTCACACAAAGCACTGGGCCATGACAGTCCGGAGCGCAGGCTGTACCGGTAGCAAAGAGTGAGTAAAGCGCAGATATGCTGTTCTGAAAGGACGTCGTGAACGGGATATTGTTAGACCCCCCGCTCCTGTTCAAATTACACCAGCATTATCCTCAGCTACCATGTTTTATTCAGGAATTTAATCCCGTGTCACAAGAAATCTGGTCATGTCCCGTGGTTACTGAACCAAAGCAGACCTCTAGCTTCCTCCTGCAAATACCTTGCAAAAAAAAGTGCGGTTAGATGACCTCAACACCGAAGTCAGCATCTCATTACCGCAGTAATGGGGTTATCTTCACAACCCTAGTGTACACTACAGTCACCGGGCTCAAGGCATCCCAGACATCAATATTTCTACAATCCATAAAAGATGAATCACTGTCTGGCCATTAAAAGTCACAATCATGATCTTTTTGCAGTATTAACACCACACCTTGAGTGGATATTAGCAATCTTAGCTGTTACAGCACCTAATACAGAGTTTGGAATTGATGGCATGAGTTGATTATGAAATATATTTTTAAAGGATTTCATATGGTTTCCTGAGGTGTGCTTGTAAACATATGGGTTTTTTTCTCCATCAAAAAGTGTCAATTTTGAGATAAATGGTCATTATAAAAGGCTTATTTTAGCCTTCTGATTTAAATGCTCTGTTGGAAGGGCATGTTTAGCTGTGAGACTTCAATATAAATGACCACTGCTGTGATCGGATAATATCTTTGCATATAAAATGAGTATTATAAGTGGAACTCTCTTGAAAATTTTACTGCCTTTTTACTATAACAGCCAACAAGACTCGAATTGACTGCTTTGGCTATTTAAAACCTATTTTTTGAACGCTTGGTTTATAAATTAATCATGATATAGATAGTGGGTGGTTTTCAAGCAACTATCAGGAACAGTGAGATGTTAAACATTTAATTAGTGGCTTGAGTCACTAATGCATACACAGAAGTAAAACACTTGACAAAGTACTTCTGTACACGAGCCCTAACATATTACACCAACCACAGGTCATGATGATCATGAAATGCACTTTTTTTTTTCTCCGAGGTTAGTTTATAAAGTTTGCGAAGAGTTTGGCACCAAAAAAGGCTTTCATTTGAAGAACAGATAGGAGTTGTTAAGAAAACCTCCTTGATTACATAAAACAATGACACATGTTAAGGACTGTGTCGAGGAGAATAGTGGGAATGATTTTCCTGATTAAAAATCTGGTGAAGGGTATAAAAAAAAATTCATATTTTGAACTGGGGTTAAAACGGTTAGTTTTGAGTTCTTAAACTAAACGTTCTTGTTTTTATTGCAGAGTGACCTCTATTATGTGTTAATACCAAGACAATTTTGATTCATGACCCCTTTAACAAGCAGATAGGCACTTTACAATTTTAAAGATGTGTTACAGCAGACGCTTAGACAGCCTCCATTCACCTAACTATATAAAAATCAGGTTGGTGGTCTTTGGGGCCATACCTTGCACAGGTGAGGAGGAGGGTCCTCTGAAGTGAGGGTTGATGTGAATGTTCTTGGGGTGATGCTGTTGATGCTGCTGGTGTTGGTTGGGATGTGCATGTGAGTGCCGCAGCGGTGAGTTCAATGAGCGAGGTACGTGCGGGTCATGTTGTGTTCTGGGTCCCGGGGAATGGTGGGCCAGACGTGGCATCAACAGCTGCAGTGGCTGCTGAGGAATTGGGGTGCCCGGGTCCGGGAATAGCCCAGGACCTCCACTGCCCCTCAGACCAGGCAGACGAGACTGATGGTGGTGATGCTGAAGTGGAGAAGTCATTCTGAGTTGTTGCTTTAAAAAAAGAGAGGCGAAATAGAAAGACCATCAATCAATAACATAAGCTCAATCTCTTTTACCCTTTTCTTTGACTCCTTAAACTCACAAATACACACTGTTGTCTCTTGAAAAACCTACACATTTTAGATTAATTCATCATCAGATGAAGACCACTTGTACTTTATAGACGGGTGGAGATGAATTCAATAAAATCATTACAGCAGTGCTGCTATCTATATACCACTGTTTGAAGCATAAAGTAAAAGAACACATCAGTGTTGAGGAATGACAAGTCATGTCAAAAGCCTTTTGCCTTTTCTATGAAAGAAAATCAGCTTAAAAAAAAAAAAGGTGCAGCTCGAACGAACAGCTCAAGCGCAAAGGGATTACACCCTCGACAGATATTTAATAATAAAATAAGCGCAGAAAGCTAAATCCTTCAGCAAAGTACAAATTTAATTTGGTGTAATGCTTCCTCAATGGACTGCCACCAAGTTATTTGCCATAATCCATATATCAACATGGATAAGAGGGAGTGAGAACGGTGATAATTGTCTTTTACTCAAAAGCAAACGGACTCCACTCCACGAGGGTGAGACAAGACACAACTGATGCATTATTATATTTAACAGCCTCAAAAGGTAAATCTAATTTCAATAGATCTGCCTGATCACCAAGGAAGTTAAAATTTGTGTTTGCAAATAGCGGTCACTACTACATTCGACCGACTCTCGATTTGTATGATTTTTTTGACAAGTCAACTTGAAAATGCAACTACAACATGATTCAAGTAATTTTTTCTTTATTAACCCTCTAGTTAAAGAAAAGTATATTCCAAGTGCACCACACATGAAGCTGACATGATGTAAATTCAAAATCACTCGTTAAATATCCTTGCACAAAGGATGCATGAACTACAACTACATCTTGTACAAACTTGTCTCATATATGTTCAAAAAAATAAAAAATACAAGAAAATTGCTTTAAAAAGTCAAGGTAATTCAAATTCAAAGTAAAACACCAGTAAAATTTTATTAACTATAAATGTTCTGTAAAAACAAATGAAACGGCAGCTTTCAACCTGTCACCATGATGCAAAAATTAAATATCATACATACAGTAGTAGTTCTGGACAGGTTTTTATTCGATTACACTGCTTTTCCATGTAAACATGGATGCATTTGACTGTTGTGCTCGCATCTCTTGCAGCATCTCATGCAAAACACAAAAAAAAACGCGGTGCTCAAGTTAAAAGTTGCTCACCTCCCATCTTGCAGTCCTAACTTAAGTGTCCAACTGTTGCAAAGAATGTTATCATTATACACTACCTTTCAAAAGGGGTCAGTAAGATGTTTACCAAGACTGCATTTATTTGATCAAAAATGCTGTTAAACAGGGATGTCCAAACCTGTTCCCGGAGAGTTTAGCTCAAACCTGAACCAGCTCATCAAGGTCTTCTTACTCACTAAACATTTTCAGTCAAGCAAGTTGGAGTTGGTTGGAGCTAAAGCTTGCAGGACATTGGCTCTCCAGGAGCAGGATTGGACAAACTACTGTAAAACCTTAATATAACAGGCCTGCCAATGTTGGGAAACTTTAAGTACCACATTGTGTTTAGTTCACATGCTTAACCTGCACTTTACTTTGCACAGTCATCAAAATCGGTTACTGAGAAAACAAAACAATCATATATACTTGAGGAAAAGACCACTGCTTTTTAGCATGTTTGAATAGAAATCAAAGTTCAGGTCAGAGCGTGGTCTCTTATTACTGGGAACATTTATACACGTTCAAAGTTTTGGTCATAATTAATTGAAAACAGATATGATTCTTAAGTTCACCATCAAGCAATTCAAATACTTCTCTCATAGACTCTTCTGATTCACAAAACTAGATCAACATTACAACTTCCCTCCCAAGACTGGCATCAAAAACCCCAACCACAATGAGGTACTTTCTTTTGTCCTCCACAACTGTGGGGTATAACTGTATAACCAAATGTAAAAATTAAACACTTTATTGCTACTCAGTCAAGAGCAGGGAGTAATTTTCTCTTTTTATTTAGCTGTTAGATTAACATTAATGACAGACAGCAGCAGGTAAATTAGGCAGCTGAAGCACGGATCCAATATACCAATACACATCTGATTTTCTCCCAAATGTTTAAATCAAATTAAGACAACCGTTATATTACGTGAATACTCAAAGGAGTTTTTTATTTATCATTTTGTGAGCATTTGACCATTTAAATAAAATAAGCCAGACAACATGAGTAAAATGTTTATGTGGCTTATAGCATTTAATAATTATTTTTAACATTTTAATTTTTTTCATTCATACATATTGTTTTATATATATTACTTTATACATATTACTTTATCAGTTTAACATGTTAAATAATAAATTTAAGCAGCCCTGCACTCTGCGGGTTTATTTACTTCGATAACGTTCAAAATGACAAGGTTCCAGAAAAGAGTGTGAGTAGAAGCGGAATGCTATCAAATAAAAACTAAAGTGCATCAGTACAATTTCATGGAACAGTGTGAACACAAAGAGTTTTGTTCAATTGGTTCACCTGGTCTACATTTAGTACTTTGGAAGATAACTTTAATGAACTCTAATGTACACCCTAATATTATCATATTACAATAATACATTTTGCTCTCTCACTTGAAGAATGCGCATTAATTCAAGACCACTCTAGGCCTAAATTCAGACCATTGAAAAATGCGTAATCACTATGAAATGCATTAGTAATGCACCGATACTGGTTTCGGTATTGGTCCTAATACTGAGCTCCTGTACTCGTACTCATAAAAATACTTTTTACTGGACTGGTTCTGGAAAAAGTGATATTGTTGCATGCCAAACATTTATGTAAATACTTTCATGATATTATGTGGAGTCTGCTTCTTACTGACTGTGATGTTTTATTTAAAAAAATTATAGAAATAATAATAATATAATAATAATCTCCTTTACCCACTTGCAACAATGACAACTGCGCACACCTTCTGCAATGGTAACTTGGCTGATAATAACTGCTGGCCATATGACTGGTGCATCTCAAATTTTTAATTGAAGGTGTCGTACAACAAAATTGTATGAGTGTTATTAGAACAGGTTCAGTTGGAGCATTTGTATTGTGTGTGTGTCATTTCAAACCATCAGTCTCTTACCTGCATTCCCAAGTTCATTTGCATCAGTGGAGGCCTTTGCTCATTTATTCTTCCTCGACCTCCGACTCCATCACCGCGGAAACCTCCCATTCCAAATAGAGGGAAATTGCCTCTTCCACTGACTCCTCGTCCTCCTGATCCTCCCCTTCCTCTGATCCCACCTCTACCTCCCATTCCTCCCCTCCCTCCATCCGCTCCTCTTCCTCGTCCTCCAAAACGGCCCTGCTTCCTCTGACGTTCCCTTTCCTCAAACTCCCACAGGTCTGCTTTAGCATCATCAGAGAGCTCTGAAAGGAAAGACAAATAAAAATACAGATTTATTTGAAAATGACAGTTATTATCTTAGAGATAATAAGTGGTAATATTTGAAAAACGAGGCAGCTGATAGTTATGAAGGATCAATTTAACCTTTTTCTTCCTGATCATAAATAGGATAATGTCAATAAACTGATATTAATATAGTAACTTGTTTAGAAGCACTTGGTTAAGTAAAAAAAAAAAAAAAAAAAAAGGGACACAATGCCAGCTTTTTTTTTAAAAGTCTGGAATGTTATGGTGACAATTTTAGCCATCAAAACAGAATATAAAATTACATCAGAAATATCAGCTACTAGGGCTGTCACTTTTGTGAAAAAATCATTTTCGATTTTTAAGACATAAGTGTTCATTGAATCGATTGTAAAATCGATTTTCCATGTCTAAATAAAGACTGTTTCCTTTTTCAACGTCAAATAACGGACGGATGTAAAGAGAGCGCTGGAAACGCACAAGTCAGTAGTATTTCTTATTTATTGGCATGAAGTTTCTGGCAGAAGAACAAAAAGCAACAGGAGTACAACATTCTCAAAAAAATATATATGCAGAGGGGACGGCTGCCATAACAAAAGAAAAACATCACTGCAGGCTTCAACCCGGCTGCATTTATGAATTCAAAAATCTCCAGGATTACTTTAAATAATGATTCTATCATTTCAAACAACTGTTGAAAAAACTTGAGAGGACTTGAGAAGCAGGCCATGTGTGAATTTTTTTATTTATTTATTGAACGTAACCGACACTTAGGCTAGGCAGCACTAGGCAGGCATGAAACATGCAAAAAGGTTAGGGCCATTACAAATTTATTGGACAGGAAAACAAGTCGATCAACATTTTCGGGGGCCAGAGCAGAGCGTTTTTTATTCACTATATGTCCAGCTGTTGAGAGGACGCGCTTCAACCGCACTGATGTCCCAGGGACACTCATGTACAGCTGTGCAAGGTGGGGGTATTATTGACAATTTTCCACCACAAAAGCTGGTCGCTGTCAGCTTGCAATGGTCCTTTTCATAACTCAGAATCTCCTGTAACTAGATTCGCGAATGAGGCGTATTCGCGTCTAACGCGCCCTTATATTGACTTATTGAAATTATTCGCGCCAGACGCTCTATTGCCGTTTGGTGTGAACACAGCATAAGAGGACTGTCTAGCTTTCGCAAGGCATACTGCACTTTCGGAATTCTTTATTTTCTTTTTCTGCTAGGTTGTGAGTTTCGTTACATCGATATTTTTTAATTGTTTAATTATGATAAAATTAATAGTGTACATATTTGGTTAAAATCGATTCCCTATTTTCATTTTCGAAACTTTTTTTTGGTTGGTCTGATCGATTGTGCAATCGATTTTCGAACTAAAAGTGACAGCCCTATAAGCTACACTTAATTATATATATATATATATATATATATATATATACGGATTAACAGATGTCAACTTATTCACAGTGGAGAAGTGAGTTCTGGGATGCTCATGTGGTCAGTCAAATGATTGTCTGCTGTAAATAAAATGTCAAAGGCTTGGAATAATAAGAAAAAATCATATTTAATTTAATAATAGACAACTATATCATTTTTATAATTTAAATCGCCTGTAAAAAACAAACAAAAAAAAAACAGGAAAATAGATACACTCTAATTTTATATTTCAAAATGATGAATGTCATTAACTTATTTATCCTAATCTCCACATTTTTAATGCAACCTGTTATTTACATAAGATAAAAAAAGCTGCTTGGTTTATATTTTTATGTATATAATTGCTGCCATAATAATGATCCAGTTTAAATGTTTTCATGCTTTTTCTCTTTCGTCTTTTTGTTCTTAACAGCTCATACTAGCTGTGGTGAAGCGTTTCTGAAATATTGCTCTTGTAAATACTTCCCATTATTTCAGTAAGAAATATGCAAGCAAAATACAGCAAAGTGCAACCGCTGCCATACGTTGTTTGGCAGTGGTCAAAAGTGATTTAAACTCAAGGAGAGGTGGTTTTTGTCAAAAAAATAAATAAATAAATATATACAACAGTAGGTTAATCAGCATGGGGATTTTTACATGGGAGGTGGGAGAAAATTTTTTTTATTCTAGATTCGGACGGCAATAAAATAATAGACTAAAGCCTTTCCGCGTCCGCTATGGACCGCTAGGTAGGCGTGACGTAAAAATCATCATTGAAGAGTGTGTGCGGAGGCTTTGAGGCACCGTGTGCCTCCCATTTTTTGTCAGTAGGCTTCAAAAGCACCATTGCATATGTGCAGGCTGTGTGAAGAAGCCCGTTGCTACTCGAACCTGTGCAATCAGTCAAAACAATATAAAGACAGCCACATGTGCAATAATTCTGGGCAATTGTTTGTTCACATTTCGGAGCAGACCATCAGCGTACGCTTTCAGTAGTATAAATACAAGCTGTCCACATCCATGCTGCTAATGCGGAAAGTATAACACAGGATTCACTCTTGTAAATGCTGAAAAAAGCTTAAGTCACCATGAGAAACAATTACTGTCCAAAGATTTGTATACCTATAACAGTACAAAAAGGTGCTTCATTTGTTTGTAACTAACCTAAAGTATCTGGGATGTTCCTTCTTTTACTGGTAGCATCAGAGAGTCTGACCACGGTGTCATTTTTGCGCTCTGTCTTAAACCGCAGACGGCCGGATTCTTCAACATCCTCCTCCTCCTCATCGGACTCCTCTTTTACATCAGTCTCTAGCTCAGCCTCAGCTTCTGGATCGTTTTCATTCTCCATCTGAAACATAGAGAATATATTTATCATCAGACTCACGCTGTGTGACTTTAAACATCTCCATGAAAGACAGGAATTCTAATTCTTTGACCTGAGAGCCATCCTGCTCCTCAGTTTCCTCCTCCTCAGCCACTTCTTGCTGGTCAGTCTGCTCTTCACTATACTCAGTCGGGTATTCATCCACCTGTGAAGAACAATCAAATCTTTACTTTATTCACTGGAAATTCAAGCAGGACTTGAACATCAGGGCTAAACTGATCTCTTGTCCTTCATTTGCTGAAACACCTGCTGTGGAGCGTGTCACAGGTCGGCACTACCAGGACCTGTTCAATGGCAAAAACAACAATGATGAAGATAAAACATTAGAAGGAAGCAGAATCACTTCTGAATGAAGAAGGTTAATGCCACATCTGAGAAAGAGGCCAGAAAGGCCCCGGTGTAGCATTCGAAAGTTGGGGAGGGGAGGGAAAGGGAGGGGCGCACTGAAGTGGAGTCTTTCTAAATTAGCATAACAGTAGGAGCCCAGTCTCATTACTATGCCCCATTACTATTCCTGCTGCTATTTGAAATTCAATGAGATGTAAATGTTTGACATGATACACAGAGAATGGGAGATAAACATGCACACGGCTCAGTGGTGGTGAAAATATCATTGACTGTGTTGTCTTTACACACCAACACACACACACACACATATATATATAAACAGACGCAAAGAAAGCTCTGGTGCACACATAGCTCACTGACAGGGAAAATATCATCATCTGATTCGGAGCAAATGCTCATACACGCTCAAGCACAGAATGTACAAAAGCATCTGAAGAGATGGGCGCACACTTCTGCTGACTACCTTGCTGAATCTCACGTCCTCTGCCACAGATCTTGTCCCTCTGCACACGGTCCTTTGTCTGCTTCTATAGCCACAACAGGTCTGGTCTCCATTCCCCACTATACCTACAGGTCCTGTTTCTGTCCATCTGTTAAAGCCTACCGGCCCACTAGCCCATTCCCTCCGCTGAAGTCCACATTTTACTCCTTATATTGAGATCTTATTTTGGCTGTGGGTAATCTGAATGTTACACTTAGGCAGTGTTGTGCTTGAATGCGTTCATTGAACGATCGTTCATGAACTCGTTCATATTTTGGGCGAACGTGAACTGAACATGCTGTATTACTGCCTGATGAACGTTACTGTCAACTCATTCATTCTGGTGTCTGTGAACGGCACGCTAGAAACCCGGCTAAAACACACCGTAAACGGGTCTTAATATGTAGCGGAAAAACACCCAATCTGGCAACACCAGCCACCAGTGTCGCACCGCCGTCTGCGCATGAGTGACGCGTCATCAAAAAAAAAAAAGCATGGAGGCGACAGCAGCATGTAGCAAGAAGGCGTATGATCATTTAAAATAATTTTATGATGTTTATGACAAGGTCGGTGAGAATGGGAGACAAAGCATTAAAGCAAAAATGGGGAAATGCTGTACCCTCAATGCTAATGTAAACCCTGGTTGGATAAGGATTCAAAATTGGATATGAAGATGAAATCTGACGCATAGCTTCATTGTTAAAACTGATAAAATAATTGCTGTCTTTGATTCTATATGGGCTGTTGCAATAATTTTTAAAAATAATAGCTCGCAGCAACATATGGAAAAAAAGAACTATGAACTAGTTCATTCTGTGAACTTAGTTAAAAATTTTGTAGTTTGAACTATGAACTGAACTAGTTCATTTTAAAATTTGTAAATTGAACTTTGAACTAGTTCATGTAGAAAGTGAACTTTCCCAACACTGCACTTGGGGATGCACCGGCAACTGAAATTGTTCAGCCAGAAACATCAACAACAAAAAATATTTTGTTCGGCCGAAATTTCTAATCGTAAACACAGCCATGTTGAAGCCTGCAGTAAATGTTTTGCATTGTTATGGCAGTCCACTCTGCTTATTGTTTTTCGAGAATGTTGGCACTCCTGTTTGTCATTGTGCATGAAACCTAACGCCAATAAATCATCAGACTTACCAATATATTGAATCTTTAAAACATCTTGCCTGTTGTCCGTGGATTTACCTATATTTGGTGTTATTTGCCGTATAAAATGTATTTAGACATGTAAAATTTTTTTACAATTGATTCAATGAACACTTGTCTCTGAAATCAAACAGGAACAATCCAAGAAAGCAAAGTAAACGGTCTCTCATTTGTAGGTTGGATTGACACCTAGCGGTGGATGCAAGTAAAACAGTATAACAGTACCTCATTTTTTTTCTTCTCACCTGAAATTCATGCAATAAACATTTTTTTTTAAAAGATTTCAATTTGTTTGTAGTCTATATTGCCTGCATCAAAATGAGGTTTGCAATTATGCGCCCGAAGGCACGGGTTGAAGACCCAGCCGGTGATGTCACAATATGCTAATTTGTTTACATTTATACCTACGTAATCACCATCACCAAAATTTACTTTTTCTTTTACATTGAAACTTGAAATTTTTTTTATAAATATATATATATATATATATATATATATATATATATTATATATATATATATATATATATATATATTATATATATATATATATATATATATATATATATAGAGAGAGAGAGAGAGAGAGAGAGAGAGAGAGAGAGAGAGAGAGAGAGAGAGAGAGAGAGAGAGAGAGAGAGAGAGAGAGAGAGAGAGAGAGAGAGAGAGAGAGAGAGAGAGACCTACCCACAGACCCCCTTTTTTTTTTTACTGTTACTGCAAACCAAAATATTTTTAAGGATGGCCTAACTCTGGATAACAGTGAACAAAGATGCTAAGCACCAGCAGCTAAGCGACCTTGTAAACAGAGATATCACACGCTCAAGCACAGAAAACCAAGCAGCGTTTAAGCAATGAGAATATTTTTCAAGAGTGCTACAAACAGCTGGCAAAGATAGTTTTTGACCTATGTATGTACAACAAAATACTCTCCCATGACAGTTGACAGACATTTGGGATTGAATAAGCAACCTCCAATGTCTCGTTTTCCTCTTTTCATATTACTAACTTTCTCTGATGTCCAATACATCAATAAATTATCATTTTCAGTAGGATGTTTGAGTAGATTTTCAATGAATTTGTTCCCAAAACTGATCTGAATGATTCATGAAGTTGATTTGGGTCTCAAATTCTCATGCGACATGCAATGCTCATATTTGAGGGAACTGTCCTATTAATACTTTCATAAATTCATAAATGCATACAGAAAGGACACAACTCATCAATCAGGCTCCGGTGTCATCCTTGATAAAAACTACATTAAAGGTGGTCAATAACCTTTTCACCTACAGCCAACTTTATCAGATCCTGTCTGAGTCCTCTTCCTATTAGCCAGCATGGATTGGCAGGACATCTGCTGTACAAAGACTGTGAAAAGAGTCTCGCCCTGAACAAAACCTTGAAGCCTGAGGGTCACAAAGCACGAGGTGTCAGGCTGCAGACATGGAGGAAATGTGGTGGGGGATTATGGATAGGGCTGACATGATAACCACAATATTGTAATATCACGATACTGACAAGCCAACCACAGACTATGACAAGCAACCGCGATGTTCTGCACTTGATAAGCCCTTCAAAATCAACTTAAAGGGAAATTTCTTCACCACAACAGACCAAATTAGAGGGAGTGTGTGCAAGCAATAGATAGCAAGAGAAAGTGTTACTTACTTGAAAATCATCATCCAGTGGCTTGTCGATCTGTAGGTCCAACACTTCATCTTGAAATTCATCATATTTCAAGTCTCCTGGGTATTCCACCTCTTCATGCTCTCCTTGGTACACATCTCCCTCATATTCCTCACCCTGAGAGAAACCCGGTTGGCCCCCTTCTGTCTCTTCATAGGTGTATTCAGTGTATCCACCTCCGTCAGGGTCTTCATCGTGAAGGTGACCAGACGTGCCCAGACTCAGTGTGGCATTTAAGCTCACAACGTCACCCTGACCACTGGATCACGGATACAAAGACATCAACAGACAAGCATGTGTTAAGCTCTGGACAATAAAGTGAAGCCCTTCGGTTACCACAATTACTATATTAGAGATGAAGAGAAGCATGTCACCTAAAATTGTTAATGATTCAATTTGTTAACTTTATTTTTTTATTATTGCAAAAAAGAAAGCTGTTTGATTAAGGCAGAGGTCAAAGTTAGGTCAATGTCATCTCTAATTAGGTTCTGGATGAACTATTGATTTTAGAGCACACATAAATTGATTTTTTTTGCTTTGCATACATTATGGAGTGAGGGCAATTTTTACCCTACGAATTGAAAAGTGAACAGTTTTGGTAATGTGGCATTTTTTATTCATTTTTCAAATGCACTCATAACAGACCCAGAAGAAAAGACAAGTCGTTAAGTCGTAATTTTTGTCATTTTTGGACCAAAATGTATTTCCGATGCTTCAACTAATTCAAAATGACCCTCTGATGTCACATGGACTACTTTGAAGATGTTTTTCTTACCTTTCTGGACATGGACAGTATACCGTTCACACAGCTTCAATGGAGGGACTGAGAGCTCTCGGACTAAATCTAAAATATCTTAAACTGTGTCCCGAAGATTAACGGAGGACTTATGGG
The DNA here is from genome assembly GCF_003368295.1 of Carassius auratus. Classification (NCBI taxonomy): domain Eukaryota; kingdom Metazoa; phylum Chordata; class Actinopteri; order Cypriniformes; family Cyprinidae; genus Carassius; species Carassius auratus. The sequence goes on from NC_039274.1 coordinate 14,506,070, forward strand.
TTTGGAACGACATGAGGGTGAGTTATAAATGACAATTTTCCTTTTTGGGTGAACTAAACCCTTTAAACCAATTGCAATTTTATCATATTAGAAGATTTTATAATTTAGTGATTTGTCAATTAACCTCAAAGAAAAGACCATTTCGAACATGTTTACACTGATATGAGTGCCATATTGTATAATTCACTTACGTCTCTTGTAAACATCATTTGTGTTTTTGAACAAAATGTTATTTGTAGGCTTTGTTATGGTACCTTGCATTTTGGTCTTCTTCATCACTTTGTAACAGGTCATCATTAAGCTCCTCATCTGACAACTCTGAGGGGTTCTGGGGCGGACAAAAAAAATGAATAATAATAATAATAATAATACTAGTTTAAAAATCTTCTGCTTAATATGATTGATATTTTGGTGAAAATGTAGTTGGCCTTATAAGTCTTGAACATTAAAGGGTTAGTTCGCCCAAAAATGAAAATTATGTCATTAATAACTCACCCTTATGCTGTTCCAAACATGTAAGACCTCCTTTTATCTTCGGAACACACTTTAAGATATTTTAGATTTAGTCCGAGAGCTCTCGTTCCCTCCATTGAAGCTGTGTGTACGGTATACTGTCCATGTCCAGAAAGGTAAGAAAAACATCATCAAAGTAGTCCATGTGACATCAGAGGGTCAGCTGGAATTTTTTGAAGCATCGAAAATACATTTTGGTCCAAAAATAGCAAAAACGACGACTTTATTCAGCATTGTCTTCTCTTCCGTGTCTGTGTGAGAGAGAGTTCAAATCAAAGCAGCTGGATATCCGGTTCGCGAACGATTCATTCAGTTCACCAAATCGAACTGAATCGTTTTAAACGATTCGCGTCTCTAATGCGCATTAATCCACAAATGACTTAAGCTGTTCACTTTTTTTTATGTGGCTGGCACTCACTCTGAGTTCAAACAAACCAATATCCCCGAGTAATGCATGCACTCAAACAGTACACTGACTGAACTGCTGTGATGAACACCGAGCCGAGCCAGATAACGAACAATAGACTGACCCGTTCACGAGTGAAGAACCAGTTGCATCGGTGTTCGGATCACCAGTAGTTCTTTCGGACAGTTCGACTCAATAAACCGGATGAAGAAAACGGTTCACCGGTTCTTTTGCGCTCTATGTAATGGCGTCATTTGCGATGATTGCCCTTGATTCAAGCCTTCGGTTTACCCGCACCCATAACACTAGCACAGAATCAGTTCAGTTCAGACGCTCTGTGTGTCGGTTTGCTTCACGCTGAATCACACATGTGCAGTATCATCAGCTCCTCGGTTCACGAATCGGACGCATCTGACAGAAACGGTTCTTGACTCGTGAACGAGTCAATGTTTTGTTCGTTATCTGGCTCGGCTCGGTGTTCATCTTCAGTTCTCTCTTCACAGCAGTTCAGTCAGTGTACTGTTTGAGTAAATGAATTACTCCGAGATATTGGTTTGTTTTAACTCAGAGGGAGTGTCAGCCACATTAAAAAAGTTAACAGCCTAATTCATTTGTGGATTAATGCGCATTAGAGACGCGAACCGTTTAAAACGATTCAGTTCAATTTGGTGAACTGAATGAATCGTTCGCGAACCGGATATTCAGACTGCTTTGATTTGAACTCTCTCTCACACAGACACGGAAGAGAAGACAATGCTGAATAAAGTCGTCGTTTTTGCTATTTTTGGACCAAAATGTATTTTCGATGCTTCAAAAAATCCTAACTGACCCTCTGATGTCACATGGACTACTTTGATGATGTTTTTCTTACCTTTCTGGACATGGACAGTATACCGTACACACAGCTTCAATGGAGGGACTGAGAGCTCTCGGACTAAATCTAAAATATCTTAAAGTGTGTTCAGAAGATAAAAGGAGGTCTTACATGTTTGGAACAGCATAAGGGTGAGTTATTAATGACATAATTTTCATTTTTGGGAGAACTAACCCTTTAAGTACACCTGATGGGAATATTTTATATATTCCTATCAGTTAAGATTGCTTATAACCAGTGAAAATAAGTTATAGGAGAAACTGGCAATGATGGAAATCACTTTACCTTTTTTGATGACAGCCAATCTTCTTCAAGTAAGTCTCCCTCCTCCAAATCACTGTCAATTGATACATTTATGATTAAAAAAAATGTGGTGCTTTCAAAAGCCTGACACCATTTCAGCAGAGCAAAGCAACATATTAAAAGCAACAACTTCATTTGCTTTGCAAAAACCACAGCCCACGGCAACCAATTTGTTATATCTATGCTGGTGAAAATTATTGTGTATGCCATGAAAGACTTTTGCTGGAACGCTAGGAGTGTTTCTGGGAAACTGTTGCTCTCTTTATTAGTCTTTTTCATTCTGCTTAATAGCAGCAGTGAGACAGTGAAGACTTACCTTTCCAAGTCATCATCATCTCCTCTCCGTCTTCTTGACCTTTCAGCACCAGGCTTATCATATTCATCAAACTCATCATCTACATGCAGACAAGAGAACGAAACACATTCGTCTTACATTATTACCTTTATATAAAATTATACTTTATGTCTTATGTTTACATTTTTGTATATGCTCAGCCCTAGTCTCCAACAGCAAGATTTTTTGCTTGAGATGTTCAGGTTCAAGATTCTGCAGTGGCACAATTTTCCCTTTGAAGCAAATTAAGTAGTCTTTGAAGAATGTCTCTAATCTTAAGGGGACAGTTTATCCAAGATCGAAAAATCCTGTGATCATTTAATTTCCCTCATTTGATTCCAAATCCGTATGGCTTGTCTTTTGCACAAAAGAAGACATTTTGAAGAACGATGGGAACCAAACAGTGCGCTGACCACACTTACCCCTATTGTATAAATGGAAAACAAAGAGAAACTTCTTAAAATATCTTCTTTTATGTTTCACAGAAGAAAGTAGGTCACAGAGGTTTGGACTGGCATGAGGCCGAGTAACTAACCAGTGCATATGTCTTTTGGAAGAAGCCACTGGAAGACTGTACCAAGTGCAGTTCTTGACATATTTACTTTCTAAGCAGTTCAAGTACCCATTTAAAACATAAATATGTTCACTGGAAAGCACGTTCCCATTAGCATGTAATCCAAATCAAATTCTGAACTTGAAAACAGCATTAAAATCTGATCTGCCTCTGTACAGCTTGAGAGTGATTTACTGTACGAATGACATGTTGAAGGGATTTACAGGAACCGGTCTTGATCTCTGTAATAAACCGCTACAACACACACTTGACATAACATCACGCCTACATTTAACACACAAAAACGTACTTGCTACTACGGAATGGAAAAAAAAACAGCCACCTATTGATTTGTGTCTCTGGCCTTGATAAAACAAGTCTTGCTGTCTGTCGAGGCAGCGGTACAGATGCTTACATAACCTTACAGACTTCAACCTCATTCTTCATCCACCATTTATGTGTCAAAATCACTATCCAAGTATAACTCATTCTGTATGTAAACACACGGGCTGCGCACTCATTGCAACCCTTCAGCTAACGTTAGCAACCGAGAATGAGTAAATATGTAAACGCACGCCGGCTAATAACTCACGATCATCAATATAACAAACCATAGAAACAGAAAACATAGTCGTGGCATTAAGTAAACCCTGTTCAATCTACAAACCAACAGCAGATCTCAGAAGCTCAGCAGATAATGAAACAAAAGCAGCTAACTCGTTAGCACTAGCTGGGAGCTAAACTAAGTGTAATTGAATGCTGCATATCATACCCCCGCCACTGGTCGCCATAACCCAAGATTGTGTGTTATCTTGGAGACTCTTGTATCTCTACACCGTCGATGAGTGCATTGAGACTGGTTTAAGTGCAGAGCTTTAGGCCGTTAGCTTAGCGTGAAATCTCCTCAGTCTGAGCTCTGAAAACATCTGCACGAGCCGCGCTGCATCATGGGTATGACGCCGCGAGAGGAGGGATGTGAGGGATCTGCCTAACTGTACAGACTTGGATTATTATTTCGCTTTACTGTATAATCCAAAAACAGACTGGAGTGTGGCGTGACAGAAATTTGCTTTTAAATTCTAATATGCGTATCTGTTTCCATCTTAAAGCCGATGAGCCAATTTCATTTTATTTGTATAGCGCTATTTAGCCTACAATAATTGAATGATTCGGAAATGCATTTTCCCTTAACATTCTCCATCAGAGCTTGGCTTGTTGATTGATGGTTGTTCAGGGGGTCAGAGTGGAGAGTGGGTCTAGGTTATAGATACAGTAGACTGAGGTGATGAATGTGTCAATTAAGATAAGATCAAGCAGCTGTTCATAGAATTTATTTTTCTTACTGCATGGTGGTTAATTCAGTTGCAGTACACATTTTCATAACATCATTTCAAGCTTTCTAAGTTAGACAAACTCTTCATTCAACAGAAACACTATGAGGTAATTGCATTTTTAGACTATAAGTGTATTTACAGAACGTGTGTGGTGTGCAAGTGATTGTATTTAACAGTAGCTGCATTTAGGCCTAATGTATTTATTTATTTATTTCCGTAAAGTGGGTATTAATTTTTCACTAAACTCATTGTTTTATATATTTTCTATAACCTTTAGCACTGGCAGAATCATGTTTTTGTTGTCAATAATACAGAGCATTCTATATTTTTTAATGTTTGTACATGCACTGCTAAAAATTAGTTTGTGGTGAAGTAAATAATGCAGAAAAACAAATGTAATTTCTGCATTAAATAATTTAGTTCAGGCAAGAATAAAAAAAAAATGAAAAAAAGTAATGTTAGTATATGAGTTTATAAGTATATATATTATTTTTACTGAGATTTTTAAAGTAAATATCAAAGTCATTATCCTGTTGTTCCAATCATGCACTTAGGATAAAATAATAAATACGGTAAGATCTTTTTTTTTTTCTTTTTTGGCTGTTTTCGAGATGTATTTACACTGTTTTGTGTTTTATGGTTGCTTTTACTGTTAGGTTTAGTAACTTGCTGTTTTGTGACATCTAGAGGTCATTTTCTTCTCAAAATGATCCATTCATACTCAAACAATATTCACTGATTGTTACCATCATTGTGAATCGTGCCAAGTACTGGGGTCTTTGTGTTCCTTAGGTTAATAGCTACATTCCGTCAACATATTACTTTGAAAAGATTAAGGAGCAGTCTACTAGTTTACGTACATGTGTGTAAGTAAACCACATGCTTTAATGGCATTTTCAGTGCTTTGTTTTTAGAGTAAAGTTTACAAACCGTGACTGAGTTGTCTACTTCAGTATTGCAGGGCAAATTTAAGTAGACATTACTCATCAAACTCTAATTGGCCATGTTAAATTTACTTATTCCTTTTGCTAGTTTTAATTTATATAACTTAGTTAAGTATATTTTACATAATTCCATAGCCTACTTTAATTTTACTTTACAAAAAGATACATGCAAAAACGCGCAAAACAAAAAATAAGTTAATTTTAGCTACTTTTTTTTCCAGTGATATGATTGTTAATTAGGTCAAATTAATTTCTCTAATTAATTTTACTAGTTGGAGTTTGGAAAGAATTAACTTAGAAAAAAAGTCAATTTAGTAAGTAGATGAGATGTTTCAATGTGATCGATGTTTTAAATGCTCAAGTTACACCATCATATTAATATAACTGATTTTTAATTTATAACTGAAAATTATTATTAAGCTAAACGTTTTTTTCCATGTGAGGTTAGGTCACATGTAAATGGTTCTATCATATATATATATATATATATATATATATATATATATATATATATATATATATATATATATATATATATATATAATTTATTTATTTTTTATATATAATTAATATTTATAATGCAGGAAAAAATTATTAATTAAAACTGATATTTCTAACTGAAAATTATTATTAAGCTAGAAGTTTATATATATATATATATATATATATATATATATATATATATATATATATATATATATATATATATATGTTTCATAAGTGTAAGGTTAGGGCATGAAGTTTATATTGGGAAATAATTTGCTGCATGTGTGACTTTTGTCCATATCTTCAAGCGGCTGGATGATAAATCTGATTCATCCCCACCTTCTTTGACTGCATTTCCGAAAGATTATTTTCTCTCTGCATCCATCTGTGGAGTCATTCAGAGGTTATCATTTCTGGGCCGTTGTTATTGGATATTGTGCTCCAGTTCGGGACGCCATTGGTCTGGTGCTTGTCAGTCTGTGGCGCGCCGATGCTCGTGAACGCGCCGCGCAGACAGTGCACGACACGCGAGTGGCCAGAGAGTGTCTGGAGTCTGTCTGAAACTGATAAAAATGGTGATGGAGTTCATCCAGAGTCTCGCTCACAGTCATTAGAAAAACAAAGGGAGACAGAGCGGAATTATACAATCTTTCAACACTGTAGTCCGATCGTAGCTTGACAACTAGATTATTTAGCGCATTTCAAAGTTTTATTCATGTTTTTCACCAGACAGACAGTTCATTAATTCACAGGTAAGATGATCGTGGCGGGGCGCAAATCTTTTTGTCTGGTACAGTCTGCCGTTGGTGATTGTGATGTTCATGGATATATCACTTATGTGTGCGATGTTGCTTCACCATAGTAAACAAGACGGCGCATGTAAACCGCAGATCGGCTGCTGGGTGCTCATTTTAATGTGATTACATGTTACCGCATGTCTTTTGGCGAGATGAAGAAAGAGTTTATCGCGACCATCTCTTCACTAAGACAGATGACGCACCTGTGCTCACGTGAGCACGGTTTCTCATTAACCCCATGAACTCCTGATGCCAGAACACCGTGCTGCCGTGTGAACATCAGCCCGTCTGGACTGAAAAACATGCAGCCATTTGCCAAGTCTGCAGCTTTTTATCCGTAATTTGAGGCCCGTCGTTGCGCGTGAGATTTTCGCTTGAGGTGGATGACTGCGTTGTAATTCACCGTGGTTTGGCGTTCAGCCTGGTTTCCTAGTAAAAAATAAATAAAATCAGATTTTAGGTAAAGGTTGGTTAGTCTAATGACAGTACGTTGACTTCAAATGCATTCGGCAAAATTACTGACAAAATAAATAAACAACAAAGCCAAAAGCTCCTCGTCACGCGTGTCGGTGTCGCGGTCTCAGCTCGCAGCTGTCAGTGCAGTTCTGTTGCGCTCTTTCTCCGATGGTCTCGTCCATCAGTGGTTTGTTCCCTAGTATACTGTAAAGCCATGCTTTGACTTAGCCAATTAAAATGTATCATAAGTTCCCAAATAAATATAACTCGTTTATTTTATTCATCCGAGAAATAGAAGTCGGTGGCTAGTTGGCGCAAAGATGAGAGTTCTATAACTAAAAGTTCTATCACAATTCAAAATTGTCCTATTACAATCATTTTAATAACGTTATCGTCATATTTTTGAGCCGTCGGGTTAATAATTGACAGTCAGATCATATATCATTAAGGCAAAAAGAAAGCGTAACTATAACTGATATTTACAACTGACCAATGATCATTCAGCTAAAATATATATTTTTTATATGTTCCATAAATGTGAGGTGAGGGCGTGAGGTTTATATTGGGGCATGTTGTTACGTTGTGGAAAATATTACAAATATATACTATTTATAAATTGTAATACTGTTGCTCAGAACAGTGTTTTAAGGTTATTGAATGATAACATTTACATGTTTGCTGTTTCAATTCTTATTTGTTTCATAATCATTTTAATTTAGCAGAACAGTCATACTATGTTTTTTAATAACCCATACTGTAATGTGACAACATGCCCTGTGAGGTCAATGTGTGCTAAATATACTGTCTTTTCTTTCTTTTTTCATCGGCAGATAATGGTAAAACAGTAGCTTTTTTATATTGCCAAGACTTTAAGATATGTGCCGAAACATCAGTTGACTGCAGAAAATACTGAGCAATATTCACTGGAGTAAAACATTTATTATGAGGCTTTCAAGTAGGCTATTTTCATTGTATTTTAGTTGTACTATTTTTTCCTTGCTGTATTTAAAAGCTACCAATTGATCCTATGATATTGTCTTTAGATTAGAAGAATGATTGTTAATCAAAACGCAGTGCACTCATCCCAGGATTCATGTGGTGTGCAGATCAAAACCTTTCAGATTTAGTATGGGCTTCCATGTTGTCTATTGGATTTGTTGTTTCTTCTTTACTTATCTTTACCTTTTATGTTGATCTTGCGATCTGAAGTTGTTGAGTGTTGGGTCGGGTTTCTTCCCCTTAAGTTGTTGTATATCAACCCTTTTTGACCTGTTGTATGTTTGTTATTATTCCTGATTTGAAAAGGCACCACGAATCTTTTACCCGTGCGGCATGGCTTTGCATGTTCATGCATTCATAGTTTTAAAGCAGACAGAGACATCTCTCTTTGATATTGATATCAAATAAGCAGTCATAGGACTTAGCTTTCCAGTCATATGCAAAACAAGATGGCTGCTTCACGGGAGGCACAAGGCTATACATTGGTAAATATAGTGGTCCCTTTATATTATGTCGAGTCAGTATAAAGTGTCTTAGTGAAAGAAATTGGGACACAGCACACACAGGATGGTATCATGCCCTGGCCCAGAGGGGTTGTGCAATAAAAAGAAGAAAACATCAACATATAAGCAAATAAATGTTACAAGTTACAATAATTGAATAGACTTAAATGTAGACTTCAAAAATCCTTGTCTCATTCTCATAGATGCAGATATCTAATTAATGAAGTACATTATCTAAATACAAGGATGTAACAAATAAAAAATATATCATTTTTGAAGGTCACACAAGGTTATGGTGTGAATTTATTTTGAAATTCATATTTTGTAGCGGTAGATGGCCTCTAGGGTTGATAAGTTATGTATAACTTAATTATTAAAATGAATACGCATTATGACACATAAAAATGTATGTTTAAAATATTAAGAATTAGTTATTAGTTATAAATTGAAATTGAAATTGGGCATTGAATGAATCCGATTTTAATAGTAGTGATTTTATTTGTACATCTATATAAGCTTTGAAGATTTTGCCTTTTCATTAACGGTATTTGCTTAATATTATGTAAACGGAGTACTACATTTTGGAGCACATGGTCAATGTAGAATGGTTGTGGCACATATGAGAGTCCTAGAGAGATCGGTTTTCTGTTGGTCGAGTATTTTTGTTGCCTACAATCTAAGCTGCCAATATTTTTTCGGCAATTTGAACAGCTCAGTGCGTGTAGAGGGTGTTCCTTTTTCCTTCTGTTTGACCCAGGGTTTTCATTACTGTAATGTTAGATGATATTATAAAAGCTCCATTGCACACAGCTGTATATCAGTTCACCTTACAGGCCTATCAGTGTCCAACCTTAGTTCTCCATGTTTCAACTGCTCAGGCTGTGTGTGAAAGTGTGTGTGTGTGTGTGTGTGTGTGTGTGTGTGTGCATGTTGGATAAGCTCACAGGCCCAGAAAACATTTGTTTGTAATAATGAGTGGTATTTGAAAATGTAAAAAAAAAAAACTACTAGTATTTCTATTTGAAGGTGAAGTATTATCAGGCATTTTATGCTTCAAAGTGCTAAACAATGTGTTACATCCATCTGATAAATTGTAAATGTATTGCTAAATTTATATGGGATTTTTCTTTTTTTTAAAGTAATGTTTTTATTTCATTGTCTGATATCTTTAATGTTAAAATGAATTTTGTTGACTGAAATGTATTTGTGCATTTGGACCGTGAGTGGCATTAGGATTGCTGTTCTTTTGCAATAAACATGTATTTTATTTTAATTTTAATTCTTTGTATTTGGGCTTTTGTTATTGGCAGTTTCTGATGACCTCTTGGAGCTGTCACAGATTCAGCCACACTTAAAGGTGATACCCGTGTTCTGCGATTGTGCTGCCGTGTTGATGGTAGGTTTGAAAGGGCATTTCCCCCAGTACTCTGTGAAGCACATTTGGGCATGTCATGGAGAGAGCGGTGGAACGACAGGAATGCAGAGAGGTGTGCATAGGTGCGATTATGAAAGCCTGCAGGCTGATGAGTGTGCATCAGAGAAGCTAATGCTAAACGAAACGAGCCTCTGTTTTTCTTTGTCAGACGTGACGTTTGAAATGTTGCTGAGTAATCGCACTTTCAGCTTGGCACACCAATCATTTCCAGCACTCGCCTCCTATATCAATTTTTAACTGATTTCTTCATTGAACACGACGATTAGACGGGTTGATTAACGGACAGGTAAAAAAAATTAAAAAACAGACAGTCGGGCATAGAAAAAGCCAAATGTTTGAATATGAAGGTTACAGGGAGACTCTTGAGAGAGAGAGAGACTCAAAAAGTCATTTTCCGTGACTTCATATTGATGGCTGCAGAAATGTTTTTTTGTGTGGAATGAAATCTCTCAAAATGAAGATGGCAGCCATATTTTTTTGTAGTGTACAACAGCGCCCCCTAGGTCTCTCTGTAACTCTTGTAGAGTGAACTTATGGATTTTGTGTGTGAAAGAGCAAGGCTTTCACACTCCTGCATTACTTGCATATATACAATATCAAAGCCACTATTGCATTTTAAAGGGACCACTGGCAGGCAGCCAAAACATAGAGCCTCTCTCCTTTTGGTGGCTGCTGTGGCTTGCTTGCTTTCTGCCTTTAACTTGTGTCCTCGTGCTGATGGCAGCGTAACGTCTGACTCTTCTCAAAGCTTAACCCAAGTGCTGGAGCGGGACATTGGTTGTATTAGGACAGCTGCCTCCATTTTAGGGAGGAGTTTTGCAGAGGAAGATGGATACCCTTTCCAAACTAGCCGAATTTGCTGCGCGATTCAGTTCTGACCTGAGGCATCGCCTGCACTATTTAGTTATGTTTTGTCATTCGATGTTCATGTGTTACCCGAATGTGGTACATTTTCCTGATATTTGCTTTGATTGCATTTGTTGTGTTAGGAGATAAGATGGAACAATATGAATTGTGCTTTGTCTCGAATTAAAGCAAATGTGCTTTTTATAGCTCTACTTTAGACTTTCCGCATAGCTGTTATTATGACTTTTTTAAAACGCACACAGAAAGATTTCAGTCTTCTTCTTTTTAAATGCATTTCTGGATTTGATATAATTAAAAATCATAAAATCCAAATGAAATGGTGCCTTTAGGCCTTCAGGATTTTACTGGTAAATGATGATGTGCTCTAATCCGCTGTGAAATGTTATTTGTCTTATTTTATTGTATATTACTTAAGCATAACTATACTGTTATGTTTTTGTTTAGTTTTTTACCCCCAGGTAGCAAGTTTGGCCCTAAAATTACAGATTGCTTTAGCAGGATTCAACCATTTTCCTTTATTTATTTATTTATTTATTGTTTTTGTCCAAAAGTTAAATAATTTGAATTTGAATGTGTCCTTAAAATTATGTATTTATTAAAGCATTAATTTCCAACTCGTTATTCGTTCTCGTGCATTAGAAATAATCTGTTTAATAATTCTTATCTCTGTCATTGCTTAGTATCTCTAAGATGATTGTTTCATTATGTCAAAGTATTTGTGTTGTAAACTGGACAAATTAAAATATGTGCATATTTTGTGGTAAATGTTCATTGAAGCAAATAAATGTAGTAAAGAACAATATATTTTAAAAAGTATTTTTGCTGTCTTTTTAAAGCATCCCAGTGATTTATAGAAATGTTAAAAAATATAATTTTGTCAGTTTGTGTAAATACAGTAATTATTATTAGTATATTAATGTTAAATGTAATAGAAGCATTTAAAATAGCTTTTATAAATCGGTCATCATCATATTCATAATTTAAATTAAAGTTGGACTGTTTCAGCGGTGTAGAATGAATTATTTTTATTGTTATTATTGTAATAAAAACATTCTTTTAATTGTTTTAATATAACATTTTGTATTTGTATTGCTAAAAACATATTTGATTGACTCATGTGATACAAATATGTTATAAACTAGATTTTTTTGGAGTGTAGAGAGTGTATTAAGCCACAACGGTGCCACTGACTGTGTGTGTGTGTGTGTGTGTGTGTTGGAGGGTGGATTTGTGGCTCAGTGTCTGGGGCTTTATGCTTCAGTATCTGAGGTACACAGTGTTCTGGAAGATTCGGCCTCTTGAGTGACCTGTTGCCCCTGAAATCCTGCTCGTAACTGGACAAGCTTCAAAATGGGATACTTATGAGGAGTGTTTTTGTGATTATTAGTATAGCTGCTTTACACATTTTAAGTTTGAGCATAATGTTTGTAAAAAAAAATATATATATATTATTATATACTATTATATAATAATAGTTATTTAATACAAATACATTATTTAATACATTAACTTTATTGTCATTTTGGATACTGTGCGATAACAAGAATTTACAAGAACAGTGGAGGGGAAAAGAATTGACTGTTTCAATGCTTTAGAGGTTTTAAAAAATGTTTTTAATTAAAGATTTGAAGAAGTTTTTTTTTTTTAAAGTAATAAGTTTAAATGTTATGTCCTGCTGCTATGAAAGTCACACATCCTTTTCCTCAGGAATATGCTTATATTTTTACTACCGATTTCAGTTTATTTGTTAGTTCCATGTTTATATATAATGTTTCACTTGTATATCTGCATAATTTTCTACTCTGAAAATATTGACACTATGTACTGTTCCCTAATACTTTTTTTCTCTAAAATATTCACGAGTACTGAAGGTTTTATATTATTCTTTCAAATTTTTTAAGAATTCTTTTATGCATAAAATCTTTTAAATGATGTTTAGAGAATGCTGTAACGAAGCTGTTCAAATTTAGTGTCTGTTACTGTCGCTGATCCTTTGTAAAAGTTATAGCAGTTGTCTTGAGGATTGACACACGAACATCACGCCATCACGTCATTCCTTTCATAGCGCTCAGAATGATTTGAGCCGGATAGTAAACTGTAGATTTGATACGCTGGCATTGGTCAGCGATCCACTAATTCAAGGCTATGCCAGATGAAATGCCAGCCATCGCTGAGGGCAGTTCATTTGGTTTCATTTATCAACTCTCCACGTATGATTGGTAAGTCTATGTATTTTACTGATTCAACTCACATTTCTGTTAACAGAATAGAAGGCCAAAACAAAGAGCTTAGCTTTGTTAGTTGTGAACATTGTATGACTTTTTAAAATGCTGTGTCCTTGTATACTTTTATCCCTCTTTAATGGCTTTTCAAAGTTGCTGATGCTATTTTCAAGCACATTGTATTATGCATTGGGCACTCTGGCAGATTTTTTAAACTCTTTTGCTATTTTGTAATTTAAAAATTTGAAATTGAATAACATTGTTCAGGCTTTTGTGGAACTCGACAACAAATCTTTTCAGATGAATTGAGCTGCCTTTTTTCATTGCAAACAGTTATATGCATGATGTTATTTGTTATGTTTCACTTTTTATTTATTTATATATTTATTATTTTTGTTATATGCATGTTTCCTAAGCTGTCTGAATGATTTATTACATTCTGAAGAACTAGAAAGAAGGTTTGTTTATTCCTTCCTCCCTAAAGGCATAGTATTTTAATGAAATCTCATCTCTGTCTCTCTCTGACACTCACTCTCACATACACACACACACACACACTCACTTTTCCTTTTTCAAAGCTGCTGATCACCTTATGGCCTTTTAATTTAGTCTGAACGATGGCGATGAGTCCCCGTATAACACTATTTGACATTATATCACTGAGAAAAACTAACCTCGCCGCTCCACTTCCAGATATGAGTGTGTGTATGTCAAAAATGGCTTCATATGCAAGCAGTGTGTTGTTAAAGGTTTTGGTCTTCTGGTACGGCCATTCTGTTTGACTTTCCCTGTCTTCAGCCGTGGTTGTATATTTTTGCCTAAGTGCTGTTTTGATCGATCTCAAGAGGTGACACAGATTTAACCTTGACCCCCATTTTTATTCTGTCAGGTGTTAAGGCTTTCCAAACAGTCGAAGCTCATTAACAGTTCTAGAGCTAAATTTCATTTTGATGCTGTTCTGCTAAAGCGTGTGTTGATGGGCTGAAAACCAAATAAACCGGTGCCAGTGATTAAAGGCCAAGTGGTTAATCCCAGCAAAGACACCAAATGAACACTGCAACTCTTCGATAAGAAAGAGCCGTGCTTAGGCACGCAAACATCCCAAATATCAATTTCACGTCTGATCTCCCACTGACACGCAATGTGTGAGAGTGCAGGGGCCTTGGCAATAGTGTCCTGTTATTTCCTATCAATTAGCACCTAAAGGGGATTAACCCCTGCAACACAGAGGAAGCTGATAGGATCACTTTGAATTGCAGGGGTCACCTGCTTCCCTCATTAGTGAGGACCTCTCTCTCTTTCTGTCTGCCTCTCTGTCTGTCATTTTTATATATTCACTACTAGTTTAATAGGGGAAGTAGACTGATATGTTTTTGTGGACATGTTATCATGAATGTGTTTTGCAAGAGGGTTAGATATTGGGTGATTAGTCACGCTGTGTTGTGTTCTGCTGCTGTTGTACAGGTGAGAGTGAATCAGCAATGTATTCAGAGTTGACAGCTTTTCTCTTATAACAAGCCTAGCAGAATGAACCTCACAGTTTGAGTCTGGCTAATGTTGATGTGTCGCGCAACACGGGGAATAAACTGCTGCTGACTTTACTCTGGATTCATGAACCTGTGCTGGTGTTAGTATCTCCTCAGGAAAAGGTAGATTTAGTAGCAATAACCTTCGAGTTTAGGCCCAAGACATTTTTGGAAAAGTTGGCGGCCACGTCGATCCAATGGAATGACCATGTGAAGCCATTTATTTTGTACCATTTTATATATTTTATATGCTGCATGATAGTCACCATTTTTTAAATTATTATTATTTTTATTTTTTTTCCTTGACAAAAGCCTGAGTAGATGATGACAGCATTTTTTTTGTGTGTGAAATATTCTTTCTGCTTTCTTACCAGTTAGTTTGTGCTGGTATACAGCGAATAAGTAGTTGACATAACATTTATAAAATCCTTTTATAAAGTTGAAATTTCCTGTGATGTGAAATGATTTACTCCAGCTAAAATGTTTTAAAAAAGCATTTAGCTCACTCTGTTATCACTTGCTGATTTTGACCTTTTAATAACTGACAAAGAAACAGTATTTTTCACACTATTCACCTATCTGTATACCGCTGTTTTCACTGTCATAAAAACGGGCGGATAGCTTCTTTGTTCTATGAAGTCCCTCCTTCAGATATAGGTAACGAGTTCTGATTGGGCCAGCGGTTCCTGTGTTGTGATTTGACAGCAGCTGAGCGCGCACTGCCCTCCTGCTAACCTGATTGGGCTAGTTTTGAGAAGCAAGTGGGCAGGAGCATGTGCTGGAGATGTACTTATAATCAACGGAGCATTTTTACTGACGAGATGCGCATGAAAATCGCATCCGTTTTTTTGCACAGCCCTAACATCTAGTTAACAAAGCTAAACAGTGTTGCCCTTTGTGTAATAAGTTACAGAAACTGTTAAACGCACCAACTTAAATAATAAAATACACTTACCGGTTCTGGTCCATATTTATTTTATGTTTGCTTTTTTATTTGTGCACATCAGTCGTCCGTGAGGGGCTGATGCGCTATTTTGTGTTTATTTTGAATTATTAAAGTTTCGTTTTGATTGTCCGCTGGTTCCCGCCTCCTTCTTCCCGATGATTATTACAAACGCCTTCTCCAGACAAAGAGGGAACTGCTCCATCTTTCAAGAATAATCATTGTGCGAATCCAGCATTAAACTGATTGAGATTGAGGAAGTTGTCCTCAGCAAGCTGTCTTCAGCAAAATGAGATGCACATAGTTTTACATGTGGATTATAATTTTCGGGAACCGAGTTAAACATAAATTGTAACCATTAATCTCCAAGTACAGCGTCCTTGGGAATCCCAAACAAAGGTGATTGGACTCAGAGATGAAAATAACAGCGTTTCGATGTCATGTCGACAAACACAGCTCTTCCTTCTTCTCCGTCGGAGCGCAACAAGGCCACGCCCCCTGTTTGTGAATTCATGTGGGCGGAGGTTAGTGTTTTAGTGATGTCATTACTGCAGGAACTAGAGGGATGTAGTCCAAACAGGTCTTTTTTGTAGGCGAATTCTGTTAAATCAAATATCTCGCTTGGCATTGAACTTTGAGCTTTAGCATTTTGCAGATATTATTTATACTCTAACAAGAACATTACACAAAAACTAAAGTTTAAAACATGGGATCACGAAGAAGGGGACCTTTAAATTCAAGAGTGAAATCATTTACCTGTTGACAGTCTGTGTAGTTTGATGACTGAGCTCCAGAAAATCAGTAATGAGGTGCTATATTAGAATGGGAGTATATTAGAAATCATGAATGAAATGCTGTTTCATTTATCACAGGATGTGAATATAGAAATGTGCAGCTCAATATCAAAAGCACATTTCAGCCAGAGATTCTTTTTAAAATCATGTGTCAGTTAGCACACAGTACGTTTGTATAGCTAATGTTTTTGTGATTTCTTTCTTTGTGTAGTCATTTCCCCTCTGCTCATGCTGTTTTAGTAAAGATGCTGCCGCAGACTTTCATTAACCGGGCGCTTCAGGCAAATATGCAGTAAGAAAACACATGCTGTCTTTGGCTTTCCAGCTGTGTGGATGTCCTTCCATCTCTGCTGTTTTTTTTATATATACTTCAAATGAGGTAATGTAATTGAAATGACAGACTTCTGACATGTTGGCAAAAAACAGATGCAACTTTTACTCCGCTGTACTTCAGAGTCAACTTCAGTGTAGGAAGTCATGCAAATGATCATATTGTGCATTGTTAATATTAGGGTACATATATTATTTCCCTGGTCTCAGCGTTGCTACTTCATTGCTCCTTGAGGTGGCGCTCATCGCATGAATGAGAGAAAGGTGAACATAAGTTAAAGGAGCAATAGGTTACTGTCTTCTGAATTTTTTTTTTTTTTTACTGGTTGAAAGTCTCATCAAATCCCGATAACAATCATTAAGTTTAAGTGGTCTAAATGTATTTATCTTTATTTATATATTCTGTGGAAGGTGTAGGAACAATAAATGTTCATCCAATCAAAACGCTCGGTCTGAAATTGGCTTTCCTACCTGCCTGTCAACATATGTATTTGCATATTTGTTGTACTTTTAAAGTTTTCTAACCAGTGACACGTGATGTAGCCCAGCGGTTCCCAATTCCAGTTCCAAAGTCTGGACCCACCTTGGCTTTTATACCATTGATGGGACAAACAGAATCAACAAAGAGTATGTGATATGCATGGATTATATTATTTGCATGAGCTTTTAAAGTCTTGCTGGTAAACTTTTAATATGTGTGCTGTTATAACAAACGCTTTTTCTGAGCTTGTACACCTGATGTGTGTGCACACTAAAAAGCCTGTCAAAAAGTGCCTGTTTACTGGACTATGTTATCTTTTGCATGTGATTGCTCTAATACTGCCAAAAACATACAAGGTTTACATATAATCACAGTTGGTTATGTCTAAAGGGAAAATAAACAGTCAAGAGACAAACAGACAGCTCTTAAAGTGACAGTAGACGATTGTACTAAACATGCTGCCACTTGCCATTAAAGGGTTAGTTCACCCAAAAATGAAAATTAGCCCATAAATTACTTGCCCTCAAGTCATCCTTATATGACTTTCTTCTTTCAGACGAATCCAGATTGAGTTATTAAAAAAATTGTCTTTGATCTTTCAAGCTGTTTAATGGCACTCGGCAGGTGCTGCAGTGCATCAGTCCAAAAGAAGTGAAATAAAAAGTGCCCATCCAAAAACAAAAGTGTCTCGCACAGCTCCGGGGGATGAACAAAGGTCTTCTGTAGCAAATGGATTCGTCTGAAAGAAGAAAGTCATATACACATAGGATTTCTTCAGAGTGAGTAATTTATGGGCTAATTTTCATTTCTATTGGTGAACTTACACTTTAAAAGAATAGTGCATCCAAACATTTACTAACTCTCATGTTGTCCCAAACCTTTATTAATTTCTTTCTTGTGCTGAACACAAAATACAATATTTTGGGTAACCAAACAGTTGCTGGTCACTATTAACTTTGTTAAAAGTAGAAGAAGAAAAAAACATACTATGAAAGTTTACTAGGGGCAAGCAACGGTTTGGTTACCCACATTGTTCAAAATAATGTTTATGTTCAACAGAAGAAAGAAACTCATTCAGACTTACAGCAACTTGAGATTGAGTCAATTATAGAATTTTCATTTTTGCAGAATTAAGTTTGGACATAAATGAGAAAGAGAAATAATCTGCAATAAACCTTTTCACGGGCATTCTCATAGACAGATATCGTGATTTATCATTATAGGATTGTTTAGCAATATATAAATTATCGCAGAATTGCTGTATAATGATATTATCGTGTCGTGAGCTATGTCTCGTGCTCTGTATTGTATGATGAGGTACCCTGTGATTCCCACCTTTACAGGACACTATTCAACAAAATAGATATTGTAGCATTTACCCCTTTGTACATTTACTGCAAATGTGAAGACTTTTGAGAAGATGAACATTTATAGATAATTTTATTAAAAGGAAAAAAAAATTGCTTTAAAGTATCAACATTTGTCAACCCCCCCCCCCAACCCCCCCCCCCCCACTGTTTACTAATGCACAACATGAAAATGAACATGATGGTTTTTCTAAGAATGGTTGTAATAACTTATTAGTTTAAAGACTGTGTTTGCATTTGTTTTTTTTAAATGCATCATATCAGAAAGGTGAATTTTAAAATGAAATATAAATTTTAAAGTGAAAGTAATGATGAATTTGACCAGATGTTTACACCGTGATTTAAATTTGTAAAAAAAAACTTAAGTGTAAAATGTCCACCAATTTTTTTTTCTATATCAAAGTGATTCAGCTGTACTTTTCCACAAGGAAAAAATTATTATAATCGCCCTCTGTCCTCTGGTAAGTGAAAAAAAAAAACCTAATTTTGGCATAGAAGACTTGAACAGTACCCTCCACAGCACCGGCCTCACAGTCTCATCTATGTCTGGTGAAAATAGCACAGAAAAGAGAGTTAATTATCTCCACCCCAGCCCAAAATGCCTCTGTCTCTCTCTACACAGATTGGCTTGCGATTTGCATGAGGATTTTGAGAAGCTTTTCAGTATGTTTGCCGTGTCTGTCCTGGCTGTCTGTTTAAACAGGCCCCGGGTAATGAAGAAGAGAAGATGGAAGGAAGGAAGGAAGGAGGGAGAAAAGAGTATAGGTGTGATAAACCCTGGTTTCCCTCATCAGCCCTTTTGGGATATGAAGGCCCCAGATGGTGTAAGGGTGTGAAAGCAGCATTGTGTGTGTGTTTATATGAAAGTGTCTGTCGATCTGTCTGTCTGTCCGTTCGTTCTGAAATCAGGGACATCCTTAGTAAAAGAACCCGGCCCTTATGTCATCTGTTTGAGGGGAAGCTTGTCTCTGTCTCTGAATGGAGGCAAAGGAGAGTGGACACAACTCCCCAACTCCCCATTATCCTTGTCCCCGTTGCCCTCTGCAGCCCAGAGCCTGACACCCAGCACTGGGGGCTTTGATTAGCCAAGTAGAGACATTGGTGGGGGGTCACACTACCCTCTGCCCTGATTAGATTGCACTTGGCCACTGTTGACCCCTCCTTCTGAAGAGAATCATGTGAGGGGTCTGGAGATATTGAGACGGGCATTCGGGAAGGCACAATAATACACCTCGACCTGTCTAGACTCTGCTGTTAACAAACAGATAATGTAACCTTTTTTGTGTTGTTGATCAAATGTCTCTACCCTCTTCTCTCTCTCTCTCTCTCTCTTTAATGGATTGATTTTGCACTATAGTTTGAGGATTTTAAAAGTTAACAAATTACAAAGTATTTTTTTATTTAAAAAAAAAAAAAAAAAAAAAGATCATTCCTGGTAAAATGTATTAACATAACACAAGATATAAAAATTTATTCTGATCCCACATTGTGAGACGTCACATTTTCTGTAAGTATTTATAATAAACTAATTAATAATGCTACCTTTGATTTTTTTTTTTTTTTGTATTGCCTTTCTTTGTAAGTGTGCTTTCAAATGACTTTCATTAATGTCACATCAAATGCATTATATTTAGATATTATTATATTTAGATAAATATATGGTAATTGATGTTAATATTGCGTTACTGCCTATGTGCAACATCAAGTATGTACTTTTTTCTGTTACTTCCTATTGATTTAAAAAAAAAAATATGCAATTCACAAATTGATGAATGTTATGAACTGTGCAAAAATATTTATTTGTTAAACTTAAGGTGGAAGGCACGGAATCATTTTCCTTATTTTCTTGTACTATGCTGAGTCAAGATCTCTTGTAAAATATGATGATTGTGCCTTTTGGGAGTTACATACACAAAACCTGATGACAAGTGAAAAATTTGGTCACAGGAATATTGCAATTTCAAAATATTTCTGAAGTGCTGGTGTGAATGCTGTGTGTTCGCATTGGTCTACCTTTCATTATGAATGGCTGTAGGCATGGTTTGCTCGCTGAAAGTGCAGGAAGTGCTGCTGTTGTTGTTCCTGTGCGGGTGGCTTGGTGCCTGCACTGCTACTGCTGATCTAGAGTCTGTGATGGTCCAGTGTTCTGTCAGGAATGATTCTGGGTGGATTAGTTCAATCTGACCCTGGAACAGTCGATATGGAGGCGGTTTGTAGTAAAGGTGGTGGGTTGCGATGGCATACTCTGTGTGGCTGCTCCAGCCCCGCCCTCGAACCAGTCACTCAGAGCCAAGAAAATGGCAGATGCAGTGAGCTGCCAAGAGAACACCGATTCTCCACCCACCCCTCCATTTCCCCAATCCCCCACCCATCTTCCCTGCTCGCCTCTTCCCATGTTTTGTCACTTTTGAGGTAAAATGAACTGAAATCTTGTGTCCTTTGCAGTCTAAATGTCTCAACATTGACATTGTTAAGGCCAGCTCTTCCATGCCCATGTTTTGAAATTCCCAGGTTTGTGTTAAAATGAAACATACCACACCACTAAGAGTTTCTGTGGATAAAAATCATCCATATCTTTACATACATACACCTTCCGCTGAACACTTTCTTCACTACTGTGCGTAACCATGAAAAGTGTAATAGGAGTAATTTACCTCATATTGGAGATGCTTTAGTAAATGCATTTCATGGCAGTCAAAACGTCATGAATGTTTTAATGAAGCCTGTCATATGTGATGAATGGATGTAGTCAGGGTTTTTCACTGCTGTACTCCCACATGGCAGATGATTGAGGGTGGAGAATCTGGATTGCTGTTGGAAAATATGGACATTTCCTCTCTATTTACACTCATGCCATTATTTGAGCACGGCTTTGACTGAACTGTTCAAGTGTACTGACCGTGTTTTGTAGGGAGTGTTAAAATCTGCACCATTGACACTAAATGTAAGATAATGTATACTGTACAATGTGTTCGATGTACTATTGATGTACTCTAGTACTAGTACTATTGAGCATTTGCAGAATCATACTGCATTTTCTCCTGCCTTGCTGCACCATTAATTCCTCAATTATGCTTTTTATGAAGGTACTCCAACTGTAGTTCTGTGCAGTATAACTATGCTTCTAAATTTGTAGTCAAAAGCATGTAATTGTAGATGCTATGGCAAAGTTGAACTCACTACAGTGTCTAATTAAATCGTTGTAACCAATAAACGGTCTCAACAATGACCCAGTTTGTTTGCCAGCACACCAGAGAGAAGCAGGGCAGGTCCACGAAGGATGTAATAAAACTCCCCCTGATGGAGCAGACCCGTTTCTCTACCCTCTCTGATACTGACTTTCTCTGAATGTATTTATGTATGTGAGCAGGTTGATGTGAAGGTTATTCTGTGGAGAACATGTGACCCTCCCTGTTTTCCAGCTTGAGTTGATGATAAAATGGAGCTCGACAGTTCAAATGAATAGATCATTGCATGTCGGACTGAAAATTACACTCTCTATACTTGAATGCTGTGCTTTCATGGTGTTTTTTTTCATTGAATTTTAAGTCTGCATTTTTTCCCCCCTCTTTTTTGCATTGATGTGTCTCACTGATGTTCTTTTTGTGAATTTGTCTGTTTGTCACAGGATAGTGAAGAGGAACAGAGATGATGTGTCTGCAGAGATGATGCAGGTAGTAATAATAACATAATTGTATGTATACCTCTTTTACCTGCATTAATCTCTCCCTCACTTCCTATACTGTCTCCTCTACTCTTTTTCTTTCTCTCACTATTTCCATCATATCACTGAAGCAGAACAGCAGAACTACTTCCATATGATCAATAAATGTATATAGCAACGTTTTTAAATCCATATAATATTAGCTGTTTAACTTAACTTAACTTCTAGTTCTTTGGACAAGTTGCACAAATGATCCACATTGTAGTAATACAATGTTAGAGCCGTTCTTAATATCAGACCTGTTTGCTCAAACTGGTCTAATTTGTTAAATGTCTTCTTAAAATATAATACTCAACCTTTGTCATTTTATTTTTTAACATGATCATTATATATTATCCAGAGATAAATATATCAAGTCATTGAGCTTCAAATTAGATTTTTTTTTAAAGTCATTTTATTATTATTTAAAGGCTCATCCATATGCTGCATAATTACAGCCTTTTTTAAATAAACTCAACAAAAATGCAAAAAAAAAAAAAAAAAAAAAAAGAACAGTTTAGATGCAGTCTACTGATGTTATTTACATTTGTAATGAATGCTTAGTGTAGATGTTATTTAAAAAAAAAAAAAAAAAAAAACCCTGCACTGAAACTGTTTAAATATGTTATATATAATATCAGGAAGGAGCTAGCATACACACATTGTTCACTTTATATTTGTAGACCTTTAAACGTAATAGAGTGTTTTAAATGGTTATTTTGTCCTGCTCATGGTTAGTTGGAGTCACGGTCAATTATGTCTCCAAATATCGTACAGTATAAGGTCAAAAGTCACTGTGCTGTATTAGAAAGATGACAGTAACTATTCTGGAAAGGTCAGCCACTCAGCTTGTTTCCAAAGGAAACGTGCCACAGTGACATCTTTGAGCTTTTGATTTACTTTGTATTAGATTTAGTTAATGATATAGCTCCCCGTGTGATGACAGAAGTTAACCTCTATGTATTTTCAGTAAGATTTTAAAAATGCACAGGTCTCATTTGCACTGAAGTCAGATTTTGAAGTTTTGGAGTTAATGGTTAATTAGCTGTAATGTGACTTCACTGCAAATGTGAACACGTATACATCCGATTACTTTAATTGTACTTTGACTTTTAAATAACAATACATTTGTTTTGTTTTTATTCAGGGCCAGTCAGTTAACATGTTTTTTTCGTAGAAGAAACTTAGAGTATATTTAGAATAAAAAAGTTTTATTTCTACCAAATCCCAAGGCTGCATTTATTTAATCAAAAACACAGTAAAGAAAAAATAACTGTTTTCTGTTTTAATATATTTTAAAATGTAATTTATTACTGTGATGGCAAAATTAATTAACAGAAGTCTTCAGTGTCACCTGATTAAGAAATCATTCTGCTGATTTGCTGCCCAAGAAACATTTCCTTCTTCTCAATGTTGACATTTTTTTTTATCTGTGCTGCTTAATATTTTTGTGGTAACTGATGAATGAAAAGTTGAGAACTGAATTTATTTAAATAAATAGTTTGTAATATAAATGTGTTTACTGTCACTTTTGATCCATTTAATGCATCCTTGCTGAAAAGTGTTTAATCCTACTACTGACCCCCAACTTTTGAACTGTAATTTTATAGATATCCGTCCATGCCTCCATAAGTACAATTTTGTTCTTAATAGCTTTTTAACATTTATACAATTGAAAACTTTAACTTTAAACTTTAAGACAGCTAAAAATGTATTTTGCGGTTTCTATGAAGTTATTTAAAACTTCAGAGTTGTTGATTTTGATTTCACTCTGAAATCACTTTTAACAGGTGCACATCATTCCAGTCACTAACTTCAGTGACTGGCACTTGTACCTTACATGCACATTAAAACGTCTCATTAACTTTTTCTTTTTTTTTAAATTAGTATAACCCATGTGGAGGTGCTGGTGTGTGTATGTGAGACTTAAGAGAGAGACCGAGTGAGAAAAAGCAAGAGACTGGAGTTTCAATGCCTCTGCTTCCTTTTGTCCTCTGAGTTGACTTCTTAGGAGCCCAGTGCCGGAGTTCCATACATGAGAGATCAAGAGTTACCAAGGTGCTCAGGAGATAGACACACACTCACACTCATTCACTCAGACTCATTTCCTTTGCATGTCAGAGCCCTGCTGGGGTTTCAGTAGAGGTCACTGACACTGCCAGTGGAGCTTTCCCCTAAATGAAAAACCAACCCCTGTGTATTTGTGTGTGTCTGTGTGTTGCTTACTGAAAACCGTAAGGTGCTAAAGAAGAGGGTCCTGAATTGATTTAGTTATTATAAATGACTGTACTTAGTCAGGGGATGTTCTGTGATGCATTTCATGTTAACGTCTTCACTAAATCTTGTAAAATGCAAGTCTTGTATAGGTTAAGAGTTAAAGTTGCAGATGTGCAGCATAGATACACTAGAGTGGAGGATAAGATATGAGATGCTCTTTTCCCATCAGCTTGGTTCAGCATTAACTTGTATTGTAACAAGATTAAAATATATTTGTCCTGCGGATTAGCATTCTTTACCATCCCATTGGTTTCTTTGCCGGACCGGTCTGCGTATGTGCAGCAGTGTTTTTGATCTGCCGTGCGTAGTGAGGACCCTGGCTTGGGTCTGGCCATCCAAAGGCCTGGTGTGAAATCGGCCTGATGTCATCCCTTTTGTCCTCCATTTGCATCCCTCACTCCTTTAATGACGTTTCCGAACCTCGCAGGCACATTCCTCAGTGGTCCATAGGAAGCGTTTGGAGAACTCGGGGCAGAAAAGCACAGTGGGAGTGTTTGGAGAGTTTGGGGGGGTCGAGGGTGTGCGGATCTTTTGTATGGAAAGCAGACGAGTAGACATCCGTATTCTGATACTTTCCCTGCACCTCAGGCTTTTCTGTTGTTTGTCTGGATTGCTATCAGGCAAAGTTTAAGTCTGATAGAAATTGTGTAATTTGATCATGTATACATGAACGATGCCTTTAATGAAAGCACTCTGTTTGTGGCCAGAAGTGTATTTTGATGTTTATCTTAGCAGTGTAAATACAACAGGTTATGACAGCAGATTTCATTAAATGACAATGGTGTACTTTCTTACCCTAGAAGAGCGTTTTTATGTGCACATAATTGACACTGCCTTCTGAGACATATATGAAGTTGAGACCACAGTTCAAGTGTAAATATCTAAATAAAGTGTGTGTGTGTGTGTGTGTGTGTGTGTGTGTGTGATAGTGAAAGTTAAATGTGGGTGTAAGGTGAGGAAAGCGAGAGCTGAAGGGGGGGAGGGACTATTCCTTGCAGAGGAAATGAGCCACCTGCAGCCATGACAGGAGGTTTTGACCTTCATTTGGGGTTTCTTTCTCTCTCTCTGTCTCTAAATCTCTCTCTCTCTCTCTCTCACACACACACACACACAGTCTGTCTCTCATTACTTTGCTCACACAAACACACATACTTCTTCTCTATAGAAAGCCAGTCAGGGAGCTCTCCCCTCAACCATTGGGCATCACTTCCTCATACAAGGGGCGCTAGAAAAGAAATGTAGATGAGGCATTGTCATTGAGCAGGTCAGTGCATGGGAAATGCCAGTTGTCTGTGCCCCCCTTCACCTCCCCCCAGAGGACAGGTAGACTATGACCAGTTTTTTTTAACTAAAGATCATTTACATATTTTAGGGAAAGTCAGGTTACTGTTTGGGTGACTTTCCTAAAAGGACATATCTTTTATGTGTTTAAAAA
Source organism: Carassius auratus (assembly GCF_003368295.1). Lineage (NCBI taxonomy): Eukaryota > Metazoa > Chordata > Actinopteri > Cypriniformes > Cyprinidae > Carassius > Carassius auratus. The sequence continues at coordinate 14,531,952 of NC_039274.1, forward strand.
GTAGTTTATATGTTGATGAGTCCTGTTGTCTGGCTGCTCTCTGGCAGCCCCTATGTAAACATTAGTTTTAATTGTCCAGGACACTATTGCTAGCTCTTTTTGTCTGTTTAGGGGCACATTTTCTGCTTTTATTTTATTTTGTATGTTTAAATAACATGATTGTTGGCTTGCAGATATTGTAGAGCATTGTATTAGGTGGTCTACAAAGTTTATATGAAGTTTATACCCCAAATGCCTTTGTTTTATTTGATCAAAAATTATACATTTCACAATTTAATTTAAATGGGTTAATTTTTTTTATTTAATTTTTTTTTATCAGTGTATTTTGTGAAGTGTTTGAAGGTTATGGTTGTGACTTTTAATGATCAGTATACATTTTTATGAGATTCTGAACTGATGAGAATCTCTCTCTCTCTCTTTCTCTCTCTCATTTATTTGTTTATTTTATTTTATTTTATTTTATTATTTTGGGTTTGTGATTGAACATTAAAGTGAAATGTTAGCGTCCGGTTTTTAAATTAATACTGCAAAATGAACCACAGAAATTACATGCGTAGCAGTTATTTTTATCAAGAATGGATGTTAATTAACTAATGCGTTTGTCAAAAGCAGTGGTTGTTGATATTTTATCAGGAATTAATAAAGATCCTGTTTTCTAAAAAAGCTGTAGGCGTTAATCCAAAATCATTGTTTCTGCCTCAGGTCTAAATAAAACTAATAAATGAGTCTAATTTGCATGTTATCTTATGGGAACTTTTTATTTAAAAAGTAACTTTTTTAAATTATGTACACAAGGCCCCGAACAGGCGGGTTCCTCGTCTCCCCGGATATATATATAATGGATATAACTATAATAATATTTTTATTATATGTAAGCATGCAGGGAGAGTGAGATTTTTTTTCTCTCTCTCTTGAGTAAACATTTAGTTAGCCTAAGTGTGAAGCAATTTAGGCTATTCAAATTAGGCTATATTTACAGTGTTTGTAAATATGCAGTCGATACTTTGAGCGATTTCAAAGGCTATATGGAATAAAGTCGACTGTAAAGTGTCAAGCTTCTGTGGCAATGCCTCCGTTTCAAAGGGTTACAGTTAAAATTATCTGATGCAGAGTGTATCATGCATTCATGTAACCTATTCGCTGATTTTAAACAAAAACGATGTTCTGAAGTTAAACAAATGAATGGGGAAAAACACCAAAAGTGCCATGTGTTTTTGGTGATTATTATATGGGTTTTTGGATATCTACAATGCTTCCCAAATGCTGATGGTGCATTAGCGACTCACTCCTGATTTGGTAAAGCTCTGTGTGCCAACGCTGTGACGTCATTTCCGCTGGGCTCAGCTCAGTAGACCGTGCCACGTTCTTTTCAACCCAAGAGCCAGATAAGGCTGGAGCGCGAGATAGTTATCAAATCCAACAGTAGAAGCAAATACATAAGCCATTGAGACATTGATAACTATTATTCTTATTGTTTATTTCATTCTTATCAAGATTTCAGGAGGCAGTTAATTACACAATTAATACGTACGTAATACAAATTATTTACACATAACAAACATTACCTGTAAACACAAAATAAAAATAGCATTGTATTATCTCTTTTTTTTCAGCTTTCAACATAGCTTTTATAGATAGATCTTCGCTGATGAGTAAATTCATTAGGTCGTATATCAAAAGGCCATATTCATAGATATGCTTATTTGCAGTTGAACTCATGTTTCTCTGATTCGGCACAGTTCTGTGTTATTAAGTTTGCACTTGAACTTGTAAGGCAAAGTGTGTTAAGTTTGGTGGCTAAATAGTCACACACTCTTTTCAGGTATAAAACAAAAAGGTTCAAACAGTAAAAATTCCACAATTTGGTATATGGATACAGTCTGCAACTTAAATCTCGATCATACCTTTTAACTTTTTCTAAACACGCGTGAATATGCCCTAATATGACAATTTGCAGCTTTCATGCAAAGGCCCCAATACCGCTTCATTCACATAAAGAAGTTATTGCAATATAAATAAGCAATTTAAACACCTTAGAAATCTACTCTCACATAAAAAGCAACACCTTGTTTCTTCTTTTCTTCTTCTTAATATAATCTATATAAATACATAACAAATATGAAGTCAACATTAAAACAGTATTTTAACATTTGTCATACAGTAAACAGCTGGTTTGCTTATTATTTTTCATTCCTTAGTTTTGTGTTTATATATAGCTGTATATTTATATATTTGTTTATATTTCTGTGATGTGTTGTGGCGCTTACCCTGGCTTTTTTCAAGAGTGGCATAAGCGAAATCATTGTCAGTGCTACACGTTAATAGGCAGCATTATGATGATTAAAACATACTTTGCTACAAAAGATGATTATATTGCTCTTTTATAAAATTTATGTATGCGATTTAAGACGCTGTGGTACATTTGTTTATTTATTTAGCGCACCTAGTTGAAATGTTTGGCCCAGGCTATGAAGGTTAACCCAATGTTATTTCGTTTATGTTAGGCTATTTCACATGATAGTTCAACCAGAGAACCTACAGTGTAATGCACTATATTGTTAACTACGTTCTTGCGCGTTTTATTTATTTATTTTTCTTCTCCAATTCACTCATTAAAACGAACCAGGCTAAGACTCTGCATTTATTTACAATAAAAATAACGGTTTCTTTCATTTTTTTCGGTTCTTTTTTTTAATCCTGCTGCGATCCGACGATTGCTGCGTCCATTGTGTATCAAACATCAAATCAAATACGATAAACTTGTAAATAACACACGCATTTCATAGTAGGCTACTCACAGTTGCCTGGATGCAGCAGAAAAGACTCTTTGGACTAAGCAAGGTTTTCACTTCTTCTTTTTTTTCCTCAACAGCTTATAAACGTATATAAACTCCCGTTGTGTTAATCGTGGAAAACGCCTGGTTCTTGTGACAGCTTGACAAAGAAGAATTATAAAAACAATTGTTTCTTAAGAGACCCACTCTGCCCAAGTGCAAAAAACGGCACATATATAGCCTACATTTGAAATAATTTGGCCATTATTTCATAAGAGAATTGTATTCAATAAATGTATTTTTGACATAATTCGATATAGCCTCTATTTAACGTCAGTAATGCTGGTATATTTATTAACTGGCCCTTTATTCTTTTCAATTATTGCATTGTAAATATAACCTCGCACCCACCCCTCCCGACTTTTTCTGTCTCAGTCACTGTCTGATTTGTCTTCCTTTGACGTGGTGCTGTGGTTGTACAGTCCCTGCGCCATCAGGTGCAGTGCCAGAGAGTTCTTGGTGCCGGTGGCTTTTTTGATTTTGGCTCGTTTATTCTGGAACCAGATCTTGATCTGTGATTCGTTGAGTCCCAGCTCCTGCGCCAGACTCTGCCGTCGCTGCTCGGTCAGGTAGCGGTTGGTCTGGAACTCAGTCTTGAGTCTCTGAAGCTGCTCCGCCGTGAAGGCCGTGCGTGGACGTTTGTCCTCTTTGCTTGCGTTTTTCTTCTTTGGTTTGCGAGATCTAGGACCTGCAAGTGAGGAATAACAGACCGTTATACATTTTTCACAAGGTGGCGTATTCGTACGAATTAAGCCACCTCGTAAAATACGTACAAATTGGTCGTGAGATAGCTTCCTATTTATATTCATGCAGAGTCTTGAAGAGAAGGGGGGCTGTAAAACATGTTCAGCGTAGAGTTATAATTTATGAATTTGTTTTACGTTGGCTTTTATTTATTTATTTATTTATTTATTTATTTTGCGTCACATTTGGGTGTGAGCAGTATGGATCTCTCTCTCTCTCTCTCTTTCTCTCTCTCTCTCTCTCTCTCAGTGGAGGCTACATTAATAGGTAATGCGGGAAACCTCAGCGATGAAGCAGAATTTTAATGAGGGATTCACGTCTTGCTCCACATTGGACATTGGGTTGGACATTTCTTGTTTAAAAAGCCTTTTTAGGCATTAACATTGTATGAATATGGTTATATGGCGATCACAGGCCGACGTGAAATTAACCCATTCGACACAATAGCTGTTTAAGGCTAGTGTTAGTCGAGAGCAGTCCAAACAAAACGCGAGATTTGCTTCACGACGGCTAAAACACTCCAACTGCAGTTGAACAATAATTTCATGAATATCTAGATATAGGCTATACTTTTTTTTAAACGCGAGAAGGCGTTGATTTTAAAGTAGGCTAGTCTACATTTCAACGTGAAAGTCTAATGTAAGACTGGCGCGAAAATCTACTATTTAATTATATTATTTGACTTTTCTTTAACGAAAATAAAATGATAGACGAATGACATGAAATAGCGACGGTCTCTCGTAACCTAAAAATAATAATAGGCTATAGTTATCAACCAGCATTCCGCTGTTAAGATTAAGCGCAGAGGTGAGAAATTGGATGCCAATAGTGGTTGGCCGTAATTCCAAGTATTTTAAAATGTAAAAAGAAAAATATTCGACGGACTAGGCTAACTGACCATTTTTGCCCGAGTTTGCGATAAATTAGCAGTCAGTAGGCTATGCACGTACGCTTTCTTCTGTTTTGAAATATTATAAACAGCCTACAATTTTAGTTAAATTATCAAGTTACGAAATGTAGCTACTTTACTGCACAGATGCACCAATAAGCAACTACTTACTCAAATATAGTAGATGCGAGGCCTACGCCATTGTCAAAAATATGCTAATGAAACATCAACAAAGACGAAAGACTCACAGGGCAAAACCTCTCACGTACAGCCATTCAACGTTCAAATTGCGTTTCTGTGATATTTTATTTACTTCTTTATTAAAAGAAGATCAATTTCGACACATATTGCTCATTCTCTTCGTTTAAACTATAACAAAAATAGATAGACCAGACTACAATCATAATTTCCAATACACAAGCAAACGGTATGGTAAGGAATTTAAATGAAAGACGATAGGCTATATTAAGTATAGGCCTGGGTCTAAAATGAAACGTTTGGTCGTTTTGACGTAGCTACGTTTTGTTAAAACTACTTTTCTACTTTTCGTTTTGATTGACGTTGTAGCCTATTGTTTACTTTTAGATAACATTAAATCCAATCGCAACTTTCATAATTAAAAAATATGAAAGATGTGAGATTTTAATTAAACCGATATCTTTTTAATTATTAATGTTTTCAATAATTTGGCGATTTGTATTTCATCTTATTGAGTTTGTTTTAAAATAACAATGTCCCTCTAAATTTGGGATGGGCTATACGTGATTAGAATCGAATATAGTGGAGATTAGAACTGTTTGCATTTAACAGATTTCCCAACGCTATTTCCTGGCACATGCATGGTAAGGAATTAAAGGTAGACGTACTACCTGACGACGGTCTGTCCGAGTATCGTGTGCAGTAAACCCAAGCGGGCCACAGCATAGGCTGGTTAAGTTGTCCATTGGACTGTGAACTATCCGACTCTGAACCCAGGCACTGATCCACATTCTCCCCGCGGGTCTTCAGGGGCTCTTCGCTTTCTATCTCTGCCTTCTTTCCTCCGCTGCTCGGATGTGTTGTAGAAGTCCCCTCTGCTGGTACTGTACTTCCCACCTGTCCCGTGCTAGGACCCGTTGGATTCTCTCGCGCGCCGAGATTGCCCTCATCGCGCGTGATGTTCGCTTCTTTCTTGCGGCCAAAGTCCGGTCGCAGGATGTTGTCGATGAAGAAGTTTGTGATGCGGTGCGGGAGCTGCAGGTTCCCTGGAGCTTGCAGAAGGGGTCGTATGGCACTGTTGGACTCGTCCGCCGCTCCTCGCTGCTCCGCGTCTCTTGCGCTCTGCTCAGTCTCATCCATGCTGAGACACACTTTCCACTTTCCGTGCTTAACCCTTTATCGCTCTCCAGCACTCGGGCAGTCGCACCCCACTCCACGGGCGACTCCGTCCACTTTGTTCACTTCAGGCAATTTTCAAAACTAAGGCAAAAAAAATCTGTCAGTGAGCTTTAGCGACAGTAAAAATCCTTTGCGCACCGTGGTCACAAAGGAAAAACATAGTTACGCCTTCCAATCACGGAATGTTCTCTGTCTAAGGTTATTGAACCGTAACTTGCCAGTTTGGTGCTATTTGTTTTCTGCGCAATGCAACTATCAGTGGCTACTCTGAGGACAGAGGAGTGGGGCTCCTAACCGCTCCTGAAATACTTTCACTCCAGATTTCTGTTCTTATTTTTAATACGAGCCCCCAGTGACGTTACACTCCGGTATCCTAGACACGTGCCTTTGACCAATAGAATAGACAAGAGCCAGTCACATGGCCCTGATTCGAGGGTAACAGACAACACTCATCCTTGCACTTTTAAAGACACAGTGCTTCACCAAAATACAAATTCGGGCAGTGCCAAAAACGCAGCCTGCATACTGAACACGGTCTTCACGTTTTAATCATGCAGGTTTTCTTGTAGCGCAATGTGTGCATGTGTTTTTTTTTTTTTTATCTAATAAGATTTGGTCGTCAACTCGCTTTCACAATACACTCACGAAACCACAGATTTTCAAATCTGAATTTTAATGTAATTTTTTTCTACTAGTACTATATGTTAAGTTTTAATAGAAGGGGGATATTTTATTGTATTATTTATATAGCAGTTTTATTAATTTGAAAAAAAGCTAAATGTAAAATATGCGTCAAGCCAAAATGAGTGGAGGCAACATTCCGTAATGGTGTGCCCAACACATAGTAACCATTTCTGTTTTCTTGATGTGTAGTGACTTTTTGTGTGTGTGTGAAAAGCAGTAGGAGAAATTAGATTTCCTCAATACTCAGAGCGTTATTATTTAATTTGACATGATTTACAGCTATAAAGGTTTTCATCATTCTTATTTCAGAATCAGTAGTCTATTTATACGTAGGCCTATATACTGCACACTACACAGAAAAAGTATACGAAAACGGAGACACTTCATATTTTGAGCAGTACCATTTTTAATGGTAATAATAATTGGATGCTTATTTCTTTGGACAGGTGCCTATGGCTCTTTAAACATACCTGCTATTTCAAAGATGATCAATCTACGTATAGTCGCGCCCAAAAATGAAATAGTAGAACAACTTTTTCACTCGTTCATAAGCTATAACCACAGTACTCTGGCAACAACTGAATCCTCTCAATGAAAGTGCAGTAGCTATAGCTTTTCTAACTGAAGAGGTTTCTCAGGAGGCCTTCTATGATTGCATTTCTCATTATGAAGTTTTTGTGGCGAGCCAAGAGCGTGCAGTCTCTTTTCAAATTGGTGCATATTATCTAACCACATTATTTTAATGGCACTCACAAAGCATTTTTTTTAATCTATTTATTTTTTACACCTTTCTATGATTGTCCACATTTGAATAAAATATTGTTTTTAAAATTCTGTTGGGGAATAACCTGTGGACCAAAAATATTATTTAGTCATGTTTTTATGTTGGCTATTCATATTGAGGCCCTATTGTTGCGTGATGGAGACCCCCCAACAACCATGTGAACATCCATAGCGGTACAAGAGCCACTGGCCTGTTGTACACAACCGCCTTTCTCAAGAGTGGAATGGACAAGGGCTGTAATCTAAAGGTCTTCAGTGATGCTTTGGCTTTAATATCGACAGGGCATTCTATTAGAAAAAATAAGAATCACCCACAAGACATTCACCGTGGATTCCATGCGCGGAATGGATGAAAGACAGTAGAGCGGTTGACAGATCGCAAGCGCCGTGGCCTGCCCTGCCCTCCTCTATTACTGTCTCTCTGACTGAAACGCTCGCTCTGGCATAAGCGCGTATTGCATTTTTCGCAATTATTTGTTTCTTTGTGCGTAGAATAAATTCGTTATCAGACGTGCATATCATTAGGCTATACATCATGCCAGCATTATAGGAGCCAGAACTTAGGTAATTAAAATAAAACAACAATGCAATAGATCAATGATGTTCCATAAATGAAGCACCCTTGTCTCCTCATTTACCCCCCACTTCAGCTGCATTCTGTGATTTCACTGACCAATATGAATGAATATTTCTATTTGCTGTTATAGAGGCCTATTATCGATGGAGTCAACGTATAGAGCAGAGTTTTATTTGAATCATTGCATTGTTCCAGTTTAGATTGGAAGTGCGTGCCTATGTTTGACCCTCTGTGTATTCTTTGGACTATCTAACAAACAGATGCCACTGGCTCAGTCACTACAATAGGTGTTGACGCGCTGACTCGATTTGTGAATGGACGCACTGGTGTGTGTGTGAGCCTTGTTGATCGTAGAGCTTGCAGTCTGATGTAAAGGATACACCCCGCCTCCCCTCAACTCTCTCACCCTCTCACCGTCCTGCTCTCAAAGACACACAAACAGTCATAACACGGTCAGTCAAAGCACTCCTGCGATATGAGTCCTGACCCCTTCAGGGCAGGATCCAATCCAGCCAACCAGGATCTGCAATGCACGAGAGCAGTTATTTTTGATCTTACACACACAAATATATATTTTTCTTCCCAAATAAACGCGACTTAAGTGACCGCCCCAGAAATTATTTTAGCAGTATATGTTTGTAACCAACCGCCCAATATTTGGTGCAGTAAAAGTGACGTGGATATTGGTCTAAATGCATGACTGATGCTTCTTGTTTTAAATCCAGACCCCTCGATCAAAGCCAGGGAACTGTTGGGGTCCGGATCCTGACAGAAAACGCCGGGAGGATAGAGTTGACAGGTTTTAATGCTTTTAATTCTAAAGCGTCTGATCGTCCTGGCGTAAATAAGTCTCCTTTCAGTGACACAGTCTCGCTGTCCCTGACCCACCGTGCATGTGGCGTCCTCCACAAACCTAATTAAGGCTCTTTAGATGGGATCAAGCTAATTGAATGCTGCTCCCATCTTGAGACCCCTTTTGGAGAAAATGGCTTCATTGACAGCCAAAACTTTAGCCGTGTATCTCTCTCTAGTCATTCTTGAATATTTCAGTGTATCAAAGAGACAAAACTGTTATGCTTATGGACCTTTTTTGACCCAACTAACTAAAAAAAATTATAATTGACGCTGCTTTTATAGACGTGTCATGTCGGTTAGATTTTCAAATGCAAGAAAGTGCCACAGGTGCATTTTCACTTTCACAAATACCAAGCATTTTCTCTCCGTGAAAACTCGCATTTACAGTGTCAGCCCACATTATATTTAATTAACATCACGGAGCAAACGCATTTTCTCAAAATGGTTTGTGGCCAGTTGTCAGAAACTTTTACGAAAGTGAAAAAAAACAAAAAAAACATTTGTCTACTCTACACTCTTACGAATTGTTATAAATATAATTTATTCATGTTTGATCTGGAATAAGTTGTATTTAGATAAATTAGTTCATAAAAAATAGAATCATTGAATAATATAAAAAAAGTGTTTTAATTTGGTTAAAAATATGTATGCGCAATATTATGTATCTGTATTTTATTGTGTTATTCTCTGGCAGGAATCTATGACTGAAGTTTACATCCATTAACTTTTTTTTTTTTTTTTTTTTTTTTTTTTTTTTACTGTCTACGTTCCTAATTGTTCCTTTTAATTACATTTAAATGTTGTTCATTTGTTGTAGTCTTAGGGACAGATGTTTGTTCTAACCTTCGTTTCACTAAAACGAAGTTAGTGTGTTTGTACTGAATATAGCCTACTAAAAAGTAATCTGATTTTGAAGTTATTTAGTTAAAATTGGTACGAGATTAAAAAGTTGAATTTTTTTTTTCTATTACTTCAAAATTGTACTTCATTTAATTTGAAATCAGTGTATTTTAAATATGCGTGTCTGGTGTTGTAAACATTACTGAATGGTTGATTTCTTTAACAAAACACGTTTAATTGCTTAAATCTGCATTTCTATTTAGATTATACCGATTTAAGATTGTAACATGGCACCAGAATTCGTTAATAATCCCTAATGCCATTTCATGTTCTCATTTCCAGTTAATTTGATAAAAGCAACCAATCTGAATATTATAAATAGTCTATAGCCTATGTCATTTAAAGAAATAATTCTCCAATTTTTTTTCTTCATATTTTACTTGAGAGTTTGCTAAATAATAGCTAAAATAATAATCAGAGGTTTTATCATATTAATAATGTATCTTATAATAGGCTAATCAAGCTAAAAAATATACTTTTTTAAAATCTGTAGAATAAGTTTTGATTGCTCGGGAGATGATTTGCCCGCATTGCTAATGTTTTTCAATGCACGGTGCTATATTCTGTTGAGTCGTAAACAATCACAAGCACGTGAAACAGGTGCCAGTGAAATTCAAAGCATCTGGACTCCCGCGAAGAAACCAGGATAATGAGCCACCCAGGGTGTCCAGCCATCGGTACAGGTGACCCATAGCATGCGGATCACCCGCCTCTAATGTCACTACATTTTCAATATTTATTTATTTTCTGAATATAGGGATGCAAATCCTTTACCCTATACTGAAGTGTATAGCCACCACAAGGTTTAGCCTAATACTAATTGCCAAATGTAAGATATCCCAGCACTTGAAGGGTGCATATACGTGATTTACATTAATTCATATTCAGAGAGGGACCAACATTAACAGTGCCTTACTATATTCGCTAAATAATTATTTAAATTTAATTTGCGCATAGCCCTTCCAACAGAACACCCGATTCGAACGTTATCACTCGATTGAATGGGGCGTTATCAGCAGTTATCAGCCCATAGCAATGGGCCAGGAGGGGCCTCCTGTGCCTACTAGTAGGCTCAGAAGGCCGTGATCATCCATCCAAATGGTTGATCACCCACAAATATACAAGAGAAGACTCCAGATCCAATCCCAGAATTCCTGCTCACCTGTAATCGGAAGTCTACTGGACGAATGCGGCAACGTTGCGATATTTCCTGCTTAATATTTTCAGGTAAGACTATTAAAATGATAAAACCGAGCATTTAAACTGTAATGGAAAACAATACATACACTCGTATTGCGTGTCATGATTGTTGACATGAGATAACCGTATTGCGATGTGTCTGCAAACGTTATCGCTAGACCATACGTTATTAGCGTGTCGTTATGTTAACGTTGCATGCTTGATGTGAGCATTAACGTTGCTAATATGAGTGTGTATTTACGTCTGAAGCTAATGGGGGAATTAAGTTTCGAGTTAAACTGTCAACATGACTTTTGCTATTGTGTATGCTCGATAACTCCTCACTGAAGCCAGATCATAGGCTTAATGTAGCCCATATCGACTTGAGAGAAATATTAAACACAAGACGTATTTTACGGCTGTTTGGAAACCTTGGGATCTTGACTAGAGTGTAAAATAAAGTTCTGTGGGTTTGAACAAAGCTTGTCTGGATTTGATCCTATATCAGGAAGCTTTGGATCTGTCTATCTGTCTGTCTGTCTTTCTATCTATATACCTTCTCAAAAAAATAAAGGGAATACTTAACAACACAATATAACCCACAAGTGTTCCCTTTATTTTTTGAGCAGTTTATATATATATAGCTAGCTAGCTGTGTATCTATCTATTTATATAATCTATCTTGCAATCTATATATCTAGTTATCTAAGCTAGCTGTATCTAACTATCGCACCAAATATCCCTCATCTGACTTCATCCCATTTTCACTCATGTGTTTCTGTCTTTTAGGCTGTGATAAGAAGTACGGTACGGGTTGCACTTTACTTTATGTAATAATTGCCAAATATTTTGATTTCAGATATGGGAAAAGCTCTTAAGATGACCACACGTTTCAGGAACGTTAAAATTAAGTTGGTGAGGAGGTCTATCGCTGGCCCTGCGAAGTTTTCTTACCTCAGTCAAGGTCTTCCCCAGCCCAGCTACAAACAGACCCACCCTTCAGACCCATCTATTACATCTCAACCTGCTGAACCTGATGATGTGACACCGAGCTGTTCTGAGAGTGCATACAGTAAGGCAAAGAAGAGAGAGCTTCATGCCTGGGATGCAGTCAAGGATGAGATGCTTAAGGTGACGTTTGAATGTTCAGCACCGATCACTACCCAGTGTGCTGTCTACCGAGAACATGCTGATTATAGGTGCATTGAGTGCAGCTCCACTGCAGTGTTTTGTGAGGTTTGCCTGAAGAGGATTCACAGAAATTTACTGCATCTTCCTGAAAAGTGGAATGTAAGAACAATAGTATACAGTCTTACATTGCTATTGCTATACTTGCATACAGACAGCAAACTCACAGTAATGTCAACAGATTCATTAGATACTTCGAATTGTTTTAGCACTGTGCAGTATCAACTGTTAGTGTCACAAGTTTGTTGTTTTAAAAACATTAGAGCTATCCATCTTTCTTACAGAATGTTTACTATGAGCCATCCTCCCTGGGGTTATTCTTATATTTACCTGAAGCCCATGGCACCCATGCTGTGTACACAAAGGACATGAAGATCATTGTCAGCACAGGTTTGTCATTTTACTTGATACAAAATCTTAATGTATTTTATTGACAGGTTAAGGAATTCAATCCTATTACATGTGGAGTAATGATTTCCTTTAAAGAATTAATCAAATTTGTGATGCAATAAAAAAAAAAAGTTGTTTGTTGATTCCAATAATTACAAACATTAAGTTATATGTGACACACTCAAGTGATTTAGTCTATACTATACAAACTAAATGTATAGTTTTACTATCATGATGGGTAAAAATGTATAGCCTGAATCCACTGTAAGTCGCTTTAGATAAAAGTGTGTGCTAAATGCATACATTTAATTTAATTGAATTTATACTGATTTGGTAGTCTCTATAGTACTACTAGGTTATGTTTTTATGTTATTTTCCTCTTTATATTTGGCAGGACGGCTCTGCTAGAGCTTGTTGTTTCTCTGTCACTGGAGTGTCAGGTTTCTGTTGAGGGTTTTTGCAACACCCCATATCCCATTTTAGGCATCACCACTTCCGACAAAGAGGTTTGGTTGATATTTGCCCACAATTAAATGATGGAACCATATGCCCAGCATGTCCAAAGGTTGGTTATAATTCCAGCATGGTTCTTGTTTGATTAAACTAATGGCATAGAATTAAAATCTGAATTAATATCAAACTAAGTTAATTTATGTATGTAGTATTATAATAGAAGTAATAGTATAAATGTATAAACCTGGTGCGGGTACAAAACCAGTGTTACTGTAAGTGTTTGTTTTCCAGGCGGATGGAGATATGATTGTCACATTGGATGCCAACTTTGGCCTTGTGAGGAAGCAAAGCTCTGGTACAAGTGCGGTTGATCCATTACACAGAACCCACGTGTTTGTTGATGAAAAGGATGTAGAGGAATACCTGCTATCACATCTTGACAGCTCAAAGCCTCAAGAGGTTAATCATTGTTGCAGAATTTCATGGCCTGTGTCCATGAAATATTAATTAAACTTGTGAAAAAAGATCACTATTCCTCTCATAAATCTATGTTTTCCTTAAATCTTTAGGACTGCAGTAAGCTGCTCTCATTCAAGGTATCCAACAGATATATAATATAATATAATTTAATTACTTTACTGCGTTACTTGTGCAGACATGTTGTTTTACTAGGTCTGATCTATTTTAAAGCTTAGGCACTGTATTTAAGCATACATATCACCACTAGTCTGTCTGTATGAGTACAACATTAAAAAATAAACTGTCTATAATTGTTACTGTACAAGCACAGTAAAATATTTCTATAAAATATTGCACTACTGTTATTTTGCATAGAATACATTGTTCAACAATATTTTTGCACACTCATCCAACTGCATTTATTACCACTGTTCTCACGTTCCTGCTGTTCATAATGTATATATAATCCTTCATTGCTCTGTTCATAATGTACATACAATCCCTACATTGCATTCATATTTATATTCTGTATATACTCTGATCAATATTGTATATAGCAACTCCACTGTACATTCTGTATATCATAGCTTTACTTACTCTGCACTTTTATGTATATAAAACACTATATTCTTGCACTTCTGGTTAGATGCTAACTGCATTTCATTAGCTCTGTACTTGTACTCTGCATAATGACAATAAAGTTGAATCCAATCTAATCTAAAAAAAAAAAAATGTGTTTACCATAATGTAATATGTTATTTACTGTAATGTACAAATGTGGTCAATGTGTGGGAGGTGTTTTGTTTTTTGTGAGCTCACCATCAAAATCCCCTTCGACTGAGTTGATATGAAAATAAATGATTGGATCTTGAATCCTCTGAAGCAACTATGAGTTTGTAAAAAAATAAAAGGGAACATAGTATTGACTCTACGAGTTACAGCCATGTTTTTAGCCATGGTGCTCTGCACTTATTCACAGCACATTTAAAGTCAATGAAAAGCAATTTACTTAATAAATAACATGCAATGAATTTACAGTCATAATCCGTATGTGACAGTGCGACACATACAGTAGGTTCCTACATAACTGTTATTGGCTTGAAATTCTCCAGATCCAAGCCTATGTAATTGAACAAATTTTTTTCTCTTCTTCAAATTGGCTGCTCTCATTTTATTTTCACTTTCTTCTTTCAGTGAATGTATATTACATTTAGTTTGTTCGTTGTTCGTTGCCATAGTGGTTACGCTGCTATCGCTGAAACCACGTGGCTTGCATAACGTAGTTCCGCCCAAAAGTATTTTATTCACAAGACATTTTTTTTAAATGATGAATTCAACATTTGTCCACGAAAAAACAACAACAAACATATAACTCAACAATACGATATGTTAATATAACTTTTGCACATTTCTCCTTCGATTCAGAGAAACCCATTTTTGGTAGCAGAAGGTTACGGAAGTGCATTGTGTTGTGGGCGGGGTTTGCGGGTTCTACATTTCTGCTAAAAAGTCTTAAATAAACAAATATATTTAGATTTTCTTAACGTAAATCATCTAGATGCAGTGTAATTAATAGATTGGTTGCACTAGATATTTGATATATTCAGTAGATATATCTTTTTACAACCCTAATTTCCAACCCTAATTCGCAAACCAGATAAACTACAACTTCAGTGCTTGATTTGTATCAAGCTGCACTGAGTAGCTATAGGGAATTGTAGTTTTTAACAAATTCGTGTATTTCTTAGAATTGGATATTGCAAATAGTGAGTTGAGAGTACAGTGTGGAGTTTAGGCGGATTGTAAACATATCTATGTAATCAGATTTGAAATGTCTAAATTTTAAATGGGTTCAAATTACTTTTAACCAGATCTGACAATATCCCAAGCTGTTGACTATATTCACATCATAAATGAGGACAAGAGCTCTCTATAACAGTTAGTCCCATGTGTGTAGCCCTTTTTATTGCTTAATTATAAGCCTTCAAATATGCACCAAGGTGATGTTTCAAAGGTCAGTATTTCAAAACAGGAGCCATGTAGAATCTTCATACTTACATATGTTACTCTCTGGGTCAAGACCTTTCTAACAATGTATGTGGTTTAGCTCTACGACAAAGTTTTCATTTTCTCATTTCACATGCACAAGCCATCTCGGGTTTCAGAGAGCTATTTGAAGGCTCAATAGCCATAGCCTATATAAAAAGAAGCTATTTGCTTGTTTGTTTGTTTCTGACTTTGTAAACAGATTTATGAACCCACAACATGACAAATACCCTGTCCGCACAAACACACACACACACACACACAGAGAGACTCATTTTGCATTTCTGTTTGGTACACACATGGCTTATATATATATGCTATCTAATTATGGGATGGTTCACCCAAAAATGAAAATTCTGTCATCATTTACTCACCCTCATGTCATTCCAAACCTGTATGAGTTGCTTTCTTATGTTGAACATAAAATAAGATAATTTGAAGATTGCTGGTAATGGCTGGTAAAAGTTAAAGTTTTTCTAAGTAGAAGATGGTTAAATGTTTTCTCAGTCCATGTTACCAAAACTCATGTGTCATTTAAAAAGCATGTTTGAAAGCATGTCAATTAATTTCTTTGCATTCATCTAGATGCAAAGTAATTAATAGTTTGGCTATACTAGATATTTTATATGTTCAGTAAATATATAATTTTACAACCCTAATTTGCAAACCAGATAAACTAATCAGATTTTAAATGTATAATTAATTATAGATAATAAATATAATTGACCAACAGCACTTTGAATTGAAATGTAGTCTACCCACGGCAGCCAACTGCAAACAAAAGTGGAACACACCAGTCCTCCCTCACATAAACTGACAATAAACTTTATTTATCTGAATCCAAGGAGAAACAATTGATATCCTTAACACAGATAAAATGATACCCTTCACATTTTCTCTTAAATGTTTATCATTAAAATAAAAGCGTAACAGTAATTGTGAAGAAAATACTTCAGAGTGGAAGTAAGCAATGCCATAGAAACCATTTAAATTTAAAATAAATAAATTGTAGTGTTCAACTATATACCAAAGTTTCTACAAGTACCAGTAACCATCTTTTCAATATATTTTTGTGCCAAGCATCTCCTAGTGACAGCAAAACTGTGAAAAAATGTAAAGTTATGTGAAGCATCTAATCATAACATGAAATCATACTCTGACCCACTGTTGTGAATATTATGGTGAGGTCCTTGCTAAAACCCAGCCCTACTGAACCAATGATGAAACAGGTGTATATATATATAAAAAAACATGTAGACTCAATTAAGTACTTTATTAGTCCCCACATAAGTCCTATATAAAGGAGAACACATTGATGGTGCCAACAAACAACAATAAATAAAAATTGGGGTGAATGAAAATAACAAAAAGATCACAATTTTCTTCTTATGTGTGAAGTGTGGTCATTACAATAAATTTGCAGCATATGTATGTATTGTGTCTGTGTGTGTGTGTGTGTGTGTTTGTATGGATGGGTTGGGGGCCGTCAACACAGTAAAACCAACCCAAACAAGTAACAAGATACATCTTCAGGGTGTTTGCATGGTGTCTTCGCATTGACAGTGAACACATTGGCAGTGAAGGCACATGTTCTTTTTAAAGCCACATGCTGTGTGTGACCATGATTGGCACACTGTGCACTGAGACCATGAACTCCACTTCTTTCTTGCATTCTTCTTCTTATCATCATGGACGTGGCAGACACAGCACAAATTGCCTCCATCTACCAAAGGAAAAACACAAAAATTTTGAAAGTCAAGCCAGTTAGTTTAAATCATACTCATCACTATATTTAAAGCAACATCTCAAAGGCAGCTTGTTCATTTTTAACTGTTGCCAAAGGAATATGTGGGTATTGCACATCAATTCATCTCAGATCTTGCTGATAATAAATCATAAGATAAAAGCAGTTTTCATGGGTTCCATTTCAGAAAGCGGCTTTAGGAAAACTCTGGGTTTTTCGTTTCAGAAATGGATGTAAATCAAACCTGAGACAGAGGGGTAACTAAATTTTAATTTAAGAAATCTCATGACCACTTTGTTCTTCAGCTGCTTCCAGTTTGAGATGGTGGTATGAGTCTTTGACAATTTCTTCAATGTGAGAATATTTGATGTTGATCAGCTGGAATATTTTTTTGTAACAAACTCATTTGAAATTATGATAAAAACTAGAGATAAACTATCCAGTTTTCTAACACAATGTTTTGCTCACACCACAATTGCTGTTGATCATCCTTCCATCTAATACTTTAAGAATACCACTAATGCTTAGCAAATGAATCCTGTTTCCAAACTTCTAACTTTGGGGGAAGTCGTGGCCTAATGGTTAGAGGGTTGGACTCTCAATCGAAGGGTTGTGGGTTCTAGTCTCGGGCCGGACGGAATTGTGGGTGGGGGGAGTGCATGTACAGTTCTCTCTCCACCTTCAATACCACGACTTAGGTGCCCTTGAGCAAGGCATCGAACCCCCAACTGCTCCCCGGGCGCCGCAGCATAAATGGCTGCCCACTGCTCCGGGTGTGTGCTCACAGTGTGTGTGTGTGTGTTCACTGCTCTGTGTGTGTGCATTTTGGATGGGTTAAATGCAGAGCACAAATTCTGAGTATGGGTCATGTCACTTCACTCACTTCACTTCACTTCACTTTATTGTAATTTGGGCATCCCTCACCTCAGGGTTTAGGTCCTGTGCCTGCCCATGTGCCCTCAGTGCTGCTGCCTCTTGAATGTATTTCTGCTTTGCATCTTCCCCCAATGTGGCGCACCTGCCCTTAATATCATTCATTGTGCCTGAGGAAAAAATAGATGCACAGAAAACTTAACGCATTAGAGTCAGCATCTCCTTTCTAAAGTAAATTCATACAACGACAATCAGTACTTGGGTTGTGAAAACCATTTATCTGTAACAACTCTGTAAAAACAAGATAACGTGTAAAGTAGATGCCCTGATGATTCTTTTAAATACACTCAGCATTCTTAAACTGATGAATGCAATTTGCGTGAGTGAAGTACTTCCCAAATACTATCATTAAAATCTGTTTCATGACGTTTCATGACCCTCATAAACCTTATGTCAACAAGGCCACCATGTATGAAAAGAAACAATTTAGTATAAAAAAAATAAAAACAGTCTTTAAATTTTGTTTCTCACCTTTGTTTTTGAATATGTCCCTACAAAAAAGATTGTAATGCGACAGCTCTCTAATGTGAACTTTGGCCTTTGATGGACGGGGCTCAGACGAAGCATTAGTCATTTGTGATCACCAATCCAGTTCTGAAAAACAAAAAAATAGCAAAAAGGTATTACACCAATTAAACCGAATGTTAACAAAACACATCATTTATACAAGCAGTGCAGCAGAATGATTTATTTATTTGACATGATGTTTGTTAGTGTGGCACAAAAGTAAACCTTATTTCTACGACACTGGTGTCCAAACCAGTAGCTGATGCAGCTCTTGGTATTAATTCTGAACAAACTTGTGTCATTCCATCCTCAAAAAATGATTTCTGATTCCCATTAATGGGAGTTCTCTCTTTTTGAACAACAACAAAGAAAGAAATAGATAGTCAGTAATAAAAAAAGACAGTGTTGCAGATCACACCATCGTTCTCAGACACTCTTGCCTAATGCTCTAGATCAGCAACTGTACAGCTTACCTCTCTCGGCCATCTTCAACCTAAAACACAAACAGAGAGAAACTTGCACAAGACAGATTTGTGAACAATAAATTCTAAACAGCCCAAAACCAAAATTTGGATAGTTCAACAAAGACATAGTAATAAAAGTAATAAAGTAATAAAACAAACTTGCCACAAAAGTCCTTGCAACCAGCTGGAAATGTATGCTGTAAAGGGAGACCCAAAAGTTAGGTAAAGAGACATTAATGTAACACAGGCAGGCAGACAGACAGCTAAACAGACAGACAGACCTTTGGGTTTTATTTTTCAAGTTAAAGTTCAAGATAGATAGCTATATATATATATATATATATATATATATATATATATATATATATATACATATACATATATTATAAATATATACACAGCTAGCAAGCTTTAGAGAGTGAGAGAGAAAGAGAGAGACAGACAGACAGACAGACAGACAGACAGACAGACAGACAGACAGACAGACAGACAGACAGACAGACAGACAGACAGACAGACAGACAGACAGACAGACAGACAGACAGACAGACAGACAGACAGACAGACAGACAGATAGACAGATAGATAGATAGATAGATAGATAGATAGATAGATAGATAGATAGATAGATAGATCCAAACCCACAGAACTTTATTTTACACTCTAGTCAAGATCCCAAGGTTTCCAAACAGCCGTAAAATACGTCTTGTGTTTAATATTTCTCTCAAGTCGATATGGGCTACATTAAGCCTATGATCTGGCTTCAGTGAGGAGTTATCGAGCATACACAATAGCAAAAGTCATGTTGACAGTTTAACTCGAAACTTAATTCCCCCATTAGCTTCAGACGTAAATACACACTCATATTAGCAACGTTAATGCTCACATCAAGCATGCAACGTTAACATAACGACACGCTAATAACGTATGGTCTAGCGATAACGTTTGCAGACACATCGCAATACGGTTATCTCATGTCAACAATCATGACACGCAATACGAGTGTATGTATTGTTTTCCATTACAGTTTAAATGCTCGGTTTTATCATTTTAATAGTCTTACCTGAAAATATTAAGCAGGAAATATCGCAACGTTGCCGCATTCGTCCAGTAGACTTCCGATTACAGGTGAGCAGGAATTCTGGGATTGGATCTGGAGTCTTCTCTTGTATATTTGTGGGTGATCAACCATTTGGATGGATGATCACGGCCTTCTGAGCCTACTAGTAGGCACAGGAGGCCCCTCCTGGCCCATTGCTATGGGCTGATAACTGCTGATAACGCCCCATTCAATCGAGTGATAACGTTCGAATCGGGTGACGACTCTCGCGACAAGTGTGGCGCGTGACATGTGCACAATAATCACTTGCCTCTATAAACACTTTTCTCTCATCCACCTCACTGCGCACTTGTTGCTTAATTCACTTTAGCGTCACTTATTTTGTAAACGAATTAGTATCAAAATACATAAGCACCTTACACCTAGCTCGTCAAGTTAGCTACCGTGAACAAAAAAAAAAGCAATTGGTCATAAATTGAATAATTAATGACGAAGGAAATATTAAAGAAAAAGTGGACTGTTTATGAAACCCGTGATAGGCTATATAACGTGTCAAAACTTAAACCGTGCCATTTGCATTTGCAAGTTTCGTTGTAATTTGCCTTTTTATTTATGTAGCCTATTTTATTTTATTTTTTGGAAATGGGGTTGGATTTTCTCTGCGTGTGGCATCACTAATCATGTCTTCAGGTTCAGCATATGTAAGCATATATAGAGAAGAGGCTGATTCCATGTGTCGCGTGCCCCACCTTTAACCTAACCACATAACCCCTAAGATATTTATTTGAGCACAGCTGAGGTGAGAGGGCTTCCTGAATCGAGGTCTTCCACCAGCTGCCAATCATGGTAAGGCATGGACCTGATATGCGCTCAAAGGTCCCATCATGTTGCTTGCCATTATGTATAAAGATTTGAATGTTGAATAAATTTCTACATCAGATGTTTTCACAGTAGCTAGGGTATTTTTTTCCCCAAGTGTCCCTTCCAGTGCCCCTCTGAGAAAGTTGGAGTGGTCTTTTGTGCGTCTGTAGTCGAGCGGAACCTGCTCCGTCCACAGCTGCTCTCCTGCTTTGTGACGGGCAATGCGGAATGCCTTATTTCGCCATCTTTCACACACATCTATTTATCTCCACTTGCCTGTTTTTGCACTTCATACTCTTCATTCAATTTTAAAATATTCCGCTACATAAGCGGCCTATCCCTTCATGCTTTGACTTCACAAATTTGACATCACTTGTCAAAAAAGAGTTCAAAGGAGAAATCTCTGCACAGTGTTTGGAAGATAAATAGAATCGTTTTCCTCATCATGTCTAAATGTGCCTTGTAACAAATAAACGTAACTTGAATTTTCTAAATATTTAAGATTACTCAAACTAACAGACGAAATTAAGTTATGAATGATAAACGTTAAATAACGCACTAGAGGGCGGAAGCCAGTTATCCTCCAAATAAATCTTGTGTCCGCCATGTGACCCAGTCTAGTCCCGTTTCTCCTTCCTTCTGCTGCTCGTACTTAATGACGATGGGAATATGATGGGGATTTAGGCTTGCTAAATGAATTGTTAAGTGCTAGTTATTTGTATAATATCTGCTCTTGGACGAGTTATTATTATTATTAATATTTTATTATAATTTTTTTAAATAATTGACATGAATTACACGATTCTTTGGGAATTAAAACATTAGACATGAATTTGTCTTTGTCGCCTGCGAGTTACTTTTAGATTTTACTGTTTTGAATTACAAGTAAGGGAATAATATCTTTAAATTACTCTGCTTTTTAAATCTCTCTCTCTCTCTCTCTCTCTCTCTCTCTCTCTCTCTCTCTCTATATATATATATATTTCTTTTGTTGGTTGTTTTTTTTAATAATCACAAAAGTGGAGTGTGAGCGTTTAACAGCTCATGTTGAGGAAGTTAAATCATAATTGTCTGTGTGTCCCAGGCTATTTACCAGTATTTGAGTGGCTGGCCTGGGGCGAGCGACAGTGAGGGAGTGGGCCTAAATTCTGAGACACACATTGAAAGGTGTCCCTGCAAAATATTTAGGTCAAATGACTAAATATAAAAACTCTGGCATCGTATTACATTCTTTATCTAAAATAAAATGGCAGAATGCCACACAAAGGCCACTGACCTCAAGGTAAATGTTTGATGTCTTTAAATGTCTTTTTACAGAATTGATTCTTCATAGAAAATTAAAAAATAAAATAATAATAAAACTATAACATTTGAAATAAAAGCAGTATTTTTAAGAAAATAAATTCTATTTCTTCAGTCCTAACATGTAGTGAAGTGGCAATACATTTATTTCATATTCCTTTCTACAGGTTGAGTAACAGTACATCCAGCTGATTTATGAAAATATGGAATATAGTTGGAAATGTACAGTATGGAATCAGACAGTAGATTTCATTATTTAAACAATTATTTGAACCTTCTATTTGTAATATTTTATTTATTTATTGTATTCATCAGTGTCAGTTAGATCCTGATCAAGAGGGTTTCGCAGCACAGGCCTACTGTAAGAGTGTGAGTTCATGTGCTTGATTAGGTTGTAATAGTTGCAGGCCTAACAGCAGTCAGCAGACAGTTAATCCCAGGCCATAATGCCACGTGTATTTCATTTGCACTGTAAAGGATTTGTGCGGATCAGACACCACCTGATATTTACTTTTCTGACTACAGTCATCTCAGAACTGGGAAATTCATTCCACTGCACACAAGAGGGAAGTGTATTTTATTTTCATTTGTACAGTACCTGAAGTATATTTTCTTGTAATCTTCGTTTTAAATGACATTGTTGACATAAAGTGTCCCCATAATAAATGACCGACCTGTTTCGTCCTCACTTATTCCCTTCATATACCTGCAGACCACTATAGTATGTTGCTTCCAATAAGGTTTTTTAGGCCCATTTGGCATTTCTTAGACTAGGATGTGAATCCTAAATTAGATCAATTGCAGAAATATTCTATTTTTTTTTTCTGAAGGGAATGGAGTTATGCTGTTATAATGACAGCTGATTATTGTTTTACTTGAATCCTTGTCGAGTCCTGTGACCTTGACCCTCCGTACTGAATAACACTTTGATATAAGAGTTCTTTTTTTGGGAGCAACCAATCCACAAACCAATCAGGACAAGCGGGGCAGAATCAGACCGACTGAGGCGAATGGAAGTCCTGGTCTGGTCAGCTGTGAGGGGTGAGATTTTCAAATGCCAGGCTGGCATTTGAATTGCATCGCGGGCAATTTGGACAGAAATTATACTGTTGTTTTTTTTGTTTTTGTTTTTTTGCACCCTCCTTTAACACCATTTCCGGTCTGTGTCCCATTATTGTTCAGCTCTTTACTGCTACCCTCAAAGATTGAGTGAGACATTGATGAGACACTGAGCGAGAGATACCGAATTAGAGAATGGAGAGAGATTGCCATTGTGCTTTAACATGCACACGTCAATCCCCAGAATCAGTGACGGTGATGACTGAGGCAGAAATGATTTCACAGCCTGGCAGTCCAATTTAAGATAATTCGGTTAGTTGAAAAAGGCAGAGATTAATTTTGTCTGTGATTTTATTCTGTTTTTGTCAAATTGGGCATGTTTCTATATGGCTGCATTATATCTTTTCAGCTACAAGACCTTCAAGAGGGCTTGTGTATTCTCTGTAATCTATATTTTCTTAGTGTCTCTGTCTCTTTGTCATTAGCGTATTCTATCTTCTCTCTCTCTCTCTTTATCCCCCCGGTCTCCTTCATCTCTTCTCCACTTCCCTGTCCTCTTGTACTCCTGTGCTAGTTCAGTCAGAAGCCAAAGAAATGTCAGGGGTGAGTTCAATAAGTCTGGGTAATTGCGATTCTGTCTTCTCGTCCGTTCGACTGAATCATCTTCCATTAGAGGAGCAGTGGGGGGCCCTTACTCGGAGCCAAAGAGCAATCGAAATCCTAAACGCCTGTTAAAGCCTCTGCAAGTCATCTCTATACAAACACATGGAAAATCCATCAACACGCACAAACATTTTAATTTTTTGTTCTTTATTTTTTGTTGTACATCTTTTTTTTTTTTTGTCCTACAGAATGGTTGATATGAACCTTTTACTGAAAATAAATTGCAGGTTAAGTGTTATGTTCAGAAATTGTTAATTTATTGCCCTGGCCAAGGTTCAGATCTAAGCCCAGATTCATAAGCACAACACTTTCACCACCAGAAATTGTCTGTATTGTTGAGTGTAATTCTGATGCAAATTCACACTCTCTTTATGCTTGCATTGTTTTATTCAGCACGTGTTGCTGATTTTGTCTTCAGTAACCACCAGAAATGCTGAAATGTACTTTGCTAAAGATTTCTAAAAGCTATTTTATTTTATTTTGAGAATTCCCACATTTTCAGTTGTCCAGAAACCTCTGGCTTTTGTATTAGATGTGAAGGGACATCTCTTGTACACAATGACATGCTTGTCACTGTTGAAGTTTGATAGGGAACAGGCAGTGTCCCTCTGTGCTACTGTCGAAAAACGTACAATACTGCCATCTGCTGACGTCAATAGGAACCAAACGTATGAAAGTGTTCCACGAAGGGTAAAAATGTGCCAGTTTACCCTGTATGTATACATTTCAGGTATTTGCAATACACAATGCAACTATTTTTCTTCACGTTTCTTGGGAAGTTTAATTTATTGTTGAAATAAGAATTCGACCAAGCATCCTGCACCTCACTCCTAACACACATGCACCATTAGTAATGCATTATGATTTATGAGTCGCTCCACTGATTTTTTCCCCTAGATTAGAGCCTTTATCTTGTCAGATGATGTGTAATGTATATTATACTGGTAATTTGATTAAATAATTATCCATAAAAAAGTAACTTCACTTCACTTCATCAGCGACAACTACTGTGTTCATAATAAATTACTTTTACTGAAAAGAAGTGACATACAGCCAAGTATGGTGACCCATACTCAGAATTCATGCTCTGCATTTAACCCATATAAAGTGCACACACACAGCAGTGAACACAAACACCCGGAGAAGTGGGCAGCTAATTATGCTGCGGCACCCGGGGAGCAATTGGGGGTTCATTGCTTTGCTCAAGGGGCCTGATACCTCAAGTTCAGGACACTTTACCATGAAGCAGCATTACATTCCCTGGCACACCAGGATGCACCCTTTATTCGTTTAAAATACAGTGTGACAGCTCATGTTTGCTCTTGACTTTGAAGGGAAGATGATGTGGTAGGTTAAACAGTAACTAACAGAGCAGAATATTTAAATATGATGTTTTTTGTGTAATAATTTCTGAGAATATAAATTAATGGACGGGTAAAATTGTATCAAGTATGTGCTTTCACACACATTTACATGTATGGTCAATCCTAACTGCTGATATAAAAAGATGAGGGGGTAGGATAAACTCTATCAGATGATTTCTCTTCTGCAGAGTCTGAACAGAGGGGAAGGGAGAAAACATGCTGATCAGTTTGATGACTGAAAACAAACGAAGATCAGTGTTTTTGTTTGTATTTGCTTGTGTGTACACTAAATGTATAACTAGAAACAACATTCTATTTTATAAAGATACTTCACATGCTGGTATAAATTATTAATTAATTAATTTATTAATTAATTAATCGGTCAAATGCTTCAAGAATGTCAGTAATGTTTCACATATAAATTGTGATGAAAATCACTTCATTCTCAATCAGCTGTTTTGCTCAGTGGTGCAAGGAACAATGCAAAAAGTAAAATTCAATGCACTTAAAACAACAACAGACATCTGGGCCAGAAGTTAATGGGCAACTTCTTTTTTTTTTCAAGGTGAGCCTATGCATGCCATTTAAAAAATGCTTTTAAATGTATATTTTTAACCCGAACCACAGTTTATGATTCACAATAGTGTACAAACAAAAAAAAATAATTTACATTTAATATCAAACTAGTTCTGCCTGGTATTAATGAATAACATGCACCCATGATGAGAATGAATAACTCAAAGACCATTCTGCAACACGATTTTATTCGTTGAATCTAAAACAATATAAATGAAATGGCAAAGACACACATGCACACTCATTACTGCATCTCTCACTCCTCACTAAATAAAGCTTTCGTTCAGTTTTACATCTCTCGTTCCCTGAAGCAGAGGTTCTGAAAGAGCCTGCTTCTCCTGAGAGCAACATCACGGTTTTAAAACATTCCCTCGTGTTCTTCTTCAAACATTCCCAAAATACAACACACAGCATTCTCTTAAAAGGGTTTCTCCACTTTACTAATGCTAGTAACAACATGGTGGTGTTTTTATTTTTTCCAGAACAGTGGAAATGGTCATTGGTATCATTTGCAAGATTATCTTTTGTGTGTGACGTCTTTTAAAAATGAGTCTGCTGTCATTTAACAGCTTCACATATACATATAATCTGTTTATTGCTGGTATGTTGCTATACTGCATACGAGTCATCTGGGGTACCTTAACATTATAAAAAGTAATAAATATGAAAGAATACCAGGCTCAAAGAAACTGATTGCACTTCATTTGCTAAGACCCCAAACCTACACACTAGCCCAGTGATTCCTCTTATTGTAGATACAGAAGCGGCTACAGGTGATCAGCAATACATAATGAATAAAGTAAAAAGTAAAAATGACCATACTGGAGAAGAAGTGACAAAAGCACTTAATTCTATAACACAAAGGCAATCACAGATTGCAAAACCTTGAGGCCACAGTACAAATGTCTTCTGGACGTTTAGTTATCCTAAGTTTCCAACCTTTTGATTTAGAAACCTTCAAACAGACTTCATCACACCTTTTCTGTGAGTATACATGTACACAAATAGAAGCATCCTTGGTGTTTTAACTTGTGTTTGATTCTTATTTCAAGTTGCCACTTAATTTCTTGCAAACGGTTTCTAATTTTACTTTTGGTCTACGTTAAAAACTAAGTATGATAAACCCACAATCAGTTGAGTCTATATACTACACTAAGCAGTCGGCACAAATGTGATTGGCAAGTCAAACCTCTCTCTGGTTCTCAAAATAACACTCAAGGTGGTCGGTCTGTATGAGAGACTCGCAGTGCTGCCAGCGTTTCCAAAAGAATAAAAACTACAAATCCTATATAGACAGTACACAGACCTCTTTGGATATTTTAGGGATTTTGCACAGTCTCAATTTTTTTCCCTTTGATTTCTCTTTCAGTTTTCCAGCGCAAAGTAAAACTAAAAAATGTGCACTTCCAAACCACATTTTTTGCCTGTCCTTATCCATAGGACCAGCACACACACTCAATTTGTATACACAGTTTCACCATTACTTCTCACTCGTTCACCTTCAGTGAAAGTGAACCTAGCTATGATTTTGTACAGTCCAATAGTGGCACTCCAGCAACCTGGTAATGAGGAGACTGCTGTGACCAGTAACTCTACTGTAACAACGAGAATGCTGATGGTAGTAATGAATGCCAGGGGGATTCTTTTGGCTGTTCAAAAGGTGCTGTTCAAGGCACACCAGCCTGCTCTTTGTTTTCTTGAATCATTATATAGAGGAGCACAATTAAGAGCAGAAGTTATGCTTGGACAGGAACCAGGAACACCCAATATAGTTTGAAGGCCCTCTGTTTTGGCACTCTTTGTAGCTCACTTCATGACCTCTGACACCCACTTAGTCATTATGAGGCTTCTCGGTTGAGCCCTGCAGAGAAACAGACAGTGTGTTAGTAAGAAAATGCAGTGTTTGCACATCTAGCATAACCAAATAGACTAAATAAAATAAAATAAAAAGGGAAACCACTTGATTTGCATTCACCTCCTTATAATCTCAGAATATGTGACCAGGCAATAAACTGTACCACTGTGCATAAAGCCTAAAAAGAAATATTAATATGCAGCAACTGACTACGCATTGGAAGTCGGAGTACTCTGCTTACTTCTAACTACCTAGCACCCCAGGTTTGCATTTAAAATGGTGCTTTGAGCAATTCAAAATTGGTTTGGACACAAAGCTGAAGCTTGTCCTGTTAAAGCCCACTTGGCCCCTCAACACTGTGGCTATAATTAGTATGCACTATATGACACATGCCTTGTATATGCACAAATTATACAGGGCTTGTTTGGATGTGGGGCACTGTAAAATATGATAGCCCCTCATGGACCTAGACCTCCTCACACGCCTCACCCATGGGCAGCTGGCCAGTCCCCAAAAACAGCAATCTCTAAGAGAACATCTACTCCTCCAAAACCAAACGGTTTCAATGGTAATCAATTAGAATACTGTCGTTGTGATTGTTTGAATAGTGTTAGTACTATTAGTTGCAGGACTTTACATAAATTATATTTAAAAGATAAAGTGATTGAGGACTACAAAATAATTCACAGGCACATCAATGGCCTCTGTTCAGTATATTCAGATAAATCGAGTTTGTAAATCTCTTAACTGGCCACTTCATAAAGAAAGCTGAGAGAAATACAAGCAGAGCACTAATCCCAACTGGTCAAGCAAAATCAGCTGGTGCCAACTCGAAAACAAAAAACAGCCTGGAATAACATGTAAATCGCACCACTTGGAGCCAGTAAATCACTCGGTTTACCATCTCCTGACCATTAGCATGAAAAACAAGGAGCGTAATCTGCTTTCACGCCCTTATTGAGAAAGAACGAGGTTATGTCAGCAAGACAAAGAGCCACAGCTGACTGAGAAGGCTTGGAGGGGATGGCACAAGCATGCCTCGGACTACAATCAGCAGCTAATTATGATGTTTCAGTCCAGGCGCAAGACAGTGTGGATGTCAACAGTGCACTGGACACGGTTAACAGACGGATCACTAGAACAATAGAAACGCACTTGATAGAAAAGCAATATTTTCACACATTTCTAGTCAAATTTAAGTGTGCTATAAGAAAATGTAAAAAGTACTGTCCAGACCCCTATAGTTTTACACATTTATGAAAATTACAAGGCAAACCGTCTACCACTTTTCAGCTACCGTATGGTCCAATCTGGATAAAGTTCTGTACTGCATCAGATACAAAAACTACATTTTTCTGTTGCCTTTTCTTAATGTTAAAAACTTGAATACCTCTTGAATCCCAAGCATGTCTGAATCGGTTTATGAAATCACTTATGTTAACAGCTGTATCTCAAATCTTGTTTAGAAAACTAATCTTGTCTGAAAAGTGCTTAAAGTTCTAGATTAAATTGTAAACACACAAATTGTTTTGTGTAATTATCTGGCTCAAAGTCTGATTTGTTTCCGAAAAGATTGAGGCTGGATATGAAAAGAGCAAAACATTTACACCGAGTGCTGTGAATAGCTGACGAACCATTCCAGGATATTCAGTTTCACTTTTGCTTCTGTAGGCTTGCCCCATTAAAGTTTCGTTTCTGAACAGAAAAGAGCCACTAGGCCTAGTGCAGAGCACTTCAGGAAACTAAAGACAATACAGGAGTAACCTAACAGAGTTACTGTACTTCAATGATGCCATGGAATATGAAAGACAGGAAACAGGTTTGGTGAGCAGAAAACATGGGGAAGAGTTGCTTACCATAGCCAGCTGTCGGCCGATATTTCCAACTGTCACTCCACCAGAGAAGAAAATACAAGGCAGCCACGAACGCACATACAAGAAGTCTGGAGACGTGTACCTGAGACACAGTACAAGAAATGTACTAAAACAACTTGCTAATAACCTCCAACAATTGTTAAGTCCTAGCTATGAGGGAAAAATGACATCCAGACATTTACAAGAATCTCTTATCTGAAGATTGAGCATGTATTATAAAATCAGAAGCGGACCTGTGACTTAGCTCTCACTTGGTAATTGATGATAAATGACAAGCTGTTTTCAAATGCAATGTTTCTTTATGTGTGAGTCATAACTTACTGGTAGATGCCATTGTAGACCAGCAGCTGAGCAATGAGGGTGGCTAGAAAAGCAGTGGTCAGCCCTAGTCCGAAGCCACTCCTGGAGCGGTCAAACGTCCACCAGAGGCCCAGAGACAGGGCAGCCAGAGTTAGTGAAAGCTGCACATTATTGGCAAAGTCCAGTTTCTGTGAGGTACTCTGACTTAAGGGAAATACAATTTAGTTCTAGGTTTGAACTTTCTTTAGATAAATGTTAAAAAATGTTTTGAGACTTCATGTGTGATAATACCTGAAGGGCTCACTGGTATTTGAGGAAATCTGTCTCAGTGTGATTCCAGTAATAATAGATCTTTTTGACTAAAGGCTGGAATACACTACATGACTTTAGCCCATATTTTTGCCCTAAAATGCAGTTTGGAGAAGTAGACACTAGTTGGCGAAACAGTCTTTAGATTCTGAGCAGTCAGAGTTAAAACTATTGTATGATGGGACTCACATTTTCTTTTATGTTTAAAAGTATTTTTTTTTTTTTTAATCTTCATCTATCAAGCAACTCCTTCCTAGCAATTATGTGTATTTTCCTGCATGAGTTTTAACAACATTGTCAATTTCCTGTGTGATGCCTAGTTTTTCTCTATAACAATTTACAAAGTCAACAAGTACATGATGCCTAATATGTTTATAAAAACTGTTCAGAAAGGTTGTGTGGTGTCCAGTCTTAAAACAACACAGATCTGAGAACAGTTCAAAAGTCTGCACGGTCCACACTGGCTACAGTTTAATGAGTGTGACTGGTAAGGATACAGCACTGGCGTGATTGATGCCCACAAAAACAGCAATGCAACGCGTCACACTGGCCCACTCCCGTTTAAACTTGTGCGGTTCTCCAAGATGACGGTCCAAGCAGGGGTACAAGAGACCAACCACAGCTGAGGAAAGAGAAAACATAAGTGCTTTAAACAACAGTGATTCTTCAAAAACATGAAGAAAAAAAAATCACATTTGATGAATCTAATTTTGTATTTTTCTTCTGACTGCTTTTTATAACAAATAACCAAGAAAGCTTTTGTTTTACCCATTAACTGAGTAAGAGGGAGAGCACAAGGACAAAAAAGGCATTTTTGCTACTGAAAAGAAGTAGACTGGTATGTGTGGACTGTGAGCAATGCAAGGGGGAGGAGTTGTATGTGACCAAATTTATATCAATTTCACTTCCGTGTCTCTCTTTTCAACTAAGTGGCATGTTCTGTCTTCCAGCCAATGGCGTGCCTCCTCGCAGCTCACCCGTTCTGAGCGCAGCCAATGAAAACGCAGCACCCCAAAGACTGACCCCGAATGCCTGGCTGTTTCCAGGGCAGCGCTAACCGATAACGACAGAACTCAATGTCAACAAAACTGCCCCCAAATCACCAGTATGAGTAATGTAAATACGATAACAAAAGGTCCACGGCAAACAGAAGGTTTTTGCCCTGTCGACACAAACGAAACAATGTAATATGTGTCCCCGACTCACCCGCAGCTGTCCCACAGCAGAGGGGGATCCACCAGGCCGAGGAAAACAGCGTGTCCAGCACTTCCTCTGGGAACAATGTGACGTTTCTCTGGATCTGGAGCAAGTTCAGCACCAAGGCGAGAACTACTCCGACGATAAACAACACTAGCCCCCGGCGAATTAAATTAGCGGACTGGAGGCTGTGCAGAGAGCCGTACGCGTGTCCCAGGACTGAGGTTATGATGGACATCATCTCTCCTGATTTACAAACACTCCAGCTAGCGCTCGACAGATCCTTAGTCTTTACAGTCGATGAACAGGAGCAGCTCCAGCAGTGCTCCTCTAGTCTTGGCATTTGGCACTGCGAGAACCGAAAATGTTATTGTTAATGTGAAAAAAAATGCTAGAATAATACCTAGAGTCAAGGTATTACGCTACAAATACTTTTAGCTCAGCAAACTACAAATACTGTCGTCAGCGAGTTCTCAGTGGAAGTAACTGGCTATGAAAACACACATGATCCTCAGGCAGTCCTCGTCTTAACCAAGGCGCATCTGTGCTTTTCGAAACTATTCTGCAAAAAGCTAAGCTAACAAAAGACGCTTTCAGATGTGGTGTTTGGTCACATCATCTCTTCGCGCAAGGCTGCCGTCTCTTTCTCTCCACAGTACTATAATGCCACGCGCGCGCTTCCTCTGCAGAAAACAAGCGCGGTCATGTCTGGTGAGTCGCGCTGGCCAATCAGAGAGCGGCGGGCCATATGACGCGAGCGCACGCCACCTCCCTCTCACGGACGCGCGTTGTTTATGTTCACTGCCGTCAGCTGTTCGTCTGTGTGTGCGCGCGCGCGTGATGACAAATAGTCATGCAAAGTTTTCCATTTCTGGTTAAGGTTTAATGACCTTGTTGTTAATGATAGTTTCTTGTTTAATTTTAAGCGACGGAAATTAAGCTGTAATCTTGCATTATTTAAATCTGAACTCTACTTGGTTCGTGAATGAACTCCGATCTTATGAGTTAATACGGGTTTGTTAGTTTTTCGTACGTGACAGCGTGCAGTGTGCCTACGTGATGCATGTGCTGGACATTTTCCATTAGACTGAAAGAGGGAATCGGGTCATGATCGTCAGTGGGCTGTTCCCCATAGATAATAAGTGTTTGTACTCGTAGTACTGATTCAGAGTTCAAACTCTCACCTGAGTGGAACCACTACTCACCAGATAGAGGGGTCAGATGTTTGCCCTTTGTCAAGAGACTGTCAACAGCTATATACTAAACATGTCAGGACAGGTGATTACTTAAATTGCCTACATGATCATATAAATATGCTAGTACAAAAACAAGAAGTACGTAACTGATGTGTTGTAAGCATTTCAGTTGCGTCTGCCCTGTTAAACAAGTTCACACAGTAGCAATGTCTGTCCTTCACCTAAAAACATTTCTCAGATGCTATAATGGCAGGTGCTCAAGATCCATTCACTGAGCTATTTAGCCCCATTAACTGCAGGAACCCATTCAGTTTTCATTTAGTTATACTTCTCTACATGTTCCTTTGTTTATATACTCCCACCCCCACATGCACACACGCACACACGTCGATTGTTGTTATGTAGGTTTTGTTGGCCTTTGTTATTTTGTATTTGTTTCCTGTAAATAGTATTTTTACTTTTTTGCATTATAATAAAAATAAAAGTCGATTCAATTTAACAGCAGCAGTTTAAAAACTCTGTAAGATCATAAGCAGATGTGTAAGATACCTTGGGAGGAACAGAGAGTAGACTGGGGAAGTCTTTCTCCTAGGACTGGCTCATATTTAAAGTAATTTATGACAACACAAACATATAATCATAGATCCATTTGTAATGCTCAGGAGTGGAAAATAAACAACTATATTGTTGAGCTGGGAGATTAACTGAAATCCATTTTAAACGAAGTTAACATTATCCAAGTGAAAGTATCAAAGCTCAAAAGCTTTGGAATGTGCCCTTTAGCTGTCTAAGTGAATCATCTTTCACATTCAGATTGTTTTTCTAAGTGTTGACACTTTCTTTCAAATCCACAGGCAGACACAACAGAAAAGCAATAACTGTAATGAAGGAGTGATTTTATTACTGGTTTAAAAAAATTCTAATGAAATATTTTGCAATTGTTGTTGTTCTAGAGCTATAAAGCATGCAGGGTTCTCTCACTGTCAATTATTAACACTTGGGCAAAACATTCATATTTCATCTGTGTTTCAGGTGATTCGATGTCCTTAGCTCTTTCATTCCTGTTAATTCTTAAATGATTGAATAACAATGTGCATAAAACAAATCTATATAATTAGAATGGTATTTCAGCTTGAATATAGTGCACACAAATATAGTTTGAATAGGAACATGTATTGACATAAAGGAATAGTTCACCTTCAGTTGCTGGTCCCCAGTGACTTCCATAGTATGGAAAAAGCACTATGTAAGTCAATGGGGACCAGCAACTGAAGGTGAACTATCCCTTTAAGGTGGATCACACTTGAAGGTCTTTAGATTTTTTTTTCTTTTGTGCACATTATGACCTAGAAACCTAGAAGAACTGCTGTTTTAAGGTCTCTTCTAATTCTGTATAGGTCAGTTTTTCACATGAAAGTTATCCTGTAGACAGAGTTTCACACTGTGTAACGTTAATATATGTTGTTAATACACACTAGTAGTGCTAGGGGAGAAATCAAAGGGCTGATCTATGATAAATGTATTTCAGTCACTGCTCCTCAGTCAAGAATTGAGGTGACCCAGGGATCATTATGTTTATTTAATCATCTTTAATCATTGCTGGAATAATGTTTCCTCCATTTCTGTCTTCTACAACTTCAGGTTTGGATATAGCCTCACAAAGTGAAGATGGCATTCAGTGCCTTAATGCACAGGAAGCTCATGCAAACACAGACCTTTATACAGGCTAAATAAAATTTTTGTCTGGTTGAGAGGACAATACACCATGTGGAAATTCTGCCCTATAGTGGCTTATACTCAACAGTGCTTTGTGGCACAACATCTGTGTGGCAATGTGTGGGAGAGAGATAATGTCTGGGGATGGGCATCTTTTCTGAGGAGGGGGGGGGGGGGCAGGGGTGGGAGGGACAGAAGCGTGAGGCAGACGGGAAACTCCCTACGGTCATCCTACCTCCCCTACAACTGGGCACCAGTGAGGCTCTTCTCATCCTTCAACACCATGCACACATGATTTCATACAATCAACACAGTACAAGGCTGAGGTCTTTTAGCATTTATTTAACCACCTATAGCCAATAACAGGAAAGAGCTCAGTTGACCTAAGAAAGGAGAAAAGGGAAGCCTTGAAATGGCAGACAGGCACGTGGTTGGATGAAAATTAACAGGTTGCTCAACAATAAATGTGACATTTGGAAACTAAAATAATATTTTAGCATATGAAGATGCTAAGAAATTAATTCTAATAATTATAATAGGCCTTAATCATTAAACTACTTAATTACTGCCTCTTCTGTCCACCTTTAATCAAAGTATCATTATCATAACCGGAATGCTAGCAATGAAAGTGAGCAATAAGGGGCATGCTCAAAATGCATATATAAAATAAATGCATAAATGTATGTATTTCTCAAAGCACTGTTTATTTAGCTAACTAGCCTTAATTTTTTTAAAAACTTTTTAATTGTTTATTCTTGTCTGCCTTCCCCATTTCTCTCTTGCAGTCTCTCTAGACACTTCAGCAGCAGGATGTTATGTCAGATCAAATGAATCCCAGATGAAGCGTGGCAGAGATTAAGCAGCAAGTCTGGGTGGAATAGCAGCGTTTTCAAAATAATGAACATGTTAAAGTGGCTGCTTTAAATTGACTCATCAGACGAGACATCCTTCTGCCCTCCCCTGACACAACATGAAGTTATGTGGTTGAAACCTTCTAATCCATCCTTTGAGACTCAGGATTAAGCTCAAGGGCCAATTTTATCCTCTTTCACAGAATTTTTGGCAATACATTGCTGTGCGAATGCTTGTTGATGTGTTGCATTTTGCTTATATAATATTTTCCTCATATTTATTTCTACTGTTAGCTATAAACACAGAGTATAGCTCATCTTCATTTCACAGTTTAACTTCACCTTTAGAGCTCAACATTTTAAGAGATGAACCCTTATTTCCATAGGATTTATCAGATGCAAAAATGATTGCATTGCATTTTCTTTAATGAAAAAGCAAAGATTAATCACTAAAATATCAATAGTTGGTAATCTATTTTTGTATGGGGGTTGATGGGTCCTCTAGGTCATTCTCTATTCCTTCTAACCAAAACCACAATAAATATATAAATAAATACATTCAGTTGATAATAACAGAGAACGAAACAAGTCCTACTTGAATATGTAAATAGCTAATGAGAAGAGCTCGTTATTTGAATAATCAATGCTCAATTAGCAAGTTAATTGGAAACAAATTATTCTAGAAATAATTACACATCAGAGTATATTTGGAAGTTCAGCAAATGTGCTACAAATGTATTAATTGGTCTTTGCTATATTATTAGATTTTCCTTACAAAGTACAAAGGTTTTGAAAAACAGCATGTAGTATGGGCTCAGTATTGTGTCCAACCAGCTGACTGCCAGAGCACCTTGTGATTGAGCCGACCAATCACACACAGCTTCATCGGGGTGTGTGGCAGGAACTGACAATGTTTTGAAGATTGCTTATTCATAAAAAAGTAAGGTGCGGTTATATATATGTAAAGAGATAATAAACAAGAAGAGAGATCATTTACATAATATCGTATCTATACAAAATAAACAGAAAATATTGGTTTGTAGTTTTAATTAAATTTTGCTCCTTCTTACAAACAATAAATCATTGAGAAAGGTGATGCAAGGTTTTTTAATGTCTTATCATGGAGTTTAGAGATATGCTTATAAATCATGAATGTACATTCATAAACAGCCTAATACACTTGTAAGCTATGCAATATGTAAATTGTGTATAGTATACCATTGAGTCCTGTGTGTGTGTGTGTGTATGAGTGTGCGCGTGTGTGTGTGCATGCTGGGAACATCTGATTAGTGCCAATTTTAAAATGTCATATATATATATATATATATATATGACAAATAAGGCAAACATTGCATTATTAAGTTATTTTCCATGTTCTATTTTGCAACAGTTGTTAAAGAAATTGCTAGAAGCTATATTTCACAAACAATTAAGACTATAATTGTAGTTTCTAGTAAAACATACACTATTTTTTGTTTGTTTGTTTTCTTGTTATCTCGCATTCATTTAAGATGTTTTTTTCCCAATTCTTTTTTCAATTTATTAACAACATTCTCATACTACATTCAATATTGTCATACATGTAACACACATACTTTGCTTTGCTGAGTAATGGATTATTAAAAGTACAATACTCCCTCCTCTGGCCAGGGCTGGAATTAGGGTTTAAAATGCCTCTTTGATGTCGGGCTGTTTGGAATGGAACCGTAGTGTACTGTTTAGTATATACCGTAAATGTGTGTGTGTGTGTGTGTGTGTGTGTGCGTGTGTGTGTGTGTGTGTGTGTGTGTGTGTGTGCAAATGGCTGCATAAAAGTTTCAAACAGTAAGCTATGATGTTGTGAAGTTTAACATGAGAGGCATATCGCGCACAAACACTTTCCCTTTTTCCTGGGAGGGCGTACAGGTGCTTCAGTTAATTCGTCTGGGGAAACATATTTCTAAGGTACCAGGCTGACAGTCTGTGCTAAGGATTTGCTAAGCTTGCAAATTTAGTGACATCAAATGCTATCACTAAAAATGAATGCTCTTTGTTAAAACATCGAGTTTTTAAATTATCTAGGAAACTTAGTTGCCTATCGATGATACTTATAAGAAATGACATAATTCATATAGAAAAAGTTGCTGAACATATCTCAGCATGTTTCTTATTTTAAAGCTAATATAACTTGACTCAATGTAATTCAGGATTACTTCAGCTTGTTAGCTCTAATACCGCTTGGTTTATTGCCCATTCTTCAGTTATCTTTATAAATAAATACCACTGCTTAATTATGTATGCTGACCATATTGATTATTATTTTAATGTCCTGCTGGATGAACAGGCTTGATTAGTGTGATAAGGAATTTAGACATTTGGAATCTATTTGCCTGTGCATAAATAACTTGACTCTCAAATGTGAGTAAAGCCTAAACTCACGACTTTATGACTTTCGGACAGTATATTATAAAACAGCATGTGGAAGACTAAACAGTGTATTTTGTGATCTCATTGTGACTTGTAGTACAGGGTGTTTATTGATTTTGCGATGCTCATATATTATAATGAGAAGGAGAGGGAAGGGCTATATTGAAGTACAGTTGAAAATATAAATGTCTACAGTTTTGACATGAGGATGATGATAATGAACACTCATAGGCTTGATGAGGGAAGAAGGACTCCAAACATGGCTGGAAATTACACAAAAAGGTCTTAATAATCTTTAATCTTTTGATGACTGTTGATGGGTACGAATCACAGAAATGATGAGGTGGTGACAGAAACATTCAATTTGGCCAACAGAGAAGATTAAATCATGTATTGAGCGTCAAACGGGTGCCTGTAGTTCATCTATCAGCCAGGAGAGGGCAGAAGCACAAAAGCTTACTCTTTGATCAAACGGAGTCGTCGGTCACAAGGAGAAATGATGTATTCTTCCATCTGTCCTTTGATGGCACTGTGCTTCTTCAGCGAAGAACAACAGAGATGCTAATTGATAACATTTGTAGATAATTACAGCAATTATTTATAAAGTTCTCTTGTCTTGAGTAATAATTGAGGCTTGTTGTAGATTCACGACCTTTATAGACAATAGAACTGGGCGGGATAGCTATTTACAATGCATTTATATCAATTACTTAAATGCACTAATAAAAAATGCACAAAAGCAGTGGATGTTTGCTGGTGATTTACTGATTAGATACTGATTATTGGCTATTTTCTCATTAAATCGATAAATCAAAAATTTCACATTAAGGAAGAATCCACTGTCTTGTTGAATACTGGGTTTTCTATCTGTCTGTCTGTCTGTCTGTCTGTCTGTCTGTCTGTCTGTCTGTCTGTCTGTCTATGTCCCATGACTGGTATCAAATGCTTGATAATAGCATACAGTGAATATCAAGATATGAAAGTAAAATCAATTAGATCCATGTAATTGATTAAAAATAGAATGGAGATTGATTTTCTTTTTAATCAACTGAAAAGTTATTAAAAAAAACCCTCAATTTAATGTATGTTAGGGGTAATTGAAAAATTAATAAAAGAAATCAGAGGGGATTTATTTTCCCTTTCAGGAAAGGTTCTGTGCAAAACACTTCTAATTAAACATCATTTAAAACTAACCTTTAATGAAATGTCTAGTTTAATGCCACTATAGTGATGTTATATCTAACATATGTTGCTCAAATTCCAGTAGTGGATGCTTTAAATTGTTTAAAGCACATATTACTGAAAAATCCCTAAAGAAAAAAGGACAGGGCTGACAGAAATTACTTAAGATATACAGTTCAAAATCATCTAAAAGGGTGATAACTGCACCACAGTCAAATGTTTTCAACAGGCATGCATGTGGAAAAGAGGCTGATTTTGACAAGAAGAAACAGGCACAAAGAAGCTTAAAGGAAGGTTATTCTGAACTAAAAAGCGTAATATGTTATGTGTGTGACATAAAGAAAGAAAGAGCAAGAGATGGAGACAGAACAGCTCTAGTATGAACAGTTGTTAGG
Source organism: Carassius auratus (assembly GCF_003368295.1). NCBI lineage: Eukaryota > Metazoa > Chordata > Actinopteri > Cypriniformes > Cyprinidae > Carassius > Carassius auratus. The sequence continues at coordinate 14,571,124 of NC_039274.1, forward strand.
CCGTTTGATCTTGCACCAATCCATGTCCCATAATCAATACTCATACACGCAGACAAATACACATAAAGGATTCTGTTCTCTTGTCAGCATCATCTTTTTAGCACTCCATCCATCTATTCCCCATTCATTCTAGGTTTTATTTTCCAAAACATGCAGGTCCATTCAAAATGTTTAAAAATATAATTGTCATAAAAACTCCATATAGCAAATCTGTGGCTCAAAGTGGATTCATGCATAACTTTCAGACACTAGAATGTCAGTATTTGTGCAAGTTTTATGCACTTTCTGGTCTTGCAGATGGGATCAATTAAGCAAACAACATGCCATATACAGTTCTCAATAAACTGAATTTCAGAAACATTCTGGGTTCAGTACAAGTTAAGCTCAGTCAACAGTATTTGTGGCATAATTAATTATCACAAACATTAACTTTCCTTTTTCAAAACAAGCAAAAATCAGGGTTCCAGGAAAGCAATTACAATAGAAGTTAATGAGGACAAGCAATAAAACATTAAAATAACCACTGTTTTTAACAATGTGGCCACAGGGTGAAAACAGTAGCTGTGTTAACTTGATTTTAGTGTGAAGAAAATTGTATGCTAACCCTTGAAGTGTAAAGTGTACAATTTCTAAAACAAATTTTAACTGCCAAGACAGTTGACACCATAAACCCTAAACAGATTCTGAAAATAAGGATCAAAATAGCTTTACAGATCAAATAACATACAAGTTTCAACATCTGAATTAATTTAAGTGCTTTGATATCTTATCATTTTTCCATTTTTAAGATAGCAAGGGATTCATTTAAATCCATTTTTATGGTTATCAACATTATGGCACAAGAGCAGTCTATTATATCAGCCCCAGAATATTCTTTAGCTTTAAGTTGAAAGGCACAAGGAATTTGACATGTGAAACACAAACGAGTCAATCGTGCGTTCGTTCTTCTTCAGTTCTCTCTTCACAGCAGTTCAGTCAGTGTACTGTTTGAGTACATGAATTACTCTGGGATATTGGTTTATTTTAACTCAGAGTGAGTGTTAGCCACATTAAAAAAGATAACAGTTTAAGTAATTTGTGGATTAATGCTTATTGGAGACGCGAACCATTTAAAACGATTCAGTTCGATTTGGTGAACTGGTTCTAAAAGATCCGGTTACATCGAATGATTCGTTTGCGAACCAGATATCACAAACTGCTTTGTTTTGAACTCTCTCTCACAACATACACAGAAGAGAAGACAATGATGAATAAAGTCTTAGTTTTTGTTATTTTTGGACCAAAATGTATTTTCTATGCTTCAAAAAATTAAAACTGACCCTCTGATGTCACATGGACTACTTTGATGATGTATTTCTTACCTTTCTGGACATGGACAGTATACCGTACACCAGGGGCGTAGCACCAAATTCTGGGCCCTGTATACTCTCAATGTCAGTGGGCCCCCTACACATGCCATTGTACGATGCGGGTTAGCAAAATGAAAATTCAATTTTTAATGATTTTTTTTATTATTATTTGAATATAAACAAGTATAAATAGTGTTTAAATCTATTTGACCTACTTGTGCTCAAATACCTTTAAACCTTAGGCTACTGGACTGGCCAGTGCTGCTACTGCTGGTGTGTCAGAACCACTGGTTGTTTCTGAAACTGGTTAATGTTGGCAACCTGACATTAGCTGGACTGGCCCATAATTTACATACAGCAACAAGCAGCCTGGTTGACAATCTAAGCTAAAGATTTAACATTAGCATACATACATTAGCAGCAGCTGTCTGGAGTTGACTACGTTAACTTTAATTGGATGTAGGTGCTAAGGTGCACAACAAGCAAACTCAGTTCACCTTTTGGAAAGAAAGCAGTCATCAGCTGCTTCCCCTCATTCTGCCTCCTTTCTTTTTCCTTCCTGTCTTTCTTTTTTTGAAAGCCCGATTTGGGCTTTTTGCACAGCATGATCAGGCTCCAAGGCTCTAGACTCACTGAGTTACTTGTTTGCCCGCCGGCTGCTGTCAATGGGCGGACTAAACTATTTCGGGGTGGGGTGGGGGGGTCCAGAGTGTCTGGCACTGAGTTCATTCTCTCAGTTGGTGTTATCAGTATATTTTGAAATGAATAATGACATCAATTGGAGGGCCCAATTAATTTGAATTAGGCTACAAAAAAAAAAAAAAAAAAATGGATGGGATTTCAAAGGGCCCTCTGCCTAGACGGGGCCCTGGGTAGTCAGGTCCACTTTTCCCCCCACTACCACGCCCATGCCGTACACACTAGGTGTTTCTCAATGTCAAGGAAGGATCCTCGGAAGCCAGTATTTCGAGGATGCTGCGTCATCGACATCCGTCGAAGGACTGTTCCAATGTCGAGGATCCTCAGAATTTCAACCAAGGACTGAGTCCTTCGTTTGAAGAATATCCCATACACAGGAAAGGATGCATATGTGTATCCTTCGCGCTCTTCGAACTCTCAAATCACCCACAATCCTATGCGCACAGCTTTGCTCTCTAACGTTAGTTCAAAAATTAAAAAATGTCGAGCATTAATGTTTTTTATTTACGTTACCAAACATTTGTTATAACTGTAGTAAATATAAGTAAAGTTTGACGTTTAAATGCCAGTACAAATTACTACCGTATTGATATTGTAAATTATACAAATACAAATGGTTAACTGAACCGGACCTGTCTTTAACAATTGGTTGCGTCAACGGCATTTCTTTTATAAATAACTAGTTAAGTTGTCCAAGTAATTTAATGATACCATTCACAGCGTTATTCAAACGGACCTTTTCACTGACGTAAGGACGCAATTACGAGAACTTGCTAGCCTGTTCCATTTACGTGTTCTCCGTATGCTAAAGTCTCACCTAGCCTCTGAAGGAAGTGACTTGGAAGGATCAGTCCTACCAAGGAAGTATCCTTGACATTGAGAAACGCCTACAGTTTCAGTAGAGGGACAGGAAGCTCTCGGACTAAATCTAAAATATCTTAAACTGTGTTCCAAAGATGAACGGAGGTCTTACAGGTTTGGAACGACATGAGGGTGAGTTAATAATGACATAATTTTCCTTTTTGGGCGAACTAACCCTTTAACTTTCCACATCAGATTAATATACATCCACTTCTCTCCAACAAATGGGTGCTTATGTTGTTTCTTGTTTATTCCAAGGAAATAGAGACTGTATATCCTATCAGGTATTACTGATATGACCTCAGTTTTAGTCCGGAGGTCTTTATCATTCTCTCCCTCTCTCACTTACAAGTACACACACACACACACTAAGTGGCTCCCTTGTTCTCCTCTTTCTCTCAAGACCTGTAATTGCTCTACAATCAATGACATCAAACACTTTCCTCGGATGCATGAATTTAAATCAGCCTCTTTTACTGTCCAGCTTTCTCCCAAAGACACAAATACTGATTCGCACACACACACATATGCTTTAAGTTCTGTGAGCATTCGCAACAAGAGGTTGTCATAGATACCAGCAAAATAAAAAAAAGCCTCCTCACCATTTTTCCATTCATGTATTTGTATGTGTGAATTGCTGCTTTTCATTATTTTTTTGTGGTCATGCTCAGAGTTTGGCGATTCAGCTGCTGTGTGAGATACAGAAAGAAGGATAAAATAAACTTTAGCATTTGAGCATTTGCTTTTTGTGTTCTCAGATGGTGTGTTGCCCCTTCACAATAAAGGGTCTCTCTTTACTTTCACATATTTTGTTCATGTGCACATACTTCAGTTCAGTCTGCTGTTACACATATGCGGAGTGAAGTCTCAATTTCATCGGGCAGGTTTTGCAGCACTAATAACTGGCTAATCGCCAAACTTTATTATTAAAAGTAAATGTATTTTATCAAAATCAGCTCAGAAATCTTTCAAATCTTAGTTTGAATGGATATGGCACTTCTCATTTAAATAAATCAGAATTGCTCCCCAGATAACCCTGTTTTGAATAAGTAACTTTATATGTTATCAGTATCATATTTCATCATCCTTCAAGATAAATCTGTGCACCTAAATCATCTGTAGTTCTTCCACTCATATGCAAATACTGCTTATAAAACAGCTCAAATGATTCAGTTGAAATAATAGGAACCATTGTTCCTTTCAGTAAAATAACAGCAATCTTCCAAAGGGCAGAAACAACCTGCTGGATCCCATCCTATACTTCTCACTCAGGAGGAGATCCAAGATGTTTCGATTGCACCTATGTATTTAGTTTTTCCTGCAGAAACATGATTTAATCTAGATTGGGAAACTGTGATGTTTCAATGAACTGTATGTGACAAATAAAATACAATGACTTGTTTTCCATGTTGCTACAATTCTGAAGGTTCCCTGAACAGTATTATTGTTATAGGGATCGGTATACTTCTGCTATACTTATATTTATTTATATTTTTAAATCATTAAATGAAATAGGCTTACATTTTTTTTTTTTTTTTTTTTACATGTACAGTAATAGCGGTGAGGTGTATGCTCGTGGCTCGTGGCTCCCTCAGGTGAGCGTGTAAAGAGCAGCTGTGAAGCTCATTCCAGGGGTTTATCTGGCCTACAGCTGGACACTCATGGCCTGCCTACTTGAGCTGACTCAGACATGCCAAATCTGACCACTTCACCAGCAGAGCTGAAGTTTGGTGGAAAGAGTTTAAATTAGTGAGAGGAAAGAGTTGATGTACAGCTCAGAAAGGAGGCAAAGGTGCCAAGACATGGGGCAATTCAAAGATGACATAGATTCGGTAAATGATCCAACTGGAGGGGCTCATGCTGAATTGTTACATAATAAGAAAATCTAGTTTGTCATCTACATGATTAAAAATGCCTGAGCATAAAAACTGAAATAGTAATTGACGGTACAAAAATAAAACAAAACCTTGAAATGAAATGTTTATAAATTAACTTTAGCTCATCGTGTTCTCATTCTTAAAGTGTAATGTAGGCTTGATTTATTAAAGAAAAAGCTCACTCAGAAATTAAAATTTGCTAAGAAATTTATTCACCATCAGATTTGGAGAAATTTCAAATTTCATCACTTGCTCCTCTGTAGTGAATGGGTACCGTCAGAACGAGAGTTTAAACAGATTATAATCACTGTAATCCATATGACTCCAGTCAATCAATTAATGTCTTATGAAGTGAAAAGCTGCATGTTTGTAAGAAACAATTCCATTATTAAGGCGTTTTCACTTTAAACCATTGCTTTTGGCCAAAATATCAGTCAATGATAACTCTTTTTAGAGTTAAAAAAGTCCATCTCTTATTGTAGTCGCTCATCAAAATCCACCAACATATTTGTTTAGAACACTTGAAAACCGTGCTTGATTTGTGCATATTTCTCAGATTTTAGATAAGAAAATTTATGAACAATTAAGGACCGAGGAATTGTATTTTAGAGTTTCAGGATTCAGTGGTTTGAAGTTAAAAACACCTTAATGATGGATTTGTTTCTTACAGCACTGTAAAATCCAATAGTTTGCCTTACTTAGATATAATTAGTTATCTTTACTTACTAGATTTTATTAAGTTACAGCTAATTTCAAGGCAAATAAAACAATTTATTTACTGCTTTGAGTGATGCTTACTTAAGAGATTCAAGTAGCTACAAAGGAACCAATGACATTAATACTGTACACCAGTGAGAAACAGTAGTGCACTGATATGTTGCTAATGTACAACAAAACAACAGAAGAGGAAGAAGAAAAATAGTTTAGACTTTTCACTAATTTCTTCCACTTCTCAAAAGTCAGCTTGAATGTTGAATTGTCAATACACCTGAAACATTTGAGAGAACATCACATAAGCTGACTTCATAAATTGATGTTGATTTTCCTAAAAAAACATATAGTGATTAGTGCCCTCTTTGGCTGGACACATGGAACTTCAATTATGTTATTATACTTTTTATTCCTATTGATGCAATAATGCAATATATAATCTAAGTTATTTGGTTTCAAAGAAAATGAAGTAATAAATAGATTATTTCTAGAAGGTGACTTAATTTTACCATGTGTAAGCATATTTTGAATGTTGATCAATGAGCTTTTACAATTTTTTGCTTTTCATAAATACCTTGTGAAGCTTTTGCTTGGTTTTATACAATCCTAATATTTGTGGCAATATCTTGCAATTGGCCATGCTCACATTGTATTCACACTGTCAAGCACAGACTTCAACATTCAACACACCAAACACAATAATGGTAACAATTAAATATTTCTTTTATATTATAATAAATTATAATAATTCATAATATAATAATTGATAATACATTATTTTATTAATTATAACAATAATAATTTTATTTGCTGTTTTTGATGTGCTACTAATGACACAATACAGCAAATCAATTTGACAAATTAAGAAAAACATAGCAACTGCATTCTTTATTCATACCGCAATGCACTCTGGGAGTTAGTAATTCTGAGCAGCTAAGTCAAGAGTAAACCTCAAGTAAAAACTAACAAATACTTCCTACAATTCTTTTTTATTTACTAGAACACTCATGTAAGTGAACTATACTAACTAAGCATTTGTCAGTACAACAAGCTATTCACATTTCACTTAACTTCGTTTTTTTAAGGCAATCAGTTTGCATGCTTTTTTAAGTTAGTCTGACAAATTAGATTTTTTACAGTGAACAAACATGCAGTTTTTAGCTTCACAAGACATTTATTGATATATTGGAGTTGTATGGATTACTTGTGGATTATTGCAATGTTTGTATCAGTTGTTTGAACTCTCATTCTAACATACAAGACTTTGGGAACCAAGTATGTAATGCCAAATTTCTCCAAATCTGTTCAGATGAAGAAATAAACTCATCTATATGTCCTGACGTTGAGCACATTGTCCGCAAATTTTCATTTTGAGGTCACATATCCCTTTATGTGTGCTTGTGTTATGAGTGTGATTGTTTGGGGAATAAGATTTCTTTCTAAGACTTGATACAAATACTTTAGTTATTTTTAACATGATAAAGCATTATTTTTTTAGTGCCACTCAGAAGACATTTCATTTCCGAACTGCTTTGATAAATGTAGAACAATAACAGTACTTAAAACAGTTACCAAATTAAAATGTTTAAGTCTAAACATGATAAAACTGAGCGTGCTTTTAGCGTCACTTTTAGAGGAAACATATAATTTTGTGGAAATATCATCACAGGTGTAACGCCACTTTAATAAAAAGTGGCCCAGCTTACCCAACTCTCCTCTACATGCCATATACAAAAACAGCCTGTACAAACCTCAACCTCCATTTCTCTTATACACACAAACACAATCTTATATTACAATGTACCACATATTAAACACACTGTTCTTTGTTAATAAAACATTTGGGAGGCATAGCCTCATTCACTTTCTGTTCGTTAATAAGCTTATGTTCAAATATGTTTATTACGGGACCTTATAGTGTAATATGAAACACAGTATGCACTATGCAGAATGTCTAAAAAGCAATAACAGTACTCCTGAACTCTAAAATACACACCTATCAGGCAAGAGAATTGAGGCACGAGCCCAAAACACAGGGGAATAAGCCTAGAAAATTGCTATGAAACACTTGAAACACACAAATTGTTCCCTCTGAAGGGCAAATACTTGTGTTTACTTCTATCTTTAGCTGCATCTCACTAATAAACTCATCCACATGATCTCAAAGGACAAAATGCCAGACATCTCATCACACCATGTCCAATCAAGTCATCTCAGCTTGGGCAGCCCCAATACGACTGTGTGACTTGCACCTATAGATATCAACAGAGCTACTCAACACCTTGCTGCTTCGCCACAGCCTCAGAATTTCACAATGAGGTAAATCAGTTCTACATTTCAGTAGAAATTCTCATTATGGCCAGTAAAAATACCTCAAGGAGCTACGTAAATGATATTTGTCCCTATTCCATTTAAAGTCAAAGGGAAGGACATGAAAAAGAGACATCTCCTCTCCTGTTTTTTTTTTCCATCAGATACAATTAATGTAAAAATGCAAAAATATATGAGATATACATATACTTAATTTTAACATTAAATTACTGTACATTAGAAAATAAAACAGAGCTTAAAAAAGCTTCCCCACTTCAGAATGCCACTGCATGTCGCTGTACTACACATACACATTAAAACACAACAGCAACATTTTGGAGTTAAAATGAATTTTCATTATTTTCAGTACTTTAAACTGAACAATCAATCAAAAGTGTTTGGGTATCATAATTCAAGATTAAATTTTGACAGTTATTATTAGAATCTCATCTCATTTTATGATGACCTTCTGTCAGAGGAGTGCATGCGAGTGTGTTCAGAATTATGAGTGAAGTGTATATTGTGACAGAAACAATGAGCAATAACAGCTGGACGATGACACAAGCAGGTTAGGGTGAGAGAGCTGGAGAGCGTGTCTGGACATAATTGTGTTTTCTCAACTAAAACAACAAAAACAGCCGGTTCAGACATGCATGAGATGGTCATCAGCATATGACCATGTTTATCTCACATATTTAAGTCACAAAGATTTGGGGAATACAACTCTCTCTCAAATAATCTGAATGAGGGAACAAAAGGACAGACAGCTGCATTCTCTCCTTTGAAAAATCTGAGAGAGAGAGATGAATATATAAAAGTAAAAAGATGAAATGGTTAATATTTGTCCATTTATTTGAAGATTAGATCTATGTAAGTATCTTTTGTATAGGAACCCTATATCTTTAGTATAGGAACTCCATTTAACTCTTAGTTTCTATTCAGCTGAAGGTACCAGTGACTTTAATCAGAACAACGATTTGAGCCATAAAGAGCCCCCTACAGAACAAGAGGGAGGATTGAAAAGAGGATAAATCATGTTAGACTGGCCACCTGGTCTTGTTATAAAAATAAGAAAAAAGCCTGGACAGAGTGTGGCATTAGAGGTGGTTTAATGAGGCTATGGGTACAGTCAGAGCCTAATCATTAGTGGCTTAATAAAATATGTGTTCTCTCAGAGCTAAGAACCTTACAACTGAATGAAGTGCTGTGATCTTTGCATTGCATCAAAGAAAAGTCACTTTGATATACACCTAACACGATTGAGCAAGCAGTCAGTCAAAGCCTTCACTTTTCAACAAAATTAGGTTCATTCTAATTCACACCATCATTAAATCTCAGTAATAGTTGTCAGTCAGATGCTATCCATAATAATCACTGAAAAACAACAATTACATTCTTTCTGCTCTGAGATGAGCTGATACTTGAGACCATGTCTATTAGTTGCATAACTAACTCTAATCCCATTAGTCCCTATTTCAATTGACTTTTCACTTTCTAGCATATTACACACATCACATCTCTTTTGCTGCAGACTGCATCAGTAGTTTTATGGGAATCCGCCTTTGTTCAGGTTCATTCAGAGCTGTATCTGTTTCATTGATTTGAACAGTCTATTTTGTTATAATTATAGACGGGTCTTGTAATATTCTCATCGTCCTTATAGGTTTGTTTTAGTGTAATATTTTAATGTATGGTATAGTTTCATACAGCAGAGTTCACTGATACGCCAGTACACTCCTATAAATAAAGGTGCTTCAAAAGGTTCTTCACAGCAAAACCGTAGAGGAATCATTTTTGGTTCCACAAAGAACAAAGGTTCTTCAAAGAACCATCTCTTTCTTATCTTTTTATAATCTGAAGAACCTTCTTTCACCACAAAGAACCTTTTTGTGAAACAGAAAGGTTCTAAAGATGTTCTATATGGAACCATTTAGACAAAAAGGTTCTTCTATGGCATCGTGAAGCACCTTTATTTTTAAGAGTGTAGGTGGTGAAAAGTCAGTGAGTCATGGAATCATTCACTGATCTGATTTTTTCAAAACAGTGATTCATTCAGGAAGGAAACAGCTCTCACGTTTAAGTAATTTAATCATTCATTTAACTGATTTGTTCAAAAACATTTCAGAGTCACTGAGCCATTCACTCAACCGATTTGTTCAAAACACTGATTCATTCAGAAAAAAAAAATACCAATAGGCTACTGTGTTTCTCAGAAACATGCAATTGTGAATTTTGCTATGGCTTCATTTGGAAAGACTATTACTAGACAGTCAGAAAACAGACAAAGTAACTAGTAATAATGTGTTTAAAATGTAAGCTGCTCAATATTAACGTCTTGTTTTATTAAACTGTAATCTTCTATTTTCCTGTGCCTACCTTTATACTGGGAATGATGTTGTCCCCTATTTTGTTTGTTCCAAATGTGAACCGGGGTGGATATTATGCTAAAACAAAACATTTTCATGTAAGGTATACTTTTGAACTAGTAAGATGTAAGGGTTATACGTTCTGGAGGAGCAGGAGACTTATGAGAATCAGATGGGAGATCATCCTAAAGTCAGGTGGCTGGTGGACTTCATCCCATCTGGTGAGCAGTCCTCTATTCCAGTTCCTCTGGGGTGGTAGTGGGCCAACTATGGATATGCAAGGATCAACTAGAACTCAAAGCCTGAGATGGATGAAATGGATCCTGTGCCAATAAACAGACAGGCAGAGTGGAACAGTGTGGTGGAGAATCTGCCAAAACTCTTCTATCCATATAGTGATGTAAAAGGGAAAGTTGGTTTTGAGCAAATTCTGTATTGGTGGAAATGATGGCATACTGGAGTCTACACGAGTTTCTGATTTGCCATCTCTATCCATGAAGCTTATTATCTAATGTGTTTTCATTGGTAAAAAAGAGTCTGTCTGATATTCATGGTATGTACTTTTTATCATACATGTTTGGAAAAAGACAAAGATTTGTGTAAATTACATTTGGTGCTAGACATTATGTGTGAAAATGTGTGAATATTTAGCACTTTTTTTCATGAAAGAATGATGGGTTGTTAACCCTAACATGAATTTTGTGTAATTTCCTTTCACCTGAAATATGCAGAAGCTCACAATCTTGCCACACATTTATGACTAATTCAAACTTGCTGCTTGAAAGAATTCAAAGAATAGGACTCAGATTAGAATGATGGACGTGTAGACTTTAAATCCGACACGACTGTCTTTATGTTCCTAGTTTTTACTTTTCTCAGAAAATTGCTGTTATGCAATGTAATTGAGTGCATTGAACAAGTCTTAATCAAAGATGAATTGTATTGCATGAGGTCGATTTTCTGGGTTGATGAACACGGTTGATTGGACACTTGGTTTGAACTTTCCAGTTTGAAAGGTAAAGCAACCATCAATGGATTTATAGTATATGTATTTAATCCGTTTTGTAAGTAGTTCAGTTTTATGACTGACAGATGTAGATTTACAAAGAATGGCATGTGAAGCAACAGAAATACCTTACAATCTAAAAAAATATACAAAATTAAAGGATGCGACAATCTTTGTTGAGCAGGATCTTACATCTCCACACATGCATCCACACATACTCTACAATCAGCCAGCCAAGCCATTCTTATTCTAACTGGAGCATGGCCACCTCTTTACTCTTTACTGAGATTCTCACACATCTCAGTAGTGTTCGTCATCAGTCAGGCTCATTCAGATCACCTTGTTGAGAGATCAGCGCTCATGAAAGACTCTCGAGACCATTGGCAAACAACAACTTCAGTGAACGAATGCTATGTCAGTTTACAGAGGAGACCATTAATAACACTTTATCAAAGAAAGATATAGAGAGGACATTTTTTTCCCATTGAAACTAGGGAAACACCTCAAAACCATGGTGAAGAAGATTATGACAAAGCTTGTCTATGATGAAGCTTGTGATAGGTCTATGTCTCAAAATTACAATCTCTGATTTCAGGCTTCAGCTGAATGTCATCTTGTCATTGAAGCGCAGCACCCAATAAATGAGGCCCATAGCAATCAATACAGTTGTATGATAGTCCATGGCACGCTTAGGTAAGGTACTTGACTGTTTTTTTTTTTTTCTGATGAATGCTACAGCTTTTTTTCCCCCAGGAATGCTGGGAAATTGTGTGTCTTAAGCTATCAAAAATAATCTTCACCACGCCAAGGAAGCATCTGACCAATATTTCCAAACTCTATTGATTTCGAGTCGCTGATGATTTTACTCAAATTATCGACGAAAATAATAACAAAAAGGCACTTTTATTATCAAATAAAAACCAAACGTGCTGTTTACTAATAAACAAAAATAAAACACACAGGATGCACAAGGATGATCTGTTATTGCTGAAATCTCACCTTCCTCTGTTGGCGGTTCTGTCACTCTCACTGATTGAGAACGAAAAGAAGGGTGGAAGATTAAATGACTGCCTGTGACATTCCTCACTGACTCCGAGTCACGTATTGCAATTCCCATTTTGGCAGCAAATTAGTGTGAAGCTGAAATCAGAAGAGAGGTGCAGGCATATGTAAACAACTGTAATAGACCAAATTAGGATGCAATTCCTATAGGGACTTTGCCCTATGAATGATTGTGATGTGTGTTTGTTTCTTCATGGCTTGTGGTAGAAATATGCTCTTTTCACACCTCCAGGGATTCAGTGAACACACATTTCTCCTTTTTCTTTATTAGTTTAAGTTTTGGCAAATCTTAGAAACATGCTTGGTTCCATAATCACCATTAATAGCAGTCCTTACTATAAATAGCATTTGTGCCTGTGCATTTATTAAAGAAACATTTGGATGATGTCAGGCAAGGACAACAATGGCTCATTATCATCAACTGGAGGTAAAATAGGATCTCAGCGGCCAATACGTTTAAACCTGTTGGAAGCCATTGAAATTGAGTCACTGGGGCTGAGGAACATGGTTGTGTGCAATCCCTGCTTTTGATTTTCATTTTCCTATTAAAATGAATCTGAATTTTAAATAACTTAAAGTAAGCTGGTTTGAACCACTTCACACAAATGCCACCATATCATATTTGATGTATTATATATACATTTTTAAAGTGAAAAGTGAATTACCCATTGGAGTTTTTTTTAGAGCTGGTATATTTCTAATGTGGTCCAGAAAATGCGGCTTTCTAATTGTGATTTTCTTCTTAAACCACAAGAACACAGTTTCTAGAAGTGTTTTCACTCACCTATTTCATAGCATTGACAAATCTGCAAACTTCTGTTTCAGTGTTGGTCAGTGAAAATGAACGCTAACAATTTCCAGAGTATTTCAAACCCCCTCAATGACCATCCATGACGTAAGATAGTAGTATGAGAACTCTATGCTGACTTTCATCTTTGTCTCTGTAAAATCTTTTTCATGACCACCTTGCTTCACCATAAAATACTGAGACAGGAGCTGACCTGTGTGCTGAAGCGATGACTCAGACTCCAACTTCTGACTCTTCAGTGCCAGCTTGATATTTTGTACTGAGTTGTGAAAAGCAAGAAAGTCATTTTATTGTTTATTTTTTCACACATTGCTCACAGCACTAATTCCAGGACCCTATTTGCACCTACATTTAGTGCACAGACAGGGCATCACTTGTCCATCTTTGAGCCTATCACCTTTGAATGAAGCAGGGAATATTACCACATGTCTGAACCAGAGTATGAGAGCAGAGCGATGTGATGTTTGACTGAGCGAGGACTGGATTTTTTGGAGCACTGTGGTTTTTACTGTCTCTGAGAGCGCTCCACTACCGCTCCATCACGAGCACAATTAATACACATTCATATGATCTGTTATATGATCTTATGACTGTTTGAGAGAAAACATTTTTTTTTTTATTACTTATAAGTGGTATTTGACTGCTTTAAGTAAAGTAGCATCAGAAAAATGTCAAGATAAGAGACTTATTATACATTATAATTATGAGAAATATAATCCATTGAAAAAGTGGATGCAACATGGTCATTGTGTAATAAATGATCATACTCTTAAAAGCTATAACCACAAATAAGTACAAAATTATAATATATTAAAACTGCTCTTACGAATATTAATATAATATAGATAATATAACATATTATAAGGTTTATAATGCATTATGCATTTATTATAATGCCTTACGAATACCCTTATAGTGTATTATAAGTGCAGGCTTCATAGAAAGTGTTACCGAATATTCTCTCTGTTTCTGAAGTAACTACAGCCCTCAGCTTCACCATGGTAGATGCTGCACAGGCAAGTGAGTTATTTGAGTCATTTAATACAGACTTGGGCTAATTGTAACCTACTGTTCCAGTAAGCCATATTAAAACTGTTCTTCTAGTATAGTGTATTTATTTCTTTATATAAGTTCTGAACAGAACTTTGGGATATTTGTGATATTTCAAAACATACTGAAATACTCTGAGCGAAGGCAAAGCAGTGTTTCTGATGAGTGCAGCGAGGAGAGGGAAATACAGAACCTGGAGGGGAAATAGTTACTGCCCCACTCCGCTCACATACTCTGGTTTGAACACCACAAACAGGAAACTTCAAAAGCAATATTTGTAGATGAAATACACAGCCTCTCAGTCTGGTTGGCCTGTTAGGCACTTGGTGGGGTACTTTTCCCCAATATGAAGATATTTTTAGTTGTGGTACGTTTTGGATTACATAAGTTAATGTGATCACATTAGTACCAGTACATGCATGCTGAACAGACAAGTGGGCACTGTTACATACATTATACCACTTCACTACAATAAAAGTTACTCATGTGCTTTAGTCCAAGCCTTCCAATATGCACAAAACTGGTGTCACAAAACTTTCCAGGTTAAACATTAGTGCTGACTTTTCTAAAAGTGGCTTTTCTCATGAGAAAATGTGTTAGATCACTCAAGATGGACATTGATACCAATGACTGTCTCCTTTTATGACACACTGTTGGGACAATGGTTTTATTTTGCGATGAACTTAAGTTGCTGTAATATTTGTCTTCCCCATTCCACATCAATGCTACTGTGCATCTGGTCACTTGTAAATGTAATGCTAGGCAATGACTGAAGGTGTGCTCATGTGAATATGCCATACAGAATATTTTTTCATTGATTGATTTATTGCTGATGAAGCAAGTAAAACAATACCATATAACATTACCCTTTAAATGTAGAATCATTTTGTTTCCAGTATGTAGTTGAATCCTTCTAGTTGTAGTTGAACATGAGGATACAGTCACTGGCTGATTTGTTGGCTAAATGAGCATATGGCATTTTCCATCTTTCTAGATTTTTTTTATGTGGCTGTGGCCTTTGTAAAATATGAAGCCTATTGAGTGGAATTATTGGTTTCACCTTGGGGATGTAGAAGAGAGATCTGTCTAATGAATTTCATAGATATATTAGAACAGTTCTCCCAAGCATATTGTGTGCTTTCTTGGGTGAGGTGGAGAGAACTGTTGTGCTAATACGGTCTCATGAACGTGCAGCACATACACAGGTATGTATCTTAGTAGCAGAAAGATAATAACTGGTAGGCATATCTTACAGGGTGATGGAGAACACTAGGGGAGAACTGGAGACTGGAGGAGGAATCTGGAGGGATGAAAATAATCCTCTTGTAGGTTTTAATAGCCAAAAACAAATTTGAGGAGGAGACTGGATCTTCAGAAATCTGAAGGTAAGCAGATCACAGGAGTAGTCACAGACCACACAATGGGACTGTATCATAGACTGTATAAAAACATGGACGTAGTGTCTGTGATGTCACCCATTGGTTTCTGAAGAGTTTTTTTGAAGCCAAAAGTGGGTGGCCATCACCATCTTGGGAGCGCGTCACCAAACGTTGCTCCTGGATAATCGAAAATGGGCAAAAAGGTGGGAGCTGGTTGCTGAAACCATGCTCACCTAGCTCGACAGCACTCAATTCACCTGTCACTCAAGTGGCCACGCTTTAAACTGTAATGCTTAATATAATTTAAACAGACGAGTTATAAAAAAATTCACCCCCCACAGTTGTCACAAATGGCAAAATTAGCAATATAGACCAACATTTTTTTTTTGCACCAGGCTGTAAAAAAAATCTTTTTTTTCTGCGGTAAAGTTCCATTTTCACATTGGGATCCTATGGGATTGACTCCCTTTTGGAGCCAGCCTCCATCGGCCAGTCAATGAATTACAGTTTTAGTCACTTCTGTGATGGTTTCAAGAGAGAGAGCGGAAGGTTGCTGCTTGGATTGTATTTGTGACAGGCTTATATGGAGGTGATGAGAAGTGACAAGTGCGGAAAATGACTGAGTGCAGGTGAGACCCGGGAAAGAAGAAATGAAGTGCAGAGGTGGCTGGTGGCAGTGGGATTGTGATAAATATGCTAGTAACTCACATATTTCATCCTCACAAACTTGTAATATGAAATATACATATTGTTTAGAGATTTTATATTAATCAACTGTGTGTTTCTAATACGTTTTTTCTAAATCTGAGGATATGTATCTAATAACATCGCTGTATTCTCTAAAAAGCATTTTAAAAGTAATTTTCATAGGCTTTAACTTTTACTCACCTTTAAACTGCAAAACAATGAAGAGTAAACATGTTTCTCATTCTCGGTGAATGTCATAGTACAGATGATTGAACAAATTCACCCTGAAAGCACCTTTTCCTCTGATGCATTCCACTGTGAATAGCATGCCTTTACAACACATTTTTCTTTGCACAAGTCTTCAGACAATAACATTATGTGATGTGCCTGCAAACCACATTACACAAGGCACCATTTTGTTCTTTTTCATCTTTTCAAACACAACACATAGGTTCCAGTTTAAAAAAAAATACTTTTCCTGTCAAAGAAAATAGTATATTTGGCTGGTGGGAAAAGATGTGCATTCTAAGAAAAGTCTGTAAAAATAGGACACAGTGTTAAAGGGGTTATGATGTTGCTAAAAATAACATTATTTTGTGTAATGCAATGTGTTTATGTGGTTTAAGGTTCCAAAAACACATTTTTCTCCACATACTGTACATTATTGTTGCTCCTCTATCCCCCCCCCTTTCAGAAACGTATCGATTTTCACAAAACTGTTCGTTCTGTAAAGCGAGGTGAGCGCTGATTGGCCAGTTATCCCGTACTTTGTGATTGCCTGAGTACCTCAAGTGTGTGATGGAAATGTTACGCCCCTCTCTGTACTGTCATGCAGTGTGTCCCAGCACAAAAAGACAAAAACAATAAAACCCATTATAAACAGGGCACTTGTTTCATCTTGTGGAGACATATGGTGTACTCACACTAGGCACGGTTGCCATGAACCGGGCCCGAGTACGATTGTCCCCCCTCCCCACTCCCCCTCTGGCCTGCACTCACATATAGGGTTTCAGCATTCTTGCCGGAGCACGCTTACGTCATTATGGTGCGACGGTTTCGGGATAAACAGGAAGAGCGGCGCTCTCTGAACGCAATGGAGTACATCGCTCTGTTTTCTTTGTGGATAATTTTGTGTTGTTTGGTCCATAGTCTGTTGTTAAACAGATGTGTCGCCTTAGTGGCGCGAACATTTTCACGTAATCGTGCTGCTCGTATTAGGATGTTTGCAAGGTACCAGCTGAAGTGCAGCAAGGACTTTGCAGTTTTTAGTTTTTATGCGTTTTGCACCTCTGCCGTAGACCAAAGCGACCCTTTCCCTGCCATGTTGGTTTTGGAGCGTCGCAAAACCGTGACGCAACACGTCCTTTTCTGTGCTCCGGCACGGTTAGCGCTCACACTGCATGCGAACCGCGCCCGAGTCCAACTGAACCGTGCTCTGGCCCACCTCTTCCAAGCGGGCCAGGGCCGGCCAATCGAGCCGCGCCCGGGCACGGTTTGGAGCACACACACTAGTCAAACGAACAGCGCTTTGGTGGTCAAACGCACTCGGGCACGGTTCAAACTGGCTAGTGTGAGTACACCCATAATTACTGATTAAAATGACTTTTAATGTCTTTTTAGGTATTGTGTTGCATATCATTCCCAATAAACATTTGTGCATCAGAGAAATTTCAAACAACAAGCGCTACCTTACACTGCTTAAAACTCATGTTTAAATCATCACTGGCAAATTCAAATTCAAGTGCCCCCATTATGCCTTTTTGAATATTACCTTTCATTCAGCACGTCATGTAGCTGTATGTGAACATAAACTATCTGCAAAGTTGTGAAGTCGACAGTGCACAATAAATAAAGCTATTGTCAATTTAAAAAAAAGGAGTAGGCTCGCTATGCCTAAATGAGTTGTGAGGAATTCGAATCTTATTCTGTTACTTTTGTATGTCACAAAGTAACACATTTGCATAATGTCCACCCATGTTCTACATAGCAAACTTGCCTGCTCACAAACAGTAAAATTTCCATGCGGTTAACAGCATGTCAAGAAGTCACTTGACACTTACCACTGTGAAATGTCCTGCTTCAGTTGTGCTTGTGAATCTCTTGTCGATCAGTCAGTTCAACAGATTCATCATCAGACTCCTTCTCGAATTGGTAAGCTACAATCGATAGCATCTTTTCTACAGTATGTATTGATAAGTCTCCAGGGCTGTCATTCCATCATGGCAATGGGCGTTACATTTCTGACACGTGCTGTACGCGGTAGACCAATCCAGAGCTAATCTCTATTCGACTCTGAACCAATCACAAAAGACTGCATCATCTGACCAATCACAGCAGTGAGGGCTCACGGAGAGGAGGGGTTTAGAGAAACTGATTCTTTGAACTTTTTCTCACGAGTCGTTTACAAATCATTAAGAAAATAGGAAATAACAGAAAATAATGTTTTTTTGACCTTGCATGCATGTAAACCTGTTTTAGGGGACTCATTAAACAATATTAGCAACCTTAAAAATGGCATAATAGTGGCACTTTAAAATGTACTTACAGGCTGTGAGTCAGAAGCGTCAGTCTGTCCCACTTTACAGAAACAGACATTGTAGGCTAGTCTCACAGGAAACAGTCCTCATCCTTCGCAAAATTAGCTGCACACGTATTTGGGTTGAACTGTTCTGGAGCAGTGTTGAACCCCCGATTTCTAGTTGTGTCCTTTTTTGAAGGGCCAAACAAAGTAGTTTCCCTTTCACAACAAAAAACACAGCTTCTACACAACATGGCAGCCGATGTGGCAGCAACAGCGGGAATAAAAGTCACACCTTCTTTCTTTGCGTGAAGGTTTGGGTGGCGTTGTGCAAATCTTCCCACATTGTAAAGAAGAGATGTGGGGGTATGTTAGAATTAGCCGTTTTAGGTAAGTGTGGTTGACTTAATGTTTATAAAGAATATCTCTTTGTGTTTGAGACTTTAGTCTTTGCAACTTTACAGATCTTGTTTATGCACCAAGAGCTTGTAACTTTCCAAAGAGAAAGGAAAAACTGAAATCGCATCATATGACCCCTTTAATAAGTAATTTTCCATATTTATTTTGCACAGATGCACCAGTATCTACCAATATTTTGAATAATGTCCCGGCAGACAATTATCAGTTTGTTTGTTTGTTTGTTTGTTTTACTGATATTTTCTTACAGTTATAAATTCCTTTTGAAAGCATATAGCCTTGACATTGTGGTTCATAAACAACAACCTAATATTACAGTATGAACTATATCATACTTCTAATTATTACTTATACTAGTACAAAAAGGTATATGTTGTTAAAATGCACAGCTTACATTACAGCAGATATGATGAAACAATATTCCAGCTGGTGTTGAGAATGAAAATTTTGGTCAAGTAAGAATTTTAATCAGAGGACAGAAAACAGCAGCATTGTTTTACCAATTTTCACAGTAAGTTAAATGTGATGTACCATGGTTCTGCACATTTTTTTTTTTTATATATATATATATTTTCTTCAGTTGGGCTTTTCACACTGTATTTAACACCAGGTTATTGTGATTTTACTTTGCTCAGTTCGCTTTTGCATTTCTGTGATGACAATAGAAATTCTTAAAACTGCTTAATTCAACCTCCATATCTAGTTATTTGCTCATCATAAAAGCAATTTCTCATTTGTTTGAATAAATTGCCATTGCTTTGGTACATTCTTGCAATTGATTTATACAACAGTATTCGGTTTCCTACATATTAATTTGCTTATGTGTTACTCAGAATATATTACTGGATGTAATAATCTTACCACCCTAAAAAGTCTAGGCATTAGTTCATTGCACAAGTCATTAAATGTAAAAAGGTTGAACCAGTTGTTATAATATAGGTCAAGCATATGTTTTGTATTTATTTCTTTTAGACTTTCTTGTAAATGTGCCCTGAACTGATGAACTTCTCTGCAGGTAAATCTATGAGGGGGAATGAGGCTGATAAGATATTCCAAAGGGTTATTTTTATGCTGCATTGCAAAGGAAGAAATCCCTTGAGATGTGGAGGAGAATGTGTGGTCCAGCAGACCGAGACGTCAGGGGGAGTACAAAACTGTGCTTTAATCCCCCATACAGTGCTGCATTTACAGTTTTAGGGATGCTTACTTTTTTATTTTGTATTTCTTTCTTTTTGCTGTAAAATCCTTATGTCTTTTCCCTGTCCTGTCTCTTGCGATCAGTATCCCACATACAGTAATATAACTTTGTAGTTTGTACTGTTGAATCTAATATATACCATACAAGAAAAGTGTAGCCTTGTGCATTTTAGTCATATTTTACTTAAGAAAATACTTAGAGTACAGTGTTATATTTGAAAATAAGGTTAAGCATTCTGAACAAAGCTTTTGTTTGGGAAGAAGAACATTATGATGACACTGATATGTTCACTGACAAGAATATTTACTTTTGAGATGAACTTGTTTTGAGCAAGATTCCAACTTCTGCAGGTGATCTATTTTGTTCCACTGTTTGTACAAAAGCATTGCACACATGGCTAGTTTTAGTTTAGTTTTTAGTTTAGTTTATCTGTGCTAGTTAGTCCACAGTCAAAAAAAAAATAATAATTTGTCTTGGTGGCCTTTAATCAAAACTGCTCTGGAATGGCATTCCTTCTCTCATTGGGCAGAATATCTTAAACTTATTTTAACCTGAGTGGTGCACTTCAGAAAGCAGTATCATGGGAAAAGAAATAGTGAATAATAGATTGTTTTATTCTTACAGTTATGGTCTCCTACTCAGGACTAACTGAATGGTACAGAAATAGAAATATATAAAGTGATGAAGAGCAAGAGCGAAACAAGCTGCTATAACACAGGTCGTGTGCTGCTCGTCCAAACAATAATACTGACACCACAAAATGTATGAACATACAGTGTGAAACATGGAAAACAATAAAGCAAGATTGGGTAAGAAAGGGATTTTTCTATAAAGCCCTATATTAAGAGAGACCAAATGTGACCCTATAGCACAAAAAAAACAGTATAAAGTCACTGGAGTATATTTTTATCAATAGCCAAAAAAAAACATTGTATGGGGCAAAATTATCGATTTTTCTTTTATGCCGAAAATCACTGGGATATTAATTAAAGATCATGTTCAATGAGGATATTTAGTAAATTCCTACCAAAAATATATCAAAACTTAATTTTTTATTGTTAATATGCATTGTTAAGAATTCATTTGGACAAATTTTTTTTTCTCAGTATTTTGACTTTTTTGCACCCTCAGATTCCAGATTTTCAAATTGATGTATCTCGGTCAAATATCGTCCGATCCTGGCAAACCACACATCAATGGAAAGCTTATTTATTCAGCTTTCTGATGACATATAAACCTCAATTTTGAGAAATTAACACTTAAGACTGATTTTGTGGTCCAGGGTCACATATTCATGTTCCCACTCTTTGCCTTTCCATTTCCTTTTTCATCTCTCAGTATCTGGCTCACTTTCTTCAACCTTTCAGAAGCTTGAGTACTAGTCTCACTACAGACATTACTTTATTCTCATAGACGCATATGCAAAGTAAAAGTTGGTGCTGCCCTAAAGTGGAGTCTATGAATAATGGATGAACTGATAAACTGATAAAATATTTTAAAGCGATACTGTTTCAAACTTATTGTGATTCTTTGGACATGCACTGGAAGCACTGTGATAGCTGCTAGGGGCAAAACATATTCACTGATTAACAACTGTAGCACAAACAAACAAAAAAACTAAAAACTGCAGGCTTGTTTACATTTGGTTCCATGTAATCTCCTTATTCCAATTCACTCTGCTACAATGGTAGCTTACGATGTGATGCTTGGAAACAAAGGCATTGTTATGAGGTCACTTATAACAACTATTCTGTTCAAAATTTCAATTTCACTTCATTATACTATGTCTTTACCTGAAATCATGAATTGTCTTAGTTCATCTTTTGCACATCAACTTTCCTCATAAGGAAAAAATAATATAATGAATGAAAATACAAATTGCTCCTTAGCCAGTATATTTTTAAGAAGTGAAAGGATATTAAGCCAGATTTTCATGAAGTGTAAAAATGCCTACATCGTGTCTTCATTGACAATTAGAAGAAAAAGGGCTTTGATGTTTCACATCCATTAAAACAGTGGAACGAATCTATGGTTTCACAGAAATTGCAAGAGCTACAGAAAGTTTGCTTAGTGTCTGAATGATTTGTTCAATCTTGCTAAAGCAGACACTTGGATGGTTTAGAAGACGTGCATTATATCAGTACTGCTGAATCAACAGATAGTGCCAACTTGTCTAACCATGAAGACATCAGCAGCAGCAGCATTCATACACAGACAGATCTCAACACTACCCCTGCAGGGTTTCCGAAGTGTGTTGGAAATCCCCCTTCCTCCTTTAACAATGGTTAGAGTGAGTGAATTGCTTGTTCTTCTGTGTCTGAACTGAGAAGAAGGCTTCTCTTGATGTTCTTCTCACTTTCTACTCATAAAACCCAAAGGTCTTCATTCTGGTCTTTCTTCTTTCTGTTCCTCATCGCTGTCTGGAAAAAAGGTTTCTAAACGCGTTGTTGTAGTTCTTGTTAAAGGCTGTGTAGATGAGCGGGTTAAAGAAGGAGTTTGAGTAACCCAGCCAGAGGAAGACACTTTTCCAGACAGGAGGGATGTCACATGAACAGAGCGGAATGATGAGCTCAGCAAGGAAAAAGGGAATCCAACAGAGAACAAACACACCTATCAGGATGCCCACCATCAGAGCTGCTCTCCTCTCTTTCTGCTCTCGCCACGTCTCGCCATCCGTCTGGAACGATACAGTAGCGTGACGGACTGTGAAGGCCATCTGTGGTTGTCGTTCAGCCTCCTTTACCTGGCAGTAAACAAATAGGATGTATTGGTAGTGTTAATGAAGTACACAACTATTTAATTTGTTACATTTTTCATCTTTAAAGCTTAAATAGTTCAATCACTGGCTGATAGCAGGCGACGTTTTTGGCTTTCCTACAACCTATATCAACCCTATCCACTTTGTATGTGTTTAAGTTGATTGGTGGGCAGAAAGCAGCAATCACACATTTTGTTAAAATTGAGTCTCTGTGATCAGTTCTGTGTCAGACAGGTTTGGACTATGCAGAGTTTCATAATAAAAAGTATAGTTTAATTCATATCAAATAATTAAAAATGTTATAATAAAAAACAAAACTCTGAAGCACTGTAACGGTAAGGTAGTACAAAATTCCTTTGGTACATATCCGTGTCTAGACATCACACTTTTCCTACTCTGATCTTTAAGGGACACCTGCTATGTGCTGGTTGCATATAAACAATCTGCACAAAATCCATGACAAAGGAGTGAATCTTTCCGACAGAAAACACTTGCCTGAAATGCTTTGTTCGTAGTCCTGCCATTATTTGTATGACAGTTACATCCTATAGGAGCATTCTGGTCATGTCAAAATTAACCTAAATGCGAGATTCCAACTTGTAAAAGCATTCACATCCTTGTACAACTCGAAATTACAACTTGTAAACTGGGAATATCTTAGAGCTCCGACTTGTACCATGTGACCACTGTAGATTAATTTAGGCATAGTGTTGCCATAGTAACACATAATTCTGAGTCCGAGGGTGTGAAAAGCTCAGAGAAGGATGTCACATGTTCATCTAGAAATTACGGTAATTACCACTTGGTGTGAACGCAGCACATGTTACAAATTTGCATAAAACCAGCCTAAAAACTACCTGCTTCGACCGGCCCTCAAAAACAGTTGGGTAAGTGATGTCGAGGAGAGACTGTTTTTTTCCACTTCAATGCCATAGTTACCATAGATTTCATATGGTTTACAGCTGCTCATGAAGCAGATTTCCCGAACTTTGTGAAACTGACGTAGTTTCTGCTATACATGTTTTTATGCGATGAGATGCTAAATGTATTTCCTGACTCTCTGTGGTCATTAAAAATCCCATGGCACTTCTCATAAACAGTAGGGGTGTAACCCCGGTGTCCTGGCCCAATTGCCTTCACTGGCCCTTGTCAATCATGGCCTCCTAATCATCCCCATCCACTGAATTGGCTCTATTTCTCTCTCCTCTCCACCCTTAGCTGGTGTGTGGGGAACGCATTGGTGCCTTTGCACTGTGGCTGCCGTCGCATCATCCAGGTGGATGCAGCAAACTGGTGGTGGTTGAGGAGAGACCCCCTCATGATTGTAAAGCACTTTGGGAGTACAATAAAGTACTATGTAAATGCCTAATTCATTCATTCATTCATTCATTCAAAAGAAGCATCTAGCTGCTTAATGTGTCGCACAGAATGAAAGCATGTTAAACTCACGTCACTTTACTGTGTTTCCATAACACCCACATACTCGAGTCTAGACCAGGGCAAACAGAGAAGTAAATATAAACAGCCAAACATTCCAGTGCTGTTATGAGCCTCTAAAACACAGCTTATCCAATCAAACTAGGGGCCCAGAAATATATTTTTTACATGGATAAATTTGCTTTGACATAAAATGATACACTACAATGTAACAAAATAGTATACTGTATTGTTATATTGTACATGTACAACTGGATGAGGTTTTGGGGCAGACCTGACCTACTGAAAAGAGATGGTCTTCATCCCTTCAGGGGTGGTGCCACACTTCTATCTAGAAATATGACACATAGTCTTACAGACTGTACTTGACTAACTGTGGCCCAGGTCAGGAAGCAGAAGACTGGCTAAACCGACCATCTGCTAGCCACCTCACATCACAGAAGTTAGTTAGTTATCAGCACAGTTAGAGATTCCTTCACCTAGATATCATAAAATGTTCATATTCAACAATTGAAAAAACAATATAATACAGATAAACAAATGATAAAGCTTGGTTTAATGAATATTTGATCCTTTTCTACTAAAGCTTTTTTTTCTAAATATGATCACAGATCATAACCTGAATCATAGAGGATTACATTACTTTAAACGAGCAAGATTACTGTAACAAACATGAACTGCACTCAAAAGGTAAAAGGAGGTCTGGTTTCAAGTATAATTTGTTTGAAGTAATGGTGCTCTATATAACATTATTTAGTGTAATAAATGTTAATTGATGTTGATGCAGTGAAATTCTGAAGCACAGCGATGATATCTCAGATCATTATATAGTCTGTGTATACTCCATATAGCTAAAGCTGCAAATTCAACTCCTTGTTACAAATATGGTAGAACCATCACATATACAACAAAAGACTGCTTTGTAAATAATCTTCTCGATTTGTCTCAATTCCTCACAATATGCAATAGCTCAGGATAAAACGATGGTGTAACAGAAACTACTCTTTCTCAAACAGACTCTCTCTTTCTATCACTTACGGCCGCTCCTTTATGTTTAAAGATGAAACAAGCACATTCACACCCTAAAGACAGCAGCCTGGAAGATGGAGTGCAGCTGGAAGGTATTTCATATTGCATGGAGGGAAAGTACTTCTACAGACAGAAAATCCTTAAAAAAAACTTCCTTTAGAAGAAACAAACACAACCCCCAGTATTTATTCAACACAGTGGCTAAATTAACAAAAAATAAAGCATCAACAGGCAAAGTCATTTCCCAATAGCACAACAGTAATGACGTCTTTACTTCCAAGATCAATACTATTACAGATAAAATTATAACCGTGCAGCCACCATCTACAGTATTGCATCAGACAGTGCACTATAGATCCCCCGAGGAACAGTTCCACACCTTCTCTACTATATGGAGAGGAAGAATTGTATAAAATTGTTAAATCATCTAAACCAACAACAGGTATGTTAGACCTTATACCATCTACTAAAAGAGGTGCTTCCAGACATCATAGATCCTTTTCTTAAAATTATTATTTTATCATTGTCATTAGGATATGTTCCAAAAACCTTCAAACTGGCTGTCATTAAGTTTCATTAAAGCACCCATTAAAAACCACAACTTGATGCTGGAGTATTAGTTAATTACAGACCGATCTCTGTCAAAGATAATAGAAAAGGTAGTCTCCTCACAACTATGTTGTTTCTTAGAGAACAAAATAGTATCTGTGAGGACTTCCAGTCAGGATTTAGACCATATCATAGTACAGAGACTGCTCTCATCAGTTACAAATGATCTGCTCTTATCATCCAATCGCTTTTTTTCTATTTCTCTATTAGTCAGTTAGTGGATCTTAGCACTGCATTCAACACAATTGACCACAGCTGCTTTGGAAATATCTATATTGTATAAAGTGCATCATGTTTTTTTAAATGAGCATTTAAATTAGCTTTAGTAGCTTTTTGTTTAAAAGGCTGTAGTTGAGTGCACAGAATACTGTGGCAGAACAAAGCACAATTACTGTGTGTATGTGTTTGCGTTTTGACAGACAGAGGAGGAAATCAGGCAATTAACAGATTTTTGGATTGGTGTACGTTAGTGAGAATAAATGGACTTAAGTATTTTATGTGAAAACAGATAAAAAATAGGGAGTGTGAGTACGCTTGTGAGTCAGGATACAAATGGTAGAACAAGAAATAAAAGAGATGGTGAAGAGACTGAGGGAAAAAACATCACAGAATAACTGGATGAATCCAAAAGATGTGGATGCAAACATCTTCATCTGAGGAGTGACCGTTGGTATCTCATTCCAAAGATGCCACAATCTCTCATCAAATTCTCTGCATTGAATGTATGTAGATGATGTTCAATGCATATTAACTGCTTTTGTAGGTGTTCTGCTGTACTTGTTTTTTTTTTATGAGAAATTAATACTTTCCTTTAGCAAGGTGAGCCTTGGTGAGCATAAGAGATTCAAACATAAAAAATCCATTTATTTCTATTTCAAATGATAAAATGTAAATAAAAATAATATTACAATATATACATGTCTATATATATGTTTGAAAATAGAATATAGGTTGGATTGTTAAGGAGTTTGCCGTTACTATCAAATGCCATCTCCATGACTTTTTTTGTTCATCACTACGTTGGACAAGAGTAGATAAATTTAGTAATGCAGACAAAAGAAAAGACATAAAAAGGTGAGACATGAATAGAAGATAGAGAATAGATTTCAAATAAGAGAGACAGAGGAACTATCTAATTCAATGCAATTAAGCTTTAATTGCGTGTCTACATTAACACTGTTGTTTAAGTTTGTCCCAATTAGGAAAAAACGGTGGACACTGAGCATCCATGCAGTCTCGATTTTTACAGATTTTTTTTACTTATTGACTTCAAATGTATATATGGAGCATTTAATGATAATGCCAAAATAATGATAGGATGTTTTTTTTTTTTTGGAAAATTATATAGTCATGTGGTGTAATTTGATATGAAGTTAACCACTGAAAATTAATTATGTTGAAAATTGGTTGTAGAACCAATTCATTTAGAGTAGATCATGCGCATTATCTGGAAATCTAATAAACTAATATAGAAATGCATATTTACAAATGATTGTTATGTGTGAGGAAGCAGTGAGAAGCTGCTTCTAATTATACCCTTTTCTCTCGCTCTGTGTGTGTTGAGAGGGAACTGTGTGTCAATGTGGGGCAGGTGTCAGCTCTGTGGGTTGAGCCTAGCTTCAGAGAAAATAGCTCTGCTACGTTTGATCTTCATCTCTGCACTGCACCCAAACTGTTCTATTCTCTCCGTCTTTTAGTCTTCATTTTTTTGTTTCCTCTCGCACCACAGCTTACAGTAGCAATTTGAATACTGTTTATATGAACAAATAAATGAAATCAAGGTTCTTTAATTTATATGATCCCATTTAATAGTCTCAAATACAAAATAATATAATCGATTAAATAAATAATTGTCCTAAACTACCTACTGAGTGTATACAAGCAGTCTTCAATGAGTGACTTGTTGAATCATTTACTCAACCAAGTTGTTAAATTATAAATTCAGAATTTCTGCATTGATTGCAGATAAATTGTGGTCTGATCAGTGTGACTACACTAAAAACACACAGCTAGTTGTATTTATTTTTATTTCTTTTACATTTTATTGAAGATACCGTGTAATTACTGACAGGGCAGGCTGGAAAAATTAAATTAAAAACTGTTTCGGCTTCTACAAAAGTTACATGGAGTCAGTTAAGGAGATGAGATTGGAAGTAAGGATCACACAGGTGCCCAGCCCTTTAAATAAAGGCACACAAAGCCTGGTTACTTACAAATATGTTCTCATCTTAACAGATTGTTTAGGGTGAACCATGCCTTTATCCCAATAGCTGCAAGATGTAAAAAGAAGAAAAAACAGTGCAAAAGGATCAACAAATCCAAAAACTCTCTCTAGGAGCAGGGACCCTGCAAAGATGGCTCTAATGTTTACCCAAGACAATCTGTTGTTCCACATTGCTTCTGTGAACAGTTGAGGCAAAATACACAATAGCAGAAAGAGCTCCAAACCTCATCTCAACCAAAGTGTGGTGAAATGCTGCTTTGTTGCCTCACTTTGCGATCATTAAAAGGTGCCATCTGTAATGTTTGGCAAAAAAAAAAAACAAGTCATACTCCACATTCCATAAGAGTGTCAAAAATCGCTCTTGCCGCTCTGCTCACGACGCTGCAGAAAGATTTGTGAGCGCTCAGACGCTCTAACGTAGATCGAATGCTTATTTTGTATTTAAAGCGGCCGCAAAGCAAACAAGCTTGTTGATCTCGTGCAGACTAACCACAAGGAGTTATAACCTCATTAAATCTTTTTGTGGACGAAATATTAGGATCCTTGAAAATGAACAATCTCAGACACCTTGGTCCACGTATCACTTTTAATTTATTTTTTATGTCCCTGTAGGCAAACAGGGACACATCATAGATTAATACAAACGCTAAACAGCAATAATCAACCTGTCCTTTATTCTGCTTGAGAACTAATGTGCCATAGTGATGGCCGATTCGTGAACGAATCGTTCAATTTAACCGGTTCTTCTTAGTGAACCGGTTGAACCAGTTCACCAAATCGAACTGAATCGTTTGAAACGGTTCACGTCTCCAATAAGCATAAATCCACAAATTACTTAAGCTGTTAACTTTTTTAACGTGACTGACACTCCCTCTGAGTCAGAATAAACCAATATCCCGGGGTAATCCATTTACTCAAACAGTACACTGAATGAAATGCTGTGAAGACCGAACTGAAGATGAACACCGAGCCGAGCCAGATAATGAACAAACACGCCCACTGCTGGAGCAGTTCTCGTTCTCGAGTCAAGAACCGGTTGCTTCGGTGTTCGGATCACCAGTACACTCAACCGAGAATCGTTTCTGTCGGACGCGTCCGATTTGAGAACCGATGAGCTGATTCTCGTTCTCGAGTCAAGAACCGGTTGCTTCGGTTTTCGGATCATCAGTACACTCAACCGAGAATCGTTTCTGTCGGACGCGTCCGAATTGAGAACCGATGAACTGATGATACTGCGCATGCGCGATTCAGCGTGAAGCCAACTGACTCACAGCATGTCTCTGAACCGAAGGGATTCTTTTGCTGATTGATTCTGATTCTGTACTAGTAGTTATGAGCGGGTATTTTGAGGGCTTGGATGAAGGGCAATCTGGCGAAACGTAAGTTAATTTAATAACAAATACATCGCAATGGATTATGTTTAGTAAGTGGATCATGGTTTCTGCACTGATGACACCTAATTTATTTACTTTATATCTTCAAGACTTAAATCCTCATATGCACATTATTGCTGTTACTGTATTTAGGTGTTGTTGCAAAACTCAAATGTAAACTTTTCATGATTATGAGGTTTTAACTGACTAAAGTTATGATTACTGACTTTATATATTTGAATGTTTGATAGACGTGACGCCATTACGTCATCGCCAATGACGTCATTACGTCGAGCGTGAAAGAACCGATGAACCGGTTTTTTCAACCGGTTTATTGAATCGAACCGTCCGAAAGAACCGGTTCGCGGAAAAGAATCGAACTTCCCATCACTAATGTGCCAACTCTCAAGCATTCACCGTGAGACACACGCAATTGACTCTTTTCACACGCTGTCACGCCACACATCAATTTTTTCAGGCACAGAAAAACCACGAAGCAAAGAGGACACGGAGACCAACAGACTAGACAGAGCAGGTTAGTTATGATACATAGGGCTGTGCAAAAAATCGAATGCGATTTTCATGCACCTCTCATCAGTAAAGACGCTCCTGTAATTAGAAGTATATCTCCAGCATGTGCGTTCAGATCAGGGTTGCCAGGTTTTCAGAACAAATCCTGCTCAGTTGCTTCTTAAAACTAGTCCAAAACTAGCCCAATCGCGTTTCCGGGAGGTTCCCCGATAAAAATTGCTTCCCGGGGTTAAAATATAAATTTTTGGGAAGGGTTTTCCTGGTAAAATTAGCATTTTAGGGGCTAAATATCACGTTATTGGTATTGGGATTGCTTCAAACCGCGGACATGAAAAACAACCGCAGACTTGGCAACACTGGTTCAGGTGGAGCGGCAGTTACTGCACAGAGCCTTAGTCTACCGACAACTAACACAAAATCGCTTTCAAAATCGACAAAGAATCGCCTGCGATTTTAACATCGATGTTGTGTAGATTGTCAGTGAATTACGGCTCTGTGTAGTAAATGCCAACCAGTGTTGCCAAGTCTGTGGTGGTTGTTTTTCATGTCCGCTGGTCACAGCGACCCCAATACAAATAACGTGATATTTAGCGCCTAAAATGTGAATTATATCAAGGCAACCCTGCTAAAGAACCTATATTTTAACCCCGGGAAGCAATGTTTTATCGGGGAACCTTCTGGAAGCGAGATTGGGCTAGTTTTGAGAAGCAACTGGGCAGGATTTGTTGTGAAAACCTGGCAATCCTTATCTAAACACACGTGCTGGAGATATACTCCTAATTACAGGAGCGTCTTTACTGATGAGATGTACATGAGTAAAGACATGCACAGCCCTATATAATAAA
This sequence comes from Carassius auratus, assembly GCF_003368295.1. Taxonomy (NCBI): domain Eukaryota; kingdom Metazoa; phylum Chordata; class Actinopteri; order Cypriniformes; family Cyprinidae; genus Carassius; species Carassius auratus. The sequence continues at coordinate 14,602,228 of NC_039274.1, forward strand.
ATGGGTAACGTTAAGTTATAGCCAGCTAATTATAAAAAGGCAGCTAAGGTTAGCCATCGCTAACATTAGCACGTTTATCGAACAGCCTTCGATACATTTCTATGTTATAACTTCCCGAAAACAAATACACAAACATATAAAACAAACTTCTAGCGAAATACTAACAGCATCTAACTTGCAAGTTCGGAGTCGAACCTCATTTCTTTCAGGTCCATCAGTTGTCTCCAGCGATTAAAAGCAGTGCCGATGTTTACTCTGGTATTCTTATCGGATTTGATTTGTGATTCAGAGCGCGGTTGTTTCCCTGTAGCGGGTGTTGGTCTCTTGCCAAGGGCTTCAGCTATCCTTCCGCTCTCTGAACTGAACTGAAAGTAGTGGGCTGTACTTTCCACACGATTGACATCAGGTCCAGGTACGCCCTGCGAGTTATTTGTGTATTGCAGGTTGGCTGGTGGTTATGTTGCCCGCATACCGCCTCCCACGGCCGAAACTGGTATTACAACACCTGTCGGGCCGGGGCTAGTAATGCTAATGCTAATTAAGGTTGATATCTCTTGACATTTTTTTAATGACATCATCGCCCTTATTTCTTCTCATTCTTTTGATGCGTGTAGGTCATGTTATGGATATTTTTACCTCAATTTCTGCATATGGCACCTTTAAAGGAACAATGAATTATAAAGTGTATCAATACATTTTACAGAAGAATGATGGAATGAATGACTTCAAGTTTCAGATCACACAAGTATATCCACTACAGAACGGCTGAAAAAAGAAGATGCCCAAGTCCTGACCTTGAGCCAATTCAGAAGACTGTGCTATCAAGAAAACACAGAAACATGGATACTGAACTGAAACAGATTTGTGGGAAGGGATGGGCCAAAACAGGTCAAAAGTCCTATAAGCAGTTAAAAAAAAAAAAAGTTTGGTGGAGGTTGTGCTGCTAAAGAATTATCTACAAGTTACTAAATTCAATCTTTCACTTACTTCCTGCACTGTGAATAAATACACTAAATTAATAGCATTTACATTTAGTCATTTAGGAGACACTTTTATCCAAAGTGACTTACAAATGAGGACAATGGAAGCATTCAAAATCAACAAAAGAGCAATGATATATAAGTGCTATAACAAGTCTCGGTTAGCTGAACACAGTACACATAGCAAGGGCTTTTAAATAATATAATTAAAGAAAACATAAAATAGATAAAAAAGAATAGAGCAAGCTAGTGTTAGAGGTATTACATATATATATATATATATATATATATATATATATATATATATATATACACATACATATATATATATATATATATATATATATACACACACACACATGTATAATATATATATATATATATATATATATATATATATATATATATATAAATAAAATTGTATAATAAATGAAAAGAAAATAGAATACAAAAAGATTAGAAAGGTAAGTTAGATTTTATTTATTTATTATTAATTACATTCAATAAAATTGTGGGGAAGGGGTTATTTGTGTTATTAGTTTAGTCAGATTGTTTATCTATAAAGACGTCCAAAGGTTATGAGCAGTAAATGCAGAAATGGGGTTGACAAAACCACTGTATCTTGCCACTGTATAAAGCCTTATATAATCTTCAGTTGTTGTTTTTTTTTTTTTTTACCTCTATGACCTCAGCCATGGGTGTGATGGTGTTGGTCTTGCGAGAGCCAATACGGAACTTGGCAGCCTTGTAAATCTTCCAGTAGACAAAGAGCACCACGCAGAGGGGCAGGTAAAAGGCTCCAAAGGTGGAGAAGACTGTGTAGGAGGGCTCCTGGCTTACTTGACAAGTCAGACCGTCTTCTGAGTAGGTCTCACCCCAACCGAAGAGTGGCGAAAGCGAGATAACAGAGGAGAGCAGCCATGTGAGGCCAATCATCACATTAGAGATTCGTTTGCGTGTCTTCAGCGTGTACTCCAGGTGGCGAGTGATGGACCAGTAGCGATCGAGGGCAATAGCCGTCACGTTCCAGATACTGGCTGTGCAGCAGAGCACATCACAGGAGATCCAGACCTGACATAGTGCCCGACCCAGAATCCAACGCCGACCATAGAGCTCTCTAACGAGACTGAGGGGCATAACCAGTCCTGCAACCATCACATCCGAGATGGCCATGGAGGCAACCAGATTGTGGGGCACACGATGGAAGGTGCGCACCCTCAGGATGGTCACCAACACCAGAAGGTTCCATACAAAAGTGGCCACCACTAGCATGGCCAGCAAAGTGAGCGTGAGAACACTGAACACAGAAAATGGACGGTACAGATTACCCCATTCATATCCTCCAGAGATATTAGCTGAGAGAACTGTAACATTGGATTGAGTCATGGCAGCATGTGACGGTATGCAAATAGATAGCTGGCCCTCATTAGAGGACAAGTTGAAAATAAATGTCACTGCCAGAGTGGATAATGGTTTTCTTATTAGATATTTTAAAAAGTTCATTAAATGTAAAATATTTGCAGGAGTTTGTTTTCTGCGTAGGCGTCATGTGTTCTTGGCACTACAACTTGTGAGCTTATTGTCCTTTAGCTCACAGTTCTGTAAGCTGGTCACTGAAAAGGTAGGCGTTTTAAAGTGCTACCATACTGACTATGGCATTATGATTGCACACGTTGATAAACATGCGTTTATAGCATTCTGCAATGTAGGGGTTCCCAGGACACACATTTGAAGGTGTGAGAAGACATCCTCCATCCTATAACACAAGAAAAAAGGGAATAAATACATTTCATAGTTCATCGCACAGAATCACCTTATTCAACCACCACCAGAATTAGAAAACAGCCCTAGGCTATATGAAATGGGCTTCGTTCTTTTTCTATATATACACATCTCATGTGTTTGTGCCAGGACATTGTAAACACATCATAGCATGTGCACACTGTGAAGGGTCTCATTCTGGCCATGAACAGTGCATATTGTAAGCTTTGTATAACTTCGCAATCCCCTGAATTTCCCCTCCATAATTGCAAATTCATCTGTTTTGATGTCCCATTGTGCTGTATTAATTAATAAAACAGCAAGAACAAATAATAATGCAAAACATTGGGGCTGATGAATAATTATCCCTTTCCATTCCACTCCACTGTGCAGTGGTTTCTCTTGGTTATGGCTTGTGATCAGATATCCTCCTGACCTTTCATGATATGACGACTTCTTATTTTAGCTGCTCAAATCTAATTCCAATCCAATGTAAAGCTCATTCTTTATTATTTTAATTCTGCTTAATAAATTGGCTCTTTTATTATTTATTTGTCTGTAATTCGGGTCCATGGAGTCCATGAGGTTTTAAATCCTCCACTGGGTTGGATGTAATTTGCTCTAAGTGCTTGAGAAACAGATTCGGTTCAATTATTTGTAGCAATGAAGTTACACAGGAGACTTCAATTGACTGCCTGTCTTCATATTGACCTTCTTGCAGTAATGTCAGCTGCTAAAAGATCCATCGTACAGGAAGAAGCATCTTTATCCCAAAAGCCAAGCCATCCACACTGAAAAGTATCTGTACTAGACGCTGTCATAGAGATAGACATTATTATAGAGCCAAAAGGCTTTGATTTTCATAAGTTCCTGGTTTATGCTTGTCAAATCTGAACCTCTGTTGGCTTTCAAAACTCGATAAGGGGTAAAAAAAAAAAAAGGACTACAAGCCTGTCAAGAGAGCTCAGTGATAGAATCATCAAAACATCACATACTTGTCAGCAGCACAAAAGTGAAGGGAATATTACAAGCTATCGTATCAGTGATGACAACAATGAGAGGCTTGAGTTTTCTGCCCTGTTGATTGCTGTGTGTTTGCCCTCTGTTTGAAAACAGTTAGACTAACATAAAAATCCCACTTGTATTCTATTGACTGAAAGGACACAAAGCATATAATAGAGTCACTGTGGCATCAACACACATTTTGTGTTGATTAACGTCCCTCTGATAGTGCATATCATTACCCAGCATCCTCATCAGTAAGTCTGGAATCTGTCCTGTCAGGAGGAACAGAGAGGAAACACAATGTCCACACTCGACAGGCTCATTACCACACAAGCACAGAGGAACACTGATTACAGCTTCCCGCTCATTTTCTCTCAGAGCTCTCTTTACTCTATTGGTGTATGACAAAGTCACTCTAAGGAGAAAATGACATTTATGGAAAAGATCTAGGATTTACATCAAACAAAAGTCTGTCCGTGGCATGCTAAAATAGCTTACCCTTATTTTTGAAAATAGTCTTCCTTTTTACCCATCATTTCGTTTACTTTCATCTTCCTTCTCTCTCTGCATCTCTTCACGTCATCTTTAAATCTTTCCCTGCTCTCCTTCGCCTTCCATCTCCTATATCAGCCTGTGCCCAAAGCCATGAATTTGGACACACATATACATAAACACATAGTCAGTAGCAAGAAAAGCCCCCAGCATATTGTCTTGGCAGTGTTCAACTAATCATTCCTGACAGTTTCCCCTCAGCAAATCAACCAGGGCACTGGACGCACAGTCTGAGATAGACACCTGTAATTTATTGCCATTTCCACAAGATTTCCACAAGAGTGAGATGAAATAAGTTTATTTTTTGGTTATTTATATTATATATATATATACACACACACATATACACAAGCTTCATTCTGTCCATTATTTACTTAGTATGCCAAATGACAGAGAAAAGAATAGGACAGTAAGAAATTAATGAGATAGTCCACTCAAACATTTAAATTCTGTCATCATTTACACACCATAATTTTATTCTGAACCTGTATGACTTTATAACAGAAAATATGACAATATAGTCATAGCTGAGTGAATTGTCCCTAATAGAAAGAGACAGAAGAGAAAAGAGAATATGTATACCAATATACTTTGAAATCCTCTTTAGTTCACAACACTTAGCTTTTCAACCTGATTACAAATACAAGAAGCCGGTTCCCATAGTGGCTGCAGATAAATAGTTAAGGGTTCACAGGTTCATTTCCAATTAAGGTAACGGAATAGTTACGGAGAACACAATCTAGCACTGACAGTATTGGGCTCTCAAGAACAGCACATAACCACAGGCTGTTACAGGGGCTGTCTCTGCAGTCAGTGTAGTACATGCTACTTTATATAAAATTCATATTAAATAACATATCTGACTTGAATACAACCAGTAAATTTAGGTGTTACCACATGAAGCATATTTTGAGTACATTTTTACAATGCAATTTGACTTATGGATGTGTTACACTAAATATTATCAAGTGCATTGAATTGTGCATTTCCACAGACACCCAGACCCTGGAGAGAGAGCTTAAACATGCTTTAACAAGGTTTGGTAGTTTTAGTGGATCCTCTTGTCGTTTTAGAGGAGTTGTGAGGAAATTAATGAGCTGGTCTGACTGATAAACCAGTAGCACAAGGACTTAAAGTGTTTTAGCATCACATATGAGAGCAAATGAAGAGATCAAGTAATGGCACGCTGTACAAATACAAAGTTAAACAAATACAACCAATTGAGAATAAACTGTCTGATTTTTTACCATGAAATTATGCAAATGTAGTTTATGATTGGTCTGAGCTATCTAGAAAGACCAAAAGCACTTAAGGAGGACAATTATTAACAGCCATTGATCTATTGTGTAATAGGATAGTGCTTCTGTGTGTCAAAACAGTTAGCAGTAATAATAGTCAACAATTAATACACAGTAAAAATATTATATATCCAATTATAGCCTACTTGTTTTAATGACAGGAGGTTACTGCATACAAAGAGTTTTATCTACTTGAATCTGAGAGAGAGAGAGAGAGAGATTGAGTCAATGGATTTACTCTGAAGCGAGCTGTTGTGAACGGACAATAGTTCAGCCAGAGATGCGTCAAATGCGCCACATAATATCATTAAAAATCATATCTCATTACTCGCTCATTATTGTCACATTATTCCATTTCTGTTGAGTTAGTGACATTTTCTGTTTAAAAAAACATGGTTGGACCGACTGTTAACGACATGGCATAATTACTATTGCTATTTTATGTTCTTTGTGGCAGAGAAATGATATTTATACGTTGCACAAAAGCGGAGCTTTATGTAGATCAGTGACCCAGCATGAGAGCAAACTCTCTGATTCGAGCACGTCGCTCAAATGAGGTGCTGAAACAACAATCGCTCTTTTCGAAGAAACTGCGCGCGACTCTCACCAAAATCTGAATGTACTGAAAACAACTCAATTCAGCAACTACCTACTTTAAACCTGCCAAGCTCAAATCAACACATTTCACAGATCAAAGCGTAAAATAACGGGTGTTTACTTCTGGTTTCGCGACACATGAGCGCAATCGAATCTTCTTGCATACTCTGGGTCAGAAAAGGTCTTCTTCCCTTTTTCCTGATATCTGCCTTTTAATCGTGACATTTAAATCCCAAAGGCTTTAAAGGTGCTGCATTAAAAACGTTGTCTCTATACTCCACTTCAAGAACACCCAAATATTTTCTCAGAGCTCTATATTCTATAGGAAAGGACGACAATAAATCACTTATTTTGAAGTGGACACGCCGCATGTCTCTCGGTAAACGTCGCCAATGCATCACACTTAACAGTTATCTACACTTTGCACACATCACATGTCTACTGCAGCTCTTAATACTCACCTATAATCACAACAGCGATACAAACATTCTGCAAAAGTGCAGGATTTCTTCGCTTTTTTCGGTCGAGTGTAACTGTTCTGCCCACCTGAAACCGTCTTCATCTAAAACACACACTACACTTGAGTCAAGGCTGCACACCGCATGTGGATTGAACCAACGTGTGGCGTAGGGGTGCTGCGTGGATACCTTACAGAATTCAAGCCTTAAGAATCACATATTCGGTCTTTTAAGACCATTAAAGCTGTTGGAAGTACGATATTCCCAAAATGTAAAAAAAAATATCGCTAAATTGTAGAACTATTGTAAATAACAGATCAAGAGCTGATGATAAGCTCAAACGCTTTACCTGTCTTACACTTGTCAAAAGTTTTGTTGTATTTCAATGACATGGAGGCAGATCACGTTAACGCTCCATTCCAGACAATGATCTACATTAACATTTAATTAGTTCAATCTGAAAGCTTTTTCAGTTTCAGCAGCATTGTTTTTCCTAAGCGCGCGCATTCCTCTTGGGACCAGAGTGCGCATTGAACTGGAAATGATCAAATCTTTAGTGGCCACACGTCAAACACCGTGCGGCACCCATAGACGGGCGGCACCACCTGTTTTTGTTGTTGTTGTTTTTCTGTGGGCAACTTTTTAACTGTTGGGAATAAAAACAAATCGGAGTAGGCCTATCTATATCACATTACGTGTTGTTGGCACCAGCTTCAGTCACCAAAGCATGATTGGGCTAGTCAAGATTACAAAAGAGTTAATTGGTTGTCAAATTCAGTGGCTAAGCTAATAATGCATTTTTCATTGATACGATAGACCCGGTTCGGGCCTTCCTTTTGGCGAACTCTTTTTCTCCCTTTTCAAATTTTAAACCACGCCAGAAAAGCATTTATTTTTTTACTAAAAATTAAGGAAATAATCATAAAGTTGAAAATAAAGTAGCGGGTAGGGTTGCCCCAATAAGGTGGCATCCACTTAATAATTTTAATTAAAATTCATTTTACACTCAATAAGTTATTATTGCATATTGTTTTATAATGTATTACAGTGCTGAGGTGCAGATAATAGCCACTATTTGCAATAAGTAATTAGCAGAATATACTGCTATTTTAACATAGTATACATAGAATCTAGCTATTTACAAAGTGTAAAGAGCATATCACTAAAAAATATGTTATTTTCACTTAGTGTAAATAGGCTGTAGCAACCCCAACATGAAACATCTTTCCACGCCCCTGGTGGCATATGTCGGTGAACATGTCAAAATAATGGTCAAAGGCTACAGATTTTAGCTGATCAGAGGAATCTTTTAGGATTTGAGAAATTTGTTTCAGATGACCAAATCGTGGCGTATTCGTACAATGTGTGCCTGAAGCAAAATAAGGTCTTCATGTCAATCACAAAAACTAGCAGAGATTCTTATAACTCAGAATGATTTCCTCAAGGCGTTGACTCAAGACATTCTAAATTCCAATAACTATGTTTGTTAATTATGTTTGTTATAAATGTAACAAAAAAAGGTATCATTGCATCCCAGTGTGATGCCAAATATGATCTTTACATGCAATGGAACAAACTAATTGCTGTTTCATTTATAATCAATTTAAGGAAGTAAGTGAAATCCTGTAACTAATGCTTTGGCATTAGTGAGAACAATTTGGTAGCATGTAATATATCCTGTAAGTTTACTGAATAATTCCACATGCCATAGATCACCACACCGATCATTTATGTTCACAATAGAGTACAGAGGCACTATAGCTTCCAACGTATATACCTCACTTAAAAGTGTGACTGCGACTTTAACATTGTGACTGTGCTTCATGCACATCAATGCACATCAATAGCACTCTGTTGTGGTGAACACAAATCAGGGTAAGGGACAGTTTAAAGTAAAAAGAATTAGCTTGTATCCACTGTTTCTAATGTATCTTTTGTTTGTCTTCTGGCTTATTGTCACACAGACAGAACTTTAATTATAAGGGAAAATAGTATTAAAGTTCACTTTAAAATGTTTACACTTCTTGGCACTTCTTTATTCGGCAAACCACAAATGAAGATTGGGTTTGTAAATGATGGCAGAATGTTAATTCTTGAATGAACTGTAAATTTAAGATGTAGAGGGGGTCATGCACTGTCATCTTAACTATACTTAACTATATTCTCCCAAACAGTTTAGTCCAGCCAATATTGTGTATTTGAAGAACACATCAATGACTCGGATAAATACTAAAAAACATACTAAAACTATGAGACAACAGCTTTGCTAAAATGCAAACTTTCATAACAAAACATGTCGAAAATAATTTATATCACCTGGATTGCTTTTTTTTATATATACTTTTTCAACAAATAAAGCACAGCAAATAAAAGCTTTCACTTGAAAAGAGCAAATTTAAATGATCTTAACAAGGGTAATGCTGGAGACCAGAAGAGTGGCCTTTTCATTCAGTGACTTTTAATGAGTCTGTGGCAGGGATTCAAGGGAAAATCAAGCTATTCATTATTTTTAATGCTTTCAACTCAGGGACTGATTAATATCATCTCAATTTATGACCAATGCATGCTGTGTCCTGTGGTGACTGTTGGAAATGTGCAATCAAAAAATGAGAAAGGAGATTTCAAAGTTGATGAGGCAGTGCACCAGTCAACCTAAGTAAATAAATCTTCATCATCAGTTTTATGTCTTTTGTGTCCTTAAAAGTCTTAATTTCATAGACGTGTCCACTATCAGTGGTGATACTGAAAGTGGAAGAATCAGTGAATCTCATTTTGGAGGAGTTTTACTAAAGTCTGTTTTCAGGGGTGCAAAACAATTCCAAAGTTTAAAGCTGTGGGACCATGCGTGATATTGGAGATGGGCATCATGATTTTCATTATATTAGACTCTAGCTTGCTAGTTTTGTTTTACTACTTAGATATAAACCAGTATGAATTAATTCTTAAAGGTATTTTGTCATTCATATTCACAAAGGAATCTGGGCTAAATTAGGAAAAGTAACCGATAAAAGCTCTGATAAGTTGTTGAGGACAAAAAGTAAAACAGGAACAGGAATGATTTGGGAAAAAAAGAAAAAAAAGATGAACACACCAGAAAGGCTTGGTAATTGAAAAAGCAGAAGCAATATTCAAGGTGAGGGGGAATAGGAACATTAAATGTGAGAAAAAGAATTAAGGAAAATAACATTAGAGCTGTAAGAGAGGAGCAGAAAAATAATATAATTTAGCAGATGGCAAATCTGTATAGACTAACCCAGCAGAAACACTCTCTCAACAGGTAGCCTTAACAGAAAGGAAATCACCTGAAGCTCTACCATCAGCTCTGTCTCTCACTATTTGCTGTCTGCAGACAGTAGGAGCATGTGTTTTTTTAAGTAAGAGATAGAGAGAGACATGGGGAGTGAAGATATGAGACTTACTGGTGGGAAATAGCTTCAGGTAGTCAAAGATGTCAAATAGCAGCTGCTGAATCATTTGCTTCTCTTCCCCTGAAGAGAAATTAAATTCACTGAAGTCCTTGGTACTTCAAATGTGTTTCCATTACTAAAATAATGAAAAGCTGTTGGTCACTGAGCTAATCATATTGAGGAACAGGTCACTGAGTTAAGCTTTGTGTTTGCACTCTCTCAGCCAGAAATAGACCCAGCAGTAGATCCTTTCCATTTGTATTGTTCTTTTATTTGATGAATTTCTGTAAACTGAAAAAAAGTCAAATTGTATGAATAAGAGAGACCTGAATTTGATTAACAGAGCAAGAAAAGAAATATGTGTGAATTAAATAAAGAGGCACATGCAACATTCATCATGACTTTTGCTGCTCGAGTGCCCCTGGGAAACTCCTACACTGGAAAACAAAACAGAAAAAACAGTAGAAAACTGGAAAAGATACTGGTAATGCCCCCACATATCTACGTCACGGTGTGGGAAGATTTATATAACACTTGCCAATTGTATACGCAAAGAAAGAAGTCGTAACTTTGATTTTCGCTGTAGTATTATTGCTGCCACCACCATGTCGTGGAGACGCTGTGTGTTTCGTTGCAAACGCCAAACTACTTAGTTTTGCCTTCCAACAGAGGACACAACTAGAAATCAGTGGATAAGTTGTATTTACAACACTGTTCCAGAACAGTTCAACCCAAATATTCGAGTGTGTGGAGCACAGTTTACAAAGGAAAGTTTCCTGAACCTAGTAAGGGGCATATCATTCCTGTCACACACTTGAGGAATTCGGCCAATGAGAACACACTGGATAGCTGGCCAATCAGAGCACACCTCGCTTTTCAGAACGATGAGCTTTGTAAAAATCAACTTGTTTCAGAAAGGCGGGGCATAGAGGAGAAACAATAATGTACAGCATGTGGAAAATAAACTTAATAACTGCATAAACACATTGCATTACACCAAATACACAAAATAATGTTATTTTTATCAAGGTCACATGACACCTTTAGGTGCTATATAGCATCTGTCTTTAAAGGTGCTATTCAGAACCATAAGAGGAACCTCATTCTCCTCTTTCGATTTTAGACATGTCACTCCACTCTGCTATGAATCGAAATGTACTGCTCTTTTGAATTCCTTTTGTGCTTTCTGAGGTCAAAAATTCTCATGTGGGGATCCTGGAATATTTCCTTATAAGGTTGAGAACAAAGTTACCTTCAGGAAATACACTGGTTTTTAATGTTTACATGTTAACACACCGCTATGGAAGCCTTAATTCTAACTGGTCTATAACAGCATTCAGCAGTTTGATATTTATAGATATTTGCTGTTGTCCATAGCAACACTCTATACTATATAAGTTCACTCAGCTGGTTAACTGAAACTGGTGCTACTCCCCTCATATCACTACAGATTTGCTCTCTTGTTTCATGCAAACGCAACTCACGGTATCTTGCATATCAATTATTTACTGTAATGAAAATGACCAAGATGTCTATTAATAAATTGTTGCAATCTTTGTCTTGTTGCTAGGCTGATTGCTTTGTACATTCTATTATTTTTTCATTTTTTCTCTATAAGATAATATACAGTCAAAATATTATAATATTTGTATAATATTATGTTATAATTAGATAATGAAGAGTCATCTGGTCATTATAACAGAATACCCATCTGCACTGTACAAAACTCGATTCATCACTTCTACATATCTTTCAGCCACTGCCCATTTGTCTAAACCAATAGTATTCTGTCGTTCTATCCATGTTTATGTGGATTTGTGAACAGTTTATGTGGACAGGCAGCTAAGGTGAAGGTTGTTCTGCAGTGCTTTTATACATTCTCTATTCATACAGAGAAATGGTTTTCTTCAAAAAGTTAATATATTTATCGGCCTGATTGTCTCAAAAGAAATCTATGCACATGTGTATGACATGCACTCTGTCATCTATTATTTGAAGGATCTATGTATGAAATATACTCACCACACTGCTAATTAATGTGACCCTGGACCAAAAAAACAGTCTTAAGTCATTGTAAATACATTGTATGGGTCAAAATTATTGATTTTTCTTTAAGTGAAGAATTATTAGGATATTAAGTAAATATCATGTTCCGTTAAGATATAGATTTCCTACCATAAATATATAAAAAATTAAGTTTTGATTAGTAATATGCATTGCTAAGGATATCATTTGGACGGCTTCGAAGGCGATTTTCTCAATATTTAGATTTTTTTGCACCCTCAGACTCCTGATTTTCAAATAGTTGTATCTCGGCCAAATATTGTCTGATCCTAACAAACCATACATCAATGGAAAGCTTATTTATTCTGCTTTCGGATGTTTAAATATCTGTCTAATAAAATTGACCCTTGACTGGTTTTGTGGTCCGGAGTCACAGATGTGTATGTGCATGTTCGAGAGAGACACATTGACAGATTGTGATTTCATGGAAGGCCATACCAAAAACCTCTGCTCCAAAAAATCAAGAAAATGGGAATGGCCTGTCTTGGATACACTACAGTAGTCAACATTTGAAGTCAACATTTCAAAAAAGTTCATCAAGGTTGTCCTAAAACAAGAACAGATATTGCTTTGGTTTTAGGACAACTTTGATGAAAGGCTTTGATCCACTTCAAATGTTGACTTCTGTAGTCAGGTGTGAAATAGATGGGACGTGGAGCCTCTGTCTGCCTTATTGAAAGATGATTCATTTTTCTTTTTATTAGCTAGCTCTCACACGATAATTCGGATTGAAGAGAAGACAAGACATCAACCAAGAAGCAGCCGTGCACCCACTGCAGGAATCATTGCAAGACTCTCTCAAGGCTCAGCTTCTAAATTGTGTAAATTTTAAAATGTATTGACTTCTAGATTACAAGAACCACTGCATAATGCAGCAAACGTATAGTCATTATAGCTAATTTTTACAATCATGTTGGTTTGACTAATTTAGTCAAAACTGCTAAAACAATATTAGAGAAACAGCATCTTCCATGCATTAGATTATTTTAAGTAACCCACTTAAATAGACTCAAAATTATTTTATATTGATTAATTACTTTCATATTTCTATACGTCAACTATATATATATATATATATATATATATATATATATATATATATATATATATATATATATATATATATATATATATATATATATATATATATATCCCTCCTTCATTTTGCTAAAAAATAATAATAAAATTAATTAATTACTTTTAAATATTGTCACTCTCTTAAGTCCTGTGCAAAGCATGCTGGGAACTACAGTTTAGTGATGTCAACAGTAATAATAATTTTCAAGTACTTGAAAGTAACTTGATTGGTTAACACTCACCCATAATCCAGTAGACTCCAGAAACTGGTTCTCAAATATTAATGAAATAATTTTAATTGAAATGAGGTATGCTAAACCAAGGTGGATTTATTGACTATTACAGATGTACACTGTAGTTTGTTTATACCTAACTATTTTATATAGAAATAAAATGATCCGCATTATACTAAAGGAAAATGTCTTTTTTATCACCCATATAGAAAGGTGAACTTGCTGAGGTGATAAAGGTTTAAGAGGAGCCTTTCCAAGACTGACAGGCAAGCTAAAACAACCACTTGTTTTTCTTGGAGGGTGAGCGCTTCATTTAAAAGAGTGCAACAGTTTTTGTGGCTTAGCATCTTTGTTAATAAATTGAATAAGATAAACACTGTCAACATCAGAACGGAGGCAACATATGCTGTCATCATTTCCAGTAAACAAACACGTTCATGCATGACTAGTAGCTTTTTTATCATCCATTGTGCAACTCTGGCAAACATTAAATTAGTTTCTCAAGTGACATTTCCGTTTCTCCTAACACATTTTGTTTCCAAAATTTCAAATGTCGTATGACTCACTTATCAGAGCAGTTAGGAATTTTGTTAAATGCACAAAGGTTAGCAGAAATAAAGGGTTTCTTTAGTTATGCATGCACATTTTTTCCAAATTACTGAACAGCAATGCATATTTTGTCATTGTTAAAATACACAGTAGTATTTATGCCACATAATTTATAATTAAGGTTCAAAAGTATCGATGTTAGATGACAATGTTTTTGTTGCCTCACCTGCGTTTATCCAGACTGCCATCAATAGATTTTCTGGAGGACCAATGACGCTCTGTAAGAAACCCTTGCCTCTCTGCCTCATTAAAATAACTTCCTCTCCTCTTCTCCACCTTAGCCTCGAGGGAGGCTGAATCAGAGGGTCATATTCACACAAGCACTGCAGGGTCTTACCGACCCGACACATAACAAATTGAACTGCCTGCTCTGGGTCTGAACTAATGTAAATGTTCATCAGCCAGCAACCCACACACTGACCTGCTTGTTCACTGACAATTACCAACATTGACAGCACACCAGAGGTCTAGGCCTAAGACCCTTCAAAACTGGTTTGTTACTGTTTGCATTGATAAAAGTATTTCTAATACAGCTCAATCATATATTGAGATATTTTTCCTCTATCTAGGTCATTCTTTTATCATTGAGCAGTGTGTTTTCAGCTTTTGTATATCTGTCGGCTTGTAAAGGAAGTGTCCTTGGCAACAGCTGAAGGAAGAAACTGAAGTGAACTAATAAAAGCAGGATGCTAACTGCGTTTAGGAATGTCCTTAACTGGAGAAGAAATATATTGCCTGAATTAAAGTCATTTGTACACATGAACCATCAAAGTGTTTTCTTTACTTTTTTGCTGTGTACATTTGATTAACTGCCGGGACAGCTTTTTTTCTTTCTTTCTGTAGCTGCTTCTTCAAATCGTAGCCTGAATAAACACGTGAAATAGACTTAGTTTTATGCACAATAGGCAATGGTCCTCCAGTTACCTGAAATATCCTTAATGTGTGAATACAATTCAATAATACAGTAAAACTATTTGGCGAGAAACTGTCCTTGACATATTTTAAGTAATCAAATCCTTATAATGTCTTTTAAGAATAAAATGGTAATTATCATTTATAACATTGCAGGTAGGGTTAGGGTTATTTGTAATATTGTGATTCCTATTTCCTTCCTATGGCAGGGTTATTTTGCATGGGATGGCTCACATGATAAAAGATGTTTAGAAGTTGTGAAAATTGACTGATAATCAGATGATCAGGTTTTAGCGTTAACAAGAAACGCATTGTTCAAACATCTGAAATGATTGATTTAAGAGAACTGGGTTAAAACAGATGGAAAGAAAAAACGTAAATGTAAAAACAAGAATTGCATCTTTAACATGAAAGGAATTTAATCTCTCAGTCTCGTCAGTGCAGAAGGATTAAACTTGAATTTACATTAAGAGCTTTCTGAGGGCTGTTTTGTTAAAGACTCAAAAGTCTCTTGAGAATGAAAGTGGACAGCAACAGTAAGAATTACAAAAAAAAAAAAACTAAATAAAACAGTTTTTAGTGACGCATAAACAGCAAGTTTAGATTTCATGGGAGAGAAACAGAAGATTTATCTACAATAATAGTTTGATTATTTTAAGTTAAAGATTATTCACCTTCGTTGTGAGTACAAACTCAAAAAAAGTACAAACTCAAAATATAAAGAATCATTGTTTCAGATGGCACCGTCATTGTGAATTGTATCGTGTTTAATGGGGTCTGTGCATTACACAAGCCGGAAGCGTCATTATTGACACATGACCACTCATACTACATGTGGACATTTGATAAAAAAAATTATAAAAAATGCGAGACATCATTCGCGGGGCCCTCAAATCGAAGAGGGCCCCAGGCGACCGCCTGTATCGCCTATTTGACGGGCCGGCACTGCATCTCACACTTAAGCTACAATGCAGGAAATCCATATGAAAGGAAGGAGGAAAGAAAGAGAGAGAGAGAGAAGAGCACAATCTGTTACACACTGATTAGAGGTGAACCAAATCTAATATGATTTGTCTGATAATTACTGCTAAAATGACTGGTGATAATTGAAAGTCAATGATTCATTAGAGGTCTTTCAGGAAGAAAGGCATTTCCCAGGTGGTCTTCAGCCCTCTGGGTGGACAGGCTTGGGGCAATGTCCTCTAAAGTTTGAGAAAATTGAATTGTGCTTCCCCAAGGTCATGTAGCTAATAGATTCAAGCTGAGCTCAGTCTTAGAGTGTTGAATGAATAAATAAGCATAGAACAACAACATTATGCAGCTGGATTAAAAACAACAACAACAACATAACATTTACATTCTGTTCTGCTCTGCCCTTTTTTAATATTTAAAATGTTTTGTCATTATGCAAACTGGTGTGAAAAAAGCTCTTATGGAATATCAAACAGAATATTCCATAAGAGTTACATGAGTGAAATCAGTTTAAGAGCTAATGTGAAACCTTGTCCTTGTCTTTTGCTCTTTTTAAAGAAAACTTTTATAAAGACATTCTGACAATGAAAGTATTTGAATTACGCTGCACCAGTGAGTGACAGAAATACGTTGTGCAACCAGCTTGAAGCTTACACTTATAAAAAAGACAATCTCACTCCTTTTTACTGAGTGCTTAGTAAAAATCATTAGATGAATATGCTGCTAAAACATAAAACCAGCACAGCTTATAAATCATACACAATTCAGTTTTTTGAAAATCTAAAAATCTAAAAATAAGACTTTTAAAATAAAAGTTTTGTGTGAGAGGTAGGTTTAGAGGTAGGATTAGGGTTTAGGGGATATAAGTTACAGTTTGTACAGTATAAAAACCATTACGCCTATCCCAATATAACATGGAAAACCAGTGTATGTGTGTGTGTGTGTGTGTGTGTGTAGGCACTACAGACTCTTTCCTTTGTCAGTACAAATTGGGATGACATCTTATCAGACTTATTTTTGACAATAATTTCCCTCTACAAAGAAATAAATATTCAAATATTTAATATCTGTTGTGTTGCATGAAACAAATCACCTAAATTCCAGCAAGAGAACAAATTAAACTTGCATGAAAAAGTGTTCATGTTCATTAACATATTTGATAATAGAAGTGAAAATGCAAGTTGTTGTCCCTTGATCACCTTCATAGGACCCTTGTTGCTTTGTGAGCATCTTTAAAACCTCTCCATGTCAACTAATTAGCCTGCGATGCTTTCATGAGAAATGCTGTTTTTAATTACTGTACTGTTTAGTTTTTCCTCTCCACATCTGGACTGTCTTTCCTTTAGTTAAATACTCTACAGTTGGATTCAGGGACTATAGGCTAATTAGTGCAGTTGAGCTCTGGGATTAATCAACCAGTCTTATTTACATATTCATTGATTCAGTTGGCTTAGTTAACTGAAACGAGTAAGCATTTGTAGACACTCCTGGCATGTGGTATCATTTACTTGCAAAATCTTTTGTCTCAGAGACTAGAAAAAAATTACAGTTCACCTGCCAATCTGTCACTACTAGATAAAGACTGAAACAAGTCTGCTCACCAAGGCTTCAATTATTAGATAAAAAATATGCTCAAAACACTAATATTGTGAAGTATTTTTACAATAAAGTATAAATGTAAAATGTAACCTGCTAGTGTATGTTTAAAATGCAATTTATTCCTGTAATACCAAAGCTGAATTCAGTGTCACATGATCTTTCAGAAATCACTAAATGATTAATTATCCAGAATTATTCAATATTATTATCAATTATGAAGCTTTTAATGCTTAATATTTGTGGAAACTGTGATATATAGTTTTTTTTCAGGATTCTTTGATCAATAGAAAACAAAACAAATAAATCAATTAAATGCATCAATGCCAAATTTCTTTTCTTAGACACTTTCTCAGATTTAGGCCAACTTAATGCACTTTTCACAGTCCTTTGTCAGTTCTTCTTCCATCTCATTCATTCTTCTGCCCCATACCTTGCTTCTTGACAAGACACCTGTCACAATTCTATATGTTTTCTACCCACATCTTGACTTTTTTCAATCTTCATCTTTCAAAGCAAGATTTGCATGATAAACATATTCTGTGTTCCTTTTGTTCTTCTTCAAATAATTATGTTTGTTCACACATAACGAATTAGAACTCCAAGCATGTCATACTGATCCTGTCATATGTTTTACCTGTTTTAATTGTTTTATGCTTAATTTATGTAATAATTTGATTTTGTTCAGAAAAGCATGAAGCAGCTTTAAACATGATGTACTGAAAACAGAAAGATAAAATTAAGACAGAATGAAGCTGTTCATTGAAGCTGTGAACTTGTGGGAATGGCTGCAGCATTTCTACATTCAGAGTAGCAAATGTGGGCTTTATCTTCTAAACTCTGGAGGGAAGTTGGATCATACCATATCAGTTCGAAAGGAGGGGGTCCATTCAAAAAAAATTGTTTGTACATTTAAGTGTTTATTCGTGTATTGCTTTAGTTATGATTGTGTGTATGTTTATCTAAATATTTTGTCTATCTTTAAGTTTTTTTTTTGTGTGTGTTTTTTTTTTTGATTACTTGTTTGTATTAGTGAACGTTGTCTTATGTTTCTCTCCCTGTTGTAATCTGGTATTTCCCGGACCTATATATGTGCTCTTTGTCATGGCAGACGCTGTGACTGTAGCCTAACTCTACTACTTCTGCAGTACACAGTATATATCCAGTGAACACTATGGGACATCGCATGTGGGTCAGTGACAAATACGGATGACTGAGATGATAAAAGGGGAAAAACTTGAAACATTTAGAATGAATGATCTAAAAAATATGTTACAAAAGTTGATTTGAATGTCATCAGACATTATTTTGAAAATATGTGTAATATATATATATATATATATATATATATATATATATATATATATTTTTTTTTTTTTTTTTTTTTTTTTTTTTTTTTTTGAGTTGTTCATTGCCTCAGAATAGTAATTTATTTGCTTTGTTTTATATTTTGGGTCATTTTTAAGCAAATCAAAGTATGTTTGTACACTTTTAGAAAAATATCAACTGCCTCCTGTTTGCACTTCTCATGTGTTGGTCAGAATCTGAATACTCTTTTAATGTTCTTTAGAAAAACCATGACATTTACTTGAACAGATCTGATGTAGGTTTTGACTGAATCATGTATTTGGGCCTTGTTATTATTTAGATTTACCTCTACTAAGCTCACTATCCTCCACTCCAACCAAGACTGAACTCTTTATCTTAGAGTCCATTTTTACAGCATGTCATTCAGTCAAGCAATTTGGTGTCTGTCAGCTGTGATTGCTTCGCCCTCTCCTTCATGGAGAAATGGATGATGGTATTCAGCACTATATATATCAGGCAATATCTGAGCACAGCAGAACATTAACAGATTTCCAAGTACATACAGAGACCATTCATGTGATTCACAGAACTATTCAGCAATGTTTCAGCAAAATAAGCCACAGCTTTGCAGTGTAGCAATGCATAGGGAAATGTAATGCCATTTCTACTTTAATCCAAAAAGGAATGTTCTGCCTGTTAATAAAAACTGATGATTGACATTGATAAAAGTAAAAGTAAGTAGTAAGAGTTTTTTCACCCGTATTACTCTCCCTGCATCTTCTCGGTTTGTGTGAAGTGCCTCAACATGACAAATGCTGGTTCCCTGTGACTGATGCAGCCTTACAGCACAGGATCATGTGCATCTCATGCAATACTAGCTGTGGTGCACTGCAAATATATCAGATATCTACTGATTTTCTCTCTGATTTTCTTTATAAAGAAATATGTTGTGTTTGAGCCGAAGGCTAACGTCATGCCCTGCCTAGATAGTCCAATTAACTTTTGTCTTGTTGGTTTATTATAATATCTAATTAAGCCACCTTTTTATCTACCCAATATTCAATACAATGTCATTAAAAATTGAAATAACTGATCATTATCTTTCTTTTACAGCTCTTCAGTACTCAGATCAATTAAAGGGTCAATTAAATAATGCCCACAGAGTGTCACAGGCATGTATATTTTTTTCTGTTTAATATTCATGATATAATTATTGATATAATTAAGGGAACACATTTAAGTGGAACAGCTCTGTAAAAATCTAAGCTAAAATCCTGTGAGATTAAGGAACAATTACAAACACTTTTGAAAATGGTTTTATCTGCTAGGTTTCTGTATCCCTCGAGGACACAAGTGTAATGGGATTTCTCCATTAAATTTAGCCGTGCTATTATTAGAGGAGCATATAAGGCAGCATAAGGCCTGAACGGTTTTGATTTCTATACTCTGTAAACAAACAATTGTTTATAGTTGATAAGAATGGTTCAATCGATTGTACAAAATCTTATTTCTTGCTCTTTTTTTTTTAGAAAAATCATTGCGTAAATGGCACCCAGTTGTGTCATTGTCTGCAGCCACTATTGACAACATGTACCAAAAAGGAATTTAGTTCATGTCCAAAATTATATAAATTATGGCGCATATAGTAGATGATTGTTTGATTTGACTGCGTGATTGAAGAAACACAGATTAACCTTTTAAGACTTTGTGCAAGCCATGGAAATCAGCAATTCAGTTGTGTGAAGATTTACTGTTGTTTTTTGAGGAGCTGAGTATAATTGCTGTTCTTGTGTTTTGCAGAGATTTGTAATGGAAAAGGGAAATTAATTATTACAACAACAACCAAACAAATTATGCCAAATCCTTTCCTAGTCAGGAGTAGAATATGATGGACAACCAGGAGACAGTAATAAAATGCATTTCAGTTGTTTATTCTACTTGTAGAAGAAAGGAAAGTCCTCTGTGTTTCATTAATGAGCTACAGAGGATTCCCAGACAGATTTACTGATGTTTAATAAACCACTGATTTATGTTAAGTGGGCTAATGTGTTGAACTGCATTTGGATAAAATGACAAACATTGATGCATAAATTGTAAAATGCACTAGCACTAAGACTAATGGTCACATTCTCATTTACTTGAATGAAAGTTATTGACTCTCAGATTTGAGTGCTTTAGCTGGAGTAAAATCAAAACTCTCAAAAAAATCTCAATTAGAAACATCTTTTCACCACTGTGATTTTTTTATGTTTATGCAATGTTGAAACCCTGAAAAAATGAAATTCCCTTTTCAATTATGAATATACATTTGCCATTTGAGTGTTTTTGTCTCCTGACTTACGTTAAATACATTAACATATTAAAGCTGCGGTAGGTAACTTTTGATGCTCTAGGGGTTAATAAACAGAACTGCTTGCGTCTTGCGGAAGAACATCGTAGCCGGAACTACTTCTCTCTGTTTATGTCTATGAAGAATCACAAAGGTACTGGGTTACTCCGCCGCGGTACCCCCGAAGCAATCTAAAATAGTCCGAATATAAACACTTATTATAGGTGCACCCTAGTGATTCAGGACAAGCTAAAAACACGGTTTGGAAAATGGATTCATGGTGTACTCGCTTATTATACATTTTTCTACATTTTGAACACAAACAAAGTTACGGACCGCAGCTCTGATTGGTTGTTTTCTTACCGGGAGCGATGTATTTCTGCAAATGGCAATAGGAGCACTGGGAGGAGCCAGAGGAGCTTGATTTTTTCACAGATTATCTGTCTCATATTCTATTGTCAGGACATAATGACAGGTTTAACAAATATGTAAAAAATATATTTTTACAAAAGTTACCTACTGCAGCTTTAAGCAGAAGACGTTATCTGCAATATGTGACAATCGCAACAAGCTTTGTGTAAGTACTATGAGAGGCTATAATTTTATCCACGTCAGACGTTTACTAGTCAGTGTCTTATTGATGAAACTCGAATAAATATGTGTTTTATGGATGGTTTCATGTTTATTTGATGTGCTAGCATTTGACCATTTTAGGTCTGGTGGTGCAGAGCTACAAAAGTTGTGTTTTTTTTAGGGGCGGGGGGTCATGTTCGTCAACATTTAAAATTAGACATTTTATTTCATTTTAAATTCTACACATTTTGTACAAAAGAGGTACTAATAACTATTAATATTTACTTAAATGTAACACTGTGCTTAGAGGTAGATTTGATCCTGAGGTATTAAAGGGATAGTTCACCCAAAAATGAAAATTTACTCACCCTCATGTCATTCCAAACATGTATATAGGAAAATAAATACTATGGAAGTCAATGGGAACCACCAACTGTTTGATTACCAGCAATCTTCAAAATATCTTCTTTTATGTTCAACATAAGAAAGCAACTCATACAGGTTTGGAACAACACAAGGGTGAGTGAATGATGACAGAATTAAAATGTTTGGGTGAACTATCCCTTTAAGTAACATCATTTAAAAACCTTTAGGTGAGTGATGGTCAATGCATTCAAATGTATATACTGCCCTCTTTTGGTTGATCTTGAACTGTAAAACAGCTCATCTATATAGCATCCCGTCTCTAAGCTAAAAGTGGCATATAGGCAAACTCTTCATCTGTTTTCATACACTCTTGAAAATAAAGGTTCTTCATTGCTATCTAGTTCCGTGAAGAACTTTTAACATACATTGAACAAAAGGTTCTTTATAAATGGGAAAGGGTTCTTTAGATTATTGAAATGTTCTTCACACTAAAAAAATTGTTCTTTTAAGAGTTGTTCATTGCTGGCATTGCAACATGTGCATCGCTGTTGCTTAGTTTTATGTGATTGTTTATGCTTCCCCAAAAAATATCATGAATGAATACATTAAGGTCAGCACACATTAATGACACACATCAATTAAAAAGGATTGTTTTTTTTGTTTTTGTTTTTTCTTACAGATTGTATTTATAACATGTGAAATAGAAAAAGCATAGCAATATTTTTTTTAAATATGCTTATGTACACGAGACAAATACTGGTATCACTGTTATACATGAAGCTGCTCTTATTGTCATAATGTGTTCCTCTTGAATTTTGAAGTCTAAGCTTGTCATGTTTTAAATGCCTGTCCTTCCTTGTGGGTCTGTTTGGTAAAAAAGTATCCTTTACTTTTATAAACGAAAGAGAATTTATTTGTGTGAAGGTATGTGATTAAAAAACCTGTTCTATAACGTGGAAAACTTATACAAACTTAAAATAAAGTATTTAGTTTAATTTGAGCATGATTTAACTATTAGAATAAGACAAGAAAATACATTATATGTGACCCTGGACCACAAAACCTGTCATAAGGATCAATTTTTTTAAATCGAGATTTATACAGTACATCATCTGAAAGCTGATTTCCCTTGATGTATGGTTTATTAGATTTACAAATATCTGAAAATATTTGGCCGAGATGCAACTATTTGAAAATCTGGAATCTGATGGTGCAAAAATATCAAAATACTGAGAAAATCACCTTTTAAATTTGTCCAAATAATTTCTTAGCAATGCAAATAACTAAGCAAACGATGGCTATTGCTACAAATATACCCCAGTGACTTATAACTGGTTTTGTGGTCCAGGATCACATATACTAGATAAATAGAAATCATTAAGTTATATTAAATTCAAATACTGCATAAAAACCCTGGAAATTCATAAGCAATAACTCTTCAAAGGAAGGTCAGACAGCTATAAATAATGAACAAGATGTATGATATTCCTGAACATACTCCCCAAAACATCTTTGAGTGGACAGTTTAAGACATAAGCAAGAATAAAATCTTCACTAATTTGCATTTACCCAGTAGGGTCTTAGGTACCAATATACCCTAGAGTAGTATAGAGCATACTGTAATGTGATCATCAGCATGTTAAAATGTCCCTGTTGTGGCCAAAGTGCTTTCAACCCTCAATAATACACTGCATATTCCAAATATATATTATAATAGAAGAATTTCTTTATTTATGGTGCACTCTCTGGTGTGTTAGCAGGCTTCTCTTGTCTTTGAAGGTCTTCCCACAGTCCGTGCAGAGGAAAGGCCTTTCTCCTGTGTGAGTGCGCTCATGCACTTTGAGTTGTGATGTCTGTTTGAAGCCCATGCCGCAGACGGAGCAGGGATAAGGCTTTTCTCCCGTATGAACTCTCAGATGTATCCTAAGCTCTGCAGCCCTGCGGAAGCTCTTTCCACACTCCGAGCAAAGATGAGGCCGTGTCTCACTGTGAGTGTTCAGGTGCATTTTCAGGTCAAATGACCGGCGGAAGCCCTTTCCACATTCAGCGCAGGAATATGGTCTCTCATCGGAGTGTGCACGCTGGTGACTCCTCAGTAAATATAAATGCGTGAAGGCCTTTCCGCACTCAGTACAGCGATGGTGCTTCTCTCCTTTGTGACACTGCTGGTGTTCTTTAAGCTGACAGAAAGCGCCGAAAGCTTCACTGCACACGCCGCACCGGAACTGTTTCTCTACTGACTGAGGTGGCTGGTGCTCTTTCAGCCTCCTGCTGTCGGTGAACGTCTTGTTGCATACGGTGCACCGATAAGGCTTTTCTCCAGTGTGAATGCGCTTGTGTGTGATCAAATTGGCATGTCCCTTGAAGCGCTTCTCGCACACGGAGCAAACGTAAGGCCTCTCTCCTGAATGAACACGTCTGTGAACTTTAAGTCCACCTAGCTGGCAGAACGTCTTCCCGCATTCTTTGCACTCGTAAGGTTTTTCACCAGTGTGGGTTCGTAGATGAATTCGTAATGCTCCGGATGTAGTAAAGGCCTTCCAGCATTGTGAGCACATGTACGGCTTCTCTCCCGTATGAATCCTTTGGTGAATTCGTAGATCTATAAGTTGCTGGAAACGCTTGTTACACTCAGGGCAGTGATGGGGTTTTTCATTTCTATGAAGCCTGCGGTGATTGGAAAATGACCCTGACTGAGCAAAGCTCTTTCCACATTCAGAACAGTGGTAGGGTTTTTCTCCTGAGTGAACACGCAGATGTACTTTGAGTTCAGGGAGCGTAATGAACCTCTTGTCGCATTCAGGACAACCATGAGGCCTCTCTCCTGAATGAACTAGTTTATGTCTTTTAAAGTGAACAGACGTTTTGAAGCTTTGCCCGCATTTGAAGCAATGGTGATTTGATTTGTTAGAGCGAACTCCTGTTTTTGAGCTCTTTTTTGAGCAACTCCTTTTCCTCTTACCAGTTTCTGAAAATGAAAAAAAAAATGACATTAGACATGTAGCATGCAGTGAATGTAATCTGAATAATACAACATTTTAATATTTATTTTAAAATTGAATTGGACTTGACAACAAATCGCTTAAAATAAGGCAGTTCCTCCCTTTTAATGCACGTAAGCATTCAAAATTGCACAAAAGATTTCAAATGCACAAAAGATTTCAAAAAATAAATTGTTACTTTTATTTAACACTGTATTTTGCACTGTATTTTATGTAAAATCATTTTCTATTTCTTTAAATTAATATAAAAAAAGTATATTTTTAAATCATTTCCAAAGTTTAAAAAAAATATATATTTTTGTTCTCCATGATTATTTAACTTTCGGTTGTGTACGAAATGTGCTACATAAATAAACTTGCCTTGCCTTGTCTGACAAGAATGCATTAACCATTTATCACTGACATAAATGATCAGTTGATTAACAATACAGTTTCTCTAAAATGTCTGCAGGTCTGATATGATCACAGACATCATCTTTTTCTTGCTGACAGCAGAGATTGCGTGTCCAATCAAACTTTAAGGAATTTTTTTTTTTTTATTATAAATTTTTTTGGCTAATTCAAACATATCATTTAGCCCACCGGGTCAGTAAATCACTGTTCTGTTGTTGTTTATGATTTGTTTTTTTTTTAATCCTGTTCAGCTATGATCATGTTAGTCATGTAGTATTTTGTTAGACCTATGTAGTTTGTTAATATCAATACATTTTATTATTTAGTTAGCTGGTTAGTAATATATTAGTTGTTTTTATATTTTTACTTTTGGAAATCTGAGTCCTGAAGCACAACTAGTTGAGAACCACTGACTTGAGTTCATTTATTTAAATGTTTGTTTACTATTATTATTAAACTACGGTTATCACTATACAGTACAGATCAAAAGGCTGGGGTCTGTACATTTTTCACACACACACACACACACACACACACACAGAGAGAGAGAGAGAGAGAGAGATAATGTTTTCTAATATGAATATATTTATACAATGTAATTTACTGCTGTGATGGCAAAGCTGAATTTTCAGTTCTTGTTATTAATAATTTGTTCTACTGTTTTTTCCCAAAGAAACTGTTATAAATTTATTTCACGATTCTATGATCAATATAAAGTCTGTTTTTTAACAATGTAAAAAACAAACAAATAAATAAACAAATAAATGCAGTCATGGAATTTCGATGCTATGCTTAACTATACAAAGTAATATCCAATTATTTATTATACTGTATAATCTATGAAGTCCACGTCCAAGTTGATCCACTGCACATATTAATTGTGGCTAGCCAAACTAAATGTGACTTCATTCACCAACATGGTCTCTATGTAAGCACAGATTTCTTACTTTGCAGTTTTACCTTGTTTGGTTGAACCTTGGTTGGCTGGAGAGATGTGAGAGGCTTCCCCATCCTCAACACCATCACCTTTTTTCAAATCCACACTAATGCCACACACACTGGGGTGATCACAAGATGGTGTGCTTGGATCTGGCTCATCTTCATTCGTCTCAATCACTATACAATACAATGAGATACAAACATGTTGCATACCCACGTGTTATCAACTGAGCATGTGATTTCTTAATAATCGGGACAGGCTGAATGGCTCACAGTGCTCCTGTTGGGAAGATGGGTCCGTCAGGATCTCTATCGCCGCCAGAAGGACATCCATGTCAGGTACTGTTAGTGTCGGTCAAGTACTAAAACACATTACCTGTGTCTGAAGCAGGTGTGGATTCTCCTACCCCCGCAAAGAAGCAAATATTCACCGGTCTCTTACAGTAGCCTTACATTTTAATCGCAATGCATTTGTCGACTTAAAGCACAAATAAAAAAACGTATTTAAAGGTGAAGCTGTTAACGTTAGTGCCCAGAGTACACTGGGAGAGTTATCACTTAAGCTTTCTATTCGACGTCAATACAAATTTATGGCATTAAAAGCAAAAGTGAGCGGACACGAAGTATACACAGGTCCAGTTGACATCGTAGTCCTAAAAGTGAAATTGTTTTGTATATTTACTTCCTACTTCCGCATTACGAGTATTGTTTCTGCGAGTTCTCCTAAACCTGCTGGTTTACCCTAACCCTTGATCTAGATACGGGACACTTCTGCCAGGAGTTCACCTAAAAACTGTGATTTTAAAAGGAATAAATGTTTAAACCGAACAACCAAATACTGGAATTGTTTATTGTTTATACACCATCTGCTTCTGGATCTCAACATCTGCATAATGACAGTGCAAAGCCTCCAGCTCCTGTTTCTGTTCCTGATTATGTTTACTTTAATAGCTTGTGTGTACATACCTATGTGTCAGTGTTATATGAATGTAACTAAACGTACAAATGTCTTATTTTACAGTAATCCAGAAAAATAAAAACAGATCTTAAATCTAGAAGTACTCTTGACAGAGCAGTGTCTCTAAATTTGTTCTAATTTTGAGCTCAGCCTGAGCCTGGTGGAGGCAGTATGCTTAAATTGTAAAACGATTGCTGTTGCATCAGAGAAGAAGAAGTTTCTTTACTATCTCTATGTTTTTTACCTTTTTACAAGACTGGAGAGAAAGGCAGCTGAAGTGTATTCCGCTGGTTTGAGATATAAAGCCTGCAGGGGGCGTGTCATGGCTCAAATATCTGTCTTTCTTCTACGAGAATCAAAATTTCCACATAAATAAGCAAATAAATACGTAAACATTTCAAATGTAAAAACTATTTTCAAAGGTGATAAGTCTAAACAATGTACTCCTAGTGTTCGGCCTGATCCAGCGACAGTGACGTCAGGGCAAACGGCTGCTCTAGACCACGTGACCCGAGCGATCCGGCGGAAGGCGCGCGCCGCTCGCTCCAGGTCTGATGTGTTTCTTTAGTGCTGCGGAGTCTTCAGTGTGGATCACTACATGGCGGTAACGCGGAACACTGCGGTAATGATGATTACCGTACATGTTTACTTCAAAATAGGACTGTTTTTTTAAACATCTCAGTGGTTATAGTTAACATTGGGTGAATTTCGTCTAATTGTACGTCTTACCGTTTCAATGCATCTCCAGTCGTGTGTACACGAGGCCTCCGTGAAAGCTCGTTAGCTTCTGTTCGTTGCTAACTAGGCTAATGCTAGCAGCATGTTGCTGTGCGTTTTCTGGTTTATGTGGGATTTACCTCATATTCGAAAACGGCTACAGTTTGTTTGAGACGCGTGTAGATAGTAAGGCCATGAATTCTGCTCTGGCTTGCTTAAATCATTGTATTTTACAGCTTTAAGTCGGCTAGCACCGCTGCTGGTTTAATGTGCCAGCACAAGCGCGCCACTGCGTGTCTCTAACCTCTTTGTTGATATACAGCTATTTTGAAGATGATAAAACTCCCAGTTCAGTTTAGTGTTGATATTTTGTGTACGCTTAGTCGAAAATGGCAGAAAAACCTAAACGCAAATAGAGGTTCCTGTGAGTTCGGTTATCCTGATTTTTTAGTAAGGTTTTTAAATTAACAAATGTTTCAGTATGAATACTATATTGGCTTGTGAAATAGGTTCATGACTTATTCTAATTGGACCAGTTTGCACCTTGCAGGGGAAATAATCTAGTAGAAAGTTAGAGTGAACACGAAGTCGGTACAGTATTTTAGCATAATGCTATTGTCAGGAAAGACAATGTAGTGATGCTGCTGGAGATATGGTAATGACCAGCAATTGCTTAAAGGCGTAGTTTCCCCTAAAATTGTATCGTTACTTTTTATTTGTTTTTACAAATCTGTGTTACTGACTTTCTCCTTGGGAACACAAAAGGAGATAAATGGTGACTGAGGCTGTCCTTCTGCCTTTCCCCTTTTGTGTTTCATGGAAGAAAGTCAGCTATCCACAGCTTCTTGTCATTGCACTTGGACCATGGTTTTAAATTATTATGCTATGTGCATTTCCATGAACCACAGATCATAGTAAAATTGTGAGAGCATTGCCAGCAAGTCTCCAAGGCTTCACAATCCTGGTCGTCATAATACGGTTCGCCTCATAGGTAAGCTGCATAATCTTTCCTTAGTGTATAATTTACATGCATTTGGTTTTGATAAATATGTATTTATTTTTTGATGTGTTTGTTTTGGGCAAGCTATAAATTGAAGATGTCAAATTCAGATGTGTGGATACTGATTTGCAAGAATTTCTGGTCTGCAAACACTTGAACATGTGCTGTCTTTTTTTCATGTTCGTTGAATTGCTTTTTCAGTGAGGCAAAGGTCTGATGATGGAGAATGGACAAGGCACAGGTGCCAAGCTTGTATTACCGCCTCTTACTCCAGAGCAACAGGAGGCGCTACAAAAGGTAATAGTAAAGTTTTATAGTCTTATCTTTTAGGTTTGTCTTAGACTTTCATATCTTTGTTAAGCCCCTTTCACACTGCATGTCGGACAGCCAGAGACCCAACCCACAACCATTCAAATTTCTTTAGGCGGGAATTATTTTCAAGAAGCTAGGATCACCAACAAAAATTTAGGAGTCCCCGTTGAATATTAAGGATCATCACAACTGCCAGTCAGTTGGCAACACCCTGATAATTAAAAGCTTCAACAATTTAACCTGATCCTGAATTATTTGCCACACACTGCCCGGCATTTCTTGGTAGCAATGCATCGATCTTTCATGGCTAATTCTGTAGGGCTGTGTATTCCCAAGAATCTGGTGATGTGATATGTATCGCGATACAGGGGTTGTGATACAATATGTTGCGATACATTGTGATACTTTAAGCAAAGATGATTTATTGGGATATTTCTTGTTTTAGGAATGGGATATATTTTTAGCAAAGCCGTCATTAAGAACACCCCACTAAATGCAGACCTTAGTACCGTATTTTCCGGACTACAAGTCACACTTTTTTTCATAGTTTGGCATGTCCTGCAACTTGTAGTCAGGTGCGACTTATTTATCAAAATTAATTTGATATGAACTAAGAGAAATGAACCAAGAGAAAATTAGTCTACAGCCGCCAGAGGGCGCTCTATGCTGCTCATTACTCCTGTAGTCTACCACTGAGCAGCATAGAGCGCCCTCTTGCGGCTGTAGACGGTCATGTTTTCTCTTGGTTCTTGGGTCTAAATAAATGTGACCAGTGCGACTTATATACCTTATTTTTCGGACTATTAAGTCGCACCGGGGTATAAGTCGCATCAGTCCAAAAATACGTCATGATGAGGAAAAAACATATATATGTCGCACTGGACTATAAGTCAGGAGCGCTGAGCAGGCCCTCTCGCAGATGGAGACGGTAATGTTTTCTATCGATTCATTTCTCTTGGTTCATTTGTCTCTGTTCATGTCAAATTAATTTTGATAAATAAGTCGCACCTGACTACAAGTCGCAGGACCAGCCAAACTATGAAAAAAAGTGTGACTTGTCCAGAAAATACGGTATGTTTTTTTTTTTTTTCCGTCATGGTGTATTTTTGGACTGATGCAACTTGTACTCAGATGCGACTTATAGTCCGAAAAATATGGTAATAAAAATTATTCAACCAGTACACAGTGGGATCTGCATTTGCGGTAATCAGTCCCTGTAACATTCAACGTTATTGAACCACTTTTTGTCGTACGAGTAAATGGGGAAAATAAAGTGCCTGCAGGATCCTTTAGTTAAATATATACACGTATACATTTTTTAAAAAATTAAAATACCATATATATTTTTTATACCCTACTTTAAAGGTTCACAGTTTAAGTTTACAATTGTAACATACAATGCCATAACATTTTGATTTAAGCAAAATAATTACATCTGCTTAATATCAATAGAAAATAAAGTGCTTACAGGATCAATTTGTATCTATGTTCTGCGTGGAATCACAGAGACAGCGACACGAGCACTGCCCCAACTCCACAAAACGCCCCCAAAATGAGAGAAAGCTGCAGCCACGCGAGAGCCTCTTCCTCCTGTGGTAGACGTTACCAAAAAAAAAGCCCAAATGACAGCAAATTTCAGCTTTGTACACCGAAAAAAAAATAAAAACTGGGATAATTATTTCCTCTATCACTAGCAGAAAACTATATTAATGCTATATTAACATTAGTAGCGTGCCTTGATGCTAGTATTTCCTTTCACTCTGGATTTTGGAGGTTAAGACCATTAGTGATCGGGATATAAACTCAAAACTAAACAACTGCCATGAATCTTGACTTATTAATTTTTTTAAATATTGATATTCCATTTTTGAGAATCGATACAATATTGCCAAACAAAATATTGCGATACTCCCGTGTATCTGTTTTCTTACACCCCTTGTAATCAGTGAGCTTGTTTTGCCTGCTACAGTATTTTCTTAACATTCTTTCTCTTAACATCCATCTTCAGTGTCTCTGTAATATTACATTGATATAATTTTCCTAAATGTCATTTGTGTGGAATTATTACAATGCAGTTTGTTCAAGTCCAGAACAGAAATTGGCTGAAATAAAACAAAAACTGGTCAGTTCTGACTCCAGAGTTAGCTCTCTGTCACGTGGCGTCTCTGTTGTCGATAGTAATTTGTAGTAATTTGCGAATGTGTTGCAGAGAAATGAAGATCGGTCGCACCACAACAATTATTTGTACTAGCACAAATGCTCCCAAATATTTTTTGGAGTCGCACAGATTACTTTTCAGGAACATATAATTTCAATCCCTGGTAGTGGAGAGAGGGGGGGAATGGGATCAGTACAGGTAATGGGCTGAACGCCAACCTGCGTCATCTGCTCCAGTGTGTCAAGAGCATGTGTGCTAGTGCTGTGCCACAGCTCCATCTTAAAATAGATTCTTAATTAAAAGTCAAAGCCACAGGATGGATGCTTTTCCATAAATAAGATTAGTGTATTAAAATGTTATTTTTTTATTTTTTTTTTTTTACCAAACCTGACCAACCAGCAATCAGTCTCTGTGACTGTTAGAAGAGAATTAAAGCTAACTAATGCTGCATCTCTACCGAAATTAGCCGGAACAATTGTACCAGGAACTATTTTCCCCCCAGACCTGTTGCTTACTGCATTTCCACTGCAGTCTAAAGTAGGGCTGCACGATATTGGGGAAAAAAATGACATTGCAATATTTTATTTTTCTGCTATATATATTGCGATATGAATTCTAATCAAATTTTTTCTTACAAAAATGGGGTGAGCACACTTACATTCTCATTTTACCATCGTGTCAATTGATTAATATGCGCGAGGGAGAGAGAGCAAGACAGCGCTCGTGTTATTTGAAGACGGTGAGCATGCGGCCGAGGCTTGCTCTTTCTCTCTCTCTCTCTCTCTCTCTTGCACGCTCTCCGCGAATCACATTCCTCAAGGGCCGGAAGCAGCTGGCCCGTACAGTTAATGAATAACGGATCAACTACAACAGCCTACATCGCACATCCTGCGATGTGACTATCGTGGATTCGTACATCGCGGTATCGATGCTTAAACGACACATTGTGCAGCCATAGTCTAAAGTACCGTGAAGATTAGGCAAATAGTCTGGTGACGTCTGCGCGCATTTTTCAATCCAAAGTATGCATATTTTGGACTTGCATCCTCGGTAGTTCGGACTTTGTGAGTTCGACTCGGGAGTGTGAACTCACGCAGACTGGACGACGCAAGTCCGGTAAAATTCTGTTAACAGCAGCGTACTTGATAACATCAGTCTGCTCACCTTGGCTACTGCAATTTTCCTCACTGTATGTTTACAATAAGACGAAATATATCAAATACCACTGCCTCCTTTAGTTTTCATTTAAACCTATTAATAGCTGCAGAAATGTAGTTCAAGGAAATATTTATATAGACCGCCTACATTACAATGAAACAAAATATATAAATTTCCTCTATTTTCATTTTAACATGTATAGATAAATTGAATAAAGACCAAAGATCACCTGTGAGATTTACCCAAAATGTTTTTTTTTGGTTTAACCACTAAAGAGACATCAGAGCCAGCGGCAAATGTCAGAAGGACTAGCCGAGGTGAGACTGCTCTCGGGGGATACAGGAGCACTGAGATCCCACTTTTCAGGTGGAACTGATGGTCTCTGACAATAGGCTCTGTCTTTATAAATACACTGCAGATTTGAGTTTTAAACAACTACATTCTTGCCTGAAATACTTTTAAAACTGCATTTTATGACAAAGTAAAAGTATTATTTTGAAAATGATCCGAATAAATGGTGGTAGAAATCACAATGCTGCTTGAACTCAACCAATCAGCAGGTTTAGAGCCCAAGGCCCGCCCCCCGAAAGTTCCGGACATTTGAAAAAGTACCACCTCGCCAGCAGAGACTTTTTGAGAGGTGTTTTACCCGGAACTTTATTTAGATCCTGTTTCCTGCAGTGAAAAAACACGGAGTACCAGCCCAAAGTCCCTAGTTCCTGGGTAAAGTTCCTTTGGTGGAAACGTGGCTTCATTCGCATTGTAATAAGCACTCAATTATGTAGTCCATGAATATTGGGTAAAATAGTGTCCTTATGTTGATATAAACTAAATAGCCTGTGTTAATAGCCCCTCTCTCTCTTTTAGGCTAAGAAGTATGCCATGGAACAGAGCATCAAGAGTGTTTTAGTGAAACAGACCATCGCCCACCAGCAGCAGCAGCTCACAAACCTGCAGGTGAGCCAACATTATGAGCTGATCATTCAGAATGCTTTTGATGTGATACAATGTAAATGTTGCTTTCTTATTTGAGAGAATTTACAGAATTGAAATATTTGATTGTCAAACCAGTAGTGTGACTGAAACTACATTGTGTCATGTTAAGGTGTAGGATTTATAATGCTGAAATGACTGACGCAAGTCTGCAAAAATGGAACTGATCTTTCATACTTGCAAATTATATTTTACTAATATTGTGTGATAGTCTTTTAATTGTACATTAGAGATTTAAGAAAATGCAGGAGATTTCAAATGATCTGTCTGTTTAAACTGATATCTGTAAGGACAAATCTGTGAGCCTTAAATTCCCATTGATAATTGTACGTTTTTACACCTAGGTGGTCAGGGTGTCACTTTTTTTGTTTTTCCTTTTTTTTTTTCTTCACACATCTCAAGTCTTGTGAAATGCTCTTTTTATTTGGTCCAATTAGCGTTAAGATTAGACTGGAACACGCCACTGGAATAACTCCTGTATTATTTTATATGCCCTACCTCTCTGCCAGTTTGGTTGAGGTCTTTTTCTGGTATTCATGCTTGTTACTACAATGCCTAGTTTAAGTGTGTTTCTGTTTGATCAAAATCTTTAAATCTAGAAATTGGACACATTATGTACTGCACTACCAAAGCAGACATCATGATGTCCGAAGAGTCAACAGCAGATGAGTTATCCAAAGGAAACCTACACAATCAGTGCTTAGTTTATTTCTTGCCTCTGTGAACAGATGGATAATCTGAGCAGCCTACCGTAGTTTGTTGAAAGTTATACCTATTAGTATCTCTGTTGCCTTGTGAAATGTTTCAGGTCTTCAGTCAAATTAAGTGGTGTTTTTAAGAGGTGGGCACAGTTTAAAGTTGAATTCGGAGGCATTGACCAGTCAGAAAAACTGTCTGGAATATTATGTCTGTCTGCAAAGGATAAAATAGATATCTAACCTTTTTCAGCACTTTTCCATCTTTACTGTGTTTCAGATGGCAGCAGTGACAATGGGCTTTGGAGATCCTCTCTCATCTTTACAATCGGTCAATAGATTAACTTTTATTTACCTTCTGTACGCGTTTTGGCATAATGACCGTTACCCTTCTTTAACCGCCATTGGCCTGATAACCTAGACATTTGCAGCAGCATATTTAAAAAGTAGACATGGCTTTGTTGTGAATGACGTTTGAGTTTGGTCACCCATTTTATTAAACAGGATGCAAGATGACATAACATGAACTGACTGCACATTTTCAGTGTTAATGAATGCCATAGAAGATGTTTTAAATTACAGGAACAGGGTGGAGGGCTTTTAGTATGACCATTACACAGGACATTCTTCATTTACTGACTGTCTATTTCATATTTGCCATTCTGAATCATTGCATGGACACCTGTGTGTGCACCCTCATGTCACTGCTCATTGATTGAAGTTTATTTTTCTACCTGAAGATCCATTTGTCTTAAGAAATCTTGTGGGCATTGTGTGTTGTGAATGGAGTGGATGATCCATTTCTCCTTTGTGAATATGCTGTGTTGTTTAAATGTCATCTTTGTCTGCTGTAAAAGAGGGTTAGCGGTCACTACGACAATCCAAATTGAATCTGCCTAAACTTTAAACCTTGTGTGTAATCGTATACTTTCGTCATGTGGCTGACATGCAATCCAAAACTTGAATGATAAGTAATAATTAAACTATGATACATGTGTTAGATTTGTGCTGATTCTCCCTCAACCGTGATCTGATATGTAAGTCCAAAAGCTCACCTCATGAAAAGAGAACTGATTTCACCTCAGCTCATTATCCAGGGTATTTAGTTGTGCTAAGGGGTTACTTTCACATGTTAGCTATTTAGGCTATCAGTATTCTTTGGCAGAATTCAGTCAGTTATAACTCTATGTCCCGGTTTCACAGACGGGCTTAGCTTAAACCAGGACTAGGCCTTACTTAAATTGAGATATTTAAGCAGCTCTTATTAAAATGCCTTAGAAGGAAATGTTACATATGTGCATCTTGAAACAGAACAATGGAACTGACATTTTAAGATAAGTCAGATCAAGATATTTTCAGTTGCGACCGCTTACACATGCATTTTAGTCTGGGACTAGCCTTAAGCCATGTCTGTGAAACTGGGGGTACATGTTTTAGTCTGCAAGCACTCACACTAATTTAGAAACATGCAAGCAGCACTCTCAAAATGGTCAGAAGGGGCTGTGCCACATGTTCCTAATTTACCTTGCTGTGTTTGTCGTTAATGGTAAGTGATGTAAATAATGAGTAAGTATAGAGGACCAAAAGAAGTGGGAAGTAGTATTAAAACAGAAGCTAAAAAAAAATTCAGTCCCTTGCTATATTTGATCTCATTGTCTTTGGTGCTTTGTGTGTTTTTTTTTTTACCCCCTTCATTTTCTTGTTCAGAGGCTAATCTTCACTATTGTTGTCTCTTCCTTTCATGACCACCAGGTGGCCGCACAGAGGCAGCGAGCTCTAGCCATCATGTGCCGTGTGTATGTGGGCTCCATTTATTATGAGCTGGGGGAAGATACCATACGGCAGGCCTTCGCCCCCTTTGGTCCCATTAAGAGCATTGATATGTCTTGGGACTCTGTCACCATGAAACACAAGGTATGCTATGAGCCAGGTCTGAGTCTATTTCTGTCCAAAGTTTTTCAAATTAATTTTATGCTCCTTTACAAGATGTAAGTCTCCGGTGTCCTCCGAATGTGCTTGTGAAGTTTTAGTTGAAAATACCACACAGATAATTTATTATACCAGGCTGTATAATGCCCCTTTTTGGCTAGAAGCATAAACATGGAGGTTTTGTGTGTGTATCCTACAACAACCAACAAAACATCTGTTCATTTTTGATGATCATCTCGATCTCTAAAGCTCTTCTTTAATTTTTTTATTTTTTGAACACGCACAAAGCGGCATTTGTAGAAAATGTATATATAAGTAGGAAGCATGTAAACCTTGTCCACATTCATAACTCTGTCTCAGGGCTTTGCCTTTGTGGAGTATGAGCTTCCTGAAGCAGCTCAGCTGGCTTTGGAGCAGATGAACTCTGTTATGCTGGGTGGAAGGAACATTAAGGTGGGTTAAAAACTGGACAATCATTCTTAAACTCCCTTTTTTACAGCTCACTGACAGGGAGTTATTTTTTCTGTTTTGTTGCTTTTGTGTGTGCTTGACTCAGAGAAGCTGTAAGCAGACTTAATCTAGGTCTGCCAGTATCTGTGTGTGTGTGTTACCTGAGTAACTCTTGTCTTTATGTGCATATCTGTCCTCTAACCTGAATGTGAGTGTATGCAATGCCATGCTTCCACACTGTCACACTGTTTGTTTTCGGAGCTCCGTTTCTCTAGGAGCTGCAGAGGGAGCGTTTGTTTGAGGCCTGCTCTTCTCTGTCCGGGATGTGCTGATGATGGGCTGCGCCTGGCTGGTGTTTGCCTGGCCGCCCCACCTGCAGCACAGATACCACCAATCCAAAAAACTGTTTTTTAAACAATCACAGACACATTAGTCAACTTTTTTTTTTGTTTTTTGTTCTCGAACTCATCCATGCTCTTACAGTGACCAGTACAATGGCTATAGGCTAGAATTAGCTAATATTAAAGTACTGTCATGAATACATTTTTCACTTATGTTTAGATTTTATTGTGGCATGAGATTGTAAAGAAGACTTATATATTCGAAACCTTGGGTTTCTATCAAGCGCAAGGTTGGGGGTTCGATTCCCTGGGAACACACAAGTGAAAATTGATAGCCTAAATGCACTTTGGATAAAAGCGTCTGCTAAATGCATACATTTAATTTAAATGTACATTTTACTTGTATGCAAATAGCTATCTTGGAGAAAAGGTCTTTTGATAAGTTTATTAGTTAAAGGGCTGAGCTGCAGTATATATTAACTTTTACTGTACTTGAGTCTCTTTGCAGACTGGGTCAGGTTTTTTCTTTTTTTTTTCTTTTTTATACCACTAAGCATTTACATACACTAGCACACACTCATTCCTTCAAACACTTACACTTAGTGGCACCTGTGCTGGTATGTGTACTGTAGGTGGGGCGGCCAAGTAACATTGGACAGGCGCAGCCTATCATCGACCAACTGGCAGAGGAGGCACGTGCCTACAACCGAATCTATGTAGCCTGTATCCACCCAGATCTATCTGATGACGACATTAAGAGTGTCTTTGAGGCCTTCGGAAAGATTAAAAGTTGTATGCTGGCACGGGAACCCACCACAGGAAAGCACAAGGGCTATGGATTTATTGGTGAGCCGTCTAGAAAAGCACTGTAAACCCTATGGAGAATGAGTCATTGCTGTATGTTGTACTTTTGAGCAACTTACGATTCGTTTCAAGAGTTCCAGCATCATTTGTTAGAGATGTCTTTCCAGATCCAGATATTTAAAGTGAAGTTCACTAAGTTGTGCCATGCTTTTTACTTATAGACATGGCAAGCTGAAGTATGCAAGAGTAATGCAAGAATCAAATGTGTAAACCGATTCCTAAAGCTTCCAGAAATGTGAGATATGAAAACTTATTGTAAGCCTAGATTGAGGAACCATTTTCTCCATTTCACCATGGGTAGAATATGAAAAGCCTCAGTCATCGCTGGATGCAGTCTCATCTATGAACCTATTTGACCTTGGAGGTCAGTATTTAAGAGTGGGGAAGGCTGTTACTCCTCCCATACCTCTGTTGACACCTACAACCCCTGGAGGTCTGCCTCCTGCCGCAGCTGTGGCTGCTGCTGCTGCGACCGCCAGGATCACTGCCCAGGTGAGAGCTAAACCTTAGATCAAGTTGAACACTAGTTTAATACTATTATAGGAAAAAACTGGTATATCTGAGATTTGGTAGTTTTCAGAGAAATTGTTGTTGAGGTGCTGATGCAATTACAGCTGTGTTATGCATATGTTGTCATAATGGTGTCAGTTTGTTTACCAGATGAGGATTTGAAATCAGGGATTTCACGTTGACATGGAAACTGTAATTTCACATTTTCAACAAGTTGTCACTTTGTTTTGATGCTGTTGCAGGAGGCTGTTGTTGGAGCAACAGTGCTGGGTTCTCTCGCTTCACCAGCACACATTCTCAGTCAGCAAATGGGACTTCCACAGGCCGTACTGGCTGCCCAGGCCCCTGGCATCATCACAGGTCTGCAGAAATCTCTGAACACATCTTTGAAGCTCAATGCAGTTTGAATTGAAATCTTAAATTCCTGAGAGCCTGTTAACATCAAGATGATTGTTTAGTGTGATTAACATTTTACATAACATTTATTTGAGAGAACAGCTGTTAATGCATCTGTTCAAACCAGCTTAAATATTCTTGTGCCATCAATTAGGGATGCACCTATAGTACTTTTGCAGAACTAGGCCGATATAGATACTTTATTGGTACTTACTATTACGTAGTACCAATACCTGTATTTTCACAATTTGTGATTTTTAAAAATACTGCCTAAATAAACCAAATAATCTTTGTTTTAATTTAACAAATATATATTTCGTTCAGTTGTTTTAACACTTAATTATGCCCATTAACATGTATTCTACAAACTTTTGTTACTTTCACTGTTCATATACTTCATCTTTAATTTAGAGCTGCTCTATTGCTGTGGATCAGTACTGTAATACCAAAACGTTTTCTTGTAACGAATCACTTCACACCAAAATTAATATCACAGTATTTATCTAAATTATACCAGTTTCACGGTATATGACTGTATATATATAAAAAAAGTTCATTCAATTGTATGAGTGGGTGTAAACCACATTTTCTACAGATTGAGAGAGGAAATGGGCTTCTGCAGTATATTGACTTAGAAAGCCCTATTTTACTGTCATGAGTGAATATGGTAGAAAAATTCCACCCTAAATAGTGACAAAACATGACCCATTAATAAATGTTAACCTCATCGCGACATAGTCTGATAAAATCAACATGCATGTACAGTAGTGAAGTGCTCGGAAACGCTGTTTTGTACGGCTCAGCTGAAAGTGATGCTTCTCTGCTGCTCACCTCTCAAAACCGACACCGAGAGACAACACTGTGCATCAAAACACTACCGTACCGCCATCAAAACACTACCGCACCGCCATCAAACACATTGCCATCAAAGCACTACCGCACCGCCATCAAAACACTACCGCACCGCCATCAAAACTGCTACCGCACCGCCATCAAAACACTGCCGCACTGCCATCAAACACATTGCCATCAAAACACTACCGCACCGCCATCAAAACACTACCGCACCGCCATCAAAACAC
Source organism: Carassius auratus (assembly GCF_003368295.1). Classification (NCBI taxonomy): domain Eukaryota; kingdom Metazoa; phylum Chordata; class Actinopteri; order Cypriniformes; family Cyprinidae; genus Carassius; species Carassius auratus. Next base: position 14,642,222 of record NC_039274.1, read on the forward strand.
TACCGCACTGCCATCAAACACATTGCCATCAAAACACTACCGCACCGCCATCAAACACATTGCCATCAAAACACTACCGCACCGCCATCAAAACTGCTACCGCACCGCCATCAAAACTGCTACCACACTGCCATCAAAACACTGCCGCACTGCCATCAAACACATTGCCATCAAAACACTACCGCACCGCCATCAAAACACTACCGCACTGCCATCAAACACATTGCCATCAAAACACTACCGCACTGCCATCAAACACATTGCCATCAAAACACTACCGCACCGCCATCAAAACACTACCGCACCGCCATCAAAACACTACCGCACTGCCATCAAACACATTGCCATCAAAACACTACCGAACCGCCATCAAAACACTACTGCACCGCCATCAAACACATTGCCATCAAAACACTACCGCACCGCCATCAAAACTGCTTCCACACTGCCATCAAACACATTGCCATCAAAACACTACCGCACTGCCATCAAACACATTGCCATCAAAACTCTACCGCACCGCCATCAAAACTGCTACCACACCCCCATCAAACACACCGCCATGAAAACACTACCGCACCGCCATCAAACAAATCGCCATCAAAACACTACCGCACCGCCATCAAACACATCGCCATCAAAACACTACTGCACCGCCATCAAAAACGCTACCGTACCCCCATCAAACACACCGCCATCAAAACACTACCGCACTACCACACTGCCATCAAAAACGCTACCGCACCCCCATCAAACACACCGCCATCAAAACACTAAGGCACCGCCATCAAACACATCGCCATCAAAACGCCACCGCACCCCCATCAAACACACCGCCATGAAAACACTACCGCACCGCCATCAAACACACAGCCATCAAAACACTACCGCACCGCCATCAAACACATCGCCATCAAAAACGCCACCGCACCCCCATCAAACACACCGCCATGAAAACACTACCGCACTGCCATCAAACACACCGCCATCAAAACACTACCGCACTACCACACTGCCATCAAAAACGCTACCGCACCCCCATCAAACACACCGCCATCAAAACACTAAGGCACCGCTATCAAACACATCGCCATCAAAACGCCACCGCACCCCCATCAAACACACCGCCATGAAAACACTACCGCACCGCCATCAAACACACAGCCATCAAAACACTACCGCACCGCCATCAAACACATCGCCATCAAAAACGCCACCGCACCCCCATCAAACACACCGCCATGAAAACACTACCGCACCGCCATCAAACACACCGCCATCAAAACACTACCGCACCGCCATCAAAACACATCGCCATCAAAACGCCACCGCGCCCCCATCAAATACACCGCCATGAAAACACTACCGCACCGCCATCAAACATTGCCATCAAAACGCCACCGCACCCCCATCAAATACACCGCCATGAAAACACTACCGCACCGGCATCAAACACTGCCATCAAAACACCACCGCACCGCCATCAAAACACTACCGCACCGCCATCAAAACTGCTTCCACACTGCCATCAAACACATTGCCATCAAAACACTACCGCACTGCCATCAAACACATTGCCATCAAAACTCTACCGCACCGCCATCAAAACTGCTACCACACCCCCATCAAACACACCGCCATGAAAACACTACCGCACCGCCATCAAACAAATCGCCATCAAAACACTACCGCACCGCCATCAAACACATCGGCATCAAAACACTACTGCACTGCCATCAAAAACGCTACCGTACCCCCATCAAACACACCGCCATCAAAACACTACCGCACTACCACACTGCCATCAAAAACGCTACCGCACCCCCATCAAACACACCGCCATCAAAACGCCACCGCACCCCCATCAAACACACCGCCATGAAAACACTACCGCACCGCCATCAAACACACAGCCATCAAACACATCGCCATCAAAAACGCCACCGCACCCCCATCAAACACACCGCCATGAAAACACTACCGCACCGCCATCAAACACACCGCCATCAAAACACTACCGCACCGCCATCAAAACACATCGCCATCAAAAACGCCACCGCACCCCCATCAAACACACCGCCATGAAAACACTACCGCACCGCCATCAAACATTGCCATCAAAACGCCACCGCACCCCCATCAAATACACCGCCATGAAAACACTACCGCACCGGCATCAAACACTGCCATCAAAACACCACCGCACCGCCATCAAAACACTACCGCACCGCTTTCTAAACACAAACACTACTGCACCGCCATCAAAACACTACCGCACCGCCGTCAAAACACAAATGTTAGCATTGATAAATATGTATGTTTGTGTATATGTGTGTGTGTGTGTGTGTGTGTGTGTGTGTGTGTGTGTGTGTGTGTGTGTATATATATATATATGTATATATGTATATATATATATATATATATATATATATATATATATATATATATATATATATATATATATATTTATATATATATTTATATATAAAAATAAAACTTTTTTATATATAACTTTTTTTATATATATATATCTGTAAAATGAAAAAAATGACGTTATCTGAATAACTCGTCTCTTTGTTATTAATTTGATAGGTGTGACACCTGCTCGCCCCACTCTACCTGTAGTCCCTCAGGTTGGTTTGGTCAACCCAGTACTAGCATCCCCACCCGTCACATCTGCGTCTGCAGGAACACCAACATCTGCAGCACAAACACATTCAGAGGTCAAGAGAGAGGAAGACCGCAGGCGGACTGAGGATCAGAGTGCACCAGTCGGAAATGGACAGGACCGTGAACTGGAGCAGCTAAGCGTCAGTGCAAGTGGAGGAAAACAAACAGTCATGCAGTCGAAGGTTAGACCGCATTGCATCGTTTGGATGTTAAATATTAGAGAGACAATTGCAAATTGGTCAAAGTCCTAAGAGTAAGTTAAGAGCAATAATTAAAAAAAAAAAAAAGTTTCATTTATCTAATTTTTGACAACTGTCAACAAACATTAAATGAACAAATCAAGTTTCTGCAAAGAAGCCAAGTTCGGAAATGTCATTAAAGACTATTAAATTAGTCACCCAAAACTGAAATCCTTGTTATTTTATCACCCTAATGTTGTTCCAAACCTGTAGGAATTCATTGCTCCTGTTGAACACAAAATGTATTTTGAATAATGTTGGTAACATGGTAACTAATGATAGTTTCTGGTCGTCATTGGCTTCCATAGTATATTGTTCCTCATACTGTGGAAGTCAATAGGGACCTTCAGCTGTTTGGTTACTAACATTATTAAAAATATTTGGAGTTCAACAAAAAAAAAGAAACTTGTACATATTTGGAAAAACTTCAGGGTGAATAAATTGACAATTAATTTTTTTCAGTCAACTATCCCTGTAATATATCATGTCAGTTTACCCCATTTTTTTCTACCTCTTTTTGCCCATGTGCAGTCAACAATTATGGTGCTGCGCAATATGGTGGGCCCAGAGGACATTGACGATGACCTGGAAGGTGAAGTGATGGAGGAATGTGGGAAGTATGGTGCTGTTAATCGGGTTATCATATACCAGGAACGACAGGGTGAGGATGACGATGCTGAGATAATAGTGAAGATCTTTGTGGAGTTCTCTGATGCTGATGAAATGAACAAGGCCATCCAAGCTCTCAACAACCGCTGGTTTGCAGGTCGCAAGGTTGTGGCCGAGTTTTATGATCAAGAGCGTTTTAATAACAGTGACCTCTCCGCATAAGACTGTCCTGAAATAGCCACTGGTCTTGTCTCTTGGCACTCAAACTCACTCAGCTTTCATCACTGCTGCTTGAGATCCGGGCCTCTTTGAAACTTGTAATTATTTTTTTATTGATGTTGCTCGTAATAATATTATTGGAAAAATCCCAATGGTGGGATTTAGTTTAGGACAATAAAACATCCTCCTCACACATTTACTTTGTCACCTACTGTGAAAGATTTACTGTTCTTTTTTTTTTTTATTATCATTATTATTTGCAGGGTTTTGTTTTGTAATTTTGAAGAAAAATAAATTTTCACCTTTCCCATCCTACTTTTTTTTACAAATGGCAACTTTTTCTCCACTGACATTGTGTTCAGACCCTAAACATTGTGTTGGTGACATTGGTTCTGGCTTTACCAAAACAATAAATTTCTCTAACATGCAGTGTTCTCCCAGTCTTTAATATGGGTGGTTGGATGAGGCTTAAGGCACTTCCCTGATGTACGTCATACACCATTATATGCACAGTAGAACATAAAAGTTTAACTAGAAATAATTGCTGGTGATTTAATAGCAGGAAATGTTTGGACTTTAGCATTTTCTGCACAAAATTAGCATTTGCCTTTTTGTGTACCAAATTATGAAATTAAAACGAAGTAAACAGATACTATGTAGAGTATCACTTATCAAACTAGGATAAACGTTTTGACCAAGGGTTGAAACATGCTAAAGTGCATGTTTTTAGCATGTTAATGCTTCTATTAAAAACCCTGTATGCTTTTGTGTTTAGTGGGGATATTTCTCATCCCTGGCTGTTTTCTTGAGATGAGTGTAAGATTAAATCCTTATAATTCAGAGTTCCTCTGCTCTAGAATGTTCAAAGTGTTAAAAGCCAACCCAGGCGGCTGCTTGGTCATAACTCATTTACATACAATGCTTTCAAAGTGTAGTGTTACATACAGCGTGTGTTAGTGTATTACTGCACCAAATGGTAAGACTTAAGGACCTTTTTAAGTGAGAAATCTGTAAATTAAACGTCAATATTTTAGGTAAGAATAATTGGACAAATATACAATTACACCCTAACAACCACAGCAGCTCTTGTGCAACTACATAGCACTCAATCAATCCCAAAACCTTCAACTCGGAGCTTTAGAAATGTATTTAAAGGTAAAATGGCTTCAAACTTAACAGGTTTTATGAAAGTGTTTCACACTTAAAAAACTGCTTCAAAATCTATACACCTAGATATATAACCTTTTGACGTAAAGCTATTAAGTTATATTTAAGTAGAAAAGGAAAGCCTTACAGAGTTTAAAAAGTCTGATGGTTAATTAAAATATTATAATCAAGAGTACATATCAGAATCTTGAATCATTTGGGACACAAAATTATTATTTTCAATAAATCAGCAGTCAGCACTTCAGGTTTCTGCTAAAGATTAAAGAGTTTGGTCACAGCAGCATGGTCTCACACGCAGCAGAAATACTAAAGGAACTACTGGAGCCAACTTGTGGGCGCTTTGAATAGTTTTGGGACAATGAGGGGGCAAAAGTTCAAGTCAAAAGGTCTCAGAACCACACACACACACCAAAGTAGATTTATGTGGTAATACAAAAACAGGTCCAACCACACGGTCTTTTCCGCGGGGCGGCGCACGTGCATTAGCGGCCCTTGATCGCTCCTCTCCTCTCCTCCTCCAGACTCCTAGAGGTCGCCATCCGGATGAGTCTCTCGCTGCTGGGTGCCGTGAGAGAAGAGCTCAGAGAGACTCACAACACTGAGGCGGAGCTGGGACTGGATCCGCTCCTGAAGCCTGACTTCACTCGGGACACCCTCCACACACTCACCTACAGGAGCAGATCAAGTCCAGGAGGAGCGTCGAGCGCGTCCCAGGATTGACAACCTGTATGAGGAGGACAGAGGGGCTGGTGACGGATCAGTCCGGACTCGATATCAGGACGGGCGGTAGGGGAGCACAGCCGGCGGAGTTTATCTGGAGCGGCGGAGATCAACCCCCCCATCCCCAATACACAAACACACACACACACCCGGCCTGCTGCAGCCTGTTGCTGCTGTGTATGTGATCTTATCATAACAGCCGCTCGCATATCTCACACATCTCAGCGACTCACGCGTCTGTAAGTAGTTTCGAGTTGTTTTGTCTTTGTTTAGAGGCGGGCTGGTGTGTTTTGTTTTGACTGTTAGCGCTCTGCAGCTGGCTAATCAGTTGACGTTAGCTGTAGCATACTCTCGTGTGTACAGCAGCCTCACGGACAAGATGTAGTTTGATTATTAGACCTCATTTTATTATTACAAGACAAAACATGTGAGATAAAAGGGCGCGAGACATGAACCAACGGGTCTGGCATATTTAATCTCCGCTTCCTCTCCATGCTAACACAGAGTCACTCATTCCGTGCGACATAATCCCGTGTATTTCGACGAGGAGCTGTTTAAATTACACTGCAAAACTGTGCACGGCACATAAAATGTGTGTTTTATTGACTTCACTCGGCTTATCTTGAACCAAACTGTGAATCTGCTGGGTAACTCGGCCTTTGTATAAGGAGATATTAAATGGGAGGCTGACTGGATTGATCCTCCGGATGTCCCGTGCTGTCACTGGAGTAAGTGGACATTTGCAGGAGAACCGTTCCCACAGGGGCTTTTATTTGACTGGTTTTGGTGGATAGAGGCCGGGGAGCTATACGAGCCAGGACCAGCCTGTACACCGTCGTTTGGCTGCTTGAGTGAGTCCCCGATGCGGAGGGGCTGAGTGCTCCGGGACATGCTGAAGTGTATCCCGCTGTGGCGGTGTAACCGTCACGTTGAGTCCGTGGATAAGCGGCACTGCTCGCTCACTGCGGTGCCCGACGAGATCTACCGCTACAACCGCAGTCTGGAGGAGCTGCTCCTGGACGCCAACCAGCTGAGAGAGCTGCCCAAGGTAACACACGGCTGTTTACACTCATGTGCGGCTTCGTGCATTATCTCTGCTTGCCATCTTCAATTGTGAATTATGCATAGAGCTGAAGCTGTTGTGACATTGTCACATGCATGTGGTTAACCGTGGCTCTCGTTTCAAGGTTTCCCACGGTCTTACAAAGCTTGAAATATCAGGGAAATTTAAGTCACTTTTAGTTGTAAAATTTGTCATGGGCTAGGAGTTTCCTCTTTTGGATTCTCTTGGTGTATCTGTGGGTGCAGTCTCTGTAGAGTTATTTAGGGGAAGACACCACCAGTGAATAGCTTAAATTTTGAAATAAAAAATATCATAATACTTAAAGGTATTGCAGGTATTGGTATTGCAGAGGGGGATATTGTCAACGGCCAGAAAAAAAGACATTTCACCATTTTTAGGAATAAAATGTTATAGAAATCAGGTGAGTGATGTATTTACAAAGCCCACTGTAAAAAAAAACAACAAAAAAAACACCTTTGATTGGAAAAAACTGGAAAGTTTTCTGTATGTGCTACTGTTAGTGCAACTGCACCTTGTCATGAGGGGAAAAATGTAATTTTGAGAAAACAGCCATTAGACATATATATTGTAATTGAAATCTAAAGATATAGATTACAAATATATAAAGATTACAAATACATAAAGTGCATTAAATGAAATGAAATGCTAAAATGTGTTTTACATGTTTTCCTTTCACTTGTCTGACAGAAAACATGGTATGGACACAAAATTGACCAGAGCATGATAAAAAAACATGGGTTTTGTCTGTAGGTCTTTTTATTTCGTTATCTAGTAATCTGAGCATTTGGAAAAGTAATTGGAAGAGTAATGGCAATTTCTTGTTCAAAAGTTGTGGGAATTATTCTGTGCTAAGGTTGAAATAAGTCTATAGTACGTATTCATGGAGTATTTGATGCCTTGTTGCAAGCATATGCTCTGCCCCACACTTAAAAAAAGTGAAAAAATGGCAAAATAGGCTGCTGTCTAAAACTGTCAGTCTAGCCTCCTTCGGGGGCACTTTAGCACATTCCACGTCTGATTCACTAACGATGCTAAAAGCTGATTGCTTTGTCCTATTAATTTGGATTTCCTCTGTGTTCTGTTAATGTGTTTGTATGAGAGAAAGAGATGCTGTTGACTTGGCTGTGAATCAAGTCCAGTAGTCTCTACATACAAACACACAAAGAAGTATTTAAATTTTTTTACCTTGAGCATTTACATCCGCTCATAAGAATCACGAGAGACTGTTGGTGGGTCGCCAAAGCTAGCGTTCCCTAAAGTACACTGATAGCAAAATAAGCAAATATGCTTGACTCAACATTAAAACTACTGTAAGCCATTGACAGCTATCGTCCAGTCATATGAAGAGCTCTTCTGTATAATGCCAGGACTGTTGGCATAGCCTCATTGGCAGGAGACTCAATCTGTGTTAGTCCGTCTACAGTCAGCATCACTAACAGGGTCAGACAGGATGGTACAGGATTCCCTGACCTTGATGTGGAATAGCTGATCCGAGCAGACAGATCAGGCCCAGAGCTCGGAGGTCTGCGTATGTGTGTGTATACTTTGTGCAGACAGTTGACATATAGCTTCTCCTCAGCCCTGTGGCAGAGAGAAAGAGTGAAAGAGAAACAAAAATTCAGGCAGCTCAGGTCTGGAGCATCAGAAGCGATTGACTGATGTGTCTCATACAGAAGTTTAGGGAGAGCATTGGCAAATGTCCGATATATGCATAATAATACAGATTTTTAAAATATAATTTAATAGTAGATTGGCTGCACACACAATTGCTTAATTTAAATGAACACTTTAAACACTTGATTGGCATTAGTTACAACACATTTACTCAAAGTTCACAGAAAATTTGTTACACAATTTAAATTTATTGGTATCAGTAGATATTAATAGAAAAAGAGAAATTACTGTAGCTCAACTGGTAGGGCACTGCATTATCAAGCGCAAGGTTGGGGGTTCGATTCCCTGGGAACACATGATCGGTAAAAATTGATAGCCTGAATCTAGGGCTGTAGCTATCGAATATTTTAGTAATCGAGTATTCTACCAAAAAATCCCATCGATTAATCGAGTAATCGGATAAAATGTGTTTTTGCTCAATTAAAGTGCAATATTAATTATGCTAGAGAAAATAAGACTCCTGGGTCTCTTAAAATGAACAACTAAGTTTCCTTTTTTTAGAATTTTTTATTTTTATTTTTTAAATGCATAGAATGCAATGTGTACATAAAATAATCATTTAATTATTATCCATTGTTTCTCTGTCTGTACTTGTACTGTGAACAATGACAATAAAGTTGACAGATGAATTAAGTGCATTTAAGTGCCATTCAGTTGGGGTTTTAAATAAAGCATTTTCTGACATTAAACATTAAACACATAAAACATTAATTTAATTTATCTTTTAATTATTGAAAATTAACTTTTTGATAAACAAAGGGGATTTACTATTAAAAATAAAACATGGAAGAAATGTTGTGAGATTAAACCTTAAAAAAAATGTTTGATTTTAATTTTTTTTAGTAGTAGTATGTACATTCTGCCGAACAATAGTCTTTAACCGGATTTTTATTTTGACGTGTTGGTGTACCTTTACAGTTCTGTGTATGTGATGTGACGCTAGTTTTACTCAAATCAAACGGTCAAATGCTCATGAAGTGACTGTCAGAGCAGTTCTGGATATGTTGTTCATGTGTTCATGTCCTTATTTAGAGAGACAGCAGACGCTGAAATCACCGCGAGCGTCACGCGCGCTTCAGTGTTTGTGATAAAGGAAGTCGCGCTTCTGCTCCATTCATTAACAGAGACACGCAGAACATACAGACTTCATATTTAAACAGACTGTTCCGGCTTAATATTTACAGATATTCGTCCATATCGTGATTTGATGTGAGTGCAATGACCTATTTTTGATTAATTCATTCAAAATTTGGCATATTCCGTGCCATTCTGCATTAAACTGTAAATTCCGTTTTTATGACTGGATTCCACGTTTTCTGCATGGCGGAAATCATAGGGCCCTAGTTGTGGTATGCCAGCTCTATCTTGCAATGGACACACGCCACGACGTTATATTATAATGTTGTGACACCCCAACTCACTTGTAGCTTTCAAAGAGGTTGATTTTTTTTCCTCAATATTTGCCTCTATATATTAGATTTTTTTTTACATTAACTTGTTCCAGTTTCGCAGTAGTGCTCCATTACACATTTACTGTAACGCTAAGAAGGAAGGTCTCTTTTTGAGAAGGCCATATGGTGACTCCATGTGTCTCTACTCCGCCATGTGCTTTGAGATGGGCTTTAAGCTGCTTACAGCTCCTTCTCTCCCAGAATCACCCTGGACGCTCTGCTGCACTCATTCCTGTTGTGATGCTCCCTCAGTATAGCTTCAGATGTCTTTCCTGCTTTTCAGCATGGTTAATGTCTGCATCTTTAGCTCCATGTACGTGGTCATGGTGCAGGATCTGGGATTAGCACTGTGTACCCGGACTCACGTAATGCTTCTCAGGCCATGATCTTTTGCAGTCGGGTGTGAGCCGATGTCAAGTGTTTCAGTATGTTGGGCTGAAGACAGCTCCATGTAAAAACTTCTGCTTGTATAGACGGGGTCAAATGTGTGGCCTGGCACCGTACTTTAAGCTGAACAGATGGAGGTTTAGGTGCTCTTGTTCACGACATGTCCCCAACTGAAAGGCTTATGTTCACTTTAATGCTTGGATATGTATAGTTCAAAAAAGCACCTTTATAGAAAGTCCAAAAATAGAAACGTTTGAGAGTTTAATGCAGGGCACAAAGCAGGAGTAAGTGTAAGAAATTACCTCTCAGACAAAATGATGAGCAGCAGAATACTTCCGGATCAAGTGTTTTGCCAATTCAGTTTTAATATGAGCACCTTTGTGGCTCACAAAAGAGCCTTTTCCAGGAGTTGGTTTTCATGAGAAAACATGTCGCTAAACAGTCTGGGAACCGAAGCCCCTGTGTTTCCACTGAAACTGTTGGCTAAAGCCATCAGCATTTGAGGAATTCCCAATCACACCCTCTGAAAAAAATCAATGTGAAACTTCCACCGTGTTTAGTCATTATGCAATCCCTAATCCTCACTGTTCCTGTCCTATTGTGTGACAGTCGAGCACTCGCCTCGTCACGGTAAATTCCTCACTTCGGAGATGTTGAGCTCTAACTGGATTAACCCAGAATGCCTTCATCCACATTCACAAAGCACAGAAATGGCATTAGCTGTAGTCTCCTCATTAACCAGTGTATCAGACACGCATACGTCTGTGGTCTAGGAGGTTCATGGGGAAGCTTTCGGAAATCTGTATGTATCCCCTGTAGGGTTTGGGAGGGAGAAATGCTCCTTGGCTTTGACAGTGTTGGAAGATCTTGTGACTGGTTACACTGTAAACTCTTTCTGCTAATCTGACGTCTCCCACACAGCTGCACGTATTAAATGTCCACACTTATTATTTCTGCTTTGTCGGCATTGTCCACCTTTATCAGCCGTGATTCGTATGACAACTGTGAAGAAAGAGAAGGAAATGTTTATTATGCAGCTGGAGTTGTGAGTTTTGAATGGGCAGAAAGCTAGCTGTATGTTTTATTTGATTTTAAGCCTTTCCTCCGTTCTTATTGGCACGAGCTGCGCAAATCCACGTTCATTATCTATTGATTCCGGCATTGAACACGGGTCGGGGACCTAGTAACATTGCCGGGTTCGACCCTGGACGAGCGCTGTGTGAACAAAAGCCAGATCTAATGCCATGTCGAAGTGATGACGCGCGTTATCGCGCGACTCTTTTACTGGCTGTTTTGAAGAAACATCAACGTTCGCGACAAAAAAATATGTGCAAACTGTAATGAAGCAGAGATCAGTTAGTTCCTCACTTTCCGCGCTGACGCCGAGATCGTTCCCTTGCTTCAGTGAAAGTATAACGTGCTTAGCATTTTCGAATCGTACATTACACGTCACGCCCTGATGTCACGTGTCGTTACGTGATCTTTACAGGTTGCGTGTGAAAGCATGCACATATCCCGGATAATCACTGGCAGTGTGAAAGTGCAAAATCTAGCGACCCGGGAACAATTGCCGGAACACTTTGCCCATGTATTTGCCGGAATGGCAGTGTGAAAGGGGCTTAAGTAAGGGCTTCCCCCAAGGTCCACAAAACTGGGCCAGCAGTCCACATAAATCACAGCTGCCATTGTGTGTGCTGTAGTAAACCTACCCTCATCCCTCATCCCTGTCCTCCTTCTCGCCTGTTTTCTCATGCTGCTGAGACTGCAGAGGACTTTGAGATCACACTGTGCTGAGCCTCTTTCATACAGTCTTTTCTCTTGTTCTATTCAGAATTCTCCTTCAAATTTATTATAACACCACAGCATAAAGTTTAAGATTAAGATTTTTAGTTTTAGTTTTAATTAAAATTATTCCTCTGCGTGTGTGTATATTTTGAACTCTACTGTTCAATTTTTTTTTTTTGAAAAGTCAAAAACTGAAACCACTCACACATCATCAACACATCTGATCTCACAGGCAATTTCCCAATTTCATTCAAGCAGGCTCGGGTAACCACACGGCTCAAAAAACCTACATTAAACACTTCACTTACAGATAGCTACAGACCTGTCTCTCTCCTTCCTTTCATAGCAAAAAACCAGGAATCATTATTTCTTACAGAGAACAACCATCTGGATCCTAACCAGTCAGGCTCCAGGAGTGGCCATTCAACTGAGACCGAGCTCCTGTCACTCTGGGGATTTCAAAAGCTGATCACAAATCATCAGTGCTTATTTTGCTGGATCTGTCTGCTGCTTTTAACATGGTGAATCATCAGATCCTCCTGTCTACCCTCTCATCACTGGGCATCACAGGGATCCCACTTCGCTGGTTTAAATCCTATCTTACTGGTTGGACTTTCAGGGAGGCCTGGGGTGGGGATGTATCCAAAGCAAATCAACTGGTCACTAAGGTTCCTCAGGGATCAGTTCTTGGACCCCTCCCCTTTCCATAAACACTACATCACAATAATAATAATAATAATAATAATAATAATAATAATAATAATAATAATTCATTACATTTATATAGCGCTTTTCTTGGCACTCAAAGCGCTTACATTGTCAGGGGGTATCTCCTCATCCACCACCAGTGTGCAGCATCCACCTGGATGATGCGACGGCAGCCATAGTGGTGGAGAGGAGACAAGAGTGATAAAGCCAATCAGCAGATATGGGGATGATTGGGAGGCCATGATGGTCAGAGGCCAATGGGCGAATTTAGCCAGGATGCTGAGGTCACACCTCTACTCTTTTCGAAAGACATCCTGCAATTTTTAATGACCACAGAGAGTCAGGACCTCGGTTTAATGTTTCATCCAAAGGACTATGCTTGTTGACAGTATAGTGTCCCCATCACTTGGGCACTAGGACCCACACAGACCTCAGGGTGAGCACCCCAGCCTCACTAGCACCTCTTCCAGCAGCAACCTAGTTTTCTCAGGAGGTCTCCCATCCAGGTATTGACCAGGCTCAGGTTTGAAACTGGTCTTGGGCTCCAGGGTGATATGACTGCCGGAACTGGGACCCATCATACAGGCACATGGTTTTTCCTACCATTGCTATGGTATCTCTCTTTCAACCAGAGGATCCAACAGTAGCTGCACGAATCTCAGGCTGCCTGGCAGACAGCTCGGCTTGGATGAAAGAACATCACCTACACCTCAACCTGGCAAAGACTGAGCTTCTTGTCTTAATGGCCACTCCAAATCTACCGAAAGACTTTGGTCAGAAATCTTGGTGTAATCTTTGATGACCAGCTGACTTTCAAAGTCTACATTGCAAAAACTGCTAGATCTTGCAGGTTTGCATTGCATAACATCAGAAAGATCATGCTTCCATTATGCACAATCAAGCCTTTACAAATGATTCCGAATGCGGCAGCACGACTGGAATTTAACAAGCCCAAAAGAGCCCATGTCACACACTTCTCTTTTTCCCCCTGCACTGGATACTGGTTACGGCTCGCAACAAGTTCAAGACACTAATGCTTGTATATAGGACAGCCTCAGGCTCAGCAACCACTCTTACGAATCTAAATCCCCTTCAGAAGTCTGAGATCTCACTAGTGGAGCAAAACCTGGTGGTACCATTACAAAGAGAAAACAAAATCACTTTCCAGAACATTTACGTTTACCGTTACTGGCTGTTGGAATGATCTTCCAACCCCTTTCCAGAATGCTAATACCCTGGCATTTTTCAAGCGACATCTGAAAAACTAACTACTTTCATCACTATCTGACTTCATTCTAATTATATTCTCTTCTCTGTCTAGCTTGTATTATTTGAACAATGCTTGAAACTTGGTATGACGAGCACTTACAGTGTCTATTTGCCTCTTTAAAATTATTTGCTTGATGTCATCCCCAAATGTAAGTTGCTTTGGAAAAAACATCTGCGAAATGAATGAATGTAAATGTAAGTCTCTTATGCTCACCTTTTATTTGATCAAAATATGCTCCTTAACAGTCAACTAACCGTTAGTCAACTAGAAGAGGCTTGGTCAACTAAACATTGCATTAGTTTGTTAGTCAAAGGAAAAAAGAATTCCACAAGAAGTGGAGAAGTCACACAATCAGTGGCGGAAAGTTTGTTAACATGGATGGCCTGGCTGACCACGTAAATATGTCAGGAAGAAAATCAAAATTGTTGGATCATTTTGAAATATAGGATGGCCCCAAAAAGTAATAGTAGTACAGTAGTACTAAAAGTATTACAGTAAGTACTAGTCAAACATTATTCCCTTGACATTGCTGCTTGTTTTAACTTTAAGGCTAACTTAGATAACTGTGCATTATTACATTGCATTATTAAAATATTAGTGGAGAGTGTGGAAGTTAAATCATACTGACATGTTTATCTTAACATGCATTTCTTCATTGCACTCCATCCATTCCACTTCCATGCCATCAGAGCTCATTTTCTCTAAAGGTGGTCACACCGCAGATGAGAAGCACAGGGCTGTGCTACGTTTAGGATGACTCTGTGGACACTTCAACTGGCGTCACCTGTGTGTACACTTAGTGTTGTCACAGTACCAAAATTTCAGCATTCGGTAACCATACCAGTGAAAATCCCAAAAACACAAAAATATGCTAAAAAAAAAAATATATATATATATATATATATATATCTTTTTATCACTAAAAATAAAACCAATGCCATTCTTTATACTTTATTTACAATTGTGTTTAAAGTTTATCGACAAGTAATATAATTATGAAAACCGTAAACAAGTTTCACCCGGTTTAATTTGTCTTTTAATTAATTAAATTTAAAAAAAAATTTTTTTTGTAAATAAAAGGGATTTGTAATTAAAATTAAAACATTAAATATTGTGTGATTTATTTATTAATTTTTTCAACAGTAGTAGCAGTATCACATACATTCTACTAAATAATTGTAATATTTCTAGCACAATGCCTTTATGTAAAAATGAACTTTTATTTTGATGGGTTACCGTGAATACCTTTAAATTGACACTGGTTTTACTCAAATGAAAGTGTAAAATGCTTGTGAAGTGACTAAGAACAGTTCTGGTGATGTTGTTTATGTCCTCATTAAGACAGGAGATGCGGATTACTGCAAGCCTCACGCGCTTCAGTCTATGTAGTAAACAAACACGCACGTTTCTGCCATTCATTCATTCACACAGAGACGCGCAGAACTGATTTGATTTGATTAATTTATGCTAACTTTGACAAATTCCGTGACTGTCCATATTAAAATGTAAGTTTCATTTTCATGTCTGGATTTTGATATTCCGTCCACGTTTTCTGCTTCATGGAAATCAAAGCGCTGTATGTGTCAAGAACCGTGTTGACCGGGTCCTTGGTACCACCTGTACTTCAACAAACCTGGTGCTGTGACATTTTCATTTTTTTTTAGGACCGACTTGGTACTGAAGTACTGGGTTTTTTGACAACACTATGTACACTCATGAAAACAGTGTATTCAAATTTTAAAGATATGGCATGTCTTGTCCATTGTGCTATACTGTGAGCAAGACATGAGCTCATTTCTACCCAGCAACTTGGACAAACCGGTGTTCCTTTCTCATAATATGAGAAAAATAAGATCGGAGGGAAAAAACAATAGAGACGTTCAGTGAAAGTCATTTTTGAAGTATTTCAGTTTGGTGTTTGTTTTTATATAATTTATAGATTATATTATTTATTTTGTTTAGGAACTTTTGACTGAAACTGATTTTTCATTCTTTCGGTCATTCGAGCCTTGGCCTGATTATGTTTGCATTTTAAGATGATATTTTTCTTAAATGTTTCAATTTGCTCTAGATTGTTTTTATTTATATTTTGGTCCTATGTTAAAAAAAATTAAGGAAAGGCTGTTTTATTTTTGGCTATTTTATTTTGTTATAAAACATGTTTCAGTGAGTGATTTGGACACATGATGCTGATACTACGTGCTAGTGGTCTTTTCTCTGTACAGTTTGCTTGTTCTTGTTGGTGACTCATGCAACACACAGAAGCTGTATAGCAAATCCCCACAGACTCATGTTTCCATGGCCACAGGATGCAAGGCGAGCCCACGTGGAGAGCACACTGCGGTTGCTACGTGGACATGAAGTATCTCTGACTCCTACATTTTCTCTTTGTTGGATGTTAGATGCGTTTAAATATCAACTTACTATGATCTCTTACTTTACATGACAAATAAATAACTTTAAGTGGCCACTATATCTTTTTTTTTTCTTTTCAAGTGTTGAGCTTTTGTCACGTGAAAGTGCTTTATCGATTTACTGCAGTGAAAAGCAAAGTTACAAAGGTCTCTCAGTCAAGACAGGAAGGAAGTTCATCAGCTATGCACTTTCATGTTTTGTCGTTTCATCTCATTGGTGGTCAAGCACTCTGAATGATAACTCCTCTTGTGGCTTTGAAGGTTGATTGACCTGAACACTAGTCCAGTTCAAGAGAAAGAGCTTTTAAAATGGCACCTAAATAAATGATGACTGGCAGCTGGCAGCGTTGGACAACTGCTGAGATACTCATTGTGCTGAGGTCATTTCAGATTTGCCTGTTCATAAATTTTGTTATAATGAAAATACAATTCTGTTCACTATGCATGATCTATATATCAGTATTATATTGGTTGCTTTTGTTGTCATATATCACTCGTTAAATTTAAGCTTTAAAACCCCAATAATAATTTCATAAAGATAGAAGTAAGTGCACATAGGACATCCAAGGATATTTAACAAAACCAAATGTTTAATTTGTTACTGTCATTTAATAGATGGTTCTGGAGGTACATGAATAGCTAATTTGGGGCTGGAGTGAAGGCTCTCCACCTGGGACTGAACCTGCGATCTTTGTGTTCTGCCAGTCTGTAAAAGGGGTGGTCTAAAGCGGTTTCATGCGTTGTTATTGAGCGCATTTACATGCAAGATCTAAGCCGATTATGCTTAATAAGCTGAAAACACACTTGGTCATGTAAACATGGTAACCCATTTTATTTAATCAGAGTCAGGTTATAAACAGCGTAAGCATAAACCAGTTGCAACAGGCAGTTTTTTTGCATTTTATTCTGATTTTGCACGGCATGTAAATACAGTAACCCGCTTTCCTGTGGGCTTATTGAAGTGTGCATGTGTGATACGTGACAGGAACACATTGTTAGTGCAGATTTAAGCACATCTAGACACAGCATACGTCTCACAGTAATAAATAATACATATAGACGGTTTCATCGGACGCACGCGCCTGGACCTAAGTTAACTTCCGGTCTGTGTTGTGTATATCGGTCTGGCTGCGGTGCCATCTACAAACGCAGTTAAAGCCAAGGTGATGAGTAGACTGAAGTTGGGCTCAGGTGGTTGTGCTGTGGGATGTGTTTCCCATACATTTATTTATTTTTGGAGACTCGCCACAATTTTAAAACTGATCGATTTTCAAAAAGGCTTCGTTAAATAAACATGAGTAACGTAACGTTACGTAACGTACTGCACGTTTAATAATAATAATTCCTTACATTTATGTTTAAATATCAAAACGAGGCACGGGTGTTTTTATATCTCTGTATTTCCGTCTATAGACGGTTTCAACGGCAACAACATAAACAAAAGTTTACTGCGCATGCACGCTTTTGTGGCCCTAACTTAACTTCGGTAGACTTCCAAATAGAATCAATAACAACAGCCAAGTTCCTCTAGAGTAGACATTTTTTTGATAACAAACAAAATATGTTTGCTGCGTAAATCAGGTGGACTTAATAAAAATGCTAATTAATTATTTGCAGAAGGTGCAAAAGCAGAGCTGGTACGCTCACACACGGTGTTATCAGGCATATAACATGCAAGTCTTCCTTTAGAAATAGTGATAAAAACACCCGTGCCTCATTTTGATATTTAAACATATAAATGTAATTATTATTAAACGTGCAGTACGTAACGTTACTCATGTTTATTCAATGAAGCCTTTTTGAAAATCGATCAGTTTTTAAAATCGTGGCGAGTCTCAAAAAATAAATAAATGTATGGGAAACACATCCCACAGCACAACCACCTGAGCCCAACTTCAGTCTACTCATCACCTTGACTTTAACTGCGATTGTAGAAGGCACTGCAGCCAGACCGATATACACAACACAGACCGGAAGTTAAAGGGGGGGGGTGAAATGCTCGTTTTCACTCAATCTCCTGTTAATCTTGAGTACCTATAGAGTAGTACTGCATCCTTCATAACTCCAAAAAGTCTTTAGTTTTATTATATTTATGAGAGAAATAAATTTGCTTAGCGGTTTTGGAAAATGACTAAGTTCCACTTTGTCGTCTTTTTTTTATTTTTTAAGCTGTACATGTGGAAAGTGCAGTTTGATGACAACATCGCATGTTGTTTACTTGATGTGCTTACGCGCCGATAGCTAAGTTAACAACACAGAGATATTTGAAGCAGTTTTACTCACCGCATGCGCTTCCAACACACGATCGTGACCCTTTTTCGTTGGGATTGCATCATCCTTAAGAAATAAACGATGTGCAAATCCGGCGTCGAACTGGGCCTTGTTTGTAAAACAAGCATCTTCGAAATGCAGGGAACAAACAAAAACACTTGCACAACTCCGTTCATGCTCTGTAAAAATAAACTCCATCCACTGGTCCCTTAATGCTGTTTTTTTTTTTGGTAATCTGTGCAGGGTTGTCTTGTCCTGGCAACCAAAAACACACTTCTTTTGTGACAATTCGCTCTCGCTCTGATCAGTGAAGTCTGTTGTGCTCTCAGTGCTGTGCTATACGGGAGCGCGCACTCTTCCGGCAGACGCGCCCTCAGGACCCATATAAGGAAATTCCGCTCCATCTAACGTCACACAGAGCCATACTCGAAAAAAACTTTCCGAAACTTGTGACAAACCGGAAGAGGTATTTTTGGAACAAAAATACTCCTTCAAACATACAACTTTAATTTTTGAAACTTTGTCCATGTTTAGCATGGGAATCCAACTCTTTAACAGTGTAAAAAACTCAGTATGCATGAAATAGCATTTCACCCCCCCTTTAACTTAGGTCCAGGCGCGTGCTACATCGCGCCTACCCGATGAAACCATCTATAGGAGTTGTAAGTTTCCAGAAATGTTGCAAGTTCACCATTATGCATAATTTAACATCACAACTGACAAATGTGTGGAATACTCTGAGTCAGATATGCAAATTGTTAAATTTTGACATCACTACAGGGAAATAACCTGATTTATTAATGAAGTCATGTAAACCCAGCTTACCTGTGTTGTCAGTTACTGGTGTGCATGTAAATGGGGAAAACTAGTTTTTTTAATAAGCTGATATTTTGTTATCTGCTTACTGTTGTTCATGTAAACGTGCTCATTTACACTGTTAAAATACACTGTTGGATTCTCATGCAATACAAAAATATATATATTTGGAAGTATTACAGTATTTTTACTAGTGATCGACCGATATTGATTTTTTTATAACCGATACCGATACCGATTATTTGCATGTTTATGTACCCGATAACCGATATGCAGAACCGATATTTATTTACTGTTATACTTCTGTTTCTGACAATTATTACAACACAAATGAGCTGAAAAAAAAACATTTTATTTATAACAATCACTCCTTCCTTGCATACAAAAAAACCTTTATATTTATACACAAATAAATAGAGGGGTCTGAGTCCAAAAAATTTAAGTGCACTGTGCAAGTGCAAGTGTCTTTGTTTTAAAATAAAAGCTTTGATGAGGTAAAAAAATAAAAACGGGTAAAAAAAAATAAAGCACAAAAATGATTCTAACATATTGGTGGGGGCGGGAGGGCTATTTAGGAGTGCATAGCTATTTAGTAGTGTAACTTAATACTCCCAGTTAAGCAGAACTAGGTTTTAGTGTAGAAAACAGAGTCTTTCAGCATTCTGCCCTGTAAGCCTGCTTCCTTCAAAAATTTCATGCAGTGGCCGTGCTTGAGGCTTCCTGGTCATCAACCCAGTCAGGTGCTGTGAAATATGAACAAACTTTTATCCCGAGACTATATAAAATTAAACAGCACTTGTCAGTTGGCATTTTATGATCTAGATTCAATCTAACGTTAGATCATGAAATGCCAACTGACAAAGTGCTGTTTAACTATAATTTAATCAACCGCGATCGCGCATGGAGATAATAAATAATTAATTTCCACAAAGCGGTATATGTATATGTGTATTAGCGAAATAATTGTTATGTAGTAAATGATAATATAATCTAGGGTGTTTAAACAAGATAATCTTGTCAAAAGTTTCATTCAGTGGCATTGCTTGAGGCTTCCTGATCATCCACACAGTCAGGTGCTGAGCAATATGAACGAACTTTTTTTCCCGAGACTATATAAAGTTAAACAGCACTTGTCAGTTGGCATTTTATGATCTAAATTTAATCTAATGTTTAATCATGAAATGCCAACTGACAAAGTGCTGTTTGATTATAACTTAATCAACCGCAATCGCGCATGGAGATAATAAATAATTAATTTCCACAAAGCGGTAGGCTATATTTATATGTGTATTAGCGAAATAATTGTTATGTAGTAAATGAAAATATAATCTAGGGTGTTTAAACAAGATAATCTTGTCAAAAGTTTCATTCAGTGGCCGTGCTTAAGCCTCCAGATCATCCGTCAGTTGCTAAGCAATATGAACGAACTTTCTCTTCTAGACTAATGGTGAGCAAATACAACAGATAGAGAATTAAATTCAACGCTTTTCAGAATCAGAATCAGAATGAGCTTTATTGCCAGGTATGTTTACACATAGCGTACGAGGAATTTGTTTTCGTGACAGAAGCTCCGCAGTACAACAGAATAACAGCGACAGAACATAAAACACATAATAAAAGAATAAAAAAAAACATTTTTTTTTATTTTCAACATGCACTCATTCATGTCTGTTTTATTTAATTCATGTAAAGATACGTCTTTATTGGGGCAGGACATGATGAATTACACTACGTGACTCAATGAGTTCGTCTCAATTGTTTAGAAACAAGCTGCATAAATTAACTATATCAGGAATTTATGTCTCAGATCTCATTTGTGCATGTCTGTTATGTTAAATAAAGTTGATTAATTAAAGCAAACCAAGTAGAACATATATTTACCTGTGCACTGAGTTGTTGTTGACTGATCTCCTCAGACACCCGGGCTGCAATGGCGGAAATCTCAAAACGGCCACAAGATGGCGCCGTAAATCGGCGAATCCGATATTACAAAACCGATACCCGATTATGGAAAAATGCTTAAATATCAGGAAAAATATCGGTAAACAGATACATCGGTCGATCACTAATTTTTACACACTTCCGGGTTTGAGGAGTTTTTTTCAATCATTGCTCTTCATGACATAATGAAGGGTGGAACTCCTTATATGGGCATGTCTCCCACACACACATCGACCAGAGCGAGAGCAAGAGCGCGCCCATCAACACGCTTCATTCAGCAGCACTGCTCGGGACTCGCTCCAAAAAGAAAAAAAGTGTTTTTGGTTATAAGGGAAAGATAATCTCGCCTGTTTTCGGAGAGAATCAGAAAACTGTATCCTTGTTTTATAAATATAATAAAACTAAACACTTTTTATTTATGAAGGATGCAATACTACTTTATAGATACTCAAGATTAACATGAGATTGGGTGAAACTGTGTGTGTTAGGTCACTTTAATTACTAAATGACCAGCACTTAACCTGTACATGTAGCTTTTGCTCAGAGATGGCGTTTGGCCTGAAACTTTGAGAAATTCCATATTTAGGGATACTTTGTGTCTTTGAAAATACTTTTCTATTATTTCTCACCAGTTAGGAATGTCTCCAGTTTCTGTTTAGCAACTGGACATATTTGTTAGAACATCACTCCTCATTTCATAACCTGCTGCTCTAAGGAACTTCACACAATCTAAGTTAAGACTGAATTCAGCACTGCAGTGAAGATACATTTTGAAGATACATAATGTTGTTTCTCTCAATAAATCTGTTTACACTAAGACCAGGCTTTCAGCAGAACACTTGAAGTTCAAAAACTGACAAATAAGTCTATATGTATTTGTTTCTTTTTTTCTTTGCGATGGAGGGCTGACCAGCTGATCAGAGTATATTTCTTCTATGTATGTTTATGTTCTTGAACCAACCAGGAAATCAAGTTTAACCAAGCATGGTGGCATTTACTAGCTGTTCCTCTGTTTCCTCTGCTCTAATCAAAAGTTTATTTCGTGTATCACAGTTTACCTAAAGTGGTACCAGTTTAACGGGCTCGAAAGAAGGACTGTTTTGTTTGTGCTTGTTCATTCATGTTTCTGCCTAAGTCTGTGTTTGTATCTGCAGCCTGTTTTCTCTGCGTATGACTCCTTCGATCACACAGTGCCCAAAAAAGACCAAACTTGCTTTTTTGTTTACCATAGGGTGTGTGTGAGAGTCAGTGCGTGAAGGCTCGGGCGCTGCTGATTTGTTGACGTGTATTTGTCTTGTTGATTCCTCTGTTTTGAGAGCGCTGTGGTGGACAGGAAGTGCGAATAATGGAGAGAGCCGAGGAATGTAGTGTTTTTGTTTTGCAGAGCCTCTCTAACCATCATGCTGCTGCTGAGACCAGAGGAAGCTTAGCCGGCTCAAATACATCTTTTACTCGTTCCCTTTCTCTGTCTAACAACATGGCCTAATCAGAGTAAATCTGCGCTTTTGTATTACCCAGATAAGAGACAGGTCATTTGATTAATTTGGACTATTGTCCAAAATCCTGCTCTGCATTAAACATGATACATTTTTTTTTCTGGTGTCATGCAGCAGTGACATGTTCAGTGTGGAAAGGAAAATTGCTTGATTTTGGAAACTTGCATTGTGTCTGGTTTGGACATGGTGTCCCACACATGTACACTGTTATTATGACGCCATGGTCCAGATTTGGCTCACATTTGTTGTGTGGATTTATAGTAGCCTAAGTGTTCAGCACAGCCTGAAATGTTTATCGTGCAGTTGATTTGACGCTTAAATCAACTGCAGCTTAAATCAATAATTCATTAAAAAAAAACTAACAAAAAAAGAAATTGAGTGGTCATCACCCTGAAGTTGTTCCAACCCTGTATGACTATCTTCTGTGGAATGTGAAGAGATAATTTTTTGAAGACTGTTGGTAACAGTTTTGATGACAATGGACTTCCATTGTATGGACAAAAAACACTGAGACATTTCAGAAAAATATAAATCATCTTGCATATTCCACAGAAAAAACTAAGTTATACAGGTTTGAAACAACATGACCAAACATTTTTGGATGGTCTACCCTTTTAATGCATTTATCTATTTAGTTTTATTTCAAATCCTTGGCTGTCCATTAGTGCTCGGTTAGCTTGACATGAGCTGTTAAGATTGTAACTGTTCAAGCTTATCGATGCATCAGATTAACTGGGACTCATCTGTTGAGGGGCACATTTTGGCTGAAGTTCTTCATGAAAAGAATGTGGTGTTTATAGTCGTGTGTGGTCTGTTGTATGCACTTCAAACAGTACTCATCACGCTTCAGCTCCTCCAGTATCTCTCTCGGTTGTAAGTGGAGGAGAACTTAAGTGGCTTCAGACTTAAGAGTCTGCTAAAGAAAGTTAAATCTCAGTATGTTCATACAGCACATGTGATGTCCCTCATGATTGTTTGTCTAAACTCATATTACAGCAGATTTGTTGAGTCCTTTTGTTGGTTGAGCCTCCAGCATGGCCTTTCAACCTCCATCTTTCAGGAAAAAGCAAATCAGTGTTGGTTAGGAAACATTTTTATTTATTGACTTCTTTTTGGAATAGTGAGGAAGTGTTTCTCACAATCTAAAAAATGTTTACTAAATACTATTACATCAGCTTTCAATCTATGTCTTTTAAAGTAATAAGACTATGGGAAGTATGGGGAACTGTGTGTATTTTTGTTTGGGTGTGTGTACGTGTGAAGATTGGTTTTGTTGACGTGACAGTTGAGGAAATGCAGATATGATATGATTGTACTGGAGGCTGCAGTGCCTGGCACACACCCAACTCTACACACATCTATTTCTAGGGAAGCATGGGAATGCTCAGCCTTTTCTCTTTTGTCATCTCCTAACCTGAGCGTAAATTATTAGGAAAAGACCAATAAAGAAAAATAATGTGTGTGTGTTGTGTTTGTGTTTCGCATTTGAATTTAAAGGGGTCATGACATGGTTTTTTTTATTTTATTATTATGGTCCCCTAGGTGCAATTATAGTATTACTATAGTAAAAAAAAAAAAAAAACTTGTAAAATGTAGTGAATTATGACATTTTCCCACCCTGTTTCTCATCCTTTGATTCAAACAGTCTGTTTTTGGGTTGTTTCCCCTTTAAGAGTTCAGTGTTAACGCCCACTCTTATGATTGGCTAACGACATTTGACGGAACATTTGTGGATTGAGCGTAACTGTTTAGTAGCGGGTGATGCATTCGAAGCGATGTCTCTTGCGATGATAAAACCTTATACGTGAGCCGGAATCAGATGAGGAATCAGAGGAAAATGAACCATCACCACAACAACGAAGACTGGATCAGCCCGTGTCCACAATGAAAGTGAAACTATTTTGAATTAATAAAAAAATTGTAACCCTAGACACTTGAAAACGGATTATTGTTGCATAATTATTCTATAGCTTAATATGCTAACAGTTTAACATTATTTACCTAATTTCAATGAAATGATGGGGTGTACCACGGACAAAAATGCATGCACAGGCCATATTTGAAGATGCAGCATTGATAAGGCAACATTTTTAATCTTCTATTACATGTAGGCCTACTAGAAAGGCAACATATTTTCAAGATTCTCTTATACAAATGTGTTTATATTAGCCAGTGATTAAAAGTAATATTGTAAATACCCTTAAATGACAATTCTACATTTTCCCTGACGTCAGGATCTTTCGACAGCGTATTCAAAGATGTTGTATGTCCACAGCCAGGAACAGCACATCTGCATGGCATTGTAATTTTCCTGTACACAGACCCCACTCGCTGTCCGTTGACTGAACACTTGTGAGGCGCGGGGCTCGACAACGATCCGAAAATGAGCGTAGTTGCCTTGTGCTGGAGGCGGTCATATGCAAATGGTTGGAACGTCACTTCGCACAGTGACGTCACTTCTCACCATGGATCCAGAACGAGCTGTATTTAGAGCTTGATTAAATAAATGGCTCGTTTATAATGGGGAGGACGTCTTAAGCTATGAAACTTGCAGGACGTTTTAATGGTACCTCTTATATTCCAAAAGATCAAGGCAAATTTGGTTTCTCATTTCATGACCCCTTTAAGTTAGAGTTCTTATTTTATAATATAATTAAATCATTTCAAATGATCCTGTGATGCTCCCCTTGGAGGTTTGGGCCCTTGGTTGAGATTATTGAGATTGTCTTCAGGTATGTTATTTGTGCTATACCTAAAATGTGTTGTTAAGGTTAGTAATAGTGTTAATTTCGTCGGACGAGATGAAATATGTTCGTCAACGACCTTTTTTTAATGACTAAGACGAGACGATGACAAGACTGTACCACTGTGCAAAAAACGCTGACTAAGACTAAATTAACATGCATTATTGTTGACGAAAAAAGACGTGACGAAAATGTTTTGTATAAAATAAAAAAAGTTAAAGATAAAATCTCTACTCATTTTCGTCTACAATCGTCTCTGCTTTTTCATCAGCTGTTACGCTTTTAAAATATTCAGAACGAGTTTGCGGCTTCGCGCTGTTGCTCTAGTTACAGGTCTCATACTCCTGTTGCTACAACACGAAATTGCTGAACACTCAACACCCAAAGCGAACACAAGTGATGAGCCACGAAGGAAGAGGCTTGATATTTGTGTGTTATAGTTAGCAGCGGTCTGTTATCAAAAAAAATTTAATAGTGTGTGCGTTGAAAGAATTCGTCCACACGCCGCTCAAAAAAAATTTAAATCCTGAGCACAAATCCACCATGTAGGCAGGCATCAATAAAGTAAAAAAATGAATGTGAATGTGTCTCCTAAATCAGAAATTGAAAACCAGACACGTTTAACATTGCATTCAACAAAAATCATTCAATAAGTGTATGTTGTCAGGTAATTATGACATTTAACCAATGTTTGAGATGTGAATCACTTTCTTTTTACTGAAATGTTTATCAGTAATAATCTCAGTAATAATGTGTTATTTAAAAAAAAAAATGTTTTGACTAAAACTAGACTAAAATTAAAAGACTTTTAGTCGACTACAACTTGACTAAGATACCTTGAGTTTTCTTTTGACTAAAGCTTGACTAAAATGACGAGACTTTTAGTCGACTAAAACTTGACAAACAAAAAAAAAAAAATATGTGAATGACTAAAACTAACAAGGACATTTGGCACAAGACTAAGACTAAATTAAAAATAGGTGACAAAATTAACACTAGTTAGTAAATATGTTAAACAGACATAATTGAAGGAGTCATGTTTAATGAAGCCGGATCTAGTCTATGATTGGACTCTTTTCAGTTGGAACAGCTGACTTGTTTTGATCTCCTTGGAAGTTTACCAAGAATGTTCAGGAAACTTCTGGAATTCAAAGTGTCTGTGTTGTTCAGAAAGACCTGCCTGAGTGATCACTTAAAGCTGCAGTGTGTCATAAGACTGAAGAAATAATTTCAAGCGTTAAACACTTTAGTCCGCTTAAAATTGATCAATCCATTTTATTTTATTTTATTATTTTTTTTATCAGACATACAGATCTAGATATGTAGATGTGATTTGTAGTTGCTTCATCCAGCATCTTTGCAAATAAATGTGGCTACAATATATCTGATATTATACAGATATTTACTGCTTACAGTGTTTTAAAATGTGCAGTATTAAAAATCGATATTTAATTTTTAAAAATCACAATTATCATCAGTACTGGTGTATTGCAACTAGGGCAACTGTATCAAATTTCCTGTTGCGATTAATTGCTAATACTTTTATCACGGTATACAGTATTATAACGGTATTGAAATTTAGTTTTAAAAAAGTGGTCATAATACAATATAACAGGTTTAATAACTTTTTCCTTATAAACAAAAATAACTATACAATAAATCAATACAGAAAAATACATAAAGTTATAACTATAGACCAATAGGTATCACTTTACAATAAGATATATACAATTAGACTTTAGAGATTGAGAAAGCATTTTATTCCTGGAAAGAAATTGCAACAAAGTTTGGTGTTGATGAATCGGAGTTACAAAAAAGCGACATAGAGAAACATCCGAATCAAGATTTCCAATTCAAATAAATGTTTCGCCATACTGCTGCTGCTGTTAATCAAAAGTAATTCATGACGCCACATAAAATATAAAAAGGTGTAATATCCAGTTTAATAAAATAAATGAACACTAATAAAATAGTGACATGTGGCCAAGTTTGGTTATGGTTTTTTTTCCATATCATGCTAAAGTTTTCAGACTATGAGCCATTCACACTTACCATAAAGGACTGATTATCGAAATAGAATGGTTCTTTTGTACTGCAAACATGATGCTTGACTCTAAACTGTTTTGTAATCATTATTCTTTTGTCTATAATATTCTGACCATCGGTGCCCGGCTCACACCTAGATTGCCTACACTTCTTCATTTCATCGTTGTTTTGTTTAGAGGATACATGCGAGTGGTGTGACACGTTTACATTACTAATTTACATTAGGACTGCAGTCCACAAACGCTCACCATCAAACTTAATATAGGGACTCTATCTTGCTGGAGTTTAGTGCTGTTTCTAAATCACATTACTTTCTGCTAGGTGTCTGTTAGATCACAACACTGGAGTAGAGAGCAGCATAAATTGTTCTTCACACGCACAATAACTGAAATTGAAAACCTTTAAAAGGAAAGACTCTATCACAGATATAAAACACTATGCGTCAGTATCTCTTACCTTTGTGCTTTGAACTTTTTTACGTGGTGCGTTGCACACTGTGACTCCATGTTATACTCATTATTTTTGGAGTAACTTTTGCTGCTGAATTATCCACTAACCTAGTTTATAATAGTATTTTTGTCATAGATTATAATTATATATTTTTTAATTTGGTATTTTTCTACCTAATGAAGTTGTCCATATTTAGTAGATTGTGTTTAACACACAATAACAGTCATGATCAGGACAAAACACAGAGGTATAGGAATTCTACATTGATTAAAAAAACAAAAACACCTGTGCTACTGTTGGATCGGTATCAGCTGATACTCAGATAAAAAAATAATAATAAAAATTTCCATCACAGGTTTAATCTTAAGTTTCACAGAAGGTGGTATTAAAAAGTGTAACTTGTTCATATCTGTAGACACTATGTAGAAGTACTATCTGCTTCTGAACATGAATTCTGGGAATGTCGCTTGAGCCTGAGAGACTCGACCACATGATTGTTGGACAGGCCTACAAACACTCGCTTTCACAATGAGGCTTTGTGCTTAACTGCGTTCTAGCTGCCGTTTCAGGACCGATTATACCGTTGTCAGTTTGCTGTTTTTCTAACTTTTTCTGTCTTTTATCCCTCTCCATCCTGTAAAAGTTGGCTACCACTGATCATGGGGATTGGAATGGTCACATGACTGAATGCCTTTCTTGTGTTGTGTTTCACAGATGGCAGATATGCAAAGACAAGACGTGCAGGTACAAACACATTTTTAGCAAACGTGGAATTGAGACAAGTTATTCTGGATTTGTCCATGAATATAGTATATCAGTGTTGTGAGTGTGTGTGTGTGTGCTCTTGTTTTTGTTACATATCAGATGTCAGGACACAACTCTGTATAATGACATGGGTATGACACAGGTATTACAAGGAGAAGGGGACTTATGAGGACAACCCATGTCCCCATTTTTCAAAACGCTTAAATCATACAGAATGAGTTTTTTTTTTTTTAAAGTAAAAATGCACAAAGTTTCCTGTGAGGGTTAGGTGTAGGGTTGGTGTAGGGCCATAGGATATACAGGTTGTACAGTATAAAAACCATTACGCCTATGGGATGTCCCCACTTTTCACAAAAACAAACGTGTGTGTGTGTGTGTGTGTGAGAGAGAGAGAGACGATAGACTGATGGCAATGGTAAAACTGTGTCGATCCTAATAGCAGAATGGAGCTTTGGCCGGAAACAGGAAGAACGCACACACAACTCTGAATAAAACATTGGATGAACAACAACAAGAAGTTTGTCTTTTATTTTTACTTGAAATGCTTGCACCTTATACAACACAAATTTGATTGTTGCAATAAACACTGTACTAAGGACCTCCACTGTATCTATGGTGTGATGTTGATTATTCTGGGGGGGAAAAAGTGTTTACAGTTATGAACTTACAATGTAAGTTTATTGGGCAAATAATAACTTAAATCTAATAACTCAAACTTCTAATAAAACGACAGAGATCTCTCTGGTAATGAATGCCAGATATCTCCACTTAACCCTTTCTTGCATTATTTTTCTTTCAATTATCTGTTTCACTCAGATGCATGGCACCATTGCGGAAGAAAATATGTTGCTATGTCTAATCACAACTTGAACATGATTATTCAGTTTTTCTGCAGATATGTGCCAATCGTGTTCCCTTTCAGAGAAGTTCACATTGGATAAACTCCCTATAGACTGCTTAATTTAAGATTTAAACAGAATGCATACTAATATTGGTGTAGGACTTATGACCTTCAGTTGTGCTGTGATGTGATAAAACAGGAAGCAGTGCATCAGGCACAACGTATGGTGTCTTTGGCATTTGTCCTGCTTTTTATTTGCAAATGTGCGTGGTTGGTTTTTCTTTTTTTTTCTTCTCAGCATCATTATATAATGTGAACATCTAGCAAACCCTTTAAAGTTGGAATGTTAAATTTTATTTTAAACTGGTTTCCAGAGCACTCCTGCTAACTTTTGTGTCCCATGTTTGGACAAATGGTTATCACTGCTTCAAACTC
Source organism: Carassius auratus (assembly GCF_003368295.1). Taxonomy (NCBI): domain Eukaryota; kingdom Metazoa; phylum Chordata; class Actinopteri; order Cypriniformes; family Cyprinidae; genus Carassius; species Carassius auratus. The sequence goes on from NC_039274.1 coordinate 14,672,424, forward strand.
ACAACATTCAGCAAGAAGCTGATGTCTCAATACATGTCTTATAGAGCAATATATGATTCTATGCTTCCTTTTCATTTCCATTGGAACCGACTGACGCAGTTTTGGTATCTGAACATTTTTAGATATGAGTATTGAATACGAGTGTCTTAGCTTACATTCGTCTTTTACATTAAACTCGAATAAGATAACTTTAAGATCACCGCTTTGCTTTAAAAACTTTACTGGAGATCCATCTGTACGTTCACCTGAGCTCTGCATCTTATTTGACTTTGGTTTGGAATGCAAATCAAATGGTTTGTTGTAGTTCAATCACAGAGGCACGTGTGGATGAGACTTACTATTCTCCTCCAGAACTGACTTCAGTGGTTTGGGAGTGACATCTCATTTTGCATCAGAACAGTCAGTATGAAGAGGAGGAACACTGAGTGATTTGTGCTTGCATTGCACACCCATTTCCTCTTGTTAATAGGCACTTGTATTGGCACAATCATGTATGACAAGAATCATTTGTGGAATCATATTCAGGAAAACTAGTCTTATCAAAGCACCTTCATTTTAAAAGGGGGGAGGGGGGTGAAATGCTCATTTTCACTCAATCTCCTGTTAATCTTGAGTACCTATAGAGTAGTACTGCATCCTTCATATCTCCAAAAAGTCTTTAGTTTTATTATATTTATAAGAGAAAGATAGTCTGTGCCGATTTTCTTTGGAAAAACACGAGAGGAGGATATGGAGGCGTGACGTGTGGGCGGAGCTAAAGAATCACGAGCGCGCGTAAGCTTTTGCGTTGAGAGCTTGAAGCGGTGACATTACCGTGAGGAAAAAAATAAAAACCATGGCTAACAAACCATGGCTAACAGTCAGATTCAGCCGTTTATTTATGAACCAGAATCAGATCCAGAGGCTGAAACTGAACAAGAGCAGCATCAGCAACGACTACAGCAGGACGTCTCTATGTGGTATGTATCGACAAACCAGAAGGAGTATTTTGGGAACAAAAATACTCCTTCAAACGTACAGCTTAATTTTTGAAACTTTGTCCATATTTAGCATGGGAATCCAACTCTTTAACAGTGTAAAAAAACTCAGTATGCATGAAATAGCATTTCACCCCCCCTTTAAGAAACACTTCATTTGAATTGATTGGATGTAGTCATCTACTTTCATAGTAAAAAGTAAATAAAAAAAATCAAGTGAACTTGAACCTTAATTCTGTGATCTTGCAGCTTACATTTGGCTCTTGTTAAGCTGCATGTGGCAGTTAAGATGCACTACTGTTCAAAAGTGTTAAGAAATATTTGATGTTTTAGGGAGTAATTTAATCAAAAGTGATTGAAATATATTATGTCTTTTTTAACTTTCTATGAATCAAAAATCCTGAAAATGTATCACAAAAATACTAAGCAGTTATTTAAAAATGGAATATAATTTTACAATATTTCTGTTTTACTGTATTTTTAAACAAAGGCAACCTTGGTGAACATAAGAGATTTGATTAAAAACAATTAAAACATTACCATACTTTTCAGTAATTTACATAATGCCTAGTCATCTAGAGGTCATTTCAAGTCTGGCTCCACCCCAAACTTCACTTCTGTCTCTCTCTCAGTAAATAGTGCACAGTCCTTCACCTCCCTGAGTAAATGATTGCTTTCCCATGATCATTCAGCAGTTAGTTGTGTTCAGAGAGGCTTGTCAGGTGGTTTCTCTGGCAATGGTTTCTACAATCCCTCTCTCTATACTTCTGAGTTTCTGTGGACCCTCATATATACCTCTCATTTCTAACCTACATGAGTTTTGAAGGGAATAGGAAGTCCAAGAAGAGAAACTGTTTACAGTCATGTCTACACACCGGAGTCTTCAGCTCTGATGTTGTGTAGAATGTCCAAATGTGGCATTGTTTAAATGGAAAGACTTGTGGCGGTCTCTGATCTTGAGCCGCTTCAGAAGATGATCAAATATTGATTATTTTTTGATACTTGCTGACTGACACACAGGTCCAAATTAGTTTAACTTTTGCAAATCCTCCAGAATGTACCCTCAAGTTGGCAGTCTGATAACAATATCCGTTGATTTGTGCATCACATGTATTCCATTTCAATTTTGAGCCTAAGGGCTATTAAAGTGATTAAAACTGAAGTTTAATTAAATTTTGCATAAAACTCTAACATGTTTAATCAGTTGGGTACTGGGTAATTAGTTATGACCCAGACTTTCCATTGTAAAATTTTCTGTAAACATTATACTTTGATTATTAAAACCATTGATTAGTCTCCGAGGTTAATTATCTCTTTTTTTTTTTTTATTGGTATTATTTTTTTTCAATCAAAACATCCTTGATATGAAGAGTGAGACGAGCTGTTTATATTGGAGAAATATCTGCAGGACAGAAATGCTGTACTCTGATCCAGACACTTGAGCAGTCGTGCCACGGGCCTCCTGTGGTACAATAGCACCAGTGACGGAGCTGCAGTCATGTGCCAGACGTGTTTGGCTCAGGACCATCCTTTTAGACAATTATCCTCTCAGAACTGAGCCTTTTTGAGGTAAAAATGCTCTTCAAACTTTGACTTTTTCTGCTTTTTCTTTGAGACAGTCAGCATTCATTATTTAGAGGTAAACATTCAAAGTTTATCCTTACACACCCTAATTTTTGCGAAAAATCACTCTCTCTTGCTCACTTTCTCTTTCCCCGATTCCTGTTCTCCATCCTACCTGACCACATTTCTCATCTCTTCCATTTTGTACCCCACAACCTTGCCATCTTTTATCCTCTTTTTTTTTTTTTTTTTTTTTTTGGCTTGCCTCTCCCCTTTGGACAATAGAAAAGTCCCTCACTCTGTTGTTGCCTTTAGTGGGAGGAGCTAAGCGGTCTTAGTTTTGATTGACAGCACTGAGTGTGACTTCATAGGCTTTGTTCCAGTGCTAAGAGAAAAGAGGTGGGAAAAAGAGGACAGGGGGTTCATTCATGTGAAGGACCCTCACTGTAATCCTCGCATGTTAGAGGAGGAAAGGGGAAAACCTTCTCCTTTAATTTGACTTTGGTTTCAAAGTGACTTTTTTTGTAATGTTTTTGTTCCTATTACACAAATGGGAACTAGACATTTTGATTTTAGACTTATAATGCTGATTTCCCCATTTCAGTGTTTGGTTTCATATATGCTTTCACCTTTCAGGTTTTTATGGCCGGGTTATTGATGCGGTCAGTACCACAATCGCCCGTCTACTCTTTATTCACAGCTGAAAAGAAGAACCATCTCAAAGCTTTGTTTGCCTGCTCCTCCCCAATCGTCACCCCTGCGTGCTTTCGTGCCTTCATTTAAAGAGAAGGAGTGAGGCCGCGCAAGGGCCATTCTGGTCAAGTAGCGTTTTTTAAACGTGTTTTTACTAAAAAAAATAAAATAAGAAAAAAACAGCTCTGTTAATGTTTCTAACAACCCTCTACAATGCGACTAAATGTCCATGCTAGGCGACCTAAAAATGTCTATCATTAGCCATTGGCTAATATTTACTACTAATAGATTAGTAGTAGTAGAATTAGCATTAGTAAAGTAATATTTTCAGTATTATTGTTATGAATGATCACCAAATGTCTCAAGCACCACCACCAGTCATGAGTTCAGTTAAAATGACTAATTTTAATGCTAGATTTTGTTTAAATTATTAGTTTGGCACATAGACTGTATAAAAAGATGGACGTAGTGTGCGTGACGTCACCCATAGACTCCTGAAGTGTGTTTTTGAATCCTAAAGTGTGCAGAGCTGGCCGTCTCCATCTTGGCAGCGCGTCACCATGCAACTCTCCAGGACAAACAAAAAATGGGCAAAAAGGCGGGAGCTACTTGCTGAAGCCACGCCCACCTAGCGCGACGGCACTGTCAGCAACGGCAATCCACCTGTCACTCAAGTGGCCACGCCCTTAATTATGCATAGCTTTAAGTCTTGATATAATTTAAACAGATGAGTTATAAAAAAAAAAATCACCCCCCTCATAGTTGTCATGAAGGGCAAAATTAGCTATTTAGACCAAAATCTTTTTTTGCACCAGGCTGTAAACATTTTTTTTCTGCTGTAAAGTTGGGCATTTTAACATGGGAAGTCTATGGGACTGACTCTTTTGCAGCCAGCCTCAAGCGGCCAGTCGATGAATTGCAGTTTTAGTCACTTCCTTATTGGCCTCACGAGAGAGAGCAGGAGGTTGGCGCTTGGTCTGGCATCAATGTCTGTCCCTCAGTGTCTGTGGTGGTTATGGCCCTGCTGTAAAGTCAAAGTCAGACAAAGTATAGGTGACAGAGATGGTGTGATAGTTTGAGAGACATCTGTTAGTGTAGTGGCTTTTAGATCATAGTCTGGTCTTGTTTCCAGGTTGAAATAATGTTTAGTAATGTTGGGGACTGAAGGGTCAGCTGTAATGGTTTAATTGGAGAAAGTCATGAGGTAGGCATTCACTTGATTTAACACACAGCAGTCTCTGTTTTGACTTGGATGCCTGAGACAACAACCCCCCCACCCATATCACTCCTCTTTTCTCAGTCTCTATAAGCATGAGTGCCTTGCTCTTAGAGAGCCTTTTAAGATATGCTAGTTTAAGGTTTGATTTGGGTTTCAACTGTTGTGTTAATGTCACATAGACCAAGACAGTACAGGCTGTGACTTTTATATTTTTTGGCCTATGGACATAATGACTGTGATCTTGAGCGGCTGTTAGATGGGAGAACTCCAACACTGCTTTTCTCAATAGGGACAATTTCCCTTGTGTTTTGAATTTGTTTAAAGGTGCAGTGTGCTTTCTGTGCCTCTAGTGGCAACTTGCAGAATTGCAAAATAATGTCTTCTTTTAAAAAAGTTTCACAAACACTCCCCCTTCTGCCTTTGGTCAGACAAATGGAAAGTCCCACCCCCAAGCTTACACTATTGGTTGAGCCAGTGTTGCTGTGTCATGCTGGTCAGGGTACTCAAACAAATAGTTTGCACAGCATATTGGGATTGGAAAAAGCAATTTAACATGGGGGGAAATTACACTTTCTACCACCTTAACTGTAATATAGCTTCTTATTAAAAGTTTATAAAAAATGATAGTGTAAAGCCATTGTGAAATGGTTGATAAAAATAAGGTGGATAAAAAAAGGACAATAAGGAAATTATGTTAATCAAATAGGCCTATGTAAAAACTCAGTCTGATACGTGAGAGTTGCAAGTTTTTTGACAGATGGCTGTGCCCGCTTTAGCTGAGAGCAATCTCAGTGAGTATGCGAGTACTTTATGGGTTAATATATCTTAAATTATAAATTGCGTAGTTGTGTTGACACATGAAAATTGTAACAAAGTATCTTACAAGGAAACACTATGTAACCTTGCTCTCACTTGCAATGTGACCCCACATTAAGTCCTAGAGGGTATTGGACCTGGAAAGTCCTTGAAATGTCCTTGAATTTGAAGTTAACCAAGTTTGGGAACCCTGAATATAAATAACATATACAGTACAGACCAAAAGTTTGGACACGCCTTCTCATTCAAAGAGTTTTCTTTATTTTCATGAGTCACACTGAAGGCATCAACTGACACAAGGTATGTGTTTTGATGGCCTCTATGTGAGGGCATCTCAGCATTTTCTCCAAATGACATGAGTAGTTCAACCATGTGTTATCATCGCACCACTTATTTTGTAATTATTTCAAGTCCTGTATGCAGCAGCTGAGTATATTACTTGATGTGTATGTGTATTTTGGTCTCATTTCTTACAAGGCTCACATTTCCCATCGGTTAGTCATGTGATACATGTCAGCTGCCAGCATGGTGGTGGCAACAGAGCCTCCAGCTGCCCACAGTGAACCACAGAGGTGAACCATAGAGGACTGTATTCTCTCAGATAATAGAAGAGATGTTCAGCAGTGGCATTCCGTCCATTTAGACAAAGCTATGAATAATTTGAAGACCCAGGCCAGTTTAGAGAATGAGTTTGTGGGCTTATTAATAATGATTATAAGTTGATCCCTTGTCATTTCAGATGTAACTTAAAGCTTAATAAAATGTCTGGAATAAGTAATTTGCTGGCATGCAGGTGATTTTAAGCTGTCAGTGAAGCACTCGCCCAAGCAGAAAATGCACTGTTGCAAAAAACAACATGCACAGATCTCAATTGCGGAAAATCACACTGTATTTAATAAAAATGGTGTGGGGAAAAAAAAGGGTTCTAGCTGTTTATTTTCATTGCAGACACATAGAATCCCCATCTCCTCACATTTCCAAATAAGGTATTATTTAATTTACAAATAGGTAGGAAACGTGCATTCTTTTAAACCGACACCTGCCACTGTGTTTCTTATTTGTCATCTGTGATCTTTGAGAGTTTCCTAAAAACTGATGAGGGGTGGGGGAGATGGGAGATCTTAGCATTCAGCATGCCTGGTTAAGAAGGTCACCGCTGACGTTTACATTAGCAAACACTAATTTCCTTGTTTAACTTCATAGGAAGTGTCATTCTTTTAAGTGAGCACCTTATAGCAGCATTTTTCAACCTTTTGGACTGCAAAGCGGGTACCCTGTTGTCCATGTCAGTATTCAGTGGCTCTTCCACATGTAGGCTAATAGGTTTCCTCTGGAATATCTGCTGCTGTGACAGAATTATTAATATTATTTTTATATTACATTAATTTAGAGAAACTGTGAGGGTCTATAGATTGAAGAGTAAAATAATCAATGTATAATAGTTTCAGGATTCTTAGTGTTCTAAGAGCTGATGGTATTCAGGATTCCTCTTTTGTTTTTTTGTTTTTTGTTTTTTTTTTATTCACGATTTGCATACAGATTTAAAAAAAAAAAAACTTTTCACCTGATTTTTTATTTTATTTTTTATTAGTATATACTATTATAATTTTTCCTTAGAATTTTAAATTGGCTTTTATTTTTATATTTCCAGTTTTCATTCTGATTTGTTGTGCATTTGCCTTTCTTATTATTATATATATTTTTTATGTTTAGATTTATACATTTTTAAGTTATAGTTTTTGTTCAGTTTTATTCATTTATTTCCAATTTATTTTTTTCATTTAAGCTTTATTTCAATGAACACAATTTTCTCTCATGTAAGTCATCTTGAGGTTCCCTGTGAAGTCTGCTGAGACCCCCTTGCAGGCCCCACTGACTGACAGGGAGATGGTAACTGTTGTTTGGGTTATTCAAGCTTTGAGTTACATTTCCCACAGTCATGTGCTGTTCTCATCCTTTTTTCTTATTGTACACCTTGTCTTTTTACAAAGGGTTTCTGTGTTTTGGCCTTGTTTACCAGTGTATCAGAATTTCTGTTCAGACTCACAAAACACACAGTCTCACACACACACACATCCTGCAGTATCAGCCTTATTCTTGGCAGTACATAGTAAGCCCTCTGTTGGTGCTGTTCAGCCCAGCATAAAAAGAGGAGAGGGCACGACGGGCCACAGCAGCAGGAATGTACTTAATTTGACCAACTTACAAGCGAGCTCTTGATAGAGTAGCATGGCATGCAAAAACAGACACACACGTGTTTGCCTTCTCTTTATATGATTGTTAGTTGTTTAGAGAAGTGTGTGTGGAATGGATGAACTTTTGACAGGTATTTGAAATGTGGTCATTAGTTTCTAATCTGGCTCCTTGAAGTAACAATCAAATGCAAGAAGTTTTGTAATTTGAATTTCATTGGCCTTCTCAATTTGTTGGCAAGCTGTTATTTGCAATTGCAGCATAGCAATGATTGCATTTCCTGGTTTGTTGTAAATCTGCGTCCATGTAGTGTCTAGTAGTGCTTGACCCATCTGTGTTTTTCATTGTCACCAGTGTCTCTGAATTCTACAAATCAGTCAGATATAATGTCATTATGCAAAAAAGTCAAATACCAGTTGACCTGTAATTATTTTTCTTTTATAAGCCGTAACTAATAAATGGTGACATGAGCTCCTAAAAGGGAAGCACACTTCAAGAGAGAGTGCTAGTAATTTATTCACCCTCATGTTGTTTCGCACCTGTATGGCTTGCTTTCTTTTATGGAACATAAAAAGATAATTTGGGGAAACTTTTCTATAAAATTGATGTCAGCTGTCATGAAAATGGTTCTTCAGAATATTGACTTTTGTGTTCTACAGAAAAAAAGAAAGTCACGCAGGTTTGGGATAACCAGTCGGTAAATAACTAATGAAATGTTTTTTTCTTCACTATAATCTGTTGCTAAAATGGGCAGAAACTAATAAGTATCCAGTATAAGGAGATTGCAATAACTTTATCAACATCACCAAAATGTGAGGCCTATCTGTATTGAGCCTCCCTTGATGCAGTAGTCTGTCCAGTATGTAACTGCGTTTTGTCTAATTCTTATTTTTCCTTTCTCTTTCAGCCTTTCTTCAGACTGCACAATTTGCGAAAGCTGGGCCTCAGTGACAATGAGATTCAAAAGTTACCACCCGAAATTGCCAACTTCACACAGCTGGTGGAGATGGACATCTCCAGAAATGGTTTGTAAAGCTCTCTCTTAAATGTGCCCTGCTTCTGCTGAATAAAGCTGCTTTTAAACTGCATCCATCCAGAGATATTTACACACACGTTCCTACACATCCTGTGTGGCAGTTGAACGTTTCTTTACACAAGTGCCCAGGAATGTTTTCTTTGAGCCATGTCTATTTAAGAAGTGTACATCAATTTCAACGCCCAATTGTCTACTCATGTGCCTCTCACAGCCCAAGGCACATTCACTGTTCGTCTCAGGATTGATTGGGGGAATGTTGAACATGTTCTGTATTTAGACTATGCAGTAAGTATGTCTTCCTATGAGGAAGATACACACACACTTACAGAAAACTCTCACCACAGTCTAATCATCCTCTCCCTCCGTTCCTCCAGGGCAGGATATCTGGTACCCATTATTAAAAAGCCTGAAAAAGTGCTCATTTTGTCGTGACACATCTCGCCGACTGTGCCTTTCTTTCTGTTTCTCTCTCAGATATTTCTGAGATTCCCGAAAACATTCAATTATGTCAGGCCTTGGAGATCGCAGACTTCAGCGGAAACCCCTTGTCCAGGTTAGTGGGTTGGAAGGACCCCCAAATCCCCCAAAGCTCTCCCCCAGACTAAATGACACTTTCTTGATTATGAAAAGTGTAGAACGGTGGGGAAGGGAGAAGAAAGACTGACACGAAAAAGCATTTCAAATGATCATATGTTCTGTTAATATACTGTAATGTTATTTTTATAGCAGGTGAGAATGTAACAGACCCTTTGTTTTGGCCAGTCAATGCTGTGCAGTCAGTACAATAGAAAAGGCAGTCAGTACCTTTCCATCGTGCGTCTCATTTTTCTTTTGTCTGTGTGGCTCTCAGGTTGCCTGATGGCTTGACACAGCTCAGAGGACTGGCTCATCTATCACTCAATGACGTGTCGCTGCAGTCTCTACCCAATGACATTGGAAAGTAAGTCTATATGAACACGTTTTATTCTAGGGGATTGGTTTTTTATTTTAATTTATTTTTTTATACATGTTTTCATTAAGCCCCAATGAAATGCATGTAGAGACAGGTCTTCTTTTCTATATTGTGATGTACACGCAAGTGTAGAAGATTATCAAAAAGAAAAAAACTGAAGGACGGTGACTTTTTGTCTATCGGTTGTCCAAGAGAATTCCATCGTTTTCATTTTCGACAGTCTCATTAAATGTTACGAGATCAAACTTTTGATGAAGCTATGCATGGATGAGTCGTTCACAATGAATTATAGATATAAAAAGCAAGCATTATAGTATGTGTCTTATGTCAGTCATTTATACTAAATGCGTGTTAATGTAGTATAACCTCAAAAAGAAAACCTTAAGTTTATGCACCATGTAATTGAAGTAATGGATCAAAGCAATGTGTATCAAAGGGGAATACTTGTGCAGATTATTTAAAAATATCTAAATGTCTTTTTATAATTTTCTGTGCCTTTTGTAATTAGCACACGAAGCAGGCATCCCATTCTCACACACACACACACACACACACACACACACAGGCTCTTTCCAGTTTACACACACAACACACACACACAGATTGAGTTTGGCTACTGTTGATGTTGTGCAGATGGGGAGCCCCTTGCTCTTCCAAACTGAGTGACACACTCATCTGACACTCAATCTTGGCTCTTTTTCTTTTTTGTCTCCTCTCAGCTTGTCAAACCTGGTGACTCTAGAGCTGAGGGAGAATCTACTGAAATCTTTGCCCTCGTAAGTATTTTCCCATCACTCTGCAGTTATTAGATCCACAGTGTTCATGTTTTGTTTATACCCTAAAAGAAATGGATGCATTAAATTAAATGTGAAATCTGTCTCTACCTTCCTCTAGCTCTCTTTCCTTCCTGGTTAAACTGGAACAACTGGATCTGGGAAGCAATTTACTGGAAGTTTTGGTAAGAACTGAAACAGAATTTTTGTGTTCCTGAGAATAATTGAGATGTTTTAGTTATTAGCTTATGCACACACATGCATGCCATGTTTTCAGCTTTATTTAGAGCTTGTTGTTTTTGTTTGGCCCAGTGGATCTCCGATTATCATTTCCTTTACTGAACCAACACCTGAGCTACTGCTGATTAATTTATTATTTAATATTGTTTTATTACATTTTTTCTTTACATTTACATTTTTTAATCATGTCATATTTCTCTTTTTCCATGTCCTGTCTTAAATCTGCTTTCTTTTTATTTCTTCTGTTCAGCCTGACACACTTGGGGCACTGCCCAATCTTCGTGAGCTTTGGTTGGACAAAAACCAGCTCTCCTTACTACCTCCTGTGAGTACAGACCGCTTCTGATTAGCTCATTAGCTTTCTGGTTATCTCTCTTGATTGTTTTAAATATCTAGTTCAAATTCATGCAGATGTTGACCTTTTCAGACATGTTTTCCCTTCAGCACAGCTGAATGCATGTGCCCTGTGCCTGTTCTGGTGATAACTGGAGTGGAAACTAGAGTGCCTTCATTCACTTTCAGCTGACTGAAAGTTGACCTCTGTGTTTAACAGGAGCTGGGGAACCTGCGGCAGCTGGTTTGCTTGGACGTGTCGGAGAACCGTCTATCAGAGCTTCCCACAGAGATCAGTGGCCTTATCACCCTCACAGACCTGCTGCTCTCGGAGAACCTCCTGGAAGTCTTGCCAGACAGCATTGGTGAAACTCTATATGCCTCTTACAAACCTCAAGAAATATGAGATTATTCCGGCTTTTGTGTAGAGACACGGCTGTTACAATAAACATGTTGACCTGCATTCACCGTAAACTGAATCATCTTGAAAATGATGTGCTGCCCAGTCTAAAATCAGTCAGAACAATGCTCACCAAAATTGTCACACTTACATTCAGGCTTATTTGCTCAAAGGGTGTACTGTAGGTATTTAGTTAGTTACACATGTGATTTAACATGCACCGGCTGTTCCTGTTATATTTCAAACTGTACAATTTTCTCTGACTTCCGAGTCTTGTGGTTAGCCAGAGGGAAATTTGAAATCCTCTGTTTTCAAAGTTCAAATCAGGTTACAACAAAATATGTAAAAAATATGTGGTTTCTTTCAGGACAGCTAGATACACCTTTAGTAATGTAAAATTATAACTTTTTATAAACAAATTAGAAACCTTTATGGTCATAGTCAATGTTTAAAATTTTAGTTTGTTATGATCAACTGAAAAAAAAAATTATTGATTAGAAAATCACAACACTGCCCCCTAGTGTCAGTAGACTTAGGTCATCCTATTGCTGCACTGTCATAACAGGCTTAGAGTTAATGTTCTTTATTTATTTTGGCTATTATCACTAATGTACACTGCCTGTTTCATTTCAAAATCATGTTTCTGTACTTAGTCAGTGTTCTTATTGAAACCATTTTAATATGACTACAGTTGTTATTGTATTTATCTCGAGGCATCCATGAAATTTCTCAACAGGCTCACTTAAGAAGTTGTCCATTCTGAAATTGAACCAGAACCGCTTAGTGCATCTCACAGACTCTCTTGGAGAGTGTGAGAACCTGACAGAGCTTATGCTGACTGAGAACCTTCTCCAGGTACACAACTTGCACCACCTGATCTCTGTTATGTTTGTTTTTATTTGCATACTCCACTTTCTTTAATTCACTGGTTTTGGATCATCGCATAATTTTTAATGTAATGCTTCCATATTATTATAATAGTTTTTATCAAACTAGTACAGTAGTGGGAATAATTTGTCAACAGGTTAACTATACAATGGAATCCTTTTACATTGCATTTGTTAGTTTGTTTATTAAAGGATGGTTTCATCTGAAATAACTTGGAAAAATGGATCTTAAGGAAGCCAACAGTATTAGCAGAACTGCATTACCAAATTTCAAGAGGAAAGCAGACGTGTCAGAGCAGAGCCCATTGTGAAAACTTCCTTGTGCTGTTTTCTCTTTCAGTCCCTCCCTCGCTCACTTGGGAAGCTGAAGAATTTGACCAACTTGAATGTGGACCGAAACCACTTGAGCAGCGTGCCAGCAGAACTGGGAGGATGTGTCAGCCTGAACGTGCTCTCCCTCAGAGATAACCGTTTGGGAAAACTACCTACTGAGCTCGGCAATGCCACAGAATTACATGTGCTGGACGTGGCAGGCAACAGGTGAAAATGGATTCTGTAGAGGAAAACATGTTAAAGTCTCTATATCAAAGGTTTTGGATGTTGGTTAGTCATGCACTGAAGTTTCTCCATCCCAGGTTGCAGAGTTTACCATTCGCGTTGGCCAATCTGAACCTGAAGGCCATGTGGCTGGCAGAGAACCAGTCTCAACCCATGCTGAAGTTCCAGACAGAGGACGATGAGCAGACTGGGGAAAAAGTTCTCACCTGCTACCTGCTGCCTCAGCAACCCTCATCAAGCCTTGGTAACACACTCAACCGTCCTTGTGAATGGAGCTGGCATGCTATAGTCTAGTTATAATCACACCCAAAGCAGCTTTGCATAGCCATAGCTTAAAATGTACAAGTAAATACAGATTAGTACAAATACAGTCCATTTAAAGTCACTACATAAAGTACTGTGGCTGGTCCATGCCCATACTGCACCCATATTGAATCCAGGATACACATCATATTGCAATATTATTATATAATATACTTTGCAGAAAATCTACTGGAAAGGAGTGTTGATGAAACCTGGCCCACAGACACTAATTTGAACAGAGTATCGGTCATTCAGTTCAAGGACGACTCTAAACACGAAGAGGAAGATGAGGAGACTGCGGCGGAGAGGAGGGTGAGCATGGAAATGTGTACAGGATGTTAAGGATTTCTGGACAACGGTTTACATACATTTTTTCTGCATGTGCTAACACTCTTGCTGTATTTGGGAACCAGCAGGGTCTTCATAGGAGAGCCACACCTCATCCCAGTGAGTTAAAGGTGATGAAGAATGTCATTGAAGCCAAAAGAAATGAGGCTTATACAGCCAAACAAGATGAGGATCTGGAGTCACCGGACTCTGAGGTAAATTCAGTTGTTTTATTTTTGCTTTGTGTTTTAGTTTCCATCAGTTTGAATGGAATATAAATGCATGGTATGGTGCACTGACAGTAAACTCTATTTACAATGTCAATTACAGTTTATAATGAATGCCAATGCAGTTTATGTGACACTTCTTTTTTTATTATTCTTCTCTATACTTCTACATTTGAGGGATTTTTTTGTTGAGTATGGGAAACTAAAATTAGTTTATACTGTTTATAAATAATGTGAGTTATATTTAGGTGTATCTTACTAAATACAGTCATACATACATATATATATATATATATATATATATATATATATATATATATATATTAGTGCTGTCAAAATTAGCGCGTTAACGCATTCGATTAATTTGAAATATTTAACGCGTTAAAAAAAAATAACGCAATTAACGCGGTTGCAGTTTTTTTTTTATTTCTGGTTGTGGCCTATGTGTGTTCAACGTGCAAAGAAATATGGATAAGACCAAGGAAGGACTTTTAGACGGAAAGTTTCAGTATAAAACTCTGCCGGATTACTCTTCAGTCTGCCACAAGAAACATTACTCTTCATTTAGTCTGCCACAAGAAACAGCAACATTAAAATCATGAACTCAAATGTCATTGTTTAAAAAAAAAACAAAAAAAAACAATGACTGTTGTAACAGTGCGTAAATCAGACCTTTCTGTAACGCTAACGTTAATAAGCTTAAACGAAAAAAACGAAATAATTGTGTAGCGGAGTATTTTTTGTACACAGTGCCGCGAACTGTCAATCACTCCTGTACGCGTGCATCACTGTCCTCCTCAGCTGCAGCAACTTGCGCTCTCTCTCTTCATCAAGCTTTAAAACAAAAAGGGGACAAAAAGATCATATTGTCTTTGTGCATAGGCTATAGATTAATTAGATAAATGAATATCTAAATTTGTGCCTTGCCGTCTACGGTATTTTTTTAGAACTTAGAAAAAAGATGCAGCAGCCAATGAACAGCCAGCGGGGGCTGCAGGACGAATCAACCTCCGCAGACAGTTTTTAATGTTTATCAGACAATAAATACTCAAGATTTTGCTTTAGTATAAGTTCCGGGACAATTAGGGCCAGATTCGAGAGTCGGGACAACAGTTTAGATTTCGGGACTGTCCCGAATTTTTCGGGACGTCTGGTCACCCTTCCTGAAAGAGCTGCATTACTTAATTAGCTTGAGTCTGACCTGCAGTGATAGGATTCAAATTTGGTGAGGTGTCAGTCAGCGAATCATCAGATTCTGGTCTTGTTCTTGCAGTATTCAGAGTCTGAAGCCAAGAAAACATATGAAGTGTTGTTGTTAACTGCATTTGATTTTTAACCGAATCGAGAGTGGTGTACACTCATAACGAGTTTCACACACCTTCTCCGGCCACGGTGAGTTGTTGACACTTAACAGTGGGAAATGCGACACATGCGCTATTCACTTGTATAACTTAACGTTGAATGGGTAATGTAGTTTCTGCTCTGAGTGGGATGAATTAGGAAGCTTGCATTGTGAAGGGCGCTCTGAAAATCGGCAGTGCAGGTAAAAGATTAAAACCTCTATTAAAACAGATGTCCAAATGAGCGTACCGGTACGCTACAAGCACGTTCTGGGCGCATGGAGAGGTGGTGGTACGCTCGAGAGCTATATTTGGAAGTGGCGGTACTGAGTACAGGTGCATACTGGCCCACTTAAAGCACTGGCAATGACTATACTTTGGAATTTTTTTGCAGTCCACTTAGAATTCAACATGGAAATCATTTTTGTTTTTTATTGACATTGATTGTTTTGAAATTCAAATGGTACTTACATGCCTGTGTTTTTATTTCTGTAATAAATATGGCTTTCAAGCCAACAGTTAATTTGGAGGATATTGATGGTTTATTGCAGGTATGTTGTTTACATGAGAAAATCTGTGTTACAAGTTAAACAAAAATTCCAATAAACAATCATATTTTGAATTTAAATAGTTTCTTTGTCTTGAGTTTACATTAATTATTTACATTTTACATTTACATATGCAAAAAGTTTCAGTCTTTTAATTGCGATTAATCGCGATTAATCGCGATTAATTTTAAAAAATTGTGCGATTAATTAGTTAATTTTTTTTAATCGATTGACAGCACTAATATATATATATATATATATATATATATATATATATATTATTTTGTACGAGTCCTGTGTAAATTTACTTTTTAGTTATCATATTTAGTCAACCTTCATAGTTTGGCATGTCCTGCGACTTATAGTCAGGTGCGACCTACTTATCAAAATTAATTTGACATGAACCAAGAGAAAACATTACCGTCTAGCGCCCTCTCACGGATGTAGACGGTAATGTTTTCTCCTGGTTCTTGGTTCCAAATAAATGTGACTTATATTCCCAGTGCGACTTTTTTTTTTTTTCCTCGTCATGACATATTTTTTGACTGGTGCGACTTATACTCAGGTGCAACTTATAGTCCGAAAAATACGGTACATGAAAACTGTTTTTTTTTTTTTTTTTTTTTACCATTATTGTTTAAATATTAAATACAAACTTCTCCGTTTTTTTTTATTGATTATGTATGATGGTTCTTCACAGGAGAAACGGTTGAGTGGGCTGTCAAATCAAAGTCATGACTCTCAGACATCCAGCGGCACCGCCTCGGCCACTTCTCAGGAAGAGAAGCGGGGTGTAAACAGTACAGGTGTGGAGATTAATAATGGACATGGTCAAGAGGAGGAGGAGCTGGATGAAATGGAGGTGGAGTATACTGAGGTGTGTATAAAGTTTAGCACATCCTGCATGGAACCGTGACCTCTATTGAACATGTGCAAGCTACTGTACAGATAATGTTTAGGTTTGTGGGAATATGTTGCCATTTGTTTCACAAAGTCCTTCTGTATTTCACTGAATTGGTAATACAGGAAACCCTATTTCTTGTCTTCGCAGCCTACTGTGCACTTTGCTGAAAAGCCCATCATTCGTGGTGGTGAATATGAAAATGAAGACGACGATGAAGACGCAGAAATGAGCGATGAGTACTCTCGAACGCCACCTATTTCTGCAGAGAAACAGCGGCTCATACGTAAAGACACACCACACTACAAAAAGCACTTCAAGATCACCAAGCTGCCCAAACCCGAGACCGTCGCCGCCCTGCTGCAAGGCTTCAGTCATGACGGCCTCTCACCTACTGCTCACACCCCTGAGGACGAGAGGAACGGTGAGGAGGAGGAGGAGGAAGAGGAAGAGGAGGATGGAGTAATGGTCAATACCCATTTTCAGCCCCGACTAGAAGCAGCTGAGCCTGAAGACAGCAGGCTGAGTCAGATGAACTCATCCCTGCAGCCAGTGAAGGTAAGAAGGGCTCAGTTCTAGAAGGAATGGTGCGGGAAAGCTTGGATCACTGTTTCAATCAGTCTATATTATCTGAGGTTTTATCATGTGGAGTTGTTTAATAATGTTCATCTTAGTGCAGAGTACAGAATTTTTTTCAGTCCAAGATGTACAAAATACCCTGCTAAAAGTCTGAGACCCCTAGTGTATTACCAGCGAAATACAAATGTTTAATCATAAATAATATTATTAGAAGAAAAGTTTTAAGTTACAATAATTGTTCAAAAGTTTGAGGTTAGTAGAAGTCTCTTATGCTTACCGAGGCTGCATTTATTTGATTAAAAACTAAGTAAAACAGGATTTTTGTACAATATTGTTACAATTTAAAAAAACTATTTTAAATATTTTAAATTATGACAATATATTAAAGCATAATTTATTCCTGTGATGACAAATTAGTTTTTTTTTCAGCAGCCATTGCGCAAGTCTTCATTGACACATGATCTTTTAGAAATCGTTAAACCTAACTGACCTCTGACCTTTTGAACAGTACTGTACTTAAATTATTTTTAATTTTAATTTTTAATTTTAATTTTAATTTTAATTTTAATTTTAATTTTTGATTTTGTTTTGTAGAAAACATAAAAATGGAAACCAAATGTGCTTTAATATTTTATACTGTACTTAAATTATTAGAAAATTTTAGAATGTGTTTTTGGTTTGTCCCACTTTCATTTTAGTTTGCAGTCTCACACTTTTAGATCCCTCTGCAACAATATTTGTTCAAATGCAGCTATTTCAATCATTTCTATCTGTATCAGAGCCATCATGCCATTGGAATGAATATTGGCAGCATGCAAAGGATATCGTGAATGATGCTTGTTTTCTGATGACCTCTGCCTTTGGTCTGATTGAAAGGACAGAACCTCAGTGAAAAAGCTTCTCCTGGTTTTGCTTCACACTTTGGCTATGTTTAGCTCCTCCTCCACAGCTTGAAACACCCCCCAATTGAGCACTGCTCTTGCTTCCTCTCATCATCATTTGCTGTCTCTGCTGCCTGGGGAAATTAGTGCACACTGCCCTCTTTGCCCCCCTTTCCATAACTGTCTGTTTGCTGATCGTTTTAAACTATACCGGAGATTCGCTTCAATGAAATATTCCACTGTTTTTTTTTCTATTATTATTATTATTGTGTGGAAATATGAGGGGACTCATTGGTCTTAAAAATACATACTAGAAGCATTTAACCAGAAAGATTGCATCAACTATTTAGGGGTTTTACTGGTAGCAAAAAATAAATAAATAAAAAGAGTGAGAAAGTTTTGTGTATATCTGGTACATAATTCTGGAGTTAGGAATTTTGAGGTGTGTGTGGTGTGTGTGTGTGTGTGTGCGGTTTCCAGGACTGGATGGATAAGTGGCTGAGGAATGCCTGCGCAGGGCTTGTGTGTACATGTTTTCAGTTTGAAAAGAAATCTAGTTTGCTGTTCCTGTGTGAATATTGGCAAAATAAGCTATTTTTTACTAGTGACCCGGACAGTGTCTATAGTGTTATTGTGTCGCCTGTCAGTGACGTCAAAACCCCTCAATTTTGTTTTGTAGAAAACATAAAAATGGAAACCAAATGTGCTTTAATATGTTATGCATTTTATTAGACCGGTGACGACGGCACAGTAGCATTATAACAGAACTGTCAAATGTATTTAGTATGATGAAACAGCACTGCTTTACACATAAGCACGACCGGAATGAGCAGAAGCGGACTGTGGCATAATAATGTTTCACCCTTGTTTAGCGGCCTCGTTTCACTTCAACAGCTTTCAGCCTCGCCCTGCTTCCTTCTACTACGTTAATAAATCATCAGCTCATCCATGAACATGATTTCTGCCCGAGTCCTGTCGGATTGCATCGGCTGTGGGGATGAAAACGACAACTCCCATGATTCCACACTCAGTCACGGCATCATCAAACTACGCCTTTGTTTTTTTGTTTGTTTTGAATACGCGCCCTCTAGTGGCAAAAACTTATGTATGACGCCTTTAATCCAGGCAGTTTTTTCCCCTATCAAGTCATTTAAAATGTTAAAACATTTCTTAAATTGCCAAACATTTTAGATTTACAATATAAATTGTACAAATACGAATAGCAAGCTTTTCCAGATAATAGCTGTTCATTTCATGATCTGAATTTACTTGTTGAATGCACTCTGAGAAGAACTGAGCAGTGCTATGTTGTTTTAAAGCAGCATTACAAAAAAATGTTTTTCTATTTTCGAAAATAACCAAAGTGAATCAGCAGATATTACTCTTGTGACACAGGACTAGTTTGTGATGTATGATTAGTACTTTTCTAATCGTCGATGACTCTGTTGTCGCCTGTAATGTGTCTGCAGCTCATTAAGTGTGTAGGTTAGTGTTGTTTGCTGTATATGTGGTGGTTTGGTAGCGCTCTGTCTTTCTGTGGGTGTGCGCTGCTGCCCTGCCTAGGTGTGTGTGTTTGGAGGTGTGTCTGTCATTCAGTCAGCTGTGTGAATGTTTGTTCGATTTATTTAATTCAATAAAAAAAAAAAAATTCGGCCTGACTAATCTGCATGCCCTCTCGCTGGTTCCTGTCCTTAACAGGGGGTGTCCTTTGATCAAGTCAATAATCTGCTGATTGAGCCTGCTCGAATTGAGGAGGAAGAGGTCTGTACCTATTCTCTTTCTTCCCAAACTCCCACTCTCTTCCTCGCTGTCTCTCTCTCTTTCGATCATTCATTCACTCACTCATCATTCACCTGCAGTTCAGGGAATCATGAACCACAAAAATCCTTCATTAATCCACACCGGATGGCTAGGGAAATGCTGACTAACATTTAATAATAAATCGCAGCTGTAATGGAGCTTAGTGTTTGGAGAACAAAATGGTGATGGTGTAAGCTGAAGATTAAAGGAATGTTCTGGGTTGAGTACAGAACAATGAAACAAAGTTAAAGGGTTAGTTCACTAAAAAATTAAAACTATGTCATTAATGACTCACCCTCATGTCGTAAGACCTCCGTTCATCTTCGGGACACAGTTTAAGATATTTTAGATTTAGTCAGAGAGCTCTCAGTCCCTCCATTTGAAGCTGTGTGCACGGTATACTGTCCATGTCCAGAAAGGTAAGTAAACATCCTCAAAGTAGTCCATGTGACATCAGAGGGTCATTTTGAATTAGTTGAAGCATCGAAAATACATTTTGGCCCAAAAATAACAAAAACTACAACTCTATTCAGCATTGTCTTCTCTTCTGTGTCTGTTGTGAGAGAGAGTTCAAAACACAGAAGTTTGTGATATCCGTTTCGTGAACGAATCATTTGATGTAACCGGATCTTCTTGAACCAGTTCACCAAATCAAACTGAATCGTTTAAAGGGGGGGGGGTGAAATGCTCGTTTTCACTCAATATCCTGTTAATCTTGAGTACCTATAGAGTAGTACTGCATGCTTCATTACTCCAAAAAGTCTTTATTTTTATTATATTTATAAGAGAAATATAGTCTGTACCGATTTTTCCCGGAAAAACACGAGCGCCTAGAGGCGTGACGTGTGGGCGGAGCTAAAGAATCACGAGCACCAGTAGGCTTTTGTGTTGAGCGAGTCTGGAAGCTGTGACACAGATCCAGAGGCTGAAATTTAACAAGAGCAGCATCAGCAACGACGTCTCTATGTGGTATGTACTGAAACTGTATATATTTGCTTAGCGGTTTTGGAAAATGACTAAGTTCCACTTTGTCATCTTTTTTTTTTTTTTAAGCTGTACATGTGGAAAGTGCAGTTTGATGACAACATCGCATGTTGTTTACTTGATGTGCTTATGCGCCGATAGCTAAGTTAACAACACAGAGATATTTGAAGCAGTTTTACTCACCGCCTGCGGTTCCAGCACACGATCGTGACCCTTTTTCGTTGGGACTGCATTATCCTTAAGAAATAAACGATGTGCAAATCCGTCGTCAAACTGGACCTTGTTTGTAAAACAAGCATCTTCGAAATGCAGGGAACAAACACAAACACTTGCACAACTCCATCGATGCTCTGTAAAAATAAACTCCATCCACTGGTCCCTTAATGCTGTTTCTCTTTTGGTAATCTGTGCAGGGTTGTCTTGCCCTGGCAACCAAAAACACACTTCTTTTGTGACTTTTCGCGACGCTCTCGCTCTGATCAGTGAATGAATGTCTGTGCTCAGCCTCTCAGTGCTGTGCTATACGGGAGCGCGCGCTCTTCCGGCAGAAGTTCCTTAGGACCCATATAAGGAAATTCCGCTCCATCTAACGTCACACAGACCCATACTCGAAAAAAACTTTCCGAAACTTGTGACAGTTTAAGTCATTTGTGGATTAATGCGTATTGGAGACATGAACAGTTTCAAACGATTCAGTTTGATTTGGTGAACTGGTTCAAGAAGATCCAGTTACATCGCGTGATTTGTTCACGAACCAGATATCACTGAACCGCAGTGTTTTGAACTCGCACACAACAGACACGGAAGAGAAGACTGATAAATAAAGCTTCAAAAATGCTTCAAAATATTCTAACGGACCCTCTGATGTCACATGGTCTACTTTGAAGATGTTTTTCTTACCTTTCTGGACATGGACAGTATACCGTACACACAGATTCAATGGAGGGACTGAGAGCTCTCGGACTAAATCTAAAATATCTTAAACTGTGTCCCGAAGATAAATGGAGGTCTCACGGGTTTGGAACAAGATGAGGGTGAGTTATTAATGACATAATCTTAATATTTGTGTGAACTATCCCTTTAAGCTCAGTCAACTGCATCTGTGGTATTCTGTCATTTATCACAGAAAGTAATTTTCTCTTGTTCTTTAGTTTGTAAAAACAAACAGTTTTGCAGTAATTAACTCACAGTGCAAGTCTATGGACCAAAGATTTTTCTGTGGTTATTGAAAGCATGCCATAAACTATATATACATATTTTTTATCTCAGTAGTTGCCTTTAAATTTTACAGAAATATTGTTTTTCCTTTACCATGCATTTCTCCAAACTAGGTTCTGTTACTGTCTGCCTCCAGTTTTTCTGTCGTTTTCTTGTTTTTCTTCCCTCTTTTCCACCACCGACCCCTCCGTCAGGTTCTGCCGTCTAGGAGCAAGAGGCACACATGTGCTAGTAGAAACATTTATCTGTCTTTTGCTGCATCATATTACAAGTTTCTCTGTTTTGTCTTTTTGAAATGAACAAGACCCATAAAAGTAGTTGTTTATAGTTCCATAATGAAATTTACATTTGTTACTTGACAAAAAAGACGTATGCCACACGTATGACTCTTGTTCCAGAATCACCTAAAATCAATCATCTTATAGTTGCACATGAACCAGATGGAGTGAGATTTTTCATTCTCCAAAAGCTAACCTGCCTAATTACTACTTGTTTCTTTTTTACAGTGCAATATAAAAATATATTAATACTATACATGTCCCATTGTGCAATATGTTTCCATTGATATTGTTAGCCATGCAACTAATTTCAACAATAAAATGTTGAACCCTCTCTGAGATATATTACACAATCATGCAGAAGTTATTTTCTACTATTTGAATACACCAGTACATGTCATATATTATAAACTTTTGTATTTTAATAAATGGATAGTAATATTATAATTTTTTTAATAATTCCTGACCCGGTGCCACTGTAAGATAAGTGGCCATAGTGTTAGACCAAATAAGATTACTTTCCAGTTTGTTTAATATGCCTGAAGCTGAGAATGAATGAATATTAGATACACAAATGTCTGTACATCTCTAAAGATTTCATTGTCCCTCTCTTCCTCACTTAAGTTTTGTTTTTCTGCATCTACCCACTCGCTAAACCCACTTTGCATGGCTGCTGCTGTAGAATCAACCACATCTAGTCCATCCCACAAAAAAATTCACCATCCCTCCCATTCATTTTATGATCATTGGGTATGTCATGACTATTATGTGAGGTGTGCCCTAAATTAATCATTCAATACAAATGTTAAGTTATGGTTAATCTGTCCTCCGTTGTATTGTTGATATTAGTTTTATGTTATATATATATATAAGGACAAATAAGAATGAATTGAATTGGCTTCAATCTCCTTTTTAGTTCATGAATCTATTACAGTACAGTGTTCAATAACAGTGAACTAGATGTGGAGTCTCTTGCCATTAATCTACAAAACTTGAACCACTACAAGTTTTGAGACGGGTGATGTTCAAACTTGAGCATGTGTTCTTTATGCAGTCTGCATTAATCAAACAGATCCTTTGTGTCCTGTCCCAGCAACACTGGCCTCCTCTCCTTGATTCTTCAGACTTTTGACTATTTGATCAGATTAATAATGTTATATGTAAAAGTGGTAAATATAGTGTTAAAGTAGTGGAATTTTTGACTCTATTTTGTGCAACCAGATATCTTTCACTGATTCATGGAG
The DNA here is from genome assembly GCF_003368295.1 of Carassius auratus. NCBI lineage: Eukaryota > Metazoa > Chordata > Actinopteri > Cypriniformes > Cyprinidae > Carassius > Carassius auratus. Next base: position 14,695,694 of record NC_039274.1, read on the forward strand.
CATCTTTATTGTTAGCGTTGGCTGTTCAGAATTGTATGAACACGATTGTTTGTCGTCAGTAAGACCAAGACACATTAGACAAAAAATTCTAATTCAAATAAATGATGTTCTTTTGAGCTTTCTGTTCATCAAAGAATCCAAAAACATTAAAATAAAAAAATCTTACTGACTGTAATGAAATTGTCTACTTACCATTCATTGATTCCTTACATGCACCATAGACTTACAGTACATGACCTGTTAAACATGAACATAAAACATGTTCTTGGAAACAAACTTTCTGTATAGATTATATCAGTGCACATTTTGTATAGACTATGTGCCATCTGTGTGTATAAACTGTCCAGTGGAAGTAAAGGCTGGAAGACACTACACTAGTTTCTAGCTTTTTGCCCTGATTTACAGTCTGGACACGTTAGTGCTAGTTGCTAAAAGTCAGAACCAGTCTGCAGATTTTAAAATCTCAAAAGACTCTGATTTAAAGGTTTATTTAAGTTTTTTTTTTTAATGTTTTTTTTAACCCTCATTTAAGTCTCTGATGCCCAATTTTTTTGTGCAACCATTTACAAAGTTGTAGTCATCCTTAAAACTGCCTTAACTTTGCATCGTGTACAATTCACATCAGGTTTGATAATCCTGTAGTGTTGAACTTTTCACTCCAAAGATTGAAAGATGGGAGTAAACCACTTAGTCCCCCACAATCAATAAATCAATAAATACACAAGCAGTCAGGCTGATCCAAATTGCAAATATTGAAGGCTTCTTTTATCAGCAGAGGTTCAACTTTTTAAATGTATGTCTGAATATGAACAGGTTGTCCAATGATCCATAAATTTGAGCTAAATTTTTTAAGTATGTAAATAAATGCAATGTGTATATCTATATCAAGGAAAGAAGGCTACTGCTTGGGACAATATATTTGATCTGTCTGAACATGGATGCTGTCATTCATATTATAAATATTTCCTTTCTTAACAAGCATGCACTGCATGATTTTTGTTGTTGTTTTCTGATCTCTCTGCTTCATCTGCAGCTGACCCTGACTATCCTGAGGCAGACCGGTGGGTTAGGCATCAGCATAGCAGGGGGGAAAGGATCTACGCCCTATAAGGGTGATGACGAGGTACATTTCAATGAGCTTTCATGCAATAGATGAGTTTTGATTAATACTTTCGTGTGTGCGAGTGTGTTGATAGTTTTAATGTCCTGATAATGTCCTTTTCAGGGTATTTTCATCTCTAGAGTGTCAGAGGAGGGCCCCGCAGCACGTGCTGGGGTCAAAGTAGGAGACAAACTTCTTGAGGTGAACATCTGTTGTCATTTTCTCTTTTGAGTTGCACCATGCAAAACCAGTCATTCATGCTGCCTTTAATCCTCTGTTCTTGTATTGTCCTGGTCTCAGGTGAACGGAGTAGACCTGCACGGAGAGGAACATCGCACAGCTGTCGAGGCCTTACGCAGCTCAGGGGCAGCTGTGGTTATGACCGTTCTGAGGGAACACATGGTTGAACCGGAGAACGCCATCACCACCACGCCACTGAGACCAGAGGATGATTATTTCCCCCGGGAGAGACGGTCCAGTGGGCTGCCTTTCCTCCTGGACCCTGCCTCTCCTGCTGTCAGCGCTGGGCCTGCGCTGCGACTAACCACTTGTCTGGTCCGCAACGATAAAGGTTTAGGGTTCAGCATTGCTGGAGGGAAAGGGTCAACCCCGTACCGAGTTGGAGACACGGTAAACACAAGCCGCTCTCGCATAAGCACTCGCGACTTGCCTTGTAGTGAATTACAGTTATATTAAACAGTAATATTTCATAATGCTTTTTACTGTATTTTTGTCAAATAAATGCGTCTTTGTTGTGCATAGGAGAATTCCTTCCAAAGGTTTTATTGAGAAGAGATTATCATTGACTGTGTTTTTCTACTTTCTCGCAGGGAATCTTCATCTCTCGTATTGCTGAAGGAGGAGCTGCTCACAGAGACAATATCCTGCATGTGGGAGACAGGGTCATAACAGTGAGTCCATCCAGCTCTCATACAGTCGCTGTCTAGTTAATGTCGTTTATCAATTTAATTTAGGGTTAAAAGGATAGTTCACTTAAAAATGGGAAATATTATTATTTTCTCACCTTCATGCCATTTAAAAAAATCTGTCAGACATTCAGAACATTTTTTCCATACAGAACATGAATAGTTACCAGGGTCTGTTAAGCTCCAAAAATATCACAGTGCCATGAACGAAATCCATAGAGTCTTGAACTGCATTCTGAATCTTCTGAAGCCATATGATCGCTTTGTGAGAGAGAGACTCATTGACACTGCTCTCAAATCTCTTTCATATTCCTGTATATTCAAATGTGGCATGTCATAACAGGTTTAACCATAACCATCCCAAAAATCATAGGGTTTTAGGTCTCGTAACTAATTGTGATGCACTAGATCTGTATATGAGCTGAATATGACTTGATTTCAATTTGTTCTTCACACAAAGCTATTGTGCTGGTTCCGAATATAGTGTACAAACTGTCCCTTTTAGAGCTTAACAGTCACCATTCTCTTTCATTATCAGGAAAAAAATACCATGAATATTCTGACAAATGTTCTACAAAATAAAGTCATGCAGGTTTGGGTGTGAGTAAATAATAACATTTACATTTGTGTGTCAGCTATACCTTTAATAATTTTTTTCCCCTGGGTATTAGATCTGATAAAGTCAGTTTACATTGTGAGAAACCTAATAATATTAAGCCGTTAAAATGCAGCTAACTGCATGGGTGAGTTAGTTTAAGCCTGGGACACCACAAGCCAATGGTTGGCCGTCAGGCAATGTAGGTGGTTTTTGAGCATCGGTCACTAAAGTTTTGTTTCTCTCTACCGATTGACTCTAGTCAGACACCTGCTGGTATGGTAGAGTTATGTTCTCTCATGCAAGCACAGAGTGTACAACACTAGTTATCCGTTGACTGTGATCCATCCAATGTGTTCTAGTGCAACTTTTTTTGCCCCAGCGCAGGCGATGCGAGGCGAATCCACAGTGGGCTTTCCTCAGCGCTAGTTCTTTGGCCTCAGTTTCGCTGTCACTACACTTTGCAGAGTGCAGCAAAATAGTCTTCTGCTGCTTTACTGGGCTGCTGCACTTAATAACCTTTCTGCTTTGCAGCATTAAATGATGTCGGTGTGTAATTGTGAACTTCTCTGCTAGTAAACTTGCTTGTATTATGACTCCGCATTATAACAATTATAATCCTCCCAACTATTTTGTATCCCTTGAGCCTTCTGTTTGTCAAGATTTAGCTTGTTCTGCCGGTACTGAATGGTCAGCGCTGACCTCTGTTTGTCACCATAGTGGAACTTCTTACTGCTAAACAAAGTAACCAAAAATCAAGAATAGATTTCCCTCAGATGGGAACCAGGACAGGTTAGGCAACATCCCTTGGCTTTGCTAAGAGAAATGCACAAATTGTGAAAATGCACAAAAATGCAGCAGCATTAGGCCTCTGTTTCAACACATCATGTTCAACACATGAGCCAGATCATAATTAAAGGGTAGTATTTAAGGCTAATGTGATGAATCCGTTAGTACTTTTATATACAAAGTACCATTGGGTTTCTGGCAGGTTTTTATGTAGTCAGGTTACAGTCTCTATTTGTCCAGGTATAGATGGCATGATGAATAATCAGATATTTGAAGGATTAAAGGTAGGTCACCTGTCAGCTGTCTTTTGGATCAAGGGCACAGTCCTGAGTCCTTTGTAATTTGATTAACATGTTAAAATGCTGGACGAAGCCACGTTTTAGACATACATGGCACTTTTATAAGGTGTTGTATTGATTTAGTACAGCTGTAATGGAACTATAATCATAGTGGACTAAGCTGTTTTTAAAAGTGCAAGGTCCTCTAATCAAGGTATATAAGCTATATCTGAAATACATTTAAATATGACCGTATGCAGTAGTAGAGTTTGGGCATGGTTTTCTAGAGGCTGCTTTTTTATACTTTCTCTAACACACTATGTGATCTAAATCATCCCCAGCATTTCCTCTTTCTCCTGTTGGCATTCCCTTCTCTTTTCAATTCCCTAGTCAAATGTGTCTCAACATTATGATTTGATGCATAATCTTTCACTAAGAACCCAGGTTTCCTTTTAAATGCATGAGAGGGCTCAGCATTGGCTGTCACATGATCCAGATCAGTTCTGTACCAGGAACATTTTTCCAATAACTGACACCTGGACTCTAGTGTTCCTTGAAAACCCAGCTAAATGAAATGCTACATACAGCAATTAAAAGCCCATAAGATGTCACAAGCTCAGCATGAGGGCATGACCCACTGGTGTTTGGCTGTCACTCCAGATCAATGATGTAGACATGACAGAGGCCAGACATGACCAGGCAGTAGCGCTGCTTACCAACACTTCCCCCACCATCACCCTCCTGGTCGAACGGGACCAGGCCAGTGCAGGGGGCGCCTCCCCTCGAACTCGACCTCATTCGCCCCCTCCTCCAGAGCCGTCCGACTCACCTGAGCAAGAGGAAGGAGATGAGCAGCTTGGAAACCATCTCAACTGCCCCATGGAAGACGAATACCCCATTGAGGTGAGAGCTGTGAACTAATGGTATGATGTTGAACCTGAAGGACAATAGTGTGGGTTTCTCTTATTTGAGGAAATATTTAAAAGTGATAAAAAGCACTTTAAATGCTGCTTGCTCTAGTTTAATCTCATAACAGCATCATTTTGCTGTTTTAATGCCTCACTCAACAGAGAAAATGGTGCACGGTATGAACATTGCTTAGTGGATTTATTATGTTAGGATTGTGATTAGGCCTTTTAAAATGTGCTCTATTGCTCTGGCATTTAATGTTCCCTTGATATTTTTATTCATGTCTGCTTGATGTAGTTGTGTAGACCTGCCTAGAGTATTTATCTCTGCATTTATCAGACCTACTGCAAACTCAGTACTCATACATCTGAATTTCCTGTCTGAACAGGAAGTGACTCTGATCAAAGCAGGTGGTCCCTTGGGTCTTAGTATTGTAGGGGGTAGCGACCATGCCAGCCACCCTTTTGGAGTTAATGAGCCAGGGGTGTTCATCTCAAAGGTAAAGTAAATTATGTAGTATGATGCACGCTTATGTCTTAAATGGATGACATGGTTTGTGGTCAGTGAAGCTTTTGTCAAAATTTATTTCTGTCCTTTTATTTCTGGATAGGTCATTCCCAATGGCTTGGCCTCTCAGAGTGGACTTCGCGTGGGCAATCGTATATTGGAGGTGAACACCATTGACCTAAGGCACGCCACACATCAGGAAGCTGTTAGAGCCCTGCTATCCAACAAGCAGGAGATCCGCTTGCTTGTGCGCAGAGATCCCTCGCCCCCTGGCATGCAGGTATACACACATTCATTAGTAGAGGAGAAGTGTATGCAAAACCCTGAGGTATGGCCGGTGGTCGCCGGGTCAGTCAGATCTGATAAATATCAGATTTGGGCTTTACCTGAAAATCTGGCCTGGAATGTGAAAGACACTCGTACTAATACTTGTATTAATTTTGGTAAAAATCTCAAAAACCTTTGAAACGGCTAAGGAGAGCAGTACAACCTTGCATGCTCTCTAAAACATCCCTGTGTTTTTGTAGGAGATTGTCATCCACAAGCAGCCTGGAGAAAAACTGGGCATTAGCATCAGGGGCGGAGCTAAAGGCCATGCAGGCAACCCCTTTGACCCCACAGATGAGGGCATCTTCATTTCCAAGGTAACTGAAACCATGATATAAGATAGAAACCCTGCATTACTCTGATAACTATAAAAGTACCGGTCGACCTACTTCACTACTTCCACAAAACACTATTTCCTGTTTTTTATTTGTTCTCTGATTCTGTAGGTGAGCTGCAGCGGTGCTGCTGCACGAGATGGCCGACTGCAGATGGGCATGCGTATTCTTGAGGTGGGCAACAACAGTCTGCTGGGCATGACACACACGGAAGCAGTGAGGGTCTTGCGTGCTGCCGGTGACTCCTTGGTCATTCTTGTGTGTGATGGCTTTGACCCAAGAAACGCTGCAGGCATAGAGGTGAAGACCTGGCTCAGGAGGACACGAGATCTTCTCTGGTGTCCAACTGGGACTTGAATTATTATAAATCTAACAAAATATGCATTGGCATTATCAGTCAGTGTTTTAAATAATTGAGATCTTTTTTATGTTTTTGAAAGACGCCTCTCATGATCAGTAAGACTACATTTGTTTGATTAAAATCAAAGTAAAAACAGTAATATTGTGAATTTATAGCAGCCCTTCTTCCATTCTTCAGTGTCACTTGATCCCTTAGAAAGCATCCTTATATCCATGTATGTACTACTATATCAATTTTGTTGATTTGATTTGATTCAGGCATCCCCTGGTGTTATTGCGAACCCGTTTGCAGCAGGGATTGTTCGTAAGAACAGTGTGGAGAGCATCTCATCAGTCGACAGAGACCTGAGTCCTGAAGAGATTGACATCATGCAGAAGGTGAGCTCTATGCGTCACACAGAGCAGGAACAGCAGAGGAGTGGATGGATGGAAAAATAACATCTGTCTGTCTGTCTGACCTTTTCTGCAGGAGGTAGAGATGATGAGGGAGACGTCCCAGTGGGAACGGGAGGAGATGGAAAAAGTGGTGAGTGATTTCCTCCCCTAAACGCCTTTCTTATATCAGATTGTTATTATTATAAGAATATGCGATCAAAATTATGACCACTTCCAAATCTCCTCTATAACTACAACTAATATATGTGGATCTGTCCTTTTCTTTCTCTCTGTCTCTTATCTGCTCCTCTTTTCCCCCCAAACCCTTCTGAATGATCTGCTCATTCCAAACATTACATTTTGTTTCTGCTCATTCCATTCATCTCTTTCATTAAATATGTTCTTGTGTCTTCATGGTTCCTGGTTTTATTGTTCATCCACGATTTTGCATCACCTAAACCTCATTCCCCTCTGTGCAATGGATGCCATTGGAATCTGTGTATGTGTGTCTATATTTGTGTGGGCAAAATGTGTGTCCATGTATGTGTGTGATTGGGTAAACTTCATTGCCCCACCCCCTCCTTATCTTCCCTCATTTGGTAAAGGAGCGTATGCGCTTGGAGCGCGAGGACGCAACTCGTTTGCTGGAGGAGGAAACTGAGGTGAGGCCTTAAGCCCTCCCTGTCTTTACGGTCCACAGTAGTGCTTCAGGAGCGAAACATGGGACCAGCCGTCAGCTTGAATATGAACAACTGAGTCTGATCTGAACCTCTGAGCACTAGAAGATCTTTAGATCCACTGTCCTCATGCTCAAAACTTCATGAAATATCTAAACAATGTTTAGAAGGTTTTTGAACGCCTCTCAATGAACAATGATCATTCATTATACTCTTTCTAACTCTCTATCTACAGAGTTTGAGCACTGGACCACTGAAACTGGACTACAAGACACTGGCTGCTCTACCTACCACTAGCCTACAGAGAGTTAACAGAGTAAGTACCTACATGTCAAAATGTGTTTTAATAAATGAGCAAGAAAGCTTCTAGAAACAAAACATTTGAATGACTTATTTGGATATAAAAGCCAGGTAAGAAATTCCCAGGGGGGCAGGGTTTCATATTTTTTTGAAGCACCCCTGGGTGCCGCCATTGGCTAGCGGACCCCCACCTGCTGTTAGCATTCCATTGACTCCCATTCATTTTGGCGTCACTTTGACAGCGAATAACTTTACATCTGAGGCATTTAAAGACTATTTGTCCATTTATTATTTCTAAAGAAACACGAAAATGTATAAAAGGCTCCATTACCTTGTATCTTACGTTATGGTCCCGTAGAAGCAGTTTTTGTTAAAAAAATTGGCTAACGATTGCATCATAACCTGCGACTCTGTGTCGCACAGTAGAGAAAATTACCATATGGACAGGATGAGAAGCTCGCAGGCAATCTTTTACTGTCGATGAGGCTATCGGGGGGACGTGGAGGCATGAAGTCAAGGGAGATAATTAATCAGAATACTTACCAAAATTTGCTCCTGTTCACGCTCGCCTTATCTGCAAGATTCGGTGGGTGATTCAGATTTCTCTTGGCACAGCGTTTAGAAGACTTGCAGGTTGCTCACGTGACATCTACGTCATCAAGCTCAGTTTGAGTCGACCCCCAGGAAGTGTGTGCTTCTAATTGACTTCACTTGTCTCTGTTGAATCCAATGGAGTCGCTGTGTCCATTTCTTTTACTATGGAAATTCCTAACAGATGCTAGCTTGGTGCACATACAGTACCCCCTGGCTGCTGCTGCTGCTGCATGTCAGTAACATGAGCCTTTGTTACTGATGCAAGGACACTGTAGACTAGGGATGCTCCGATATCAAAAACCAGTACCACACAGCATATGAACAGTGCTGTGTCCAGACAAAGGAACATATGAACACTTGTCTATGAAGTACATGTACAATATGTAATTAATATAATCAATATTAATAATCAATATTCACGCCTGCATAGCTGATGTGCGCGAACTAAGCAAAGCATGCTGAGTGGATTGAGCTCTAATGTGCACTGTGCTATTAACTTGAAGATGAAATATGATACGTTAAATGAACAGTGCAAGTAACTAAAACTTGTACAATACATTTCAACGGGCATAATTAAGTGTGAAAAAACCAGAAGGGAAAGACCTATTTGCTACTTTGCTATTTTGGTTTTCAGTGTTTTTGAGATTTAAAGATGCATTGAAACTATAAGCATTGGTACTCGGTATGTTTCCTTGCTTTGTTTTGAATGCTTAGCAAATTGGTCAGTCAGTATTGGTCTTCTAAAACCTTATCTGGTCAAGCTGTACGTTTGTCCAGTAGTGCTGCCTTTACTAGTAGCTGCTGCTGGCTTAAGTCTTCAGTAGCTCCAGGGTTGGGCCTCATTCCAGCCATACCTTTGACAACGATGACAGCTGAAAGTAGCTGAAGTTATTTTAAAATGTGTGCTGTGAGCTGATTGGCTGAATGGTTTAATGGGTGGGTGTGGCCTTTGAGGATGAAGGGACCTTTGGAAGTACATGACAGTTAAGTTATCTTGAGTCGAGCCGCTTGGAAACTGCTCCTGCCATCTTACTGTAAGTGTACCACTGCTATTGCTTACAACTCTTAGTCTCCTTTCTTCTTGACTTCTGTTGCTAAAGTTTTTTTTTCTGTGTGTGAAATCTGTTGTACTTTATTTAGAATTTTAGGTAACATTTATTTTAATGTGTCCTTATTACACGTATTACATGTACTTACTATTATTATTACAATTAACAACGCAAAATTACATGCAAGTAACCCTAAGCCAAACCCTAATCCTAACCCTAACCATATAGGAAGTACATGTAGTTAATTAATATTACTCAATACTTACCGTAACAAGGACACCTTAAAATAAAGTTTAACCCAATTTTATCACTGAAATAATAGCAAAATCTATCAGTTGTTGGATGTTGAATTTTAGTAGTCTGTAATGCACACAAACATCCCTCATGCAATAATGTATTGCCTTCAGTGATATAACGTTATATAATGTAACAGATGTCATTTGAGTTTAGTAATTTGTTTTTACAAATTACAAGATAGTTCTTGTCCCTTTTTCAAGCATTTTTAGCATATGTTTCTCTTCTAGGAATGTTTAACCTCCATAGCACTAGCAGCTGTTAGCAAACTCAAATGAGGAATAGAGAGGGGGTGGACTTCTCTTAGGAAGGGAAACACTAGCACAAATTTTCTCCTTCACAGGATTCTGTGATATATGAAGTACAGTTTAGTCAGGCCTATTTATAGATCCTTTTTTTTAGAGCAGTGTCTTTTATCTGCTCAAGAGCCACTGAATGAAGCTTTTATCAGTATGAGGCCATTAGTTGTATACCACAGCCACATCTTTAGCATCACGATGTGCCACCAATTGCACCTGTTTCTGAAGCCACATTTGCATTTATATATTTTTTCTGTGATGCGAATCCAGAGGTGCATATTTAATAGTAATATAAGTTAAGTAAAATAACTATTTATTACTGTTTCTTTTAGATTGTGTGTAAAGCAAGCATTCATGGTTGTTCATAATGTTGAGTAAGATTTTAAATTGTAAATACCTCCCTAGTCCTGAACAAAGGCAAAGTGTCAACACTGAAATATTGTTGCTATTGTTAACTAAAACTAATAAAATTAATTTCAGTAGTTGAAATAAAGCTTAAATAATATATCCAAATATTAAGTATTTTATTATCTTTATTATTTTGATATTAGAAAACTTGAATAATTCAAGAAATGTTGTTTTCACAACAAACTGAAAGAAATGTGTTTGCATTTCTAAAACTAAACCTGAAATAAAAACATAATATTGAAATAAAAAAAAATATAAATAAATAAAAAACTTGACAAGCACAAAATTACTAAAACTAAAATCTAAATGAAAACTCAAAATATAAAAGCTCACTTAAAATTATATCATTTTCTAATTCAGTTTCTTTAAATTTAGACATAACTGACTCTGTCAAGTCTATATAACAGCAAACACAGCAGATTCAGTGCAAAAGTTCTTCTGGATTGATTGAGTGACTGTCTGCTGTGAGATGTCTCGGGATGATGGGATCGCTGTATTTAGCTCCTCACTCATCTGAATCGGTGTAGTAGATGATTATAACTTATAACTAATGGCTGTTATTCCTTCCATCTCTGCCAAACTAAACCCATCTGTTTCACTTTCCTTTCCTTGCTTTTTACATTTACTGTGCTCTAATTTTTTATGTGCTGCCATGTCATGGTTTCCCCTGTTTGTGTATCATCAATTGCTCTGCTCTTTCACTTGTTTTTGTTTCCTTCTCGTGTTATTTCTCCCTTTTGTCTCTGTCGATCATACTCTCTCTCTCATTCCTCAGTTTTCTCCCTCCTTTGCTACATTCTTCACAATGGAGGCTGTAGACCCCCTGGGTTTTGAGAAACTCCATGCTTCTGTGTACCATGTAGAACCCGTTGCCCTCCCTTCGTCTCCAGTCTGCCCAGCCGCAAGTTCAGCGGCTTCAAAACAGCCCCAAACCGACACACGGGAACACATCCCAGCTTTAGGAGTCCCACAAGAAGCTAAAGAGGAAGAAGAATGTCTTGTGGACTCCCAGCCAATCTGCTTTAGTGGAAATCCCTTCCTTGTGGCTAATCGCAAGAGCATAGTCTGCCCTCCTGAGGAGCGCATTTTATCAGGGCCACCTGTGGGTTATGGCAGGCATGGGCAGCTGCAGCCCTGGTTGGACAGCAAGGCAAGCAGCCTTGGGCCGTGTGTTTTCTTACTGTGTGTGCTTTCTGGTCAAGCATGGTGTGTCATTAGTTGCTGTTAAGACTTAACATACCGTACCACTTCAATCACAAATACCATGCTTTTGATTAACAGATGTCTTTGAAAGCATCCGTGGGTTGTAAAATTGTTTCACAGAAATGTTAATGTCTATGTTTTCTATATTTAGAAAATAGGTGAAGCAGAAAACATAATGTGTTTAAACCTTATGTTCTTGAGGCATTAGAACATTCCCAGAGAGACTGAGAATGCTTTGAATGTGAAGTCAACAGGTGCTGAACAAAAAGGGTGAAGGGTTAAGATACAGCCTTAGATACAAACTAGCCACCAACCATTTACAGAAATATGAAACACTATGGTCTTCAAAAAGAACGTTGATGACATTGTCATTGTCTTTAATCTGTAGCATGACATTGTGTTTAAAATATGTATTATATGTTAATAAATATTTTTTATGGCACAACTGCTTGAATACAAATGATCTGTGGCACAGAATACAACACATTTGTCATCAAGCATGTCGTAAGAGCTAGAAAATGTAACTTCAATGTGCAAGCATATTTAATACTGCTTAAAGGGATACTCCACCCCAAATTGAAATTTTTTGTCATTAATCACTTACCCCCATGTCGTTCCAAACCCGTAAAAGCTTAGTTCATCTTCTAAACACAATTTAAGATATTTTGGATGAAAACCGGGAGGCTTGTGACTGTCCAATAGACTGCCAAATAAATAACAGTGTCAAGGTCCAGGAAAGTATGAAAGACGTCGTCAGAACAGTCCATCTGCCATCAGTATGCTTATGCTCTTCTGTGTTCTGTTTTCTCTTAAATCAAAGCGTAAATACACATAGAAAACGTATCCTTGTGGTGCGGCTGACACAGAAGAGCGTACGCTGCCTCATAATCAGCTCATAATCTCCAAAATTGTGGTACAGTAATGCGGAGAGATACTGAGGAGACAAAGTTGTTATTTTTGTTTTACTGATGTACAAAAAGTATTCTCATTGCTTCATAATGTTACAGTTGAACCACTGATGGCAGATGAACTATTCTTTCATACTTTCCTGGACCTTGACACTGTTATTTATTTGACAGTCAATGGGACAGTCACAAACCTTCCAGTATTCATCCAAATATCTTAAATTGTGTTTCGAAGACGAACAAAGCTTTATGGGTTTAGAACGACATGGTGGTAAGTGATCAATGACAAAAATGTAAATGTGGGGTGGAGTATCCCTTGAAGCCAGTTGTTTATGGTATGGTTTATGGTATGTTTATGCTATTAATGTTATCAAATCAAGATGAACTGCTTTTATAAAACTGCACATGATCATTTATTGTTAATGCACTACTTTGTAATTTGCCAATTCTTGCTTGTTGGAAACAGCAGACCTCATCTTGCTTTGTGAAATACTTCACTGACCTCAAGCATGATGGATTTGTCTTTTATTTGTGTTTCAGTCTTCACCGTCTGAGCCTCACAGGATTGACAGTCCTGTCCGAGATGCTGCATACTCTCCACACAACTCACAGGTCAGTACCATTTCAGAGCGTATTTACTCCCTCTTCATCATCAGACCTTTCTTTTCTCATTGGTTTTCATTGGACTGTCAAACATCTCCATGGGTAAAGCTTACAGGTTTATGCAGGTGTTTTGCATGGTCAAAGTCAGGCCTGAATGCTGAAGTCACCAAGGCTACATTTGTTTGATCAAAAATGCTCAAAAACCTGTAGAATTGTGAAACATAACAATTTAAAATTGTTTTATCTTTCAATATTTTGTCTAATGAAATTTATTTCTATGATGGCTGAATTTTCACCAGCCATGATTCCAGTCTTCTGTGTCACATGATCCTTCAGAAATCATAATTGTGAATAGTTTTTGCCTAAACTGATACTTTTAGTTCCCAGGATTCTTTGACAGTCTTTACTGTAACTTTTCATAAATTAATACGTCCTTGCTGAATATTTTCTTCTCTTTTTTTAACCAAACTTACTCAATATAATTTAACATGAGCCCAAGTTACTTGACTTCAGAAAGCCAATCCCATGTGTAAAAATGTGCCTTCTTCCTTCCACTTAATTTTATATCATGTTCATAGTTGTCTTCTTTTTTTTCAGTCAAACATTAATTTCCCTTCAAATGCAAACATCAAGGATAATTCATCAGTGAGTGTTCAATATGCAGATAACTTGTCAATTATACTAGAGCAAGATCATGGAAGTGATGTGAATGACACTAAAAGCCATATTATTTTAATCTTGGAAACACTGTAATTTGTGGTTGATTGTTAGATTTATTGTCCATTTTAATTTGTCTCTCTTTCTAGACTAAACCTGGTGCCATCCATCCTCACTCTCGGGTGCGACCCGCTGTATCTCCAGCCAGTCAGGATGGCCACGGCAGTCCCAACCCTTTCCAGCATGGCCTCTCTCCCATCAGCTCTCAGACCACTGTAAGACCCCTCACCACTGTCTGATCCCTTATGAAGCCCCCCTTCATCCTCAGTTACCAGTGCCTAAAGACCAACAGAATGCAACTGTATAATTTTAGCCATACACATTTCAAGGTGTGATTAGCATTGTGTCTGTTAAGCCTTACAAACAGTCGCACCATAATCCAGGTCAAAGAAACGGGTTGTTTAGGAAAACACAGACTTATCAACTTCTCACTGCAAGTAACATTGTGCCTGTTTTCTATCAAGAGACCTCTTTTGGATTTTTTTTTCTTCCCCTAATCACATAAACCACATTGTTTGCACAGCAAGGTTTACACTCGCATTATCTCAGGATACCAGTGTAAACCAAAATACTGTCCAGAGTCATTTTCCCTCCCTCATTTTCCCTATCAAACTCTCTCCTCTCCCTCCATCCTTTCATTGGCATGATGGTGATCGCTGGCTGCATGCGGTCTAGCCCTGCACTTTCCTCCTGTGCTCTGCCTTTGCGGCTCAGTCTCTCATTAGCTGTTCCATCCTTTTTGTCCTCTGCCTGTTTCTCTACCCTTCCACCCCCCGTCCTCAACCCCTCGTGCAGCCTCGTGCCCCATCCCCTGACACACATGAGGAATACCCCATCAATATCAAGCAGGTTTATAAGGCCTTCGCAGCTGTGCCACACTCCCTGGCTGTACTGGAAGCCCCACAGGTAGGACAAATGCTCATCGAGGTTGTGAGCATGTGGTGGTTCCCCCGTCATCCAGTGCTTGGTTTTCTCGTTGGACATTTTGTTCCTTTGGGAGTCACTCATATGATGGTGTCAAATTCAGGAATCCATCGTGTATCATTCATATGTCATTTGATTGTTTAATGTTTCTTGATTTGATGTTTCACTCCTGGTGGTGTGTAAAGTGTTTCCTCTCGTCCAGCTCAAGTCTTGTGTCCATGGCTTTTTGGTTTTAAGTGACTTAACAGAACAATTTTTCCTTTTCACTCTCATTTGTTAGGATCTTTACTCTCCACGGAACAATTTCAGCGCAAAGCAAGCATCACCAGAGGTATGTCATTTTCATTTGTGTTATTAAGTGTTATTTTAAGGCTTGAACTAACTACACAATTTTTGTTTAGTCTGGACCAGTTAATTCTAGTTGCCGAAAGTCAGTCTGCAGATTGTGACTGATTCGGTTTAGTCGTAGGATTTTAAACATGTTTGACATTTTGAGCCAAATTAAGAACACATTGTTTTTATCTGTCATGTGTCTCCTAGCAACAAATCACATGATCGGAATTATATAAAAGTCTGATTTTATGTCATTTAATTTATGATGAGCACTGTCACCATTTTCAAATTTCAAAGTGTATCACACATAGTGTTTTCAAATCTGTGCAGAATTTTAAAGTTGTGTAATATATTCCAAATATTTTTTCGACATGATGATGGCGTCTGTATGAGCCTGACCCATAACCCTTATTTCATTTGCACTGTCTCGCCACAACTCATATGAACAACGCAATATTGTCTGCAAGTTTGGTGTTGATATGTTGTACGTGATGGGTCTTCCAGCCTGAGCTGAATAATGAGGTGTTTATGGATGAGGCTAAGGGCAGTGGTCCTCTCAGGCCTCGTCCCTCCCTCTCATCTGACCGCCACGAGTACAGCAGCCTGGCAGCCGTGCCACGCCTGTCTCGCCCCTCAGTGGAGTCGAAGGTACCCATCTGATCCCCAGGAGAAACACTTTGATTCCTCTAAACTTGAGTGGTGGTGGTGCAGGTGTATGTGTGGCTTCAAACTGCAACAAAGAAACATAATAAACTGTGTGTCTGCAAAATCAAGAAGCCTGATCACCAGGCAGCATGCGTTACATGGGAACCAGACCGATCGGTGTTCTGAATCAAAGCAGTTATTATTGGTGAGAAGAGGCTTCAGGAGAGCGGCAAATTGAATTATTTTGCAGTAGCAGCACATGGTCATCATGGTGGTGGATTGGCGCAGTTTTAATTATTGTCTGATTTTTCAGAATTAATGGGACTTGCATGTCGGCTGCATGAAGAATTTGGTTGCATGTACAGTGTTCTTTAAGAATCCTCTCTTTCTATCTCTCTCACTCTCTCTCTCTATCTCTCACTCTCTCTCTCTCTATCTCTCACTCTCTCTCTCTCACTCTCTTTCTCTCTCTCTCTCTCTCTCTCTCTCTCTCTCTCTCTCTCTCAGACCCCCTCCTCTATCAGCAGAGACAGCCCAGAGCAGCGCTCCTTCAAAGACAGGCAGAAATATTTTGAGATTGATGTGAAGCAGCAGACGCCAGACAAACCCAAACCTCGCATCTCACTTGTGGGAGAAGATGACTTGAAGAAAATGAAAGAGGAAGAAGGTTTGTGTCTGTTTAGTTGTCAAACAGAGTTTCTACATAGTTTAAACACTAGTGTTCCTGTAGCTCAAGTGGTAGAGCATTGCGTTAATAAGCGCAAGGTTGGGGGTTCGATTCCCTGGGAACACATGATATGTAAAAATTGATAGCCTGAATGCACTGTAAGTCGCTTTGGATAAAAGCATCTGCTTAATGCATAAATTGAATTTAAATTTAAACACTGATGTTTAGCTGCAATAACTGTAGTGCATTGTTGAATCATTCTAAATTGTTTATGACTTTTCTCAGCAAAGCGAATTGAACGGAGTACACAAGAGTTTATGATGGATGAAGATGAGGAGGATGAGGAGGAAGATCTGGTGAAGCAGGTGGCAGATATGAAGGCTCAGGGAAAGGTTATGCTGGATGGAGTGGAGTACAAGGTGGAGAGTTTAGGAAGCCACAGTTCCCCATCTCTGAGGCCGTGTGCCACACCTCCCAGCCACTGGAGCAGCTCAGGGTCAGAGACTTTGCTCAATCATTTTCCAGTATTTTCAAAGTTGCACTTTTTTTTTTTTTTTGCTTTTTATCATTGAAGTTTTGATTACAGAACACACTGCTAAACACCCATTCTGATATCTTTGATTAATAAAATAAATACATAAGATAATATGGACTACCATTTAAAAGTGTGGGGTCGGAACAATTCCTTATTTTAAAAGAAGTTTCTTTAAAAAAACAAGACATTTATTTGGTTAAAGATATAAAAAATATTGTAAAACTCTATATTTTATAATGTTTTGTTTTCCTGTGATGGCTGAATTTTCAGCAGCCAATATACTTCAGTGCTCAGTTTCACATGATCTTTCATAAATCATTCTAATATGATTGGCTGATTTGCTTCTCAAGAAACATTTCATTTTATCAACTTTGTAAAACAGTTGTGCTGCTTAATATTTTGCAGAAAATGTGAAACACCTTTTTCAGGATTCTCTGATTAATAGAAAGTTCATAACAGCAGCATTTATTTGAAATCGAAATCTTTTGTAACATACGTGTGTGTGCTGTCACTTTTAATCAATTTATTTCGTCCTTGCTAAAAAATAAAATATGAATATATTTAAAAATCTTTCTGACTGCAAACATTTGAAAAGGTTAATCAAACCATTGAATAATAATAAAATAGTAAAAAGTATTTATTTATCATTCTTCAATCCAGTCCCTCCTCTGCGGATGGTAAAGGAGACTCTCAGCGGAATTCAATGGAAGACAGTTTCAGACTGGAACAGAGACCCAACTCCATGACGGGGTGAGGAATGCTAAACCCCAACACTGTATAGTTTTTTTATAAACATATTTGAATTGCTTGACCCAGTGTTTGTCTTAACAGTTTGATCCCAGTTTATCCCGGTGAATTTGTGGCTCCCATTCGGACGGCCAAAGCAGAGCGTAGGCAACAAGATCGATTGCGCATGCAGAGCCCGGAGCTTGCGGTGGCCATGGACAAGGAGCTGTCGCCTGCTGAAAAACGAGCCCTGGAGGCAGAGAAGAGGGCTATGTGGAGAGCAGCCAGGTATAACATCACATCAGGAGTGTTTCTCTCTCCAGTCTCATCTTTTCCTCTGTAACTCTGATCTCTGAAGAGCTGTCCACTTGTGGCGTTTTATTCTCATCTTTTTCTCCAGGCTCTAAGTAAAAGCTCACCCAGTTTCTCATGTCTTCCCCTTGATGAACGGGGCTTTCAAAGACATTTTCACATTCTTTGGACATAGGAATTCATGAAATAGATATATATTTTATTTCTGTATACATATCTCATATTGTGCATTTGTCTTTGATGGCCCTGAGTTTCAATGTAGACCTTCCCTTCTTAATGTTTACTGTCTGTTTCACAGTGTTTTCTTTCATCTGTAGTCTTTTTCCTCTCTTTCCTTTTCTTTGTGTGTTACCGTCTTCTATCCCCTCTACTTTCTTACTTGCTGCTCCCAAGGCCTTGTGGTCTAGAGGAGGACGTAAGGCAGTATGAGCAAGACCTGGCTAAGCGGCTTTACCAGTCCCGTGTGAGGGCATCTCTAGGCAGCGCTGCAGCCCTTCCCAATTCCTGCTGCTCCACTTCCTGTCAGCCCAGGTCTGCCCTTAACAGCCAGAAAGCATCATGGGGGCTTATCTGTGAAGCTTGACACCGCTTGGGGTGCTTGGTGCTTGTGGACATTTTATAGTGCGTAGTAAAGCGTGAACAATTTTGTGGTGGCTTTTTCTGAACTATGAACGTGTCGTACAAGACCCACGTGTGCTGCTTCACGTGTGCTATTTCATTTATAATTTATTTTGGTAGCTCACTCCCTCCTCCTCTCTGCTCACTCACTTTTAGCACTCATTTGTGTACCAGTAAAGGTCTTGTATTGTCCTTATAACAAGTGTTTTTCTTGCCATTATTCAAGCTGCTTGCAGTTGATTTTATTAGAGGTGCACTGATACTAATTATAGTCTTCACCAAGACTTTCATTAAAAGCACATGGCTGCCTTCATATAGAAGCTGTGTTCAAACTTGACATTTTTCACATGTAGCCGATGTTCAGTAAAGCATTATTCACTGAGTTTAAATGTGTGAGTTATTTCAGCAGTGTTTGGTCCACATTGACTAGTCACATAGCTTTTTTAGGTGATGTTTAGGTTTGGCTAAATCTGAAATAGCAACACACTGGTTAAAGTTTAGAGCGTGGGATTTTGGAACGATTGAGTCATTTTTGTGTGCAATATGAGCTTGTGAATGGACTGTGTGCACATACAGAAACTAACTGTAATCTAACAAAGTTTGGCAGAGCTAATATTCTTGGCTTAAATGAGTCATTAGGTATTCACCTACTCACCCTGCACTAATACAGTCTTATAAACCTGCCATCATCTACCTCAAACCAATGGCCAAGGTCAGGTTTTCACTGGTAATAAATATAATTTTGGTTTGTCTTTTTACAAAACCCTGTTGTATGTCTTTGGGAAATAAGTCATAAGTTGAATGGGATCATTCTGTGATGATACTTTTGCATCTTTTTTTGTTAAATCTGGTCACTAATCACAGTCATTTAGATAAGCACGTTTGAATTGTGGTCTGAAAAAAAGAAGGTCATAAGACTTGCAAATTGGGTGAATTATCCCTTTAATGGTGCATTCATGGTTGATTCCTCAGTGGTCATATAATGCCTATAGAGTATACTTCCCCCTTGAGCTTTCATGTTTGTTTTACAGCATGAAAGCTAATTGGTGCATCTCTAGTTTGTGTGATTCTTTCATAACTTTTGCTACATTTTTTGACAGCCTCCATCAAATTAACTTCTCCTGTATTAACCAATGACTGTGCACAGCACCTCTGCTTATCTTTCACTTCTCATCCTGTCTCTCTCCACGCACCGTTTGCATTCTCCTATCACTCTCTGTGTCTCACTCCGTCTCACTCTCTCTCCAGGATGAAGTCTCTGGAGCAGGACGCTTTGAAGGCCCAGATGGTCATTGCCAAGTCTAAAGAGGGGAAGAAGCGTGGGACGTTGGATCAGCTGTCAGAGTCCCCGTCCCCTGCGCCCACACCCTCTCCAACACCAATGGAAGGTGACCATCTCATTTACCTTTTCTGAAAGAGAGTGCCACAATGCCGGCTCTGTTTTCATACTCTATTGTGTGTTACTGGGTCATTTTTAAAAGTCTTTTGTGTTAAATTTATCCATTGTTGTTTCTTAAACAGATATCAGTCCACGGGCAGTGACTTCACCAGGCAGACCGGTATGACACAATTTTTTTATTGTATTTTTTTTTTTTCTTTCAATTAGTTGATGTTGTTTTGTGAGACTAATCCACTTAGTAGGATGTCAAACCAACCCCCCTTTTCTTTTTTTCTTTTTTTTTATACACTTTAACAGTCGTGTCCATAGCATATAGAGCAACATCCATGAACTTCTTCTTTATCTGTTTTCTTTGTTGTCCTTTCTCCTTCTTTTCTTGTACGTTTACACATCTCTGCTTCTCACCCTCTGTCCTTCCTTCCTTCCCTCCATCCATCCGGCCATCTCTCTTTTTGTAATATTGATTTCCCCCCTCTTTCTCTCCATCTCTCCACTGCTTATGCCTATTTGCTGTCCTTTTAGTCCCTGTCAGAAAAGAAGTTTGACTACCGACAATTTGCTGCCATTCCTTCTTCCAAACCCGTTTACGACATTCAGGTATTGCCTGCATGCAGAGCGTCAAGGAGTCACCCCTGTCCTCCTGGCTGTCCCTGCTCCCCTGCTTCTCCTCTCCCTGGCCCTTCTGATAGCTAGTTCAAACTATTAGGGGCCCTGTACTCGCCAGCATGAGTGGTCTTTCGTGTTAATGCTGCTTTAAGCATCATTATTGATCTTATTGGTTTAGTTTTTGGCTCCGAGGATGATTTCCACAGCTTAAAACACATCCTGTTCTTAATCTACTTATATTGTCAATACCATATTGTCAATACTTCTGGCTATGTGGATGTAGTGTAGAGGTGGGGTTTACAGTTTGGTCCATGGGCTTTGCATTCAACCAAAATATGAAATAACATACTAATGCACCTAAAACACTCAAAAGGAAAAGTTTTTGCATTGTCCTCTCCCTCCCTCTGCTCTGTGTACAGCCTCGTGCACACACCCTCAGACAGCAGCTAATAACACACATTAGGCCAATCCGGTCTGACTCCTGCAGCACGTCTGAAGGCCATGTTTTTGACTGTCCAGTTGAGTAAAAGAGCTGAATTTGGCTGTTGCACGTGGTGTCACTGGGAGAGTCGGTTCCACTGGGGACGCAGGGGGTCATGGGAACAAAGGAACGTTGTGTTTCTCGCTCTTGGTGTTGTGTGGTTGTGTTTCTGGATCTTTGTATGAAGGGAAATTGGGCATGTGGGGTGAAGTAATTTCCAATACAGTTTCTCTAATACCAGACCAAAAGACCACCAAATCTGTCAGACTGGCACAATTCTAAATTGTCTTGTGAAATTAAATAAAACCCTCAAAATCATGAATGTAAATTTAGCATTTAAGGTTTTTTATGTTTTAAGTATATCCCTTGACAATCAAAATAGCTTAATCTGGATTATTTCAGCGACTAACAATCAGTAAAATCTTTGAAAGGTATAATTAATGCACTGGTTTGCTGAGCAGAACATTTTTCAAATTGTATTGATATTGGGTGAAGCACGTTTTTAAGACCTGCATTATTTAATTGGTAAGTGTATCTGAAATAATGTGTCTTTAGTCTACAGTGACAATGTCAGATATGGGGCTGATTTTTGCTCATAACAGCTGTGACTCTCACATTGTCCTTTTCAGACAGAAAATATACTGTCTGTATGATCAGACAATTCAGTCAGTCCTCTTTAACTCATGGTGGCCTTGAATAAAGCCTGTAACCAAAGTGACAGATAACAGTAGTACTATCAAATAAAAAATTATTTGGTGTATTTTTATATTTAAAATATTTTGCGTAATTAAAACAAATGTTTTTATATTTTGTCATTTTTATTCTCAAGCAGTTGACTGCTTTTCTCCTCTCAGATATGCAGCCAAAACTTTTTAGCTTAACTGGAATTTTGTGTTTCCCTCACGATAGCCACACTATACTACCATTTTGAAAAATTACATTTTAAAAGATATTAAAATAGAGAACATACTTTTTAAAATTGTAATACTCTTTCACGGTGCTGTTTAAATTTTTCTTTCAAAAACTGGTAGTGCAAGTTCCCATTTAAAATCACCTTTAAATTCTTCTGTTTGTCTTGTTTGATTATGTTAGAAACGGCTAGTCAATCTTAATTTACTGCACACAGTATTCAAGCGAAGCAGTGTACAGGAAGCCTGGTGAATCCTTATGTTATTTGGTGGCCTTTTGAGACTTCCATGTTTTGGCTGTGTTAGTATTTATGTTGTGTTATGTGATTAAATGTGTGAAGAAGCACCTTCACCCTGACTGGGATTATTTAATACAGCTCTCAGGGTTTTTCCAAGGGATTTTTGAGCCTTCGCCAAAAAATGAAAAGGAACTTGTTGGCACCATGTTTTTGGTAGGGGTGAAGGTTTATACTGCATGTTCATGTTGTGTTTGAAAAGGCTGTTGTGTGATGTTTTAAGTGGACTTTGTGAAAAGCAGAGAATGGCATATTATACATTTTCTTGCAGTTCTTAAAATTAGCAGGTGAAGAGATGGAAAAGGTCTTGTTGTGGATGGTTATTGGGGTATTTATCATTATTATAAGGCCAATCCTATAACACCACATCAGATTTTTCAGGGCTTATGGACATAAAAAAGGAATCTGAGGCGTTTTAAATCTGTCCACAGCAGTGGTCCCCTACAAAGTGCTTTTTGGTCAGCTGAAGGTGAAGCGGCGTCTCCCAGAACAGCTCTGTGGTTCATATGTCGAGAGCCTGTTGATCCAAGTAACCTCATCTTCTCATCTATATTTGTCTTTTAGAATCAATGAGAAATTATTTATAGCCAGCATTTTTGCATTTCAGCCAAAAAGAGCTATTCTTGGGAGACACCTAAAGGTTTCACTCTTTCAATTGTCTATTCTGCCAGAAGGAAATGGGAATGAAAAGGTTTCCTTCTCTCACATTCTGTCTCTCTCTTGCAGTCTTCTGGTGCAGGCGATGATGTGCACTTCATGGATGATAACCCAGGTAAGATCCTCGATATTTGTGGGTCAGTGCTCTAGTCTACAGGGTATCTTTATGTGCTGTTCACTAGTACTTGGCTCACAGTTATTGTCCTCTTGTGATACAGGCGACATCTTTGGATAAGTGCTCTTCTACAGTAATTTTGGTAGGAGATTTGTGTGTGTTTGTGTGTGTGTGCATATGCATTGGTTTTTCTGCTGTACTGCACTTGTTTATAAACTAGTTTCTTCAAAATGAGTTAAGATTCTGATGAACAGTGGGTTTCTCTTTGCTTTCATCCTTCAACTTGTTTTTAGACTATCAAGGTTACTCGGTTAAGAGTTCTACCAATTTTTCAAAATGGGCAATTTCTCTAACGTCTGGCAAATGCTTTTACCTGAAACACATCTGTATGACATGAACTGCATAGGGCTGGGCGATATATGGGTTTTCGATATATATATTTTTTACAAGCGATATGGAATGAGGCAATGAGTACATAATCTAGTTTGTGCTTTATATTAAAGGCTTTTTAAAATAACTCATGAGATATAGAAAATATATAGTTTAAAGTGACTTTGACCAGTCCAATGCGCTGACAGATACATGTTTTGCTGACAGAGATGTGGTGTTTTTCTCAGTGCATAACTGAAGTTTCATTGGTATATTCTCCATCTGTAAACATTAGAAATTCATGGAAATATTTCCATTTTGCTGTCAGTATCTGACGAGCCTTAAAGTCTGAAGAGAGTGCCTTGCATGCTGTGCTTTTATTTAAATTTTTGGAGTAGTGAATTTAACTTCTGCTTTAAACACATTATTTTATTTTTGTTTTTAAATTGTAATTTTACCATGTTAAAATGTAAACTCATTTTAACCCTTTTTTTTGCATATAATATAATAACATAGCCTACATGTTCACTGTTATTTTTAACAGAAAAGAATGCAATAAGCTCGTAATCACGTCTTCATAAATGGGAAATAGGAAGTTTCCAATTGCACATTGAAGACAGCAGAGAAGCACAGTGGAGTGCATCGTTTTGTTAATTTTATTATTTTTAGTTGTATGGGACGTGGTAACACACGGCCCTCTCACAATATATTGCTGTACAGATCTCTTGCTTTTGTCGCTCAGAAATATGCTTTTGCACGTATCAGAAGATCTGCACTCTTGCGAGGTTAGCACTCACACTCACTGATCTATAACTGAACCGCGCTCTGGCCCACCTCTTCCAACCAAGCCAGGGACTGCTAAACAGAGTGATCATGCTAGTCAAACGAACCAGGCTTTGGGGGCTAAGATTGCCTAGTGTGAGAACACACCACAATTATTCTCCCACATTCCGCACAAAAGAGAAAAAAGTGCACAATACACTACTTTTAAATGCATTATTAGTTTTGTGTATAATGCATTAACTGCGATCAGTTGCAGACAATCATGCAATTAATCACAATTTAAAAAATGTAATAATGATTGCCCAGCACTAAAAAAACATTAAAAAAAAACATAGATTTTTTTTTTCAGAGATATATACGCAATACAGCTAAAAAATAGATAATTTTTTTTTTTTTTTTTTTGGCCATATCGCCGAGCCCTAGAACTGCATGTCAATTCTACCCCTCTGAATGTGATGCCAGATGCTGCAGTTTGCCATAATACGTGTTACAAGGGATGAAGATTTAAACATCTACTCTTCTGTTTGACAGAGTTGACACAATCTAGGTCTAGGATCCACTGTATTTTTAAATGTTATTCAAATTTACAGTATGAAATTGATATTTCAGTTAGAAAATATAAAGATAACATTTAACAGTGTCATTAAATGCTTTTTTTCAAAGATAAACTTAAATTTGAGATGATGATATTTCTGCATCAAAATGATATGCCTTAATAATATTAAGCCATTAACTGATATGGGACCAACATATTGTGCATAATTAAGCTATCTTCAAAGGTCATAAAATGTAATTAGCTGTAAAAATACTAACATAATTTTTGCAGTTTGCATGTTATAAGTTTTGAAAAATTGGTGAACCTGTTGTTTGTATGTCTAAGAGGAGATTAAAATAGGGATTAATTTAATAATCCAGGGGGCATAGCTGTACAGTGCGTGTGTGTGTGTGTGTATTACCTGTGTGCTTCTGATATCAATAACAGTGTGGTCGAAAGGTGTACAAATGTGATCATTTCTCTGCAGGGGTTTTTCTGCATGGTGTGCAGCTCTGCCTTTCAGCTTATGCACCGAATGGCTTGCCTGAATCACTGCTTTGCGGGAGTGTGTGGGTTATAAACTGAAATCGATATGCATTTAAATACAAGGGGATGGTATAGAATAAATAAAAGCAGGACATTATCATTTATAAAAGCTGTCAGTTTTTCTGTGGATGAAGGGCTGTTTGCTTGTGCAAAGCTTGAGCGTGAAATACGGCAGCTCCTCTTACAGAGCAATATTTAACACATTTGTCTCTCCTTTCAGTGTCTGTTGTAGATCCAGAAGTTTCTGTGGCCACAACATCTGCTCTAGAGGAGATGGCTCTCTACAGTAACAAGCGCAAACTACGACAGGGCCGCCACAGCCTGGAGGCTCCAGTGCCCACATAACCGTACACTCACACACTACTGCATCTGAACTGTGAAGATAAAACACACATAGTGATCATCTAATGCTGAGAGATGCCAAACACGGCATAGAATGCTCTGAAATACACATTGTACACCGATATTATACCACTCTTATTTCAGTGCTGACAACACGCGTTAGGAGGTGAGTCTCCCAAACAGTAGTCAGTTGAAAAGGGTTGCTCAGATTTTATGAGAGGTCCAGAGGATGGCCGATTGGTTTACCTATTTTACCCTGTTTTTCTGTCTGTTGGCATTTTAGAAGCAGAGTTATTTTAAGAGATTCTATGCGTTTCTTTTGTAAACACTTTTAAAACCTCCTCTAGAGATGAAAATGTGGAAAGGTAGAAAAGGAGTTATTTAATGTAACTGTGCTCATTTTTTGGGAGATTCACTTTGCAGATGACACACTGCTACCTTCACTGCCCCATTTAATCCAGACTTTCACTCTTGTTGCTTTAATTCACAATCAGAGAAAAAGTTTTTATTCCTTATAAATGTAATTTATTAATGTAATATACTGTTTTTAATCTATGGGATTCCAATACAATAGAGGAACAAATTGAAGCTTTTTGACATATATATAAGCTGATTACTTGTGGTTTTGTGACTAATTTAGATTTTTGGGTTTGGGATACATTTTCTTGCACGCAGAATTTTAGAAATGAAAATGAGGCCTTGGCGTAAAGCTTTATTTCCCATTTTCTATCCATATCAGTTTCGAAGCTAAATTTCTTTTTTAAGGTGATGCAAATGAATGTAATATTTTTTTTTAATTGCATCTGACCTTATTTAAAGATCTACTATCAACCTTTTCCTAATCTGTATGATCATGCCATATCATAAAGACTGAGCTACTGAATTGAGTAGCGTTGTTGGAAACCTTTTAATTGATCTCTAGTCTTCCTTTACTGGACTAGGAGAATAAGATGACGTGGATAATGGTTTTATAAGATTTTTGTTCCTTTGGTGATCTTCTTCCTCAAGGACACAAATATGTATTCTCCATTTTAATTCTGCATCTTGTTCTGGGCCATCTATACATTGAATCATTTCTACACACAGTGACCAGACTTGAGAATATCACTCTTTGACAACCCATCATTCACCAGACATAACATTACCTCTCCATAAGCATAAGGTACCACATTGGGTGTGGGAGGAGGAAATTTGGAGAGAACATTTGGTCTCTAAAAACATCTACAAATCTTGCACATATCTTTTCTTTCTCTTGTTCCTGCGGTTGTGTGAAGGTAGTAGATGTTTTCTAATCTACATTTTAAATAGTTGAACTTTTAAAGCCACTGAAAAGCTCGTGTGAATAATGTATAAATGCTAAAAAAGAAAAAAGAAGCAAAAATCAAATCTGAGCCTTTCTGCCCCAAGATCAAACTAAAGTCTGAAGGGTGTAGATGTTTCTACCAGGGTCTTGACTGACTGATCCCTGTGTTTGTATAATGGCTTAATGCAATCTTGCAATTTTACTGTCAATCCTGCGTGATGACTTATATTATTATTCCTTCAAGTAAACAGTTTAATTTCACTGTTCTCAAATCAGTTGTTCACCATAGCTGCCATCAACACTGTGCTCCGGTGAACCGGTCAAACATGACTTTTTTTTTTTTTTTTTTTTTTACTAATCTTAGCTTTTGTGTTGCTCTTATCAACTGAAATTCAGTTTAATAACAGTTTGGGATTGCTCATTGTATTTTCTTTTTAAACTGTAGTTTGATGGGGGGGGGGGGGAGAGTTGGTTTTCTTTAACTGATGGGATAATGGGATTCACTACATTTTTACTTTTTCAAAACAGAAGAGTTTGATCTCTCTTGTTGTTTTCTTGTCTTGATTTATTGTTGGGGATGTTTTTTTGCGCTAAAGGGGAAGGTGGGACTAAAGGTCTGGGGATAGAGCTCATTCAGGACTGTAACTCGTGAATTTGTACAACCAAAGAAGTCTATTTTGTGGTTCATGAATAATAAAGTTTACTTTTCATTTAAAAACCTGATGTATTGGGTTTGTTTTTGCCTCTGATTAGAGCGAACTGTGGTTTTCTTGAAGTGGAAAATGTATTGTAAAGTGTAAATCTTTTGGTCTTTTCTTGCTTTACGTGACACAGCTCGCTGATGTCTCTGTGAAGAGTTAGCTTAAACCAAGGCCATATCCACACCTCTCCATCTCTACTACAGCACACTGAATTTGTGTAATGCTCACAATTTGAAACATTCAATCATTTATTTTTTAATAAGATTGATTCATGAAAAGGTGAACTTGAATATTTGAAGCATTGACATATAAACTATGGTGTTTACCGGGATCTCATCCAGTAATCCATAAAGTAGGGATGTAACGATTCGCTCAACTCACGATTCGATTCACGGTTTTGATTTCACAATTAAATGTGTCCTAGTTTATAGCTTGGACAAAATGCTGTATATTTATTTGTGAAACTGAAATATAATTATAATAATATACTAATATAGTGCTTGCATTTTATTGCTCTTTTGTAAGACTTTGTGCTCTTTCCGTTTAAAATTAGAGGTGAACATTCTAATCATGATCCAAACAAAGGTGCTACATACATGCAACATGAGCAGTTTTTAATCTAAATTATATTGTAAAATTTCTAAATTTTGATGCAAAAACAATGTTTTTACTTCAGTTTTGTGAAACCATACATAAAACTATCTTTATGAAACAGCAGACGAGCTGAATGAGACGCAGATTCACTCCCTGCCATCAAGTGGCAGCATTTCCTTGTTTTCCTTGTTTTCTGCTGTAAACAAAGCAGCACTGCACTTATGAACATTAAAATGCATTACACAGAGGCAAGATAACAAGGAAAAATAGCATCTAAACTTTTAAAGACATTAAGTTCCCCTCAGACATACATTCATGTAAACTCCTACCCCTAAATGAATCGCGATTTGTTTAGCATCTCAACCGATTTGAATCATCACACATTTTAATCAATTTTCAACCAGCTCACGGTTAATCGTTACATCCCTACCAAAAAGGTATCTCTGCACCGGACTCCTCCCTTCCACAACCTTCGTCTCTGAAAGGATCTCATTAGAAACTCCAACCAGATTAGTCTACAAGTAAATAGCACATTAAAGTTTGGGAAACCCAAAATTAGTGGTCATTTGTTGATGGGATAATTGTGGTATGTAAAAAGCATCAGATTTTGGATGTACAGTTACATCTCGATAAATTAGAATGTCAAGGAAAAGTGCATTTATTTCAGTAATTCAACTCAAATTGTGAAACTCATGTATTAAATAAATTCAATACACACAGACTGAAGTAGTCTATAAGTCTTTGGTTATTTAAATTGTGATGATTTTGGCTCACATTTAATAAAAACCCATCAATTCACAATCTTAACAAATTAGGATATGTTGACATGCCAATCAGCTTATCAATTAAAACACCTTCAAAGCTTTCCTGAGCCTGCAAAAGGGTCCCTGACATTCATTGACACCCTTCACAAGGAGTGTAAGTCACAAAAATGAATTGCCAATAAGCTGGCTGTTCACAGAGTGCTGTATCCAAGCATGTTAACAGAAGGTTGAGTGGAACGAAATGTGGAAAAAAAAAAGATGCACAACCAACTGAGAGAACTGCAGCGTTATGAGGATTGTCAAGCAAACTGGATTCAAGAATTTTAGAGAACTTCACAAGGAATGCACTGAGGCTGGGTTCAAGGCATTAAGAACAACCCCACACAAACGTGTCAAGGAATTTTTCTACAGTTGTCGTATTCCTCTTGTTAGGCCACTCCTGAACCCCAAACGATGTCAGAGGCGTCTTACCTTGGCTAAGTAGAAGAATAAATTAACTGTTGCCATTGGTCCAAAGTCCTCTTTTCAGATGAGAGCAAGTTTTGTATTTCATTTGGAAACCAAGGTCCTAGAGTCTGGAGGAAGGGTGGAGAAGCTCATAGCCCAAGTTTCTTGAAAACCAGTGTTAACTTTCCACAGTCTGTGATGATTTGGGGTGCAATGTCATCTGTTGGTGTTGGTCCATTGTGTTTTTGAAAACCAAAGTCACTGCACTCATTTACCAAGAAATGTTGGAGCACTTTCATGCTTCCTTCTGCTGAACAGCTTTTAGAAGATGCTGATTTCATTTTCCAGCAGGATTTGGCACCTGTCCACACTGCCAAAAGCACCAAACGTTGGTTAAATGAACATGGTGTTGGTGTGCTTGACTGACCAGCAAACTCCCCAGACCTGAACCCCATAGAGAATCTCTGGGGTATTGTCAAGAGGAAAATAAGAAACATGAGACCAAACAATGCAGATGAGCTAAAGGCCACTGTCAAAGGAGCCCCTACCAAGTATTGAGTACATGTACAGTAAATGAACATACTTTCCAGAAGGCCAACTATTCACAAAAATTGTCATTGGTCTTATGAAGTTTTCTAATTGGTTGAGATAGTGAATTGATGTTTTTTTTTGTTAAATGTGAGCCAAAATCATCACAATTTAAAGAACCAAAGACTTAAACTACTTCAGTCTGTGTGCATTGAATTTATTACATGAGTTTCACAATTTGAGTTGAATTACAGTAATAAATGAACTTTTCCTCCATATTCTAATTTATTGAGAAGCACCTGTATGTATGTATGCATGTACTCACCAGTGTGTTATACATTGACCACTCCTCCTTAAGAAACTTGATTTCTTTCTCTAGTCTTTGCATCTGAAGCTTGATAAAGAGTCACAGTTTTAATCATTTTCTGTATTAAACTGTTATGGTTCAGTTAAATGTGCGCATGAATCTTTTTTAGTTATTATTATTAGATGATTAGAGTATTAGCTTTTTAAAATCTTACCACTGGTTCGACATTATTGATGGCTTTGTCTGCACACATTTCATTCTGGTGGCAAAGCGAAGAGTTGAAAACTGCCAAGAGACACAAGTTTTTTTTTTTTAGACTGAACTAACATGTCTCAGTTGATAAATTATTATTTATAAATGCCACCATCCCAATTAGTGCTGCTTCACCATATACTGGTCATATAATTTGAATATCAAGTTGATTTATTTCAATTCCATTCAAAAGGTGAAACTTGTATATTATATCAATTCATTACACACAGACTTATAGATTTCAAATGTTTATTTATTTTAATTTTGATGATTATAACTGACAACTAAGGAAAATCCCAAATTCGGTATCTCAGAAAATTAGAATATTGTGAAAAGGTTCAATATTGAAGACACCTGTGTCCCAGAGCTCTGTGTCCAAGCACATTAATAAAGAGGCGAAGGGAAGGAAAAGGTTGTAGAAAAAAATGTGTACAAGCAATAGGGATAACCGTTGCCTGGAGAGGATTGTGAAACGAAACCCATTCAAAAATGTGGGGGAGATTCACGAGTGGCCTGCGGCTGGAGTCAGTGCTTCAAGAACCACTACGCACAGACATATGTAAGACATGGGTTTCAGCTGTCGCATTTCTTGTGTCAAGCCACTCTCGAACAACAGACAGCATCAGAAGCGTTTTGCCTGGGCTAAAGACATTAAGGACTGGACTGCTGCTGAGTGGTCCAAAGTTATGTTCTCTGATGAAAGTAAATTTTGCATTTCCTTTGGAAATCAGGGTCCCAGAGTCTGGAGGAAGAGAGGAGAGGCACACAATCCACGTTGCTTGAGGGTCAGTGTAAAGTTTGCTCAGTCAGTGAGGGTTTGAGGTGCCATGTCATCTGCTGGAGTTCGTCTACTGTTTTTTCTGAGGTCCAAGGTCAACGCAGCCGTATACCAGGAACTTTTAGAGCACTTCATGCTTCCTGCTGCTGACCAACTTTATGGAGATGCAGATTTCATTTTCCAACAGGACTTGGCACCTGCACACAGTGCCAAAGTTACCAGTACCTGGTTTAAGGACCATGGTATCCCTGTTCTTAACTGGCCAGCAAACTCGCCTGACCTTAACCCCATAGAAAATCTATGGGGTATTGTGAAGAGGAAGATGCGATATGACAGACCCAACAATGTAGAAGAGCTGAAGGCCACTGTCAGAGCAATGTGGGCTCTCATAACACCTGAGCAGTGCCACAGACTGATCGACTCCATGCCACGCCGCATTGTTGCAGTAATTCAGGCAAAAGGAAACCCAACTAAGTATTGAGTGCTGTACATGCT
Source organism: Carassius auratus (assembly GCF_003368295.1). Classification (NCBI taxonomy): domain Eukaryota; kingdom Metazoa; phylum Chordata; class Actinopteri; order Cypriniformes; family Cyprinidae; genus Carassius; species Carassius auratus. Next base: position 14,727,212 of record NC_039274.1, read on the forward strand.
CATACTTTTCCATGTTCATACTTTCCAGTTGGCCAAGATTTCTAAACATCCTTTTTGTGTTGGTCTTAAGTAATATTCACATTTTCTGAGATACTGAATTATGGGTTATTTTCCTTCGTTATAATAATCAAAATTAAAAGAAATAAACATTTGAAATATATCAGTCTGTGTGTAATGAATTAATATAATATACAAGTTTCACTTTTTGAACCGAATTAGTGAAATCTACTTTTTGATATTATGACCACAAGCACTGCGTTTCAGCTTCCTCCTGTGTAGTAACAGTAAGAGAAATCAAGTCAGACATGTTCCATTAATTATTATATATATTTATTTATTTTTCTTCAGAAATGGAAGATTTTTCCCATTGTTCAAAATGATGGTTTATATGTTGACGATCTGTGGCTGTATTCTGTTCTGTAGCTTCTGCTATTGCTAAACTTTTGACTAATGTGGGTTTGTTGGTGAACTACTATGGGAGCACAAACTGCAGGAGCACACTGACCGAGCGAGTCTTTGAGAGCGTGGGTAAGTTTACTCAGTCTGAAGGGAACATGTTCCCTACGGCTGTCAGTTGCTGGAGCCAAGATTACCTGCTCCAGGAAAGACATGGACTTGTTGATCTACACAACCTCTCTTTGGACTTGATTTTCTGATTAGAGCAAAAAACAAAGAGTGAAAAAAAGTAAACATTTGAGGAATTTGCCAAGATTAATAAACTAGTGCAGACAGTGCTAATATCTGAGACAGACAGTACACATTCAACAGTGTCCTGGTGAACTGTAAGGCACTTATGGTTATGATAAGAGGAGAAACGAACTGAACCCAGTTTTGCAAATTCTTTCAGATCCCTCCAGGTCCACCAGGTTCAGTTTAGAGGTGATGTATTTTCAATCTGACAGTGTGCCAGAGCGAATCTGTGACAAACACAAACACATATTTAATGTCATGCCAAAAAATACCACCTTGTGTAAAAAGGCCAGTTTACCCAAGCATTTTAAGATCACATATTTTAGTCTTGAAATTCTGAATCTAATGAGGCATGTGTTGTGGACTTACCTCAATGTGTATAGTAAACGATCGGGAGGACTGTTTATTAAGAGCATGTTCTCCAAGGAATCTGTTATTCTCCCCCTTGTGGTGTAGTGGCAGAAATGTTATTCATCACTGATTTTGTTACAAAAATATGAAAATCCAATTCTGAATGTGCTTTAGCAGTTCTTTTAGGCCATGTGGGTAAAACATTCAAGTTTTTGTCAATTACTTTAATGTAATGAGATCTTTAATGAAGTTTCTGGCTTTCTGATGGTGGTTGTCATATTGATTTTCATTAACCAATTTGTCAACAGAAGTGATGAGAGATAAGAACAAACCTTTGCCCCTAACCGTGCAAACACCTGATAAAAAAAAATCTGTTTACGGGAAATAGACTTATTGTTTGCTGAAAAAAAAAAAATTCATCTTAACGCAGTTAAGACCCCAGTATTCAAACTTTCCCCCCTGCTTTAAGATGGAGAGCAAGTATGGAAGTGGATTTGGACAATTATTTTATCATAAATGAAGATTTTTTAATAATAATAGTAGTAGACCCTTCCATCCTCTCATATTTCCATAAGAAACTGTTAATCTTACAATTGTTTAAAAATGTAAGCACAAGTAGTATTTGTAATAATCTGTCTTGGGTTGTATTTTGTTTTAACTGCTATTTGAATTGGTGGGAATTGTTTTGTGTTTCATTTGAGTATTACAAAAACAGGCTGCAAGAAACAATACAACATCGCTTTACATATAGTTACATTTACAATAAAAAACATTTAAACAAGATCAAATCGGGCACATGGCAAAGGTTACCTGATGGTCAGGTAGGCATTCAATGGTCAAAACTGGCTGTGGGTCGGATGCGGATGTACACCTTTACATGCTTGACCTTTACCGCTCACTCAGCGGCTGCTGCTGGCAAAGAATGAATCTGTGTACTGGAGACGCCTGCGAGCTCATGAGTCCTGCAATGGGCATCTCTCACACACATCACCATAATTGATTCTTAACACACTGTCATGTGACAAAAGAGTTGCATTTTGTAGTCTCGAGCATGAAGAGTAAACTTGGTGGTTTAATAGTGGCTAGCACTCCCTATATCACCTAAGTCTATGCTGTTGGAAACAGCAGTCTTTGGTGTAGCGCTGTGGGGTAGCCAAAATTTTAGTTTTGGACAGGTCTTGGCAAAAGTGAGTGGGCACTAGGCTAACTAACGGAAGGAGTGCAAATCAGTCCCCATCCGCGAACTCAAGGTTTGGTGGGTGGCGGGGGTTGGCTGGTTATGTTGCAATATTGTAAATGTTTGTTTTAAACAAGTAAAGAGGCCAATGAATATCAAACAAGCAACGTGCAAATTTTACTCATGAGTTATGCTGTGAAGTGAACCTCTTAATTTCAGTCGAATAACTAGAATGTAAAAACTGACTGCGTTTTGACTCTGTCAACGGCGCATATTCTCTCAGACGAGAGACGAATCTCCTCATGCTGATAACCGTAAAGCTAGGCTAAATCTTTTCATTTAAGTTACTCACTCAATATTTCTTGTGGCCCGAAAATAGGCTAGTGGGAAAAATAAATAAATAGCCTACATTTAAATAAATAATAAATAAAGAGAGAAGAAACATCTTTTGTGTTAAACAGATTTTTTTTTATTTAAATAAAGCTTTTTTAAATTGATGATTGCAGTGTTAACCATTTGAATTATATGTATATAATTCATTGTATAATAACCTGTTTTGAAAGGCCTTTTTAAAAACATTTTCAGTGAGTTGTAAACTAATCTTTCTTATCCTGGCAGCACGTCATGAAATTATTGCAGGGCAAATTAATGTATTTAAATAAAAGTAACTTAATATTAATAGGCCTATTAATCAGAATAATGTAACAGCCTTACATTAATTGAAAATGGCAAATTATATATAACCAAAGTGCATAAAATAATTTTATTCAGAAATGTCATGTTTGTTTTTTTGTTTTTTTTTCGTCATATCATTATATTAATTATTTGGCCTACAAATGAGCAAACGTGCAGTTAATCGCTGGCATCAGTCACAAAATTATAGGCCTACATATAAAAAAATATAAGACAACAACATAGTGTTGGCCCAGATCCGGCCCACATTTGGCCCACATGAAATCCATGTGGGCCGGATCTGGGCCGAAACTGCTTGCTGTATGGGATAGGCTAATCTTTGTGAGGATGACTGCAACAGCTGGTCTTAAATTCATTAGACACCGACTTAAAACACTCACTGAGCTCACATAATGAACCGGTTCGCTGGTGGAACTGAAAGTACATTTACGACTGCTGGACGTGCTTTCTCCCTCGTACAAGCGCGACCTGCGTGAAACAGCCTGGATAACAACTGGCTAACACTGCTGTCAGTCAAACTCATCAAGAATTAAGCAAAAACACAATTATTTTAGTTATTTGGGATGTTATAATAGACGCTCTGTCAATGAACGTTTTCACGTGTTACAAAAACTGATTTGGCTTTATGAAAATATGTGCATAAAGGCATTCAATATATAAAGACTAATTAAGTTGTTCAGATGAACAAAACACAAGGATTTATTGCATAATCAGCATTTTAATTGTTTGGTCAGACAGTTCATATATTATATATTCACATTAATAAATTGGGTATTAAAGATCTAGTTATGTTATGTTAAATATGAAAACAAGCGTGTGTACATATAACTGGGCTTTGCATTTTGTGAGATTGACATGCTAAATGGCTCACTGACATGGTTTACTCTCATTCATTTCGCGCACGAACGAGATAACCTATGTACCAGTTCATTTCATTTACGAACGACATGTATCCATTCATTTAACTCGTTCATGAACGATATGTGTACCAGTTCATTCATTTCATTTATGAACGAGATACTAAATCAGTGGTTTTCAACCTGTGGGCCACCGTTGGTATTGCAGGTGGGCCACCAATTACTATTAAAAGAAAAAAATAATATTTTTAATATATATAAAAATGTCTAAGTCATAACATAATAACATCATTTCATATATATAACTAAATAACAAAAAGAATATTCAACTGTAACTTTGATTCCATTATTCGAACTCACTCATTGGTTTAAGAATAAACCACCAATTTAGATTTTTGCTGCATATGCTACAGAACAACACATTCAAACATGTATAAATGGCTGTCAACACGCTGCCGAGCTTTGGCTGGATCTGGTTTTCCCATTTTGCATTATAAATCTTCATAAAATCACAATTTGAGCGTGCATGATTTTCCGAGGCCCTGACCTCCCGCAGTAAGCCTATGCTATCCGATCCAATCAGAATGCAACACGCCTAGCGCTAGAACAGAACAGACTGGGCATATGCCTAACTCCAGGTTCACACACTGTCTGTGATGCACCTTTTTTCAACCCCCTGTTAACGGATAAGAGCATTCACACAGCACGAGGTAAAAGGCTAGAAATAAAAATGTGCAAAAATAATTAATATCTAGCACATGAGCATAGAGAGAGTTGTGAGCACACAGGACGCAGTTTAAGTGAGAGGAGACATGCACACACTCTCTTCCAGGAAATCGTCTCCGGTTACTATTGTAAGGCGGGAACATAACATTACGTCAGCTAAGACGTATATGGGAACTCCTCCCTGGGGACAGCTGGCCAATTGATGCAAAGCATGCAAATACTGACAGGTTTGCTGGCAATATAAATTGCATGGGCGCGAAAATTACGTCAGAATCACGACTGAACGCTAGCACAGCTAATCAAACAGCGACCACGGTGGCTAATGTAATGTCTTGTTCCCGCCTCTCAGGGAACCAAGGTTATGCAATAAACGTGAAGGCTGCACTAAACAGGGCAGACACAACACAAAAAGCACTCAAGCATAAGAGTTAAACAGAGTCGACAGCTTTGCAGTGACAACTGCATACAACTTATAAACCATAACACAGAGTTAGCAGCCATGGTAACTACTATATAGCTGGTTATAACAGAATGAATAAAACTTAATTCACCAAAAGTATATGTGATGCTACAGAGGGTACATCCAGCTTGTAAAACCTGGCAAATGTGTTCTGGGAAGATAGGCCAGCAGCAAGACATAAATCCTGGATAGACATACCTCTAGCCCAGGCCCAGGAGGAAGCAATTGCCCTCACTGAATATAGGATACAGGATATAGGGGATATGCGCCACTCTTATGGAGAGAAAGTGTCAGTCCGCCCACAACAGGAGACTCGCTACCTGTTTGAATAGAGCTCTGGAGCACACACCGCCCTGGCGATTTATGTACGAGACCACAGACGTGTTGTCAGTTCGAATCAGTACATGTTGCTGCTCCAATTTCGACCGAAAGGCTTGCAGGGCTAAGGACAGCGCTTCCAATTCCAAACGGTTTATGTGCCACGTTCTCTGTGACTCTGACCACAGGCCTGAGGCAGGTACGCCCAGGCACACTGCTCCCCAGCCTGAAGTTGACGCGTCCATCGAGAGATTCATGCTCGTGCATTATTTCAATATGCTTTCGCATTACAATAATGTGCTCTCGCAGCTGCTTCTGCACCGCTCACACATACTGAATACACACTGCAAACGGAGTACGTGTGAACCTCTGTAATGTATAACAAATATATTTCAACACCTGAGGAACCGCTACAATTAATGAGCTCTATGAACAATGCATGGCAAAAAAGAAAAGAAAAAAGTCCCTGGACACGAGATTTATTTATTTATATTTTTTGCCATTAGTCTATAAATTTTGTTGCACTTTTACTATAGTGACTATTTTGACATGTCTGTTCTAGAGACGTTACAACTTTCTGATAAAGCTCTAATTGGTTTTCTTTTGGAAATATGTTTAAAATTCACCCTGAATGCATTTAGGACTGTAAAGCATATTGGGTGCGTCAAAATTGCGATTAAAATCGAAATGGCAAAATTGATCAAAGAAATCGCTAAATAAAGAAATCCATATTGCACAGCCCTAGTTCATTCAATAAATACAGTTACTCAGCTTCTGAGTACTAAGTTATTATCCCAACAATAGTGGGATCAGTTAAAAAAATTTTTGCAGTGGGCCGCGCAAACATATGTTGTTGTTTGGGCCGCGCAAACATATGTTGTTGTTTGGGCCGCAAGTTGAAAAAGGTTGGGAACCACTGTCTTAGAGAAAATTAAGTCTCTATAACGAGAAAACAAGAAGGAAAAAAATTGTAATGCTTGGCCACTTAGAACTTCCGTAAAATGTGTTTATCAAAGACTATATAGAATACGCCGCAGAAATACTACCGTGTCTCCACCAGCGGGTGCAAATGGGACAGCTGGCACCATTGCTGTGAAAGGCTGGAATTATGACAGTTTTATTTGTAAATGTGGATAAAACATTGAAATAAATTAAATGTCTTTTATTAAGGTTATTTTGAAGTTAACGAAGACTGCTTTAATCACTGCTGAAACATATGAATGCCACTGCTGAATCTGACTGAGGCCCTTCAGTGAGTTTGGAAGTCATTTAATTATTTTCTAGAGCTTTTTGTCACATATTTCTTGCGGGTCTTCAGTTGCCTTATGTGTAGTCACCTTCATCTTTTGCCACAGTTGCCCCTTTTTGTTCTGCTGCTTTATCATCCTCTAAATCCAGTCTTTCTTAAGCCATTTAAAATATTAGTTTATATACCATTGCTTTTACTGAAAATGTATTTTTTTTTATTCTTGATCAATACAAAAACCTGTTCTTTTATGAAAGTCTTTTTTTAATAAATGGTATATAGTTATGAATATATACAATATTTTATATTGCACTAACACTAACCCCCCTCCAATGGGAACCCCACAAGACTTTCAATGAATTGTTCTGTTGAGGAAACAAAGAAATAAATGCATAAACATATGCATCTCAAAAGGAAATTTAAATGTGTGAAAGTATTAACATATTACTTTCATCGAAACGTAACCCCAAAATCTCAGAAAAGTCTTTCTTTCTGCATCAGTATTATGGACATGTTAAATATTTCTGAAGCTATATTATACATTTTTATATGTATACATAAATGTTAACCAAAAATGTTTTGGCACTAGCTGGAACATTGATATACAAGATTAAATCGAATGAAAAAAACATTCTACGGGTTTATTTTTGAGAGTCAACCTTTGTTTTGACCTTGTGAGGGTCTTGGTTCTTCTAAAGAAGAAAAAAAGCTATTGATCCAACAGTTGAATGACCATCAGTTTGTTCATGGCTCCTCCCTGTCAAAAGCAACCAGCTCTGGCATATATGATAAACCTCTTCTAAATCTCTTTGACATCTCCACTGCAAAACCTCATACAGAGACACTGAGAATGGAAACAAAAGTGTTCATCTGTGTTCTGTGTGCCTGTTTGGTCACAGTTTTAGTTCATAAGGTATGTAAAAATATTTCTCCTATATCATTAATCAGATGCTCCTAAAAGCTTCAGTGTTGCGGTTATTGAAAAACAGTTACTAACACAGTGTATGTATTTCTGGTCTTTAGATGTAGGCCTATGTATATTTAGATTCATTGATGAATGACTGATGATGAAAATAAATAAAGTCCCCAATTGTTTTTGTTATTTAGCCTATGTCCACGGTACTGTTCAGAATTGGTTTAGCGGTATATCTTAGCAAATTTTCATAGTGGATATACTGTAGTGACAAAATGTTTCAGAATTTTATTTTTTATTTTATCACTTTTAGTGTTGATTTTAATAATACTACCTGATCTTTTCACAGACATCATCAGCTTCAATAAATGATGGCATATTTCTAGCAAACGATCCAACTGAGGTAATTAGCTGCCTTTAAAATTATACATTTAAAACAAGCAATTACACTTTTGTGTCCAAGACAAAGTGTTCATAAATGCAGTGTCAAATGACAAAAGTATGAACATTCACTAAATACTTTTGTATTAATTCATGATGGAGACTTCATAACCTTTAACAATCATGCTTTAAGAGAATAAAACACATTTTTTTGCCTCATTAATATCTACAGCAAGCACCTGTTAATGGAAGTAATTTCGATCAGGTGAGTGACATTTTTGCTTTAAACGTAAACATATTAGAAGCCATAGTCATACTATATCATGCTGTAAATCTCACCTCTAGTGAGATCAAGAGCTTTAAAAGCTTCCAGATTAAATTGATGTTCTTTGATATATATCTTCTGATTTTTATCCACAACAGATGACTAACCATACCCTAAATACAAATACAACCCAAGAAAGTATGTCAGAAAAGACCATTGTGCTGAACCTTGCAGAGGTACTGTCCAGTGCTTTCATTTCTGGTGAAAAAAAAAGAACCTAAACTACTCGTATATCTATCCTGTACACAATAAAATTTTAGCTAGGGCTTATAGGGTTGTCAGGGAAAGTTTACCTCATTTATGAAGTTATATGAGTTTTTATGGTCACACTCATGGTGTTCCCAACCGTATACTGTTATTTTTTGCATGGAACACAAAAGGAAGTAGTTTGATGTCTATTTTCACAAAACCACATACATGGGGGTGAGTAAATGATAACACAAGGTTAAACATTACTTTAAATGATTTACATAGTGTCACAGCCATAGCGGATTGTGGTTGGTCAAATAACACATGAGGGCCCTCTTGTGCCCAGCCTTTAGTAAAATAACATGTAAACCAAGGAGGGCTCTTAGTCTGCAGTCTGTCAGCCACTAGATGGAGTCATGAGGTATTGGTTTTTGTCCTTTCCTCAGTTATTCTAACCTCAGTAAACTTTAGTGAGTTACACTAATATATATATATATATATATATATATATATATATATATATATATATATATATATATATATATATATATATATATATGGAGGCCCATATAGTGAAGTGTTTAATGGTTTTCTTTCACCAGAACGATGGGAAACAAAACCACACACAAGACTCAAAGACAACTCAAGGGTTACAAATCCCCGAAGACTTGTAAAGGTAAGTCAAAATTTCATGCTATTCAAGTAACATGCATACAATTGCATTGTTTATTTACATTATTTGTGAAAAGTTGTTTAACTCCTTCTTTTTCAGATTAAAGACAGAGAACTGGATATCAACCTGTTAAACAGTCAACCCCTGATAAAATGGCATGCTTTAATGTTTGTTGAGCAAATTACCTTTGCATTGTAGGATATGTAACATCACATGCAAAAGATGTGCCTGTGTAAATGTACAAGATAAATAAGCAACCCAACTCATGACTGCTATGCTACACAGTGAATGATATAACATCAAGAGTAAGCTATTATTGTATTAGAGTATATCAAAAGTAGAGAATTGCAATTGTTTACGAAGTAAATATAAACAAGTACACTGATAAAATAAATTCTGCTTGATTTACTTAAATCTTGAATAAAGTTATTACGAAGATCAGTCATGACTAGTCTTTGTAAAAACTACTTAAAGTTTCTGTCTGTTGAAAGAATATATGCACATATACAGGAAGGGTTAAATAACAATTTTATTAGCCTGTGTATGCTTATCAAAGGTTACTTGTTCAGTATTTTGTGATAATGTCAAAGTAATTTAATTAACTCTCCACTGGATAAGATGTACCTTAAAAACTTAATAACTAATTTGGAATCACATCTCTGTAACTGTGATAATCCGGGGATTATGTTCTTAAATAACATAATATGAAAACTATATGAAGTAGCCAACAAGCCTACAAAACTACCAATGTTAAGTGCCAGGATAATCTGATTTATAATCTCTTGGGTAGAGGTTTAAACCCTATAGGCCTAAACGCTGCGAATGGAGAAATCATAAAACCAAGAGGATGTTCATCATTTAGGCCTATGTCTTCTCACATTCATGTGTTTGTATTTCTTGTCAAATTACTTAATATACTGTCCAAAATGATATCCCATTTGTTAGTCAATAAAGGATTTGGACTTGTATGGTTTGTACGATTGTGTTTAAGATGAGATAACCAGACCAATCCAGCAGATATATTTCAGGGATTATTTTAACATGCCCCTAATCTAATTTGACCTGAGACAGAGGAGACTAATAATTGCCTGACTAATCCTTGCTTATTGTTTTTACATTATTATTGTATATGTTTAGACTGAAACTTTAGATTTTATGTATTAGAGTTAATTTTGTGTAAGCTTGTGATGAATAAGCAGTGTCACCGTGGACATGTTGGTTGACTGCAGTAAACACTGGACCACAACCTGCCCCTCGAGGCCTGGCCTGTCATTCAGACACACACAAGAGAAAGAGACAGAAGAAAGATAGAGTGATGGAGGAAGAAGAGGGGGGTCCTGGAGGAGCTAGTGACGTGTTCCCAGGCCCCAGCATCTCTTCACTTCTCAGCAGCAAGTAATGAGCTTAACCACACAGCTTCAGTGCAACGGGGTCAATCGCTCGGATTATCACACTCCAATTTGACATCACAATCCTCCGCACCTCTCTGTTTTTAAGTTCTTTTTTGGAAACCTTTGAACCTTTTCTAACCTTGACCTTTTCTAATTTTTATTTCCTTTCTATGATCTTAGTTCTTGTAGGTGAAAATTGATACATTAAACTTTCACAGGTTCAGAGAGGACTGGCAGCTCAAATATGGACCGTAGTTCACTCCAGCTGAGACAAAGGGTGTATAAGAGTTGTTGAGGTAGGGGGTGGATGGTAGCTTTTGGAACAGGGATTCACCTTTTTACCTTTGAAAACATAACCCAATGCCACTGTCCAGCAACAAGGTCGCTGACGATGGAACTTCAGCACAGCCGCAGCAAGAGGGGAAAGCAATGGTGGACTCCCTCGTCAAGGTGAGCTGATATTACATGATCCGATAACCGATCGTTCCTCTAAAGTCCACAGAGGTTTGTGGTGATATCATTTCTAATAATCAGAGCACCATTTATTCATTTTTCGATAACAGACTGAATTTTATACAAAAACATAATATAATTTTAATCTTTCACTGAATATTATATGTTGTCACATGTTTTCTCTTGTGTGGTCTAATGCTAAATATTATGATAAAAAATTAGAGGAGTTCATAAATTAGATATAAAATTAAGAAAATAATTTGTCATTTCTTTTCCATCATATTTAAGACGTGATGAAAAACGTACAGAGGTTTAGATCAAAGATGTCGAAGCATGTGCGTGTCCTCATTTCTCCTTATTTTCAGGCTGAACATGAAAGCATCTTTTAATGGTTCCTCAAGCCTTAGGGTGAAAAGGCACTATCTCTGAATAGAGATGATCTACGCTCCACTGCTTGATTATCTTCAGTGTGAGCCAGTGACTACCCCAACAAAATTACCTGTTTAATCGGTTCACCTTATTGTTAGCATTAATACATACTCGCATCAGGCATAGTTATAAATGTTTGTTTTTAAATGATCAGCATTACACAAATGGCCATAGACAGCATGCAGTCCACTGAACCAAGGTCACAAAAGTTTCCAAAGCTTATCCTGAAATAGCCATCTTATGATAAGCAGATTATAAGTAATATTTTCCACTTAAACCAGTCCTTAGTCTATGATGTTTGATGACCTGAACAGTTATCTTGACTTATAAAACATACCATTGATTTTATAACCTTTTTAATCATAAAAAGATCATGTGATACTGAAGACCGTAGTAATGGCTGCTGAAACTGAAGCTTTGCCATCACAGGAATAAATGACATTTTAAAATTGCCCACATTAAAATAGAAAACTTGAAATAAATATTGTAATAATTTAATATTTCACAATATTACTGTTTTTACTTTATTTTTAAACAATTAATTGCAACCTTGGTGAGCATAAGAGACATCTTTTGATTACAAAATCTAACCAACTCCAAAAGTTTGAATGATAGTGTAGAATATATACACATGGAAAATGTTGGTTTAAAGTTTTCTTCCAAAAACTCCTAGATATGTCCTTTTTTCTTACTTCTAGAATTGGAAAAGTAGTTTTTTTCCCACTACAAGCAGTATTGTTTGTTCTGAAAGAAGACTTTCTTTGTTTCTTTTTCTTTCTTTTTTTTACACTTTCTTTGTGCTGTAGAACTTGGGAAGGAACCAGTCAATGATGTTTGGGTATTACAGGCATTATGTCACTGTCATTATTAATAAATGCACTCAGGAAAGTTTGGCTGATATAGCCTATGACATGTTATTCTGTGTGATGTAATGTCATGAAATCCTATGGTGCCATTAAAACTTTTCTATTTATGAATACATTAAAGTTAAAGGTCATAACACCGTAGCTGTTCTGATCTGACTCAGGTGGTGGCATGTTATCGGCACTTGGCCTCCTGTATTGGTGGATGCACGGACAACTCCAGCCTAAGACGTGATCTTCTGCAAACACGAGAGCGAGCTCAGACACTAGCGATGTCCTGCCGAAACCACCTGACAGCTCGACTGAGGGATAAAACATTAGCGGAGGCTGAGAGGAAGGAAACAGAGCTGCTATGGGTGGCATTCTCCTCTTGTCTGGAGCTCTTACATGCAGACATGTGCAAGGTCTTCACCATGGTCAAGCACTTTTCCTTGGCCAATAACAGTACCATGGTGCAAACAGGCATACAGGGTAAGCATGCATACTGTAGCTGTAGAAATTTCATAACTAATTATTTAAGACTGAGTAGCTAGTGACAAAGTAACTTCTGTATATTCCTCAAAATGATTAAATGTGGATATTAATAAAATTTGAGCGAAATTTGGCTTGGAAAAATCATTGTCAAGTGGCCTTTGTCCATTATTCAGTCTTTACAATGGCTTCATTCCCTTGAAAGAGCTAGTCTGATTGATGTCTCTTGGAATGATTGGTAGTAACTGTAACTGTAATTGTGACTGTACGTTAATTGTCCCAGTCCTGTTATAAGCCTGATAAAAGTGTTTGCTTAAGCAGGGGGGTCAACAGAGGTGGCAGCACGGGCTCTGAGTCTGCCTGACCTGCAGGAGGCAGGTGACGGGTCGCAGACGTCCAGCGTGGAGGGTCAGGAGCAGAGTCAGCTGGAGCAGGAGATCGCACAGGTGGACCGTACGCTGGAGGACATGGAGCTGAAGGTCAATGTGCTGCGCTGGACAGTGGAGGCGCTGGGTCCTCAGTATGGTGACCCCGTCAGCACTGACAGCGCTTCGCTAGCGCTGCTGTCCATCGACGAAGAGGCAGCTCAGGGCTTTTGCAGTCGCAGCCAGATGTTTGCAGCAATGATGCTGTGTGGTGTGGCAATCTTTGCCGTGGTGCTATCAGTGTGTGTGGTGTTCCTGATCTGAAGTCATATCACTTGTCTTGTGTAGGCTTTTTCTTTTTCCAAGGTATCTTCAGCTGTGTTCAGCCAAACATCAACAGTCTGTGTACTTATTAACTATGTAACAGTTCCTTACTGTTGATCTCAACAGCCTGTGACTCCTTTTTAAATCAAAAAACATTGCCATTAATTTTGAGTGTGTGATCATTTATAGCAAAAGTAAGCATGATGAATTAATCTTCGGTCTAAAGCTGATTTGTAATGTGAAATTTGGGCAAGTAGTAAAATCTGATTTATTTACTGATGTACTATCAGGATGCTGTGCATAAACACAAGATCGGTTTACTGCAGCTCATGTTATGGGCGTTTCATAGGCTGGTTCTTCATGTTGTACCTTCACAACTTTGCTCATCATCTGGTTTAGTTTTTGAGCGAATACAGTATCAACACTGACACAACATTTAATCCTTTAACTGTTACCTAGCAAATGTGTACTGTCTTCTCAAAACACCACCAACCGAAACGCATAGGGCTTTAATATGTTGTGCACATGTTTTTATCTATTGTGGCTTTTGATTAAGTTTAATTGTCGTTTTGTAACTGGTGTAGAAACCTGTTACAAAAGCCAGACACAATAGAATTGTTTTAAAATGTAAAATATTAGTCAGCGTTACCTGATATTAATACTCTGTTACTAATTATAAACAAGTAGGAGTAAACTGATAATAAAAAATAATTAATTTACAGGAAAAAAATGAAATATTGTAATCAGCCTACCTCAGTATGAAGGCTGCTTTTTCAAAGACATCCTTCATGCACTGTAATGTCTTCACTTTCAAATATCTCATGAATATTATATTTTGTAAAAATAAAAGACAATACTTACAATACAATAAAACTGTTAGAACATGTTTACTATATATGTGTCATGAGATCTGTCAGGCAACATTAGACTGAAATTTAGAGTCAATTTCCATGTTTATTGCTAGAAAGTTGTAAAATCACACAAAACACACACACAATTAGGGGGTTACGCTGTAGGTATCCCATTTTTTGTCAACAGTGTAAACAATACTGTAAGCAATATTTCATCTGACCTCCTGAGGTTGACAATAAACATGTTCTGAAGCATCTCTTTTCACTTACCATGTGTTGAACAATAAAAAATGGTTAATTGTTTATTGTTTGAGGCACTACTTTGTACTTGGAAAATCCCTGTAGCCTATATCATTTATATAAACTTTAAGATGTGCCTACGTTCAGAAATTAGGTTTTGTATTAATATGCAAGTGAAACGTCATTGTTTACACGCTCTGTTACAGGAAGTTTGACAGAGATGGTCATGGATCTGTAACAGAGAAACAAGATAAGTTTGGAAACCTTTACAGCTCTTATTGTGAGAAAAAAATAAAATGTGTTACGGTTCCAGTTATATAGAGCTCTTCTGCATTATTCCAGGAATTTAAGAAGTTTTGTCTAATCTAATGACTTTATGGGAAAAATATACCGACTACCGAAGAGAAAAGCACGATCATGTGGTCACATCAGGTCCCTTGCAGCGGCGATCCCACGACAGTTAGAAGTCCGCCTCAGATCTTACACTTTATATACACACAAGTGCTTATTTTTGGCCGAATGAGGTCTGCACACCATATAGAGTGGATTAGTGTTATATGAGACACTGATTAAACCTAAGTTTTAGTGCGTTTATCTCTTCTTTTACAACATTAAGTGAACATGATTGGTGTTGGAGATCAAGCGAGGGTGTCAAGTCATTGAAATCACTTGACTTTTCTGGAAATTATGTCAGAAATGTGTCCAAGAAAATCAACAAACAGGAAGTACCTCTTGTAAAGTTTACAAATTAAAAATTATATTTATGATGATTGACATCAAATCTTGCTATTTAAAATGTGTTAAGAATATTTTCCATTTAAAGAAATCTTTGTTGTCCCACTTTAGAAAAGGATGTGTCAGGCGTGAAGAGAGAGGAGTCAAACGCAGAGTATAAGTGAAACAGTTTATTTGTACAACCGTGAATCCAAAAATAATCCAATGTGTGAAGACACACACACGAACAAAAACCCAAGTGTTACAACTCCAGAGCCGTCCGTACACTCACCTGTGGACACAGGCTGTGGAGACCACCACTGGTGCAATGCCCAGCGGGATATGGATAAATGAGACAGAGGATCTCGGGCACGCGGCCAACGTAAGACTCCTCGTCTAGACGTCCTGAGCAACACTGGGGAAAACAGGTAAGAAAACAGACACACAGTACTGTCACAAAGTCAACACGAAATCTACTGACAACAAGGGACAGACACAGCAGGGAATATAAGGGAAAATGGGAACAAGCGACATGTGAGGGCAATCAGCTTGTGATTTGCACACACCAGCGCCGATGTATCAGCGCTGATTGCCCAGGTCACGTGATGCGAATAGCTACCGACTGATCATCAGGAGGGGAATGAGAGGTAGAGTTGAGTGTCATCAGCATAGCAGTGGTATGAAAAGCCATGCTTCTGAATGACAGAACCTAATGATGCCATGTAGACAGAGAAGAGAAGTGGTCCAAGAACTGAGCCCTGAGGCACCCCAGTAGTTAGATGTTGTGACTTGGACACCTCACCTCTCCAAGATACTTTGAAGGACCTATCTGATAGGTTAGACTCTAACCATTGAAGTGTGGTTCCTGAGATGCCCTTTGCAGTAGGGTTGATAGGAGGATCTGGTGGTTAACCATGTCAAAAGCAGCAGACAGATCAAGCAGGATAAGTACTGAAGATTTGGATTCTGCTCTTGCCAGTGTTAGAGCTTCAACAACTGAGAGCAAGACAGTTTCAGTTGAATGTCCACTAATATATGTGCCATTTCCCCTTTAATTTCAATTTCTGAAAAAAAATATTCTGATTTAGATAGGGAACATCTTGGGGATTTCATAATGATATAATTTTGATGTATCATTTTGGCATATGGAATGATGCACAAGTCAAAATGGCTAAAAGTGTCCCACATTACCCTGATCCACCCTACATGTAATCTCTGCGATTAGAAATGGATTTAGCGGAATAAGGACTAATCATTATTTAAGGTCTGACACGGAGTCTGTTCGGCTGTTGAGAGGTTCACGCATTTTGGTCAGAGGTATGCATGTACAGTATGTTTTTGCTATTAGAAGTGATACACACGTTTGTTTACTTATGACCAGTTCTCTATGATTTGCATATTCTACTCACTACTTGTTCCCTTTATTTCAGAGTTGACCACATTAGTTAAAACTCTTCAGTATGACCTGAAAACATCTTACATCGCTAAGTCTGGCAATAGGAAGTTATTATTTGACACTCATGCAATGGTTCATCTGCCTGAAGAAAGAGGTAAAATTTCTTGTCTGTTTCTAAAATGTTCGGGCTAATTCCAGTTCAATGATTTATCAAACGTTCTGTGTCCTTTCACAATTCATGACAGAGTCAGAGGTCATTGTCAATATAATGATAAATATCACAAATTCAGACAAAGTCGTTATGTATGTTGAAATGGCAGCCAAAGCGCAGCAGGTGAGATTTTCCTTGTCTTTCCATGCTGTTCTGATTGTTTGAGTGGACTCATGACCTGTGACCATCACTTCTTGATTTAGCTAATATGAGGTGAATCAGAGCTCTCATGAGGTGTAACTTTCTGTATTCAAAGTTACTTCAATGTCAGATTATATTATTATATCTGTACTGTTTACTTCACTGGTTTGCACTCTATCTGCCTTGTGCCTTGTGCTGCTTTACTTCTTTCTTTTTATATGACCTATTTGTATAGATGTACTTTATATTGTATCTGTATTTAATGTTCTACTGTAGTGTACCAAGGATCTGAGAGTAATGCAATTAAATTCTCTGTATGCACTGTACATGTGGAATAACTGACTATAAAGCAGACTTGACCTGACTTGAGATTCAAGGCAAAAGTTGGTAAACAGTTACCACAGTTATTTATGGCATGACGTTTTTAATGTACTCATTAAAAAATGGCTCTGTGGTTGTCTATACAACTTCCATATTAGCAGAGCCCAGGTCAAAGAGGTCATTTACTCCACTTAACTAGTTTAATTTGAAATAATGTTACAGAAAGTCATGTCGCAAATTGCTGCTGTGAAAAATGACATGGTCATTCTGAGCGAATTCTCAGCATTACTAGCAGAGAATGAGGTGAGGTGAGGTGAGGTTATGTTGTGTGATCTATTATCATCATCACCCACTCAATTGGTATACTTGAAAATCATATTTCTGTATTCACTGTGATTATACACTATCGTTCAGAGGTTTGGGCTTAGTAAGATTTTGGTCTGTTTTTGAAAGAAGTCTTTTATGCTGAACAAGGTTGCATTTAGATGAATGTTCAGCATCCATTAATCCAGTCTTCAGTATCACACCATCATTCAGAAATCATTCTGATATCCTGATTTAGTGTACAAGAAACATTTCTTATTATTATCAATGTTGAAAACTGTTGTGCTGCTTAGAAATAAAAAAAAGGTGATTACATTTTTTTTTAGGATTCTTTGGTGAATAAAAAATTCAGAAGAACAGTATTTAATTAAAATAAGTCTTTTGTAAAATTATAAATGTCTTTTGAACAAATGAATGCATTCTTGGTCAATAAAAGTGTTTTTTTCTTTTTTTTTAAATGTTTGAATGGTAGTGTATGTATATAGATATAAATCTTTCTTTCTGCAGTTTGTCTCGTTCTCTTGGTAAATTCATAAATTCAATAAAAAAGATATGACATAACAGCTGTGAAATAGAAAGGTTGCTATTTGTTTATGCCAGTTGCCTTGAATTTATTTTTTAACAGCTTTGTACATTCACCTAATAAAGAAGTATTATATTTTCACTATGGGAATCGCTTTGGGCGTGACCTACCACCCTGACCTTTGACCCCTGCCAAAGTCATTTACGCTTTCTTCCTGTGGCAGACTGCAGCAGTTCCTCTCAGCACATCCTGACTTTACTGATATATTTGAAATGTTCAACAGGTGGACCGTCATTGGAATCCGTCCCCCGAACCTTGATGTCAGCTGGACAGGATTGTGTTAAATGACATCCTTAAAAATTATAAGTGTCCACATCAGGTCAAATTATTCTTATCTGCCTATTGTAAATTAAATTACTGCGTTAGATGACGTTAATTAGTTAATTTTGCTTTGGCTACAGCAGGTTACTCTAGTGGCGACAAAAGCATGCATGTCACTTCTGCAGGCTGTGTCATACTCTGTGAGATAAAGTGTCATGCTTTTAATAGCTTTTGCTGGCTCTGAAACACTTGCATGTTATTTCTCCTGCTCTTTTTAGCAAAAAAACTTAAAGAAGTGAGTATTTCAAGAGCCTTATCAAAAGTCCATTGTTTTTTTAATGTTCTTCTGCCATATATTCACAATTAAAACAATAATTTGGTATTCCTCTTGTACTATTGTCCTCTTTTATGCTAAGAAATAAGTCACCAGGCAGTCCTCTCCCAAAAGTGCTTCCACTGTTGCCAGCATTAAGTCGGAGTATAATTCAGTGAGCTGTCTATTGAAGTTTTGGTTCAAATATTTTACTTGTTGATCATATTCACTTTTTTTTCTTTTACTTTTTTTTTTTTTTTTTGTAATATTTAAATATTTTGTTGCTGAAAAATGTCTACGTTCTTCTTTGGTAATTGATCATGCAGGCTTATCGGAACATTACAGAGAGTGGGCTAATTGCTGGATTTGTTCAGTTTTAGAGAGGGTGTTTCGTTTTCATTTATGCTGTGCATTGTAAGTGTCCAAAAGAACATGCTATTTTTGTGTTAGTGATATTTAAGTCAAGTTCGGAGAAGTTCACACCAATAAATATTTTTTTTTCAAAATGAAAAGTCTTCTTTTGTATTACACGCGCATCCATAGACATGTCTGTGCTCGCACCCATCAGCACGTTTGTGCCTCTCTCGAAGTTAGATAGAGAGAAATACGTGTTTATTTAAGTTGTTTGATAAACATATTTTGAAAAGTCAGTTTTAAACCCAAGGTACAGCCTTTAAGTCGCTGGTTGCCCGAGCAACCGCCGGAGCTACAGGGAAGAGGAAACAGCCAGTCCAGCTTCAAGAGCGCCACGGTTTGGGATTCATGGCATTTCCTGTCAGTGTAAATAGACAGTCGGCTGACATGGCTTCACTTACAATGCT